>NW_023425566.1:939146-1539146 GCF_014108245.1 Pipistrellus kuhlii
TTCATTGTGCAGATATATCCCATTTTTTAATCCACTCATCCTCTGATGGGCACTTAGACTATTTCCAAATCTTACTTATGGTGGATTTTGCTGTTATGAAACTTTGCCCACTCTTTGATTGGATTGTTTCTCTTCCTTTTGTTAAGTTGTAAGAATTTCTTGTAAATGTTGGAAATGAAATACTTATTGGAAATAACATTGGCAAATATGTTCTCAAATGCAGTGGGCTCTCTTATTGTTTTGTGAATAGTTTCTTTTGCTGTGCAGAGGATTTTTATTTTATGTAGTCCCATTTGTTTATCATCTTAGTTTCCATTGCCCTAGAAGATATATCAGTAAAGATATAGCTACGAAATGTCTGATATTTTGCTGTCTGTGGAGTTTTTAAGATTTTTATAGTTATCTGTCTTTTGTTTCAGCCCTTTATCTATTTTGAGGTTATTTTTGTGTATGGTGTAAGTTGGTGGTCTTGTTTCATTTTTTGCATGTGTCTGCCCAATTTCCCAAACACCGTTTATTGAAGAGACTATCTTGAGTCCTTTGTGTGCTCTCGCCTCCTTTGTCAAATATTGAGCATAGTGGCTGGGGTTGATTTCTGGGTTCTCTGTTCTGTTGTATGGACCTACATGTCTGTTCGTGTGCCAGCACCAGGCAGTTTTGAGAACATTGGCTTGTGTCTCATATTGTGAGACGCTTCCAACTTTCTTCATCTTACTTGGGATTATTTCCTCTACTTGGGGTCTTTTTTTATTCCATGGCAATTTTTAGAGAGTTTATTCATGGTCTGTGACATATTCCGTTGCATTGAATCTATAGGTTACTTTGGGTAGTATGGACATTTTAATAATGATGAGTCTACCAATCCAAGAACACTGTATATTTTTCCTTTTGTTTATGTCTCCCTGTACCTTTTTTTCAACACTTGTAGTTTTCTAAGTATTGGTCTCTTACTTCTTCAGTTTCCTTAATTCCTAGATATCTCAGTTGTGGTTTTTTGTTTGTTTGTTTGTTTTTTTCTTTTTTCTGCAATGTAAGTGGGATTGTTTTTTTAGTTTCTCTTTCTCTTTCATTATTGGACATAGAAAAGCCTTTGATTTCTGGGTTTTAATTTTTGCATCCTGTCACATTGCTGAATGTATTTATCAAGTCTTGTATTTTCTTTTTTTTTATTGGAGATTTGGGGTTATCTATGTATGATATCATGTCATAGTAAAATGACAGTTTTACTTGTTCTTTTCCTATTTCGATGCCTCTTATTTCTTCTTTTTGCCTGAGAGATATGGCTAGCTTTTACAGTATTCTATTTAACAGGAGTGATCAAGATGGGCACCCCTGTCTTGTTGCTGTACTTTGGGTAATGGTTTCAGTTTTTACCCATTGTGTATGATGTTGGCTGTAGGTTTGTCATATATGGCCGTTATCATGTTGCGATATGCTCCCTCTATTCCCACTTGACTTATAGTTTTTTATCAAAATGGTGTTGGATTTTGACAACTGCTTTTTCTGGTTCTATCAATATGATCATGTGATTTTTGCCTTTCAGTTTGTTTATGTGATGTATCCTATTTATCGATTGGCAAATATTTTACCAGCCTTGAATCCCTGGACTAAATCTCATGTGATCTCATGTGATAATGTTTTTAATATATTGCTGGATGCAATTTACTTATAGTTTGTTTAGGATTTTAGCATCTATGTTTATTGGGAATATTGGCCTGTAATTCTCTTTCTTTGGAGTGTCTTTTTTTTTTTTTTTTTAACAATCTAATGAATATTCTTTATTTTCTTTCAAATTCCATTTTATTGTTTAAAGTATTACAAATAGTAGCACATATGTCTCCTTTTCATCCCTGTTTACCTTCTCATAGCCTCTCCTACATCCCACACATGCCTTCACCCCTCGCCAAAGTTTCTTGCATCCATTGGTCATGCTAATGTGCATGCATACATGTCCTTCAGTTGATCTCTTCCTTCCTGTCCTTAACCCTCCCCAGCCTTCCCACAGGAATTTTACACTCTGTTCGATGCTTATCTGTCTCTGTATCTATCTTTTTGTTTATCATGATATAATGTTCTTTTTTATTTGTAAATGAGTGATATCATGTGTTATTTTTCTTTCAGATATGGCTTATTTCACTTAGCATAATGCTCTCCAACTCCATCCATGTTGTTGCAAATGGTGAGAACTCCTTTTTTTTTTTTTTTTTTTTTTTTTTTTTTTTTTACCGCAGCTTCGTATTCCATTGTGCAGATAGATCACAGTTTTTTAATCCACTCATCTACTGATGGACACTTGATTGTTTTCAAATCTTACCTATGGTGAATTTTGCTGTTTTGAAACTTTGGCCACTATTTGATTGGATTGTTTGTCTTCCTTTTGTTAACTTGTAAGAGTTCCATGTAAATGTTGGAGATGAAACCCTTATTGGAGATAACTTTGGCTAATATGATCTCTAATGCAGTGGGCCTTCTTGTTGTTTTGTGCATGATTTCTTTTGCTGTGCAGAGGATTTTTATTTTGATGTAGGGCACTAGGAGATATATCAATAAAAACATAGCTCCTAGGGCAATGGAAACTATATGTGATATTTTGCTGTCTATGGATTCTTCTAAGATTTTTATGATTACCCATATTATCATTAAGACCTTTATCCATTGTGAGTTTATTTTTGTGTGTGATGTACTTTGGTGGTCTAGTGTCATTTTTGTGCATGTATCTGCCCAATTTCCCAAACACAGTTTATTGAAGAGATTGTCTTGACTTCTTTGTATGCTCTTGCCTCCTTTGTCAAATATTGAGCCTAGTGGCTGGGTTGATTTCTGGGTTCTCTGTTCTGTTGTGTGGACCTAGATGTCTGTTCCTGTGCCAGCACCAGGCAGTTTTGAGAGCAGTGGTTTGTTCTCATATTGTGAACCTTCCACCTTTCTTCATCTTATTTGGGATTGTTTCAGCTATTTGGGGTCTTTTTTTATTTCCTGGGAATTTTTGGAGAGTTTATTCATGGTCTGTGAAATACTTCTTTGGTACCTTATAGGGGATTGCATGGAGTCTATATGTTGCTTTGGGTAGTATGGACATTTTAATGATGCTGATTCTACCAGTCTAAGAACACTGTATGTTCTTCCATTTGCTTACATCTTCCTCTTTCCTTTTTTCAATTTCCTGTATTTTTTTGAGTACCGGACTTTTTTACTTCCTTAGTGAAGATTATTCCTACGTATCTTAATTTTTTTATTGCAGTGATAATTGAGATTGTTTTCTTGTTGTTGTTTTTTTAGTTTCTCTTTCTCTCAGTTAGTTATTGTTATAAAAAATACATAGATTTCTGGGTGTTTATTTTGTATCCTGCTACATTGTCCAATTCATTTATCAAATGTACTACTTTTTGTTTTGAAATCTTTGTGGTTATCTATGTACAATATCATGTTATAGTAAAATGGCTGTTTTACTTATTCTTCATCAATTTTGATTCCTTTTATTTCTTCTTCTTGCCTGAACAATATGGCTAGCTCTTCCAGTATTA
This sequence comes from Pipistrellus kuhlii, assembly GCF_014108245.1. Taxonomy (NCBI): domain Eukaryota; kingdom Metazoa; phylum Chordata; class Mammalia; order Chiroptera; family Vespertilionidae; genus Pipistrellus; species Pipistrellus kuhlii. Next base: position 942,671 of record NW_023425566.1, read on the forward strand.
TGTTGAATAGGAGTGGTGAAAGTGGCATCCCTTTCTTATTCCTGTTCTTTGGGGAAATGGTTTTAGTTTTTACTCATTGTGTATGATGTTGGCTGTAGGTTTGTTTTATACGGCCTATATCATGTTGAGATATGAATCACAGTTTTGTTTTGTTTTTATCAAAATTGGTGTTGGATTTTGTTGAATGCATTTTCTGTGTCTCTCCATATGATCATTTGATTTTTGCCTTTTCCTTTGTTTTTGTGATATATCCCATTCATTGATTTGCTAATATTTTACCAGCCTTGAATCCCTGAAATAAGTACCACGTGATCATTTATTTATATTCATTTTAATATATTGTTGGATGTGATTTGGTAATATTTTGTTAAGAATCTTAACATCTACGTTCATTAGGGATATTGGCCTGTAATTCTCTTTCTTTGTAGTATCTTTTTTTTTTTTTTTTTTTTTTTACAATCTAATGAATATTCTTTCTTTACTTTCAATTTCATTTTATTGTTTAAGGTATTACAAGTAGTATCACATAAGTCTTTTTTTAAATCCCCATTTACCTTCCCATAGCCTCTCCTATCTCCCACTCACACATGCCTTCATCCCAGGCACTCACTGTCTTGCATCCATTGGCCATGCTAATGTGCATGCATACAAGTCCTTCAGTTGGTCTCTTCCTCCCGTCCTTAACCCTCCCCAGCCTTCCCACAGGAATTTTACACTCTGTTCTATGCTTCTCTCTCTATGTATCTATCATTTTGTTTATCATGGTATACTTTTCTTTATTATCCATAAATGAGTGATATCATGTGGTATTTTTCTTTCAGTACTGGCTTATTTCACTTAGCATAATGCTCTCCATCTCCACCCACATTGTAGCAAATGTCAAGAACTCCTTTTTTACCACAGCATAGTATTCCATTGTGCAGCTATATCACAATTTTTTAATCCACTCATCTATTGATGGGCACTTAGACTGTTTCCAGATCTTACCTGTGGTGGATTTTGCTGTTATAAAACTTTGCCCACTTTTTTATTGGATTGTTTGTCTTCCTTTTCTCGAGTTGTAAGAGGCCCATGTAAATGTTGGAGATGAAACCGTTATGGGAGATGCCATTGGCAAACATAATCTGTCATGCAGTGGGCCTTCTTATTGTTTTGTGGATGGTTCTTTTCTTTTTTTTAAAATATATATTTTATTGATTTTTTCAGAGAGGAAGGGAGAGAGATAGAGAGTTAGAAACATCGATGAGAGAGAGTCATTGATCAGCTGCCTCTTGCACACCTCCTACTGGGTATATGTCCGCAACCAAGGTACATGCCCTTGACCAGAATCGAACTCGGGACCCGTCAGTCCCCAAGCCGATGCTCTATCCATTGAACCAAACCGGTTTCGGCTGTGGATGGTTTCTTTTGCTGTGCAGAGGCTTTTTATTTGATGTAGTGCCATTTGTTTATCATCTCCTTAGTTTCCAATGCCCTAGAAGCTATATGAATAAAAACATGGTTCCTAGGTCAATGGAAACTATCTGATATTTGCTGTCTCTGGATTCTTCCAAGATTTTATAATTACACATATTATGTTTAAGACCTTTGTGAGTTTATTTTTGTGTATGATGTACATTCGTGGTCTAATTTCATTTTTTTTGCATGTATCTGCCCAATTTCCCAAACACGATTTATTAAAGACTGTCTTGACTCCTGTGTATGCTTTTGCCTCCTTTGTCAAATATTAAGCATAGTGGTTGGGGTTGATTTCTGGGTTCTCTGTTCTATTGTGTGGACCTAAATGTCTGTTCGTGTGCCAGGATCAGGCAGCTTTGTGTCTGGTATTGAGAACCTTCCACCTTTCTTCATCTTATTCGGGATTGTTGCAACTATTTGGGGTCTTTTTTTATTCCATGGGAATTTTTGGAGAGTTTATTCATGTTTTGTGAAATATTTCTTTGGTACCTTATTGGGTATTGAATGAGTCTATAGGTTGCTTTCGGTAGTATGAACATTTTAATGATGATGATTCTCCCAATCCTAGAACCTGTATGTTCTTCCATTTGTTTATGTCTTCCTGTACCTTTTATCCAACTTCTAGTAGTTTTCCATGTACAGGTCTGTTACTTCCTCAGTATCATTAATTCCTACCATGTTTCCCCGAAAATAAGACCTCTTTCGAAAATAAGACCTAGCGCTTGTAAAGATAAGACATCCTCTGAAAATAAGACCTAGCGCAACTTTGGGAGAAAAAAATTAATATAAGACACGGTCTTATTTTCGGGGAAACAGGGTAGGTATCCTAACTATTGTATTTTTCCTATGGTGAGTGGGATTTACTTATTTATTTATTTATCTATTTATTTATTTATTTATTTTAGTTTCTCTTTCTATGAGTTCCTTAGTGGTGTATAAAAAAGCCATAGATTTGTGGGTGTTAAGTTTGCATTCTGCCACATTGCCGAATTCATTTATCAAGTCCAGTATTCTTTCCTATCAGAGACTTTGGGGTTATCTGTGTATGATATGTCATAGTAAAATGACAGTTTTTCTTATTGTTTTCTCATTTGGATGCCTTTTATTTCTTCCTCTTGCCCAAACGATATGGCTAGCTCTTCCAGTATTATGTTGAATAGGAGTGGTGAAAATGGGCATCCCTGTCTTGTTTCTGTTCTTTGAGAAATGGTTTTAGTTTTTACTCATTGTGTATGATGTTCGCTGTAGGTTTTGTCATATATGACCTTTATCATGCTGGGATATGCTCCCTCTATTCCCACTTGACCCACAGTTTTTTATCAAAAATGGTGTTGGATTTTGTCGAATGCTTTTTCTGATTCTATCAATATGATCATGTGATTTTTGCCTTTCAGTTTGTTTATGTGATGTATCCCATTTATTGATTGACAAATATTTTACCAGCCTTAAATACCTGGAATAAATCCCACGTGATCATGCTATATAACCAATTTAATATATTGCTGGATGCGATTTGCTAATATTTTGTTCAGGATTTTAGCATATATTTTCATTAGGGATATTGGCCTGTAAATCTCTTTCTTTGTGTATCTTTTTTATTTTTTTTTTTTTTTACAATCTAATGGATATTCTTTATTTTCTTTCAAATTCCATTTTATTGTTTAAAGTATTGCAAATAGTAGCACACATGTCTCCTTTTCATCTCCATTTACCTTCCCATAGCCTCTCCTACCTCCCACCCACACATGCCTTCATCCCTCGCTCCAGTGTCTTGCATCCATTGGTCATGCTAATGTGCATGCATACAAGCCCTTCAGTTGCTGTTTACTACCTGTCCTTAACCCTCCCCAGCCTTCCCACTGGAATTTTACACTCTGTTCAATGCTTCTCTGCCTCTGTATCTATATTTTTGTTTATCAGGTTATAATGTTCTTTATTATCCATAAGTAAAGTATGTGGTATTTTTCTTTCACTGACTGGCTTATTTCACTTAGCATAATGCTCTCCAGTTGCATCCATGTTGTTGCAAATGCTAAGAACTCCGTGGGGTTTTTTTTTGGTTTTTTTTTTGGTTTTTTGGTGGTTGTTTTTTTTACCGAAGCATAGTATTCCATTGTGTAGATGTATCAGAGTTTTTTAATCTACTAATCTGCTGATGGGCACTTAGACTCTTTCCAAATCTTAGCTTTGGTAAATTGTGCTGCTGTAAACATAGGGGTACATATATATTTTCTGATTGGTGTTTCTGTTTTCTTGGGATATATTCCTAGAAGTGGTATTACTGGACCAAATAGCAGTTCCATTTTTAATTTCTGAGGAAACTCCATACAGTTCTGTACAGTGGCTGCACCAGTCCGCATTCCCACCTGCAGTGCACGAGGGTTCCTTTTTGTCCACTAGCTCTTCAGCACTTGAGATTTCTTGATTTGTTGATGACAGCCATTCTGACAGGTGTGAGCTGGTACATGATATCATTTTGATTTGCATCTCGCAGATGATTAGTGACTTTGAGCATCTTTTCATGTGTCTCTTGGCTTCCTGAATGTCCTTTTTCAAAAAGTGTATATGTATGTCCTTTACCCACTTTTTTTTTATCAGATTGTTCATTTTCCTTTTGTTAAGTTATAGGAGTTCCCGGTAAATGTTGGAGATGAAACCCTTATTGGAGATAACATTGGCAAATATATTCTCTCATAATGTGAGCTTTCTTATTGTTTTGTGCATGGTTTCTTTTGCTGTGCAGAGGCTTTTTATTTGATGTAGGGCCATTTGTTTATCATCTCCTTAGATTCCATTGGCCTAGAAGCTGTATCAGTAAAGATATTGCTACGACACATGTTTGATATTTTTCTGTCTATGAACCTAAGATTTTTAGGTTACCCGTCTTATGTTTAAGTCCTTTATCCATTTAGAGGTCATTTTGTGTATGGTTGTTTCATTTGTTGGCATGTATCTGCCCAATTTCCCAAACACTGTTTTTTGTAGAGACTGTGATGCCTCCTTTGTGTGCTCTTGCCTCCTTTGTCAAATATTGAGCATAGTGGCTGGGGTTGATTTCTGGGTTCTCTGTTCTGTTGTATGGACCTAAATGACTGTTCATGTGCCAGGACCAGGCCGTTTTGAGATCAGTGGTTTGTGTCTCATATTGTGAACCTTCCACCTTTCTTCTTCTTACTCGGGTTATTGCAGCTATTTGGGGTCATTTTTTATTCCATGGGAATTTTTAGAGTTTATTCATGGTCTGTGAAATATTCTGTTACAGGGGATTGCATTGAATCTATAGGTTGCTTTGGGTAGTATGGACATTTTTAATGATTTTGATTCTACCAATCCAAGAACACTGTATATTCTTCCATTTGTTTATGTCTTCCTCTATCTTTTTTTCAGTTTCCTGTAGTATGTCGAGTACAGGTCTTTTACTTCCTTAGTTAAGTTTATTCCTAGGTATCTTAGTTTCTTTTTTGCAGTGTTAAGTGGGATTGTTTCTTCTTTTAATTTCTCTTTCTGCGAGTTCATTATTGGTGTATAAAAATGCCATAGATATCTGGGTGTTAATTTTGTATCCTGCTACATTGCCGAATTCAATTATCAAGTCTAGCATTTTTTTAAAAATATGTTTTATTGATTTTGTACAGTGAGGAAGGGACAGAGATAGACAGTTAGAATCATCGATAAGAGAGAGTCATTGATCAGCTGCCTTTTGCACACCCCCTACTGGGCATATGCCCGCAACCAAGGTACATGCCCTTGACCAGAATCGAACCTGGGACCTTCCAGTCCCCAAACAGACGCTCTATCCATTGAGCCAAACCGGTTTCAGCAAGTCTAGCATTTTTTTATGGAGTCTTTAGGGTTATCTATGCACAATATCTTGTCATAGTGAAATGATAGTTTTACCTATTCTTTTTCAATTTGGATTTCTTTTATTTCTTCTTCTTGCCCGATCGATATGACTAGCTCTTTCAGTATTATGTTGAACAGGAGTGGTGAAAGTAGGCATCCCTGTCTTGTTCCTGTTATTTGGGGAAATGGTTTCAGTTTTTACTCATTGTGTATGATGATGGCAGTAGGTTTGTCATATGTGGCCATTATCATGTTGAGAATGCTCCCTCTATTCTAACTTTACTCACAGGTTTTTATCATAAATGGAGTTAGATTTTGTCAAATGCTTTTTCTGTTTCAATCAATATGATTATGTGATTTTTGCCTTTCAATTTGTTTATGTGATGTATCACGTTTATTGATTGGCAAATATTATACCAGCCTTGAATCCCTTGAATAAATTCCACGTGATCTTGGTATATAATCTTTTTAATATATTGCTTGATGTGATTTGCTGATATTTTGTTGATGATTTTAGCATCTATGTTCATTGGGGATATTGGCCTGTAATTCTCTTTCTTTATAGTGTCTTTTTTTTAAAAACAATCTAATGAATATTCTTTTCTTTCTTTATAATTTTATTTTATTGTTTAAAATATTACAAATAGTAGTACATATGTCTCCTTTTTATCCCTATTGAACTTCTCCTATCCTACCCTACCACCCACTAGCACGTGCCCTCACCCTACCCTCCTGTTGTCTTGCATCCATTGGTTATGCTAATGTGCACGCATACAAGTCCTTCACTTGATCTCTTACCTTCCCTCCTTAACCATCCCCAGCCTTCCCACATTTATTTTACACTCTGTTCAATGCTTCTCTGCCTCTAGCTATCTTTTTGTTTATTGGGTTATAATGTTCTTTATTATCCATAAATGAGTGATATCATGTGGTATTTTTCTTTCACTGGCTGGCTTTTTTCACTTAGCATAATGCTCTCCATTTCCATGTATGCTGCTGCAAATGGCAAGCATTCCTTCTTTTTTATAGCAGTGTAGTATTCTGTTGTACAGATGTACCATAGTTTTCTAATCCATGCATCTGCTGATGGGCCCTTAGGCTGTTTCCAAATCTTAGCTATTGTAAATTGTGCTGGTATGGACATATGGATGCATATATCTTTTCTGACTGGTGTTTCTATTTTCTTGGGATATATTCCTCAAAAAATTATTAGTGGATCAAATGGCAGTTCCATTTTAATTTATTGAGGAAACGCCATACTGTTCTCCACAGTGGCTGCACCAGTCTGCAATCCCACCAGCAGTGCAGGAGCGTTCCTTTTTCTCAGCATCCTCACCAGCACTTGTCCTTTGTTGATGACAGCCATTCTGACAGGTGTGAGGTGGTACCCCATGTTGTTTTGATTTGTATCTCTCGGATTATTACTGACTTTCAGCATGTTTTCATGTGTCTCTTGGCTTCCTAAAAATCCACTTTCTAAGTGTCTATTTAGGTCCTTTGCCCAGTTTTTTATTGGATTGTTTGTCTTTCTTTTGTTAAGTTATAAGAGTTTTCTATAAATGTTGGAATTGAAACTTTTATCGTAGATAATATTGGCAAATATGTTCTCCCATACTGTGGGCTTTTTTTTTTTTTATTGTCTCTTTTGCTGTTCAGAAGCTTTTTATCTTGATGTAGTGCCATTAGTTTATTTTCTCCTTTGTCTCTCTTAACCTAGGATCTGTATCTGTAAAGATATTTCTATGACATAAGTCTGTAATTTTGCTGCCTATGGAAATGTGTAGGATTTTTTTTTAGTTTCCCTCTTACTTTCAAGTCCATTTTGAGGGTTTTTGTTTGTTTTTAGATGTTTTGAATTGGTAATATAGTTTTTTTGTTTGTTTGTTTTTTTTTGCATGTATCTGACCAAATTTCCAAACACCACTTATTAAAGAGACTATTTTGACTCTATTGTATGCTCTTGCTTTCTTTGTAAAATATTGAGTAAGATGACTTGAGTCAATTTCTGTGTTTCTATTCTGTTCCATTCATCTATATGTCTGTTCTTGGGCCAGTACCAGACATTGTTGAGAATCGTGGCGTGGTAATGTAGCTTGATGTCTGGTATTGTAATCTCTCTTACTTTTTTTTTCCCCCCTCAGGATAGTTGTGGCTATTCGGCATCATTTCTTTTTTTATTCCAGATGAATTTTTTGAGAGTTGTTCTAGATCTTTGAAATATGCCATTGGTATTTTAGTAGGTATTACATTGAATATTGCTTTGGGTAGCATGGATGTTGATTCATGAATACATGGTGTGTTCTTCCATCTGCTTATATCTTCCTATATTTCTCTCTTTTTTTAAAATATATTTTATTTTCTTACAGAGAAGAAGTGAGAGGGATTGAGAGTCAGAAACATCGCTGAAAGAAACATCGATCTGCTGCCTTTTGCACACCCCACCCCGGGAATGTGCCCACGACCAAGGTACATGCCCTTGACCAGAATCGAACCTGTGACCCTTCAGTCCACTGACTGATGCTCTCTCCACTAAGCCAAACCAGCCAGGGACCTCTATCCTTTTTTTAATGCCCCGTAGTTTTCTGAGTAGAGGTGTTTTACCTCCTTGGGTAAGTTTATTCCTAGGCATCTTAACTTTTTGATGCAATGATAAATGGGATTGGTTTTTCATTTCTCTTTCTGTGAATTCATTATTCATATATAAAAAGGCCATAGATTTCTGGGTGTTAATTTTGTGTCCTGCTACATTGCCAAATTCATTTATTAGATCTAGTAGTTTTTTTTATGGAGTCTTTGGAGTTTACTATGTATAGTACCAATAAGGACAGTTTTCCTTTTCCTTTTCCTATTTGGATGCCTTTTATTTCTTCTTGTCTGATCACTATGCTAGTTCGCTATGTCGAACAGATGTGGTAAAAGTGAGCATCCTTGTCTTATTCCTGTTATCAGGGAAATGCGTTTAGTTTTTGCCCATTGAGTATGATGTTAGCTGTAGGTTTGTCATATAGGGCTTCTATTATGTTGAGGTATGATCCCTCTGTTCTCACTTTGCTGAAAATTGTTATCAACATATGGTTTCGGATTTTGTCTAATGCTTTTTCTGCATCAATTGATATACTTATGTGATTTTTTTTTGTCTCTGTTTGTATATGTGCTGTATCACATTTATTGTTTTTGCAGATATTGTACCATCCTTGTATCCCCAGAATAAATCTCACTTGTTCATGATGTAAGATCATTCTAATGTTGGCATATAACTGTTCATAGTATTTTCTTACAATCCTTTCTATTTCTGTGGTGTCAGTGGTTTCTCCTCCATTTTCATTTCTGATTTCATTTATTTGAGTCCTCTTTCTTTGTCTTTTGATGAGTTTGGCTAATGGTTTATGAATTTTGTTTATCCTTTCAAAAAAATAGCTCTTGGTTTCATTGATCTATCTTTCTTTCTTTCTTTCTTTCTTTCTTTCTTTCTTTCTTTCTTTCTTTTTTTTTTTTTTCCTTCTCTATGTTACTTATTTCTGCTCTAATCTTTATTATTTCTTTCCTTATACTTACTCTGGGCTTTTCTTGTTGTTATCTTTCTAGTTCTTTAAGTTCTAGGGTTAAAAAGTTTATTGCTGATTTTTCTGGTCTTTTTTAAGTATGCTTATAGTGCTATTAACTTTGCTCTCTAGTCTGCTTTTGCTGTGTCTCAGAGATTTGGAGTTGTTATGTGTTCATTTTCACTTGTTTCCAGGAAGTTTTTTATTTCTTTCTTGATCTCATTGGTAACCCATGCATTGTTTAATAACATGCTATGTTGCCTCCAGGCATTTAATGTTTTTATTTTTATTTTTTTACTGTAATTGATTTCTAATTTCATTTCACTGTGATCTGAGAAGATGCTTGATATGATTTCAGTCTTTTTGAACTTGTAGAGACTTGTTTTGTGTCCCATCATGTGGTCTATCTTTGTGAATGATCCATGTGCACTTGAGAAGAAAGTATATTCTGATGCGTTTCGGTGAAATGTTCTATAAATGTCAATTAAATCCATCTGATCCAGTGTGTCCTTTACAGTCTCTGTTTCCTTGTTAAGTTTTTGTCTGGAAGATCTATCCAGTGAAGTCAGTGGGGTGTTAAAGTCCCCTACTGTGACTGTATTATTGTTGATTTCTCTATTAAAGTCCTCTTGAGTTTATAGATAGATAGATAGATAGATAGATAGATAGATAGATAGATAGATATATTCCTATGTTGGGTACATATATATTTAGCAAGGCTATATCCTCTTGTTTGATCAATCCCTTTAGTATTACATAGTTACCTTTTTTGTCTCCTATGATGGCCTTCATTTTTAGTCTATTTTGTTGGATATAAGAATTGCTACTCCAGCTTTTTTTTCTTTCCCATTTGCATGGAAAAATTTTTTCATCCCATCATTCTCATCCTTTGTGTGTCTTTTGTTTTGATATGGGCCTCTTGTATACAGCACATAGCTGGGTCATATTTTTGTATCCTTTCTTCTACACTACATATTTCAATTGGAGCATTTAGTCCATTTACATTTAGGGTTATTATTGATAGATATTTATTTATTGCCATTATATTTCTGTGTATTAGGTTTCTTTCTCTGTTTCTTCTTCTCATTACAGTAATCCCTTTAGCGTTTCTTGTAATGCTGGCTTGGTGGTAATGTACTCCTTTAGCCTTTTTTTTTTAATCTGGGAAGCTCTTTATTTAACTATTTGAATGATAGCCTTGCTGGATATAATAATCTTGGCCTCAGATCCTTGCTTTCCATTACCTTGAGTACTCTTTTGTAGGTAATAGTTTGTTTTTCTCTTGCTTCCTTTAAGATTCTCTCTTTGTCTTTAATTTTTGGCATTTTACAATAATTATGATGTGTCTGGGTACGGGCCTGTTTGGGCTCTTCTTGTTTGGGGTTCTTTGTGTCTTTTTCCTTTACCAGGAGAGGAAGTTTTCTGCCATTATTTCTTCAAACATGTTCTCTATGCCTTTCTTTCTTTCTGCTTCTTCTGGCACACCTGCTATTTGAATAATGTTTCACATTGCCCCACAGCTCCCTTAAGCTGCCTTCTGTTTTTATTTTATTTTTTAAATTATAATTTTATAGATTTTAGAGAGAAGGGAGAGGGAGAGAGAAATATCAGTGATGAAAGAGAATCATTGATTGGCTGCCTCCTGTATCCCCCCCACTGGGGATCAAGCCAGAAATCTGGGCATGTGCCCTTGACCAGAATTGAACCTGGGACCCTTCAGTCTGCAGGCTGATGCTCTATCAGCTAGGACTGCCCTCTTTTTTTCTTTTTCTTTTTTTAATTGTTTTGTCTTTTTTGTTTTTCTGATTGTGTGATATTTTCAACTCTATCTTGTAATTCACTGATTCGATCCTCAGCTTCCCCTAATCTGCTGTGTATTCCTTCCAACATGTTCTTTACTTGTGTTATGTTATTCTTTATCTCAGACTGTTCTTTTTCATATTAGGTCTAGTAATAATTAATGTGGTTTTCTAATACTTTTTTAAATCGAATTTATTTAAACAATACAACAAAATTTAATCAACAGTATAGTTGCCGTTGTTTTCTACTACTTGTGCCCAACGCTCAGGAAGCATTTTAATCCCTCTGTTGTAAAATTCTTGTGATTTTGATGCAAAAAATTCGGTCAATGCATTCTTGAGGCATTCTTCATTATTAAATTTTTTTCCAAGAAGAAAGTTTTGCAAAGAACGAAACAAATGGTAATCGGAAGGGGCAATATCAGGAGAATATGCAGGTTGAGGGAGAACTTCCCATTCCAACTGGCGCAGTTTTTCAGCAGTGATTCTTGCAGTATGCGGTCGTGCGTTATCGTGGTGAAGAATTACGCCCTTCCGATTAATCAGCGCGGGTTCTTTTTCTCTTAAAGCTTGGGCTAACCTTTCCAATTGGGCACTATACACTGCACTTGTAATGGTTTGGTTAGATGGTAAAAGTTCATAATGAAGAATTCCTTTAAAATTCCACCAAACACACAACATCACTTTTTTCGCATGCAAATCAGGTTTTGGCGTGGGCTGCAGAGCCTCATTTTTGTCCAACCATTGAGGCCGCCTTTTCAAATTAACATGCAGCACCCATTCTTCATCTCCGGTAACAATTTGCTCTAAAAACGGCAAATGGTTTTGACGAGAGAGGAGCGAACAGCAAATTGTGACTCTTTGATTACGGTTGTTGTCGGTCAACTCATGAGGAACCCATTTTCCAAACTTTTGGACTTTGCCAAGTGCACGCAATTGATTGGAAATTGTTTTTTGTGAACAATTTAAAGTTGTCGCAAGCTCTTGTTGGGTAATTTGAGGATTTTGTACCAAAAGAGCTTGAAGAGCTTCTTGATCAAAATTGGACACATGGCCTCGACCACTCTTGTCATCTAACGAAAAATTTCCCTCGCGAAATTTCTCAAACCAACACTGACATTTTCTGGCGCTAACTGCATCTTGACCAAGAGCACTACAGATGTTTTTTGCAGCCTCACTTGCTTTTCTTCCTAATTGGAACTCGTAAAGCATGCAGTGCCGAATATGCTCTTCAACCGCCATCTTCTTAGCCCTAGTTTTGCAACAAAAACCAAACCAAACACAAACTTTTTCAAGCAAAACTTGTTAATTGCACTTCACACGTTCTGTAGATACCACGTGTTTGAAGGTTATGTCAATTCAAGTCAACGCCAAGCAAGATTTTAAACGAATGTTAAAAACGACATTAATTATTACTATAACGACATTAATAGTTACTATATCTCTTCTCATGCTGTTGAGCATCTTTACCATCATTACTTTGAACTCTGTTTCAGAGAAATTTCTTATCTCTCCTTCATTTATATCTTGTTCTGGAGAATTCTCTTGTCCTTTCATTTTGGGGTTATTTCTTTATCTCCTCATTTTGGCTGTCTGGTAAGGTTTGAGACTGTGTCTTAGGTAGAGCTTCTATGCCTCTCAATCTCTAGTGGAGGATAGTGTCAAATGCTATTTCTGACTAATTAGGTCAGCAAAGACTCAAAGCCTCCAGAGACTGATAGGATTCTGACTTGAATTGCCCTAGTGCTAAGAGTTTTTTTGTTTTGTTTTGTTTTTTCCCAACAGGATGAGGTGTTGCTTCTGCCTGGGGGCCAATGTTATTTCTTATCGCTTAAGTGGCCTCAGAGCAAGGTGTTTTCCAATAGGGTGGGTCAACTGTCCCTTGTTGTCCATCATCATCATCATCATCATCATCATCATCATCATCGTCGTCGTGTGCCCCCCCCCACCCCCCCCCCCCCCCCCCCCGGCAAGGCAAATATCTATGTGGGAAAGATTCCTCTGCTGTATAAGGCTCAGCACCAGAAATTGGGATGTCTGCCTATTTAGCTCTAACTCCTGAGTCCCCAATCCTGGCTTCTGCTCACACAGCTCTAGTCCACTCCACCCTCCCTCTGTTGCAGCACAAGGTGGGTGGCTCCTCAGGGAATTTTGTGCATTAGCCCTTTTAGAGGGCGCCCAAATTTCTAGCCTTCTCTCCTTGGCAGACAGCAACTCTGGTGCTTTTCATAGCAGTTGTTGTGTGGGTACCGTTCTCAGTTCTAGTGCTCTCTGGGGAGACAGCCTGGGGATTAGATCCCAGAGTTCTCAGTGGCAATCCCTAAAGCTGTGCTATCTCTCTGGAACTTCAGTTGGTACCTGTGGGAGCCCAGCCACCCCCTTTTCACTTCTGCCCCTCTTACTAGTCTCTATAAAATCTCTTCTTTCTGCCCCTGGGAATCAGGGTTCTCCTGGAAGTCTTCCACTTACTATTCAGGAAGCTTTTATGTATTTTAGTTTTAATTCTAGTTTGTTCCTGGAAGCTTGTCCACACAGCATCCACTTACTCTGCCACCATTTTTAATTTCTCTAGTCTCCTCTGTTTATAAAAGTATTCCTTTTCATTTGGATTTCTTTCAATAGCAAACTCTCTAATGGACTTTTAATACCGTATTTATTTCTTATATTGACTAGACAGCACATGTGCATAGTTTAAAAATAATTTGAAAGATACAAAAAGTTCTCAGTGAAAGTGACCACCTTTCTCTCCTCTCTCTCCCTCCGGAAAGGCAGGCAGAAAGGCAGCCAGGTGTTGTCTGCATTCCCCACAGCTGTGTTTTGTGCATGTAAACGTGTGTGTGCATGTGTGTGCGTGTGTGTGTATTTCCCTTACATGAACTGCAGCACATTCTGTGTACAATGCTGTGCACCCTGCTCTCTTCACTGGGCAATCTACCATGAAGCCTTTCCCGTTCAGGATATGAGGAGCTACCCCATCATTGGGGTATACCTGTTTAAAGCAGGGCTGGGGGACGCCTGGCCTGAGGGCCGTTTAATGCCTGTGAAATCATTCAGTCTGGCTCTAGCTTAATTTAGGCGAAAGTTAATTAAATGTTTGACCAAATAGAGCAGCTAATCTTTAAGGTGATAATCTTGTTTGTCCCTTGAATGATGTTATAAATATCCACATGGCCCTTAGCAGAAAAAAGGTTCCCCACCTTCGTTTAAAGCATGAGACCAACAGGGTGAGGAGCTGGTGCTGAGCGTAGGCTGAGGCCCTCGGGAGAGAACCCCCACAGGAGGAGGTTCTGAAGAAAAGAGACTGCCAGGAGATGCAAGTAGTGTCCTTCGTGTTGCTGGGGATACAGATCACAGGGCACTTGTGTTGGAAATACAGTGGGGGCTGGTGCTCATGTTACATCACCATGGCAACCCAGTCCCCAACCTGGTCATCTGCCTCTGAAAATCTCCCCCCGCCATGCCCTTCCACGAGTTGACCCAGTGGGCCCAGGAGGGAGGCCTCAAAAGAGAATGTTTCTCCCCGAGCTCTGTCCTCACCTTCCAGCAGGCATGCGGTCAGTGGCGCAGGTCTCCCCGCACCTGGCTTCCGCCCCCGCAGGCAGGTGAGCTCACAGCACCTTCCCTTTGCCTTCGGAGCTCTCAGCTCCCAGAGTGGATGTGAGCAAAGCTGAGTAAAAGCCAAGAACAAACCACACAGTGTTGACAAAAACAAGTATTCCACAACCCCCGGGGAGAAGAAGAATCAAGCTGTGGGTTTTGTGCATTTTTCACAGAGCGTGTGGAATGCTGCTCAGTTCGGTCTGAAAACCAGATTCAGGCCTGAGAAGACGCAGCCTCTGTGTAATGTTTCTTAGTAAGAAAACGAATCGCTTTGGCAGCGTACAACCTCTTAAAATATTAATTCTGCGAAATATCCTAACATGTTAGTGACTCAGTCTGAAAATTAGGAAACTTTTCAAAGCCAGCTTTCACAGCCAGCGTCTTAATTCAGTGGGAGTACAGAATGGTAAAAACAAAAACAAAACAGATCCTTGGGCACGCAGAGCATCAGCTAAGCAGCCGCTGTGCACGCGAGCTTTGAAGGAGGCTCAGCAAAAACAAAACGCCCCAAAACAAACAAACAAAAAAAAAACAACAAAGCTCATTCCATTACAAAAAAAACAAAACTGAACACAAAGCACCCTGCCGGCCAGGTTCTGCAGCGGGATGCTCCCATCTGTCCCCTGACCCTGCAAAGACACAGGCCTAACTTCCCACCAATGGGGAAAGGACACCTGCAAACGGATGACTCAGCAAATGGCGAGTAAATCTAATTCCTCTGAGCGAAACCCATCGCTGAGTCCACGAGCAGGATCTCCGAATGCTCCGCAGGGACCGCGGCACCTGCAGATGTGCCCTTGCATTAAACGGGAATATTATGCGGCCGGTGGCCCCGGCAGGTCTCCGGCAGGCGATGGGCTGGAGGACCGGAGCAGGCAGGAGGCAGCAGTGGACGCTGCTGGGGGCCGGCTCTGACCTGGGAGGGCGCCCCAGGGAAGAGAAGCAGGCCCAGCCTGGGTCCTGCCTGGCAGAGACCGTCCTCCAGGGGTCTGATGAATAGAAATGCAGCCATTTCCATTCATAACTGAGTAATATTTCATTTCTAGGGACCCAGGAGACGCCTCTGACAGGGAGCTCCGGGGCTTGGGTGGGTAGCTCCGTGGCCTGGGTGGGCCCAGCACTCAGGGAGCCGCCAGGACACGTGCTCGTGGCATAGACTCGGACTCTCGGGGAAGTCGAGGCTGCGGGCTGCGGCTGGTTTGTGAGGGTCAAACGAAACCCCCAGGGGTGGGTAAGATGCCTGCGGTTTCAAGTCCATGGGCTCGATCCCGACAGAGTAGGAGTGGTCTGGAAGCCAAGTCCTGACGGCTCCCCCCCCCTGGGCTCAGGTACTGACTCAAAGCCTTGGAGCTGCCAGAGGCCTCGTCGCGGACTCAGGCCCAGAAGCTTTGCAGAGGGGCCCCGGGAGCATGGAGCCAATTAGTGAAGCCCCTTCTCCCCCCGGCCTGAGGCCCGACCGCACCTGCTCAGCTCCCACCCAGCCAGCAGCTCTGGGCGAGTCCCTGCTCCGCTCCTCTGCAGGCTTCCGAGGAGCCCTGGGGCAGCTCTCCACCGGATTGCCCAGCTGCTCCTGCGCCCAGAAGCCATGGTTTCTGGCAGAAGGGGGGCCTTCCAGCAAGTAGGACAGCAGGAGTGACCCCCACCATCGGAAAGCCGCCTGCAGGAAAGCAGAGCTCAGAGCCTGGAGGCCGCTGGGGTGGGGCTCTGCCTGCGGAGTGACTGCCAGCCCACCTCCCTCCCCCTGGTTCTTGGACACTCACAGCCTCTCCCTACGTGCGGTCAGGACTTCTGGCTTACCTCGAGCCACATGCTGAAGTGTCTGGTCTGGCTGAGGCTCTGGGACCTCCCTGGGGAATGCAGTGGGCACACCCTGTCTCTCAGTGAGGGCCCGTTTGCCACTGAGAGACACACACCAGGTTGAGGAGGTGGGCAGCGGGGGGGGGGTCAGCTGGTCCTGCCCGATGGCTGGGGAGGTAGTGGCCTCTGAGGACCATGAAGGGTCAGAGGGGATCCCTCTAAGACCTTGCTCATTCCCACCCCCCGGGGAGTCACTCTTTTCAGCGTGGGGGCTGTGGCGGCTGTGGCCCAGAGAATTCTAGACCAAAGTGCCAGGAAAGCTATTAACCAGCATGGCACCTCCTGCCCAGAGCTCCTGGGAGTGCCTGGGCTACCTGAGACCCTGCTGGGAGCTCGTTGAAAGCTACGAGGGGGGCAGCAACATGGGCGGGGGGCGCCGTCACCTTTCCCTAACCATTCCCAGGTGAATGGTTAACTCAGAATATGCACAGAAATGTCCTGGGAAGTTCTGGGCCAGAGGCAGCCGGTCCCTAGGCCCACCCTCACCACTGCTTCCCCGCCCCCTTCCCTCTGAGCCTCTTTCTGCGCCTCTGCCAGCATCACCTCTCCAGGACCTGCTGCCGCAGCAGCCGCCAAATGAAAATGCATAGACTCCGCAGTGGAAAACAAACGACAGCTTTATTGCTTAGCCGCAGCCTCCCCGGGACATGAATCATGAGTTTCCATGCTGTCACCGGGCTGGGAGCGGAAACCGGCTCCTGCTTCCTTCAGAGGCCCTGTCATCCAAGGAGTGGGGGCTGCAGGGGCAGAGCAGGGCTGTCAGGGTCTGGGGTGGGGGTGGGGACATGTCTACCCCGTCCTGGGTGCCTGGCTCTCTATCACTGTGCTATGCCCGCAGAGCCCGTGGTGCAGAGTAGAGGATTCATGCTGTGCCCATCCCCCACCCCCACCTCTCACAGAGGCTCAGAGTGAAGATGGATGCACACGGGCAGGCCCCCTTACTGGCCCACACCCCGCAGTATCTGGCGCCTGGTGGGCTTTGTGGCACTCCTAGGATGCCCGATGAGGCCTGGACACCGCACAGGCCTCAGCGTTTCCAGTGAGGACTCGTGAAGAAGCCAGTGGGACCCTCAGGGCCTTGGTGTCTTGCTTGGTGGAGTGTGGTGTCTAAAAAGCCTTTTTCAGAGCCTGAGCCTTGTCTACCTGCTTTTTCCCTTCAAATCAGGACTTCTGGCTTATCTGGAGCAAAGTGTTGAAGTGTTGAAGTGTCTTGGAAGATGAGAGCACCATGTACGCGGTGCTCCCATCTTCCAAGACCTTGGCATTGCAGTGGCTCTGGGCAGCTCTTGTCGCCTCCAGCCTGGCCTCTGTCGCACCTGTTCCTAGCTGTGCTTCTGAAGAATCATCCTAGGGCATCTTCATTCTGTTACCCTCCCACCACCTGCAGCACCAATAGCCCAGCATATCACCGCCGTTTGGGGCCCTCTGTGGTCTACACGGTGGTGTTTAAACTCCTTGGCAACTTCAAGGTCTCACACATCCATCCATCCGGGTATGTGATGTGCCATGCATACAGCAGAACAAAAATAGCCCGTTCTGCCAGGGAGCCGAGACCTTGAAGAAACACACACACACACACACACACACACACACACACACACACACGGCACACACACGGAGTTATGGTTGGGATCAGAGGTCAGGGTGGCTTCTGGGAGCAGGTGAGGGCTGAGCTGAAGGAAGGATGGTGAGGGCTAAGTCAAGGGGGGAGCAAAGTGGAGCATATTGGTCTTTATCCGAAGAGCAGCGGGGAGCTGCTGCGGGCGTCACGGGGCTGAGAGATTTACTGACAATGTCTGTAGCTGCTGTGTATGGAAGAGACTAGAGAGGACAGGACTATGTGGGCACAGTGGGGCGGTGCGGAGGCCCAGGGAGAGCTGGGGGAGGGGGGATGCTCAGGCTTGGGGAGGGGACTGGAGAGGGCTGTCTTTACAGGTGGAGGGTGAGGGACATCGTTGGCAGAATGTGGCTGGACACAGCTACCATCCACTGAGGCTGGACGTTCGGAAAGGAGACCAGATGGGGCAGATCCTGAGGCTGGTTTTGGGGCAAGTGAATTCGAGGGCCTTGAGGGCATTCGTTGCACCCCCACCTTAGCCAGTGCTCCTTCTCAGCCCAGACCTGCTGCCTTCACATCAAGAAATGTTTACTTCCCCCGGGATATTCTGCACCCAGGAATGACCTTTCCGCCACCTCCACTCTAGAGAGACCCCCAGCCACCCTTCACGCCAGCTCCTCCCACAGGACCCCTTGCCACGCACCAGCTTCCCCTGCACCCCTCACAGAGGCCGATCTTCCAGGACCAGCAGCAGGAGGCCCTCCCCCCACCGAAGGGCTTCCCGCTCTGCTGCTCTCGCCCCACACATCCCCTCGCGCACCCACACCTCCGTTCTGGAGGACAGAGCCCCCTCCTAACCCTAGCAGCCCCTACAGCCCCGGCCAGGTCCTGCCGGAACCGTCCCTCAGCCTGAATGCCGAGGAGCCACATAGCATCCCAGGGTCTGCATTCCAAACAGGCCCGGGAGGCGCACTCAGACACCATTCCATCTCCGCTCAGGCGGAGGCCGAGCAAATGGATCTGTGCAGAGATGCTCTTTAAAATGCATTGCGTGCCTGCATCTAAAGGAGACGCCGCTGCTCGGTGAATTTCAAAAAGGAGCAAGCGGGTGATGGACGACCCGGCTTGTTAGCAGGCTGAGGAACAAGGGCTGTATCTGTCTGCCGGCGAATGAAGTGCGGACATCTATCACCTGCAGGCGTGCGGGCGGGGCTGGACCTGTTGGACACGGGTGCTTGGTGGGGTGGGATGTGAACGGAGTCCTGGGCCAGTGTCCCCTCCTGTCCCCGGGTCGGCCTCAGGCTGGTGGCTCTGATGCTTCGAGGACATTCTGGGTTTGGTTTCGGGTTCTGTGTGTCTAGCTAACCAGCAGGTTCTGGTTTGGGGCTTCGGCGCCCTGGGCGGCCCTCTGGGTCGGGCATGGGGAGAAATGCTGTGATGGCGGCGCCTCTGACAGACCTCCCCTCCCTGTGTTGCAGGTCCAGCGGCGCCTCCGGCCGCTCCCAGGCCGTGGCGGGGCACGCAGCTCAGATACAAGACAAAGGACGGCCGTCCGGCCAAGGTGAGCGGACTGCCATCGCCCTGGAGCAGTGACGTGGCGATCACTCACCCGGACCGTTTCCTCTGAGATGGACAGCCTCTGCTGGCAGTGGGACCTTGGGCGAGTTATTGCTTCTGGGGCCCTGACACCCTGTGAGACGAGCAGCCCCCGCCAGCCCGCCGCCTGCCTCTGGGAGCCCTGCCACCCGCCGGCCGCCGCTCCAGCCGGGTGGCTGAGCCCGGGCTGTGCCAGCCTGTGAGCCCCGCTGCAGGCGCTTTCCCAGCAGGCTTCCCGCTACGCAGGCAGCGGGCGGAGTCGGTGGTACCGATGGGCGGTCCTGGGCAGGGGGGCTCTGCCTGGGTTCCCGTCTGTAGGGCAGGAGGGCGAGCCTGCGCAGTGCTTGGTTCTTCCTGTTGCTGCTCCTGTGACCCTGAGAGCGTTTCCACAATAAAGTGCGCTGGCCTGGCACATGCCCGTCTGTCTTGGTCTTCCTTGCAGCCCAGGGCCGGGCTCGGAGCGGAGCTCCAGGTCCTCGCGTTGCTTGCTGACCTCCTGGGAGCCCTCCAGCTCCGGTTTCCGGAGCCCGGCCGTCCTCAGAGCCCTGGGGAGGGCCGCCCCCGAGGCTGCTGGCAGGAAGGCCGCCTCTGACACCTCTGGCCGCTGGTGGGAACCCCTCCCCGAACCCCCGCTCTGCTCCAGCCTCGGGGCAGGGCTGCTCTGTGTAGGGGGGGATGGAGGGGAGGCGGGGGCATGAGTGCTGATTTAAAGCACCACACGTTGCTCTTTTAAGTCACCAGGTTAGCGGGTTAGCGATGTGAGACACGACCGTGACACCTTCCCTTCTGGCCACGGCAAGTTTTCTGGGCCTGGTGTGTGGCTTGCTCCTCTGGCCTTACACAAGTACTTTCATCGAAAGTACTTGACCTGTATTTTAATTTCATAAAGTTTAGAGTGGAAAACACAGCTCCACTCACCCGAGTCGTTCCAAACAAACTTCCAAGTTTCCCAATAACGGAGTCAAGTGTTAGTCTTTGAAATTTCGCTTTAATTCGGGGAAATGAAACATCTGTTTCTCAGTTGCCTGCGCCACATTCCAAGTGCTGGAAAGCCAGGTGCTCGGTGGCTGCCGGGCGATGCAGGCGACGTGAGGGAGGCCGTCTCCTCCGCCGTCCGCCGCTCACAGTGGCTCCAGCCCAGGGGCTGGGGCCGGGGCCCCGGTGTTAGTCAGAAATGTCCGAGGAAGCAGGGTGGTTAGAACACGAGAAGGAATGGCGGAGGAGAGCATCGGGACTCAGGCCTGTGAACAATGCCGGGCATTGCTTTGGGGGAAGGAAGTTAGAGGACCGGCTTCCTTAGCTCACACCCTCAGGGTCCCGGGTCCGAGGTGTGGTGACACAGCGGTGGCCTCGGGCGGGCATGCAGCCGACCAGAGGAGCACGGTCCGGCTCACGTCCGGAGGCAGGAAGACGCCGTCTCAGTAGATCGCCACCCAGAAGCGACCAGCATCTGTGCGCCCCGAGGAGGCCCGGAGGCTCTGACCCAGACCGGTGTGGGAGGCAGGTGTATCCAGCAGCCGGATCGCCGCATGTCCTCTGTTATCCATGTCAGCCAGGATTTTATTTGTTTATAATAAGCATGGATTTCTGTTGTACTCAGAGGAGTGTTTGCTATAAAAAGACGTAAAAATCAATCTAGAGGCAATTCGTGTAACTGTGTTTATTGGACTCACACACGGCTCAGGAAACAGGAGGGACCTGGGCGAGGCAGGGAGTCAGCGTGGCAGTGAGCGGGGGCCAGGAGGGCACGCAGGAGCAGGTGAAACACGGCCTGGGAGGTGGCCGCTTCCCAGTGCGCTCCAGGCAAAGCGGAGCGTGGCCAGCTCCCCTCAGCTTCCCACCGGCCTGTGAAATCCCACACTGGGGAGCGGGACCTCCACTGGGCAGTAAAAACAGCCCATCAATGTGTTAACCGACTGGAAAGAAGTGTCCCTTCGCGCCTGCAAATGGTTTCTCTGTATCCGCCTCCCTGTTTACATGCAGGGCTTTCTGACCCGGGATGTCTGTGGGCCTCCACCGCTTTGTAAGACAAGGCGGTACGGAGTATTCCGTACTGATCCCAAGCAAGGCAAGACACCGAGAGCCTCGCTTGCTCCAGCAGCGGACATAAAAAGGCTGCTTCCCAAGGCGGGCTGGGTGGAGGGCGTTGTCCCTGTTGGAGGCTGTCATCCTGGCCGCCCCCCTCGGAGGGCCAGGGGTGGGGGGTGGGGAAGAGCGGAGCACCAGGTAGACAGACGGCAGAGGAGCCCTGGTACCTGAGTGAGAGGCACAGCTGACCAGGAAGAAGCCGCTGGGTGAGGTGCCAGGGGGCCCAGGCCGAGGCGGAGGCAGGCAGGGGGATGAGTGGGGACCGGACGTGCTGACATTTATTTAGGGGGTCTTGAAAAATCAACCCATCAGGATTAGACGTTTGTTCTTTCTAAGTGGTGTTTGAATTTTCAGGGGGTTTTTTTTTGTTTTTTTTTTTAAAGGAAATAATTCTATAGATTCTTCTCCCAATCAGTGGCCTGCCTGTGAAATTAACCCTTTCCCTGGCTCTCCCTCTGATTGGGATCGCGTCCCTCCTCAGTCACTCTGAAGTGCTATTGTGCAGGCGCTTACATGCTCAGCCACACACAATGTAACTTCAAAATGTGAAGGGGGAAAATTAGCATTTCCAGTGAGCTGGAAAGAATGCATCTGATTTCAAAATGTGTGCTTAAGGAGGAAAGCGCACCTAAATTGATTCTGCCAACGAGAGGCCATGGGTAGATCTGAAACACATTTTTGCAAAGGGACAACTTCATTTACGGTTTCAGGGGAGGAAGGGAATATGGAGATGCAGGCTCAGGGCGGGAAGGGCCTCTGGAGGGTGTCGCATGGCTTGGATTAATCAAGGCGCCGGCTTTTAAGCTGCGTGCCCCCATAGAGGAGTGAATTAATGAGCAATTTATGCAATGAATATATTTTTTTCTTTAATTACCTAGGTATTTCAGAGGAACGTGCTTCTTCTGACTTGAATTCTCCAGATACTTCTCTGAAATTCTAGCTTCACTTTGCATGTATAATTACAGCCTCGAGTTGTTCAGAGAGCGGGTCTCTAGGTGGCGGGAGCTTCTCTGCCCTCCCACCCTCATGCAAATCAGCGGGCGGCTCACCCCGCCTCCGCTCCCTGCAGCCCTTCGGAAGGAGACTCATTTCAGAACTGTCCTCAGGCCCCTGCTCTGCAGTGGGCTTGAGGGAGGGGCCTTTAATGAGGATGCAGACCCGGGCCCACTTCCAGGGACAGAATCAGAGACTGAGGGCCTGGGGTCTGTATTTGTAAAGGTCTGCGTAGCTCTGCATCCGCCTCCCACCCTCGCCCACCCCGCAGCGTGGAGCTGGGCCTGGCCCCTCTCTGGGCTCTGGGAACAGAACGGTCCCCGTAGGGCCCTGGGGAAGGTGACCTCACACCTTCCCAGACCCCTCCGTGTGTCTTCACAGCGTAACTAAGCGCCTTGCGATTAAGGAAGTATAATACCTTTGCCCTCAGGCATCACGGCGTCCTGCCTGCGACCAGTCTGTAGCCCACAGGTCTGTGCCGGGACCCGAGGTGGCCCTGCCCGCGGGCAGACCTCTGAGCACGGGCTGCAGGCAGGTGTGGATCCAGCTCACCTGGCCCCCTTGTCAGCTCAGGATGTGCATCGTCAGCGTCAGAAAGTGGGCCGTCCCTTCCAACAGGGAACGGAAACACGTGCTGAGATGGACGGGAGGCTGTAGGGGGGAGGACAGGCCGCGGAGCACGTGTGCTTGGGGAGGTGCCCCTGGCAGGACACCTGGGTTTGCGGCTCAGCAGAGCCCCTGGACGCTCGCTGCACATGCCTGTTTCCCCCCCCTTTTCCCGATCTTACCGAGCCAGGGCCCAGGCGGCAGGTGACGGAGGGGAAAGGGCTTTGTGGGGGACGCTGTGCAGAGCCATGTGTCCCAGGCTTCAGCTGCAGGGCCCGCCCTGTGGCCTTTGCACATCTGCAGCTTAGCGGTGCTGGAATTTACTCAACGTGTTTCTTTTGCTCCCGCGTTGCTTAAATCAACGATCTGAAAGGAGCTTTTACACTACTTCAGCGACGGGAAGACTGCCTCCCTGGCCACAGACAGGAAGTAATACCCAAAGACCATCCGCCTGTGGGGGTGGGGGGCGTGGGGCAAGGGGCACACGCTCGGAGTGCTGAGGGCCACGCTGTCACTCGGAAGATGCTAAATCGTCACAGAATATTAACCAAGCAGAGAACCCTGAGACAGCACTGCGAGCGAGACCTCAGGCTCCAGAGGGCCTGGATCTGCCCCCGGTGACATGCTCGGGTGTGTTTCCTCGGAATTCATCACCCCCCCCCCCCCCCGTGAGTTTTTCTTAACTGGCACTGTGTGTGGGGCTTGTCTTTCGGGCCCTTTCTCTCCTGTGGGCATAAACTTACTTTCCCACAATTTTCCCAGATCGGGGATTCTCCCCCCGCCTTCCTGGGCCGGGCAGTGCTCTCCTGGCGTGTAGCACAGCCTCTCGATGCTATAGCATCACCTCACCCCCGAGCGTGACAACCCCAGCATCCCGAGAGAGGGCCAGACGTCCCCGAGGGCAAAACCGACGCCGGGAAAGACCACCGAGACAAATGGCTTCCTGTGCTGCGTGACCCAGCGTCTGCAGAGCTGGGAGAGGGCGGGAGGGCGAAGAGTAAGGCTGTGACTTCTGTCCTTTGGTTTTTAGGGTCAGAGTTGGGGACCAAGGCCCAGCTGATAATTGCAGGGTAAGACCTTTAGGTAAATCACCTGGCTTTCTGAGCCTCAGTCTCCCTGTGGCAGACCAGATCCGAGAGGACGTCAGTGCCAGGAATGACCCCTGGTGGTCTCGCGGGTGCCCCGCCCCGGGCTGCCTGTGGGGACGCCCGCCAGGAGCGGTGGAGGCGGCTGGCCCCGCACAGGGCGGGCAGGCGGGCGGGCGGGCGGCGGTGACTCGTTCGGCATCCAGAGCCGCTGGGGGCGGCGCAGACGGCGGCCGAGACTGTGTGGGCTTTGCTTTTTATTCAGTTCTAGGAAACAGGTAAGCACACGTCGGCTCCAATCTAGTGTCTAAGTTTGTTCTTTCTGTATAAATTTGGGGTTCTTTTGAGCTTGAGACATTTAAGAAAGAAAAAGGTAAATATGCAACATTGGCTGGAGGTTTAAGCAAATTGGTTTATTCCAGAGCCAGGCGCATTGGGGTGGATGAGGCCATGGGGCTTGTCAGAGGTTTACCTCTGGGACCTCAGTCAGCGGAGAGGGACAATGGCCGGGCTGTTAGCTCCCTGGGAAGTGGGTGAAGAGAGGCCTTGGAGACAGGTTCAGGGGGATAGCCCGGCGAGCAGTAGCTGCCCATTGACCCCCTGGTTGCAAGTCTCGTGGGGTCCCTTAGAGGCCGGGGGATGCGTGCCTGTGGGGGAAGGGAAGAGGAATGGATCCGCAGCTCCTCAGAGGTAAAGCGCCAAGAGAGATCATGGTCCCCAACTCCTGGGTTTAACAGAGGGATTGTCTGAGTGGAGACTTTCATTTGCATTCAGGGATGATTGACAGAAACTATCTTTCTTCTGGGCACGACCTTACCCATAATGTATACAGAAAAGCCCACGGGGGTGGGGTCAAAACCAAAATGCAAATTTTATTGTAATTAGTCCAGGGCCTTAGTGAGGTCGCATTGGCATGGAGGTCATGTTGTTTTCCTCTGAGCCCGCGCCAAGCACCAGCTGCTGCGAACCTGCCCGCCGGCCTCGCAGCCGCCAGAGGCGGTGTGAAGACAGTGCTGGTCCGACCCTGCTCGGGACCCAGCCGCTCAGGCTCACTTCCTGCCTCACCCTCACCCTCTCCCGCTGAGGTGGCATCTCCCTTCAGTGGACTAGGAGACCCTCCATGTGCACCGGGACAGCCCCCGGCCCCGGCCGGCGAGGCGAGGGGAGAAGCCTGGCTCAGCGCTCCCCCGGCGGGAGTGACCAAGTGGCCCGCTCCAGCCTGCCGAGGAGCCTCTGCCCTTAAGGAGGAATTATGTGAGGCATAATTTATAGTAAAAATCAGATGAACATTAATTCCATTAGTCACCCAAGCAGAAAGGGCACCGGTGGCTGCAGCCGTGGGCTGTGATGAGGTGCCTGAATGTTTAATCAAGGTGGGGGCAGACCATCTGTGTCTGGTGGGGTCGGGGTGGGCATTCGGTGTCCGAGCCCTTCTTGGGGGCCCCAGTCACACGTTTACAGCATCTTGGGGCTACCAAGCCTAGCGGGGACTTGGCCAATAGCCCGTCTAGCTCCCTTCTTTTACAGACAGGACCAGAGGCCGGAAGACACCCTACTCATCGCATGTCTCACCCAGGGCGGCCCCTCCCCGCACCTCGCCTATCCTACACAGGCCTTTTCCCAGGCCCTATCTCCCACCAGCCTCCCACCTTCTTTGTCTCCCCAAACCCACTCTGGCCTCAAATGGCATTCTGGGAGGAACGTTCCAAGATACAAATGATGGCTAGTTCCTGCCCTCTTGGTGAAATCTAAGCCAGGGTAGCGGTTGTGAGAGTTGTGCAGGGTCAAGGCCTATCCAAGGGCTGGCCCCTGCCTCCTGTTCAGTCACCAGCTCCCTCCTCCTCACCCCACCTCCGCCACCTCCTCCAGGAAGCTGCGCTGACTGCTGTGCCTGTGTCTCCGCCCGGAGGATTCCTGGGATCCTGTCAGAGATTTGTCTCTCCTACCCATTGACCTTTGAGAATGCTTGGCAACATTTCTGGTCAAACTTGGGGGGCTGGGATACTGCTGCTCAGGGGACCCCACAGAGAATGGTCCAGCCCCAATGTCATTATCGCCCAAGGTGGAGAAGCCTTTCCCATCAGGAGTCTGCATCTTTCTCTGCCCATCCATCCACCAGTTACCTAGCGCCTGCTCTGTGCTCAGTGGGCAGGAAGGGCAGGCTGGGCCCTTTGGTTCAGTCTGTGGGGAGACAGGCATCGAGAACACAAGCACAGACTGCTGTGGGGAGGGCCATGAAGGAGGAGTGTCATTTCCGCAACGAGGGAAACGACAGTGGAGACCTGGCTGGATCCGGGGCGAGGGGAGCGTCAGGCTTCCCCCGGGGCCCGGAGCAGCCACTGTGCACGGACGGCATGAAGGACAGGGAGCAAGGGCAGACCCATGTGGAGCTGGGCTCCAAGAAGGATGCACAGACACCCACGACTCACTCTACACAGGTTTATTAGGCACCTACTGTGTGCCGCAAGGAGACAAAGCAGACTGCATGCAGTTGGCAAGGCAGCTGTGCCCTCGGCCGGGGTGCAGGCTTGGAGGGGAGGGCAGGGAACAAGCTGTCTGCCGGAGGGGCCTCCCACTAATCCTGCAGACCCAAGGCCGAGGGGACCCCAAAGCCAGCTGAGACCGGGTTCCTGAGGCCACAGGCTGGCCTGCTTCAGAGCCACACGTGACACGGCTCTAGCTGGCATTTGCAGAGAAGGCAACGTGTAAACAGCAGAGCAGCTGGGTTCTGTGGAGGGTGAGATCAGCCCTCCCTCCCAAGACCTGTTCATAAAACTATTTTCTTAGCAAACCTTTCCTTCGAGGCAAAGGTTAAGTAAGCTCCCGTCGAGAAGCGGCTGAAGCATTCAGATTTCACATCGCGGAGGCTGTGGCGATGGGTCGGAGGTGCCACAGCTCCGAAGGGGCCGCTGCTGCAGGCGCCAAGGACACCGAGAGCAGCAAGGCTGGGGGTGGAGAGAGAAGGGGAGGGAGGGACTCAGAACAAACAAACCACACACACACACAGCAACACACACACACACAGCAACACACACACACACAGCAACACACACACACAGCAACACACACACACACACAGCAACACACACACACAGCAACACACACACACACAGCAACACACACACACACACAGCAACACACACACACACAGCCACACACACACACAGCAACACACACACACCAACGCACCGCGGCACTCAGGTGGCTCTTCCACGTGATGTCTTTCTTCCAATGGCCAGACTGCCATCAGGCCTCTTAGATTCATGGCAGATTGTAGGCTGTGGTCTCTGTTGGTTTAAGAGAGAAGCCGTCATGGTTTTGAAAATGTGGGCCACGTTTCTGTAGGTACCAGGGACCCTCCTCTGTACTGAGAGAAAGCCCCCGGTGGAGCACCCGGCAGCAGACCCGGATCAGCCACCTCTGCCCTCTCGCTTAACCACTGCCCGCCAGCACCACCGGGGCCCTCCCGGGGCCCCCCACCCCGAGCGGCGCTCAAGGCTGCGGTCCGGAAGTGGGTTCCAGACTCTAACACTTTAGTGCTGCGTGGCCTTGGCCCGGCTGTTTGAGCTCTCCGTGCCTCAGTTTCCCTGCAAGGTGCGGCCGGAGGAATCAGTGTGTTCCCTTAATGCCTGGGACGTGGCAGGCACCTCGAGACACGTCCAACAAATCAGGAACAAACAGGTGAGGGAAAAGGTTCTCTGGGCCAAGACCAAGCTGGGGCGGGTGCTGCTTGTGAACCTCCAACCCTAGCCTTCCTCCCACGGGCTTTCGGAAGAGGGATCATGAGGCGCACGAGGCCCAGGGACAGCCACTGCTGCCAGGGTTTCTTCCTCGAGGTCGGACCAGCAGTGAGACGGGCGGGAAGAGTTAACTCAAGGCGGCCTGCCACCAGCCAAGGCCCAAGAGGACCCACAGCGCCTCCTCCCTGCCCGCCCTGCGCCGAGACGCCGCCCTGGCTTCCGACCACCCGGCCCCGGGCCTTCCTGGGCCTCCCCGCAGCGGCTGGGCGGCCCACAGGGGTCGAGGCTAGCTCCTGGCCCCGGCCAAGGCCCCGTGAAAGCACGGGGACCCGCTTTCTTCGCCCCCTCTCCCCAGGCTGGGACCTCAGTTCTCTGAGCCCATGAGCCCTGGTCTCCCGGCCAATGTCACGGCAAAGTCAAGGCAGCCCGGCCAGCACCTCAGTGCCAATCTGATGGCCCTTATTCCTTCCAAGATAAGAATAGCTCCACTGACTGCAGGGGAGCGAGTGAGATGCCCACTCGGGTGAGTGACAGGCCAGGTGGCCGCAGCCCCAGGACGGTGGGTTCGCAGCTCACAGGCAGGGGGCAGCCGCCCTCCGGCTACGGCCGCTGTGGCCCGGCGGGAGGCAGGCCCCAGCGACGTGAGGCACCCAAGGCCAAGAGCAGTCGGGTCTCCAAAGCACTTGGTAAAATCTAGTATCTAAACGTTGGCAGCGTGACCATTCAGACGCTGGGAAGGTCCTGTGCTGCTGAAACACAGTGTTTCCGGGGGGATTAGGCCTGACGGGCAGTTCTCACAAACCAACATTTGCTATTAATAACAGCACCCCAGTTTAGGGCAGTGGTCGGCAAACTCACTCAATAGAACCAAATATCAACAGTACAGCGATTGAAATTCCTTTTGAGAGCCACATTTCTTAAACTTCTTCCTACGCCACTTCTTCAAAACAGGCTCGCCCAGGCCGTGGTATTTTGTGGAAGAGCCACACTCAAGGGGCCAAAGAGCCGCATGTGGCTCTCGAGCCGCAGTTTGCCGACCACGGGTTTAGGGACTCCTTTCTGAGCGTCAGGTGCTACCTGCCGGCTTAGTCGGCAGCAGCCTGGGTGCCGTCCTTGTAAGTCAGCAAGCCAGTGAGTTGCCCCAGGGTGTGGGGAGGAAAGTGGGGGCTGAAGTTCAGTTCAGTTTGGCACCAAAACCAGGGACCCTAACTATAGGCTTTGGTCCTCAACCGCTCCTCTGGGCGTGGGGGCTGACCTCTCAGCTCTCCCACCCCTGGCATTTCCATCGCCCCCCGCCCCGCCCTCCTGCTTCCCAGGGACCCTCGCCATCGCTTCATGGGCCTCGTGTGCTGGCTTTTCCCAGGCACTGACCCTGCCCACCCTCCTGGCCAGATTGGGCCATGATGAGGTGGCCCCCACCCTCCACCCCTCCCCCACTGCCAAATGAGCTTCCAATCGGCCTGTGACATTTAAAACTCCCCGTCCAGCCCTGGCACGTAGAACCCAATACCCCAGCTGTCAGGGCACTGCCTCATTCGGCCCGCACATGCCCGCGCTTCCAGTAAAAGCGTAAGCTGACCCCGAGTGTGGGGCCACCCCACCACGCCCGCCTCAATCTGCAGAGCCCGTTCCTGACCCTACAAGGAGAAGGCAGGCGACGGGGCACGTGGGGCATCTGCGCCGGGCAGGAGCACATGCCTGCAGCATGGCGGAGGCCTGCCTCAGCTGTTCTCCCCGGCCCCCGGCCCCGGGGCCCCACGCCCTGCTATTAATACACGCAGAGGGGCCAGCAGCTGGCCGGGGCACAGCCTTCCCACACGGACGGCGCCAACTGACAGGATCTGGGCTCTGGACCTTCCAGACGTGTGTTCTCTTAGCAAGCACAGCTGAAGTCTGCCTCGTCGCTGAAAATGTGCCCACTCTGCTCTGGGAATGGGGGAACTGCCAACGATCTGTCCGGGGGCCCGTAAAGGGCCTAAAGGATGGGGGGGGGGGGGGGCCCCCGGGGGCTCCCAGGAGCAGGCGCCCGGACTGGAGCAGCGATCCGCGGGAGGAGAGCAGACCGGGCTCGGCGTCCTGCCACTCTCCTGGGGGTTTCAGCGGACGACAGGGCATCAGAGTGGGGTGAGGGCCAGGCGTCTGTGGTGGCTTGAAAAGACCCAAAGGAAAGTGGGCACAGAGGGAACCCGATGGGCAGGCCCAGGGCTCCGCAGGCAGCTGTGCTGGGGCTCCAGGCCCCCTCGCCGTGCTCAGGGATTTCCGTACGGAGCATATAAATACATACATGTGGAAAACACCAGCAGGCGTTTGAAGGAGGCGGCACATGCTAGGGGCGCCCTGGCCCCCAGAGGAAGGAGGCCCTCGGTCAGCACACACGCCGCACAGGCCCGGTCTCACCCCCTGGCCTGGCCCAGCGCCTGGGACACTTCAGCTGTCCCAGGTCCTTGACCCAAGGAGACAGTCTGAACACATTCTTTTAATATTTAGTTTAAAAATACAGCCGGCCCTGCAGCCCTCCAGCCTACCCAAGAAAAGACACAGCCGGTTAACCGGCCCCCAGTGCTCTCCCGCCCCCGGGCCCCTTCCCAGCAGGCGACAGACCTACCCTGGGCTCGCTGTGGACGCGTTAGTGGGTCACATGCATGCGCTTAGCTCTGCTCACTGTGGGCTTTAGGAAAAGCCACCCACCAGGGCTGGGCACACCAGTATTCTTAGGCACGGCTCTTTTCTGGCGTCCAAACACGAACAAGGAACAGAATGGAGGCAAAGACCCATCTCCCCTCCCATCCTCAAAAGAGGAAAAGCTTCGGCCATAAAGGGGTGGGGGCCCCTGTGGGTGGGACGCACCTCTACGGAGGCCAACGGGCACGGCTTAAGCCCAAAAGATAAGCCTGTTTCTTGGCTGCATCTGCAGACACAAACATGTGAAGTGGCAGCAAATGTCATGGTAAAGGCAGATCAAGACAACCACATCTGTCGATTTATTATTAGAAGGCAAATGCCATGGAGAGAAAACATGCCGGGTAATTGGGTCCTGTGGAAACAGGCCCCAGCTGCTTGGAACCAGAGCCTGTTGCCCAACAGAGACCCCTGTCTTGACACCCTCCCCCCCCAGGGTCCGGGCGGTGCCCTGTGATAGCCGAGGCAGCCCATAAGCCGGGAGAAGAGAGGGTGGGGCCACCCCAAGGTGGAGGCCAAGATGCCTCGCAGGGGACAAGGGCCAACACCATCCATGTGAGAAGCAAAGTGCATTTAAAAATTCTCAGCGAGAAGCCAAAATTGATACAATTGACCTTTAAAACTAATTTACATAAAGAAAGCAAACTGATTTCCCTTTTTTAATTGTTATTGGATTTGTTGGTTAGTAGGATTATATAAGTTTCAGGTGTTTGAATCTATAACACATCACCTGTATATTGTACTGTGTTCACCACCCCAAGCCAAGTCCCCTTTCATCCCCATTTGTGCCCCCTTAACCCTTTTCCGCCTCCCCACACCTCCCTTTCCTCTGGTGACCTCCATAGAGTCTGTGTCCATGACATTTTTTTTTCTTAATCCCTTCACTTTTTCCATTCAGCCCCACAACCTCCCTCTGCTCTAACAACTGTCAGTCTGTTCTCTGTATCTGTGAGTCTGTTTCTACTTTATTATTTGATTTTGTTCATTAGATTCCACATATGAATGAAGTCATATGGTACTTGTCTTTCTCTGACTGGCTTATTTCACTTAGCACAATGCTCTCCAGGCCCATCGATGTGACACAAAGGATAAGAACTCTCTCTTTCTCACAGCGAGCAGTATTACGCTGTGTAAACTTAGCAGCTTTCTTATCTACTGATAAAGGCTATTTCCAGATCACGGCTACTGTAAATAACACTGCAACAAGCAGAGGGGAGCGTATACTCCTGAATTAGTGTGTTGGGGTTTCTTCAGTTCTATTCTGAGAGATGGAATTGCTGGGTCAAGGCAGCGAGTTGATTTAAAGCAAACTGTTAAGTGTAGTTACACCATGGGAATATGGCAGAAATAGTACTGGGGGTGGGTTGGGGGGTAACTGTACTTTGAGCAAAGATGATCTCAGTATTTCTAAGAGACTCTAAGACTTTTCCTAATTCTAAGTGTTTTTAAGCTGTTTTTACTACATTCTCAGCCTGCAAATGGCCCTCCTACCCCCACAAACCTGGGGCTGCAGAGCCACCTGTGGCCTCTGCCCCGTGTGCCTCCGAGTTCCCACAGACTCAGAGGGAAGTCCTGCCGCCCCGTCACCCCACGCAGCTCTGTTTGAATGAGCTAAAAATACTCGTCATATTAATTACATTGTAATTTGTTAATATATGATAGTATTACAGCTGTATTATTAACATCAACGTCCTGCTCTTGCAGGGTGGCTCAGTTACTGAAGCATCACCCTGTACCCCCAAAAGTTACAGGTTCGATTCCCAGTCAGGGCACATACCTAGACTGTAGGCTCGATCCCTGGTCAAGGTGCATATGGGATGCCACCAATTGATGTTTCTCTCATATTGATATTTTTCTCTCTTTCTTCCTCTCTCTCAAATTAATAAGAGCATACCCTTGGGTGAGGATTTACAAAATAATATAATAATAACAGGAGTAGTAATGTCCTCATTAAAGAAAAGCCAGGGTGCCCACGTGACCTGGTTTGCCAGGTAAGACCTGCTTTACCCATCACCAGCATCCCCTCCAGCTAGCACTACCTTTCATGCTCAAAACTGTCCTCCTCAGATGACAAACGGCACTGTTACCCGAGTTTTGCTCCATGACTAACTCGTCTGTGCCTGCAGCCAGCAGGGTGGGGAGCAGACGGGGAGCACAGAGGCCTCAGTTTCAAAGGCTTAGCGCATTCTTTAAATTGTGACCATTCCCACTTTCAACTTGTAGATGCTGCGCCAGGAGGTCTCTGCAGGACTGGGACAGGCGGTTCTCCCAGGACACTCCCCCAGCCTGTCGGGGTCCCCGCTGAAGGCCCCACAGGGGAACGGCTCCCAGCCCCCCTTCCAACGCGTGGGGTCCAGCACCCGGGCAGAGGCAGGGGCGGCGGACAGGCTGCCTGGAGAGCCCAGGGAGCGTGTGCAGAGGCCGGCGCAGGAGGGGGCAAGAGGCTGGTGCTCAGGGACCAGGTGCCCATCTTTGCTCTTGGCAAAGATCTGAAAACAGCCCAAGAGCCCATCAGAAGACGAATGGGTAAAAAGGCCCTCAGTGAGTGGCCATGGAGGCCTTCCATTCAGACCACCCCAGAGAGGGCCGGTCCCCGAGGTGCCTGCTGGGTGACACAGGCATTTCTGTGGGAACTGGTCACCATGTGAGGCTGGCGATCTGGGGAGGACTTGAGAGGTTGGTGGAGGGTCAGTAAAGCCGAAGTTAGTCTCTAACTCCTGGCATCGAATTCATACATTCCACGTGTGACTGACATTGAATTCTTAACAGCAATGGTGGCTGCTGTGCCACATGTCTCCCAGAGTGGGCTCCCCTTCCTTATGCCTAACCCATGTGGGGAGCAGCTTTCAGTAACAACTGCTGCTTTGGAGCTGACTGGACTTTTGACTAATCAGCGGAAGAGTGCCACCAGATGACCCCAGCCTTCACCTCGCCAGCCCTGCCTGCGCCGCGGGCTGGGCCAAGCTTGCTCGTTAAGGGCATGGAGTAGTGCTATTTCCAGCGCTCACGCCACCCTAGTCGGCTTCTGCTCGCTCCTCTCCAGTAAGGAGCTGGTGGAATGTGAGCTCTAAAGCGAGCGAGAAGAATGTGGGCTGTGAACAGTCCGTGCGGATGCTGCAAAAAATAGATCTGCCGTCAAGGGGCTGACATCTGAGCCCTGGGCTCGGTCCCCTCCACAGGAGCCTCACTTGGCGCAGAGAACAGAAAGGGGCTGAGTGAGGACTGCAAACCCTCTGCCCAAGAGATGGCGTGGCTGCTAACTAGCAGCTTCCAAGCCCCTCTGAGCCTCAGTTTCCTCACGTGCACAGCGGAGGGACTAAGACTCCATTGCCCAAGCCCCTTCCAGCTCTGGGACAACTTCTATCTACAACTTTATTTATCCATTTATTTCTAAATATATTTTATTGATTTTTTACAGAGAGGAAAGGAGAGGGATAGAGAGTTAGAAACATCGATGAAAGAGAAACATCAACCAGCTGCCTCCTGCACACCCCCAACTGGTGATGTGCCCGCAACCAATGTACATGCCCTTGACCGGAATAGAACCTGGGACCTTTCAGTCCGCAGACCGACGCTCTACCACTGAGCTAAACCGGTTTTGGCTCTACAACAACTTTAGATGGATCTCAATCTGGGGTGTCCCTCTGTGCCCCACCACTAGTTGTTTCTGCTTCCACTACAGCCCACTGCTGACCTTTGGATGCAGGACATGGGGTCCTAAGGCACTTCCAAAGAGAGGACTCAGGCTGCCCTCGGCCCACCCCAGGCCTCTGTCCACCTTTCCTAGTGACAGGAACTGCCTTCCTCTAGTCCCCAAGTGTCACCCTCCCCGCCAAGTCCTCACATCCATTTGTCGCCAAGCCTTTTAGACAACCTCCTTAGTAACTGTCAAGGCCACTCTCACCACCAGTTTTTGTCTGTTTCTAGAACCACACACTCCCTAAACCGGCTACCATCATCTCTAGCTTCCCCTCAAGGCTACGCCCCTCCCATGTGGCCAGAGGTTTTTGAAGCAGACACCTGGGCTGCAGCACCTCCTGGCCCCCGGGACCAGGGCTTCCCGCGGCTCCAAGCCTGCACTGTGCCCTGCCCGGGCCGCCCTGCAGATGCTGTGCTCTGCTCCAGTTCCCCTGACCTCGGCGGCTCCCCACCGCGCTGCTTCCAGCAGGGGGCCTGCGAACACCGCTCCGCTGGGACTCCCCGCTGCCAGCGCTCCGCCTCCAGCTCACAGGACAGCTGCTCCGGTCATCTCTGCAGAAAGGGTCCCCTCACATGCCCGGCTGCAGGCAGCTTCCTCCGCTGGACACTGAAAAGCACGTTTCTTTCCCAGTGCCCTCAGTTCGGGTTGTAATGAGACCCTACTGAATGCGATGATTCATTCTTTCCAAATCCCCACTAACTGCGCTGAGGAGGGAGAAGAATCTGCTCGCCATCATGTTCCCGGTGGCTGGCGCTGAATGGCCAATTGAGGGGATTCAGTGAAGATTTGGAGATCCGACTATGGCTTCTAAGACCTTTCATCAAGAGTCCAAGGAGAGAAACTGAAATTCAGAGGGAAAAACGCTTCAGTGGCCTTTCCAACTTTCCATCTGGTTCCTTCTGCTTCACTGGGCTCCTCCCAGTCCTCACCATCCCTCTCCTCCTCTTGACCTTTACCACCTCCACCATCACACCTCTACCACCACCACTACCACCACCTCTATCACCACCACCATCACCACCTCTACCACCACCACCATCACCACCTCTACCACCACCACCACCACCACCACCACCACCACCACCACCATTACTACCACCACCATCATCACTACCTCTACCACCACCTCTACCACCACCTCTACCACCATCACTACCACCACCAATACCAGCACTGTCATCAATGACAGCTGCAATGACACTTGAACTACTGAGCTGCCCATTGCTGGGCACTTTCTATCCCTTTGTCTGTTTTCATTTGACCATCTCCATATCCCTGGAAGGCAGGGTGGTTTTGTTTGTTTTATTTTGTTTTATTTTTATTTTCTTGGACTCTACAAGGACCTTATTTTGCAACTGGGGAGGCAGAAACCCAGATAGGTAATGCCAGTGAGAGGCAAGCTATATATTCAGGTCCATGTGGCCCCAAAACTGGCTCTTCACTTCTCACCTCCCAGCCCCTCACAGGGCACTCTCTTGATTTTGTTTTGTTTTGTTTTTAAATCCACCTAAATACTGTCAGAGAGAAGGCATTAAAAGAAATCCCTTTGAAATAGAAACTAGCCCTGGCCAGATGGCAGAGCTGGTTGAAGTGTTATCCCATGTACTGAAAGGTTGCAGGTTCAGCACATGCATGGAAGGCAACTGTGATGTCTCTCTCTCTCTCTCTCAACTGTGATGTCTCTCTCTCTCTCTCTCTCTCTCTCTCTCTCTCTCTTTCTAAAAATCAATATAAAGAGAAAGAGATCCTTGAGTGGACATTTTTTAAAAAAGGAGAGAACTCAGTGAGGGTGCCCCTTACTCTCAAAGGGAAGGAGTGAAGTCTCCTCCTCCTGCACTTCCGGCAAACACGGTAAGACAAGGAAAGGCAGAGAAACTGGCAATTAAAGATAAAAACAAGATAAAAACTAAATGACGTGACTAAATGAGTACAAAAGATTGAAACCAAAAATTATTTTAAATTAAAAAGAAAGGCCTGAATTACCAAATATCACAAAATTCAAGTGCAAGAGGGCTCCAGTGGAAGCTCCTGATGTGGGATTGCAGACGGTGCTAAAATTTCAAAAGAAACGAGGGTGCCAATCTGGGTTGCCAGCTGGTTTATTCTTGTTAAATATGCTGTCTTTCTTTAAAAAAACAAAAACAAATAAAAACAACATTTAATTTAAAAAACTAGTATCTGAAAAACAAAATTAAGCCTTTTAAAAACCACTATCTTAAAGCAAAACAAAAAGCCCAAATTACTGTCTATTAACATTAGAAAATAAATGCCACTGAAATACTGTGAGCAGGAAGCTCCTCTCCTCCCCAGAGCAGTGCGGGCTGCCAGAGAGCTCCATCTTCTTCATCTTTTCTGTCTCACTGCGGATTGGCCTTGGCAGCCAGGCTGCAGCCCAGCTCTCCCGGTTCAGGAGTCCCTGCTCCTGAAGCCTTCAGCCAGTGTCCTCACCAGCGGGCCTGGGGCTGCCGCATCCACCACCAAATCTCAGGGAGCCAACTCTGAGAAAATGCACAAGAATCAATACCGTCCCTATCAACACATCATAAACAGTCTGAACGCAGAACGAAAACAGAGAGCCTGTTCGCAAAGTATCCAATTCTTGGGAGCTAGGACACACATCAGACTCCATGCTGATTTATTAGAATTACATAATTCCAA
Organism: Pipistrellus kuhlii; assembly: GCF_014108245.1. Lineage (NCBI taxonomy): Eukaryota > Metazoa > Chordata > Mammalia > Chiroptera > Vespertilionidae > Pipistrellus > Pipistrellus kuhlii. The sequence goes on from NW_023425566.1 coordinate 979,473, forward strand.
GCACAAACCCTTACTGGGAGAAACAGAAATGCAAAAAAAAAAAAAAAAAAAAAAATGGAGAGAGAGATCATACTTCTGGCTTAAGGCTTAAGGCTTAAATGCAGGAAAGATGACATTTCCCAACTTAATTTACAGATAATGCAATTCCAGTCAAAATATCAGCCAGGCCATTACAGAACTTGATAAAAATGGTAAAGTCCTATAAAAAATAAACGGGCAGAATTCTCAGGATTCTGAGATAACATGAGGTCGAAGGCACTTGCCCCAGCAGATCCTAAAATACAATGGAAGCCATGACGGCTGAGGCTGTAAGCCAGACACAGCAGAACTCAAGGGAAGATGTGACAATGTAACCAGGATAAATCACTATTAATAAGAACACACATTACTGACATTATGCCTCCATAGTCTGAGGACAGATAGATGCTTTTTTAAAACCCTCATCTTGACTGCGGACAGGAACTTTTGGTTCCTTCCTTCCTTTCCTTCCTCCCTTTCCTTTCTCTCTCTCTCTTTCTGTCTTTCTTTCTCTCTCTCTTCCTTTCTTTCTTTCTTTCTTTCTTTCTCTCTTTCTTTCTCTCTCTTTCTTTCTCTCTCTCTCTTTCTCTCTAATGTATTAAGCAACATCAGAAAATTTCAAAGTGACAAAGATGGAGATTTCTCGGCAGTCTTAAAAAACCATCGCTCTGGGATTCCTCTTTTCCTAGGTCATCTCAAACCCCATTCCTAGAGCGCCTGTAATCAGAAACACATTCACATTTGTGAGTGTGTGTGTGTGTGTGTGTGAGAGTGTGTGTGTGTGTGTGAGTGTGTGTGTGAGTGTGAGTGAGTGTGTGTGTGTGTGAGAGTGTGTGTGTGAGTGTGTGAGTGTGAGTGTGAGAGTGTGTGTGTGTGTGTAAGTGTGAGTGTGTAAGTGTGAGTGTGTGTGTGTGTGGGGGGGGGGGAGGATCTCCTGCCTGGGCTCCCTAGCAAGGGCCCTGCCCGCCCACCTGCCCACCTGGTGCCTACAGGTCCTCACAGGCTCCTTGTCCGTCCTTGGCTTCCTAACTGCCCACATTGTCCCAAAGGGCAAGGATGGTTTAGAAAAACGATGGGCTTCTCTTCCTTATGCTTCCCACGTGAAGAGCTGGGAGGAAGTAGTAGTTGTTTTATGAGGGAATTTCTAAACCAGCAAAGGGAAAACTCACAATTCACATGTATTTTAGCCCAAAACAATGGATGGAGGAGGGAGGGTCTGGAGTCATCACAGCCTATAAGTTTTCATTCCTGGCTTTGAGAAGCCTGGTCCTTTATTCTCCTATTTCCATGATGTTTTCTTTAATGTGTGCGGTACATGCCGAACCTCGGGCCCACAGGAACCTATCCTGGTGGCAGGGAGGTGACCTGTCCACGCCCAGCGCCTCTCAGGCCTGAGGACAGGGAGGGGCAGCGGAGATGCAGTGAGCCAGCGCCGACGCCTGGGCAGCAGAGGTGGGCTGGTGAACTCCCACACACCTGCGTGGCTTCAGGGTCCTGCACTGAACCACTCACCCCACTACCAAATGCATTTTGGAAAAACAAAGCAAGTGCCCAAAACAAACAAATACCTTAGCATTCTCTTTACCTCACACCACTGCGTGAACGAAGCTGACTTCCTGTGGTTATCCTTATCCGGAGGGACTGATTACAGAGCCCAGAGTCATTTGCCTGAAGATAATTGCCTCAATTCTCCACTTCACTTTGCACATATAGCAACAGTCCCAATCTACCGGAGCCTCAGTGACTAGACATGTGAAATTGGTCTAATCATATTTTGAAGAGCTCAAGCTGAAAGGATTTCTATGAGCTTGTGCCTGAACCATGACACCACTAAGGCTTTCTCCCCCCACGTCTGAAGGGTGAGTCAGAGCCTCAGCGGAGGAGAGAAAAACAGCTTTGAGGCCCTCTGTCAGTGCCGCTGGCGGAGGAAAAGGTGGGATGACCAGGAGAGCTGGACAAAAGCTACAGCCGTGAGCCTAGGGACTGAGCGTTGAGTCATCCTTCGTAGCCAGCCGTGCTTTCACCCGTAGCCCCCAGCTACCGGAGGAAGCTGTACGCAGAGCACAGGGGGGCATCTGAGATAATGCCCTGGGCTTCGGGCACCTCTGGACACTGATGTCTCAGCTGACCATGGCAATGAGCCGGATAGTTGGAGAGGAAATTTGGGCTAGGCAGACAGACAGATCTCTATGCCCACTTATGGACAGGACAAAGCCAGGCAAAGGGTCAGAGTCCAGAGCGTAAGCCAGGGGCCACATGAAAGCAGAGAATGGAGACAGCATGCCCAAGGAGGATCTGATGCCCCAATTTATGCTTTGCCCGAGGAATTTTTCCAGAAGCTTCCCGGTGGGCCAATAGCCTAGAAACTGCTCCCCCTGACAGAGAGAGGGAGGGGGAACCTGATGGAGGCGTGCTGAGAGGAAGGTAAGGCCCTCCTGAAAAGGACACTGCTAACGCTGTGGACTCGGGAATCAGCTCCATGTACGACCCCATCTCCTTTTCAAATGAAGGGCACAGACAGACTATTGTCATCCCAACAATGGCCCCCACAGACCCAGTCATGTCAGAAGACCGTTACTGCCCCCGAGGTTTGCTTTTGGCTTTAGATGGCATTCCCTCAAAATCGCGACATCAGCTCAGGGTTGTCACCATTTCTACTGGGGGGAGCCTGCCGCCATCAGTGCCCTGTGAACAACGGCGAGGCAGCATCCCAGAAACGAGCCACATGTGCCTGAGCTGTCCCCAGAGCGGAGGGGGGGGGCGAGTGCCAGGCAGTGGGAGCTCGTTCCTGCCCCAGGGAAAGCTGGAAAAGCTCTCGTCTCCCGGTGGTCCTTCCCAATGACTGCGAGCACGCCTTTCACGTGGATCTCGTCTCAGAGGATGTGCTGGCGTCCTCGGACCTGTGGCCAGGCCAGGCAGGCCTTTAGAGAACTGGCGCCTCATCTGTCTCGCCCTGAGCGACCACAGGGCTTCACACAGGGCAGTCATACGGGGAGGCAAGCAATATCCCCACAAACGTTTAAAAGGAAAATCTCCAAATCAGACCACACCTTTCAGAGACCCCAGAGGAGCTCTCCCGCTGGCCGTGGCCCCATCGCCGCCATCGGGCCCACCGGCCCTCCTGGGTCACGCCGCGGCCGTGGGTGCACGACTTGGCACCTGTCGGCGATCCCTTTTGAGTATTGGGACACTTCACCCTGACCTGCGCGTTACGCTGTGGGGGACGGTTGTTCCCTCGCCACTACAACTCCCACAATGTCCGGAATAGGGTCCTGGTCTCAGAAGTGACTCAATGCATGACTGCTGAACAGCCAGGATAATCTTTAATTTCCAAGCCCTCTCCTGGTGGGGAGGCAAGAGGACTGACATAAGGAACAGACTTGTCTCATTTCTTGCTCCAACCAGTGAGTCTGGCCCGGCTGTGGAAGCTCACAGCACACACCTGTTTGCTCGTGACCTGAAACGCCACCCGCGCATTCCTTCCCGTCGCCGAGCCACCGCTCTCTCCGGCTTCCAAAATAGAAGCGGAGCCGAGGAGCCCCCAGCCTGTCTCCAGGGCCTCACATGCCTTTCGTGCAACGAGAACCTGGGCTGCATCGGCTTCCAGCTTTCTCGGCTCATGAGTCCCACGGAAAACATCTCCAATATGCGGTCATCTGTCCTCTGATTTAAGACTGCTCCTGACAGAGAGCCAGCCACCGCCTGACAACAGAGCCCTGATTGTTAGACTATTCCTCCTTGGACTGGGCTGAGGTCTGTCTGTTTTAACTACCACCCATCAGTTCTAATTTAGTCTCTGGAGTCACACAAAACACATCTTAATGCCCTGTCCACAGGACAATCCTTGAAGGGACTGAAGACAACATTCTTCAAATTCATCCAAATAAGCACCCGACTGTAGGGCCCGGGGGACACTGGGAACCGGCGCCGTCCTGTCCAACAGGTCCAGCCCCGCCCGCACGCCTGCAGGTGATAGATGTCCGCACTTCATTCGCCGGCAGACAGATACAGCCCTTGTTCCTCAGCCTGCTAACAAGCCGGGGTCGTCCATCACCCGCTTGCTCCTTTTTGAAATTCACTCTGCAGCAAGCACTTTTAAAGCCAGGCACGCAATGCATTTTAAAGAGCATCTCCGCACAGACCCATTTGCTCGGCCTCGGCCCGAGCGGGAGGATCGGCGCTCCTCCGGGAGCCGTGGCGGCTGGGCACCGCAAGCATCTGGGGCTGGATGGAGAGTGCCCGTCGATTCAACATCCGTTTGTCGGTTAAAATGAATCTTGCAAAGAACGTGCATTACTAACGCAAAATCAAATCCAAAAATATGTATTATGTAATGCACATTTTAAGAAATGCAGGCAGTCTGTGTGCTTGTGAGCGGACCAGCTCTGGGCTGCCATCTCCGTTACAGCATAAAGCACTCCTTCCAAAAGACAGCGCTTCCACGCACCCACACTACCGAACCGCAACCCACACCGTCGCCGACAGTGGGTGTTCCCCTCCATTCAAAGGGCATCCGCCAGCACCCAGGTTCCCGGTTCTTCCCCCAGGGTGCCCCGAAACCCAGCGAACAACGTCTGCATGTGCCTACACTGTCAACGGGCTGCGCTCACTGAGAGAAACAAAGCCGGCAGGTCACTGTGAGCAGAGCCTTGAAAACAACCCCTCGTGGCGGAGCAATCACGACTTGAGATGTCCCATAACAACATCCACACGGTGACGGGAGCCATCCAGCAACTTGTGACAATAAAGCCTATTCCAGGCTCTCCAGGAGGTGTTAGAGTGCGGCACGGCTAGAATACGGACGTTAGCCTTTTATGGGGTCTGCCAAATCAATCCCACTTTATTAGACCAATCAGCATCTTAATGCTGCAAACTAACTGGAAGAACACAAGATGTAAGAGAGAGACACAGCCAAGAAGCCAGTCAGGAACATTCAAGACGGCGGCATCCAAGATGCAGACACTGAACCTCAATGCCTCCAAAGCAGCAGCTGGAATCTCATTAGGGCCTCACCTCTGGCTTGCTGGTCTTCATATGGGCGCGGTGCTGTTCTTCAGAGGGCGAATCCCACCTGTAGGGCGCACGGCTCTCCAGGAGGGCCGCCAGGGGGGCGAAAAGGGAAAAGCAGAGTTTTAGGGGGCTGTGGCCCTCTAAGCGTTCCCCATGTTGGCTCAAACACAAAGAAACGTGTCCCGAGTGAAGCCCCTTGCTAATGAATGCCTCTCTGGGCGCTGGGAGGGGCTTGGCCGTGGCTTCCCCACCTTCGGTCTTGTTACAATGGCCAAGGGCCCCGGCGCCGGGCTGCAGACGGAGCTCCAGAGCTCCCGCAGGACCGCGCTCCTGAGCACGGACCACCCACCCCAGGGCTCCCGGAGGACCTGTGCTCATTGGACTCTCCGGGGCCGAGAAAGAGGCTAACTTCCTCCAACGTCTTAGCCTTTGAGCTCCGACAACGTGCTCCAGGGACATTAGCTGAACCCTCGATCTAATGCTCTGGCTGAGCCAATCGTTTCCCACCAGGCTGGTGGGTAAGATGTTCTGAGTGGTTTGATGCTCTGATTCACAGCAGATTAATTCGAAATATCCTTTCCTTAATCTAAGACTTTTTTTCTCTTGTCTTTTTTTTTTAACTTTACCTTCAGCACCTAGAACAGAGATTGCCACTCAATAAATGTTTGTTGAATGAATGAATTTTGTTGAAAAACTATGAGTTTTAAGGAATAACCAATGAGGTTTCCAACACCCTGAGTCGCCGCCGCCCCCATGCCCCAGAGGGCACGTTTGGTTGTGCCTACTGCTTCTCAGGGCAGCAAAGACTGCAGGGAAGAGGTGGTTCTAGCAGATCCAAGTCTGCCTTCGGCCACGTTCTCCGCTAGAGCTCCTCCAGGAGCACCCTGGGCTTGAGAACATCACTGCTCCATGGAGACCCTTCCTAAGCAAGTAATTAGCAGATTGAGACTCAGGGCATGGGAGGGGGTGTCTGGGGGACACTTCTTCCATTACAGTCACTATAACAGCTCTGTCAACGGTGGTTTCATGATTAATGACTGCCTGAGATTACCATCCTCAAATTATTAAGCCCTTGGAAAATGCCCGGGCAGGATCATTAATACTGCTGTCCAGACCCTCATTTCCCCTGAATGTCTGCAAATCTGAGGTTTAGTTTGAGCTGCTTCCGGCTTTGTTCATTTTAAGGATAACACTGGAGAAGTTGGGGAGAGGATGTGAACCCCATGGAGAACCCATGCCCAGCTGCTAACCTGTGGCTCCATTGCTTGCTCCTTGGCACCCGCCACCCCGCCCCCTTGCTTCCCCCAAATCCTCTCAAACAAGGTTCCCTCCTGCCACCTGCCGGCCCACTAGGGTCTGCGCCACAGACTCAACGCCGCGCGCGCAGCTCGCGGGGAGGCGCCCCCACCGCCCTACTGCACATGCCCGGCAGAAGTCCGGGCGCGCAACTTTGCAGAACCTCTCCAGCAGCTCTCCGCGCCTCAGTCTCCTCTCTCCTCTCCCAGAGAGAGGATCTGCGGAGGCACCTCCCCGGGTCTTAGACCGCAGAGTCTGAGACTTCGGGAGAGGAGCCTAGGAGGAGACGGGCTTTCCCCCAGCCCTTCCTTTTGCTCAGAGCGGCGAGAAGAGGCGCGGAGCTTTAGAAAGTTGGGTGGTCGCAGCGGTAGGTGCTTCCCTTTTTGCCCTTACACCGAGGTGGGGCTGGGACCGCCAGACCCACGTTCCCACCTCGTAAGGTGCACCTTTTCCGGCTCCCGCGGCCAATGCGCACCGGAGCCGCTCTCTGCAGAGAGCGGACCAGCTTCTTGGTGCGCGCCTAAGAGGATGGATCGCAGGTCCCGGTCTCACTGGCGCCGAGCTCGCCACAATTACAACGACCTGTGCCCACCCATTGGCCGCCGAGCAGCCACTGCGCTCCTCTGGCTCTCCTGCTCCATCGCGCTCCTCCGCGCCCTCGCCACCTCCAACTCCCGCGCCCAGCGCGCGGCTGCCCGCCGCACCTTCCTCAACGCCCACCACCGCTCCGCCGCGCCGGTGGCCCCCGAGCCCCCCAATTCGGAATCGGATCCCGAGGAGCCAGAGCAAGAGGTGTCCCGCCCCGAGTGCCCTGGCTACGAGCAAGGGTTCAACTACGAATCTGAGACCGAGTCCGAATCTGATCTTGAGTCTGACATCGACTTCGACACCGAGACGGAGACCGCCCCCACCACTGAGCCCGAGACCGAGCCCGAGGACGAGCGCGGCCCCGTGGTGCCCATCCAGAACGCCTTCGCCCAGTCCCTCACCCAGCGCCTCCAGGCTCTGCGGGTGCGCAGCCCCGACGCCTCCCCGAATCGCGCCCAGCCCCGCCGCCGCCCGGAGCCCCGCAGCCCTCGCGAGGGGGAGGAGCCTCAGCCCGCGCCCCGGGCTGCGCGGGACCCCGAAGAGTCTCAGAAGCCCAAGAAGGAGCAGCAGCAGCAGCGCGGCGGCTGCAAGCCCAAGAAGCCCACCCGCCGAGACCAATCTCCGCGGTCCCCTCCCAGACGGGGACCCATCCCCATCCGGCGTTTCTAATGGAGGACTCTGTCCAGATTCTCCTTGTTTTCTTTGGTCCAGGTAGGTTGCCCACCGGGGAACTGGGGGGCCGGGGTGGGCGCGGGAGCAGCGGGAAGAGGGAGAAGGAATGCAGGTTAGGAGGAAGGCGGGAAGATAGCGGGCTCGGCTAGCCAGGCGGGGAGGTGGGCGGCCGGGAGGGCTGGGAAGGGCTCCGCAAACCTCGCCAAGGCGCTCAGGTGGCCAAAGGGTTGTTAGAAGGCGGTGCTCCTTGCACCCCGCTGGAGACAGCCTGAGGTCTCCGAGAGCTGGGAAGGGCTCCCCAAGGCGCCGGAGGGCGCCCGGATGGCCAAAGGCTTTAGACGGTCGGTGCTTCTGGCACCCCGCTGGAGACAACCTGAGATCCCCGAGAGCTGGGAAGGGCTCCCCAAACCTCCCCAAGGCGCCGGAGGGCGCCCGGTTGGCCAAAGGCTTGTTAGACGGTGGGTGCACCCCGCTAGAGACAGCCTGAGGTCCCCGAGAACTGGGAAGGGCTCCCCAAGTCTCCCCAAGGCGCCGGAGGGCGCCCGGTTGGCCAAAGGCTTGTCAGACCGCGGGCGCACCTGGCGCCCGGCTGGAGACAACCTGAGGTCTCCAGGAAGCGCGACTGGATCCCGGAGCGCCCCAGACTTCTCACTGCACACCCTAAAGGACAGGTAAGCGACTCGTTTTCTGCGCTTTCTTCCTCCTAGAGACTAATCTCAGCCCAGGTGGCTTTAGCGGCGCCGGATGTGTGGTTCCGTGCGCGCGGGCCAGCCCTCACGGCGGAGCGGCCGCGGGTTGCAAAGCGCGGAAGGAGCCAGCGGGCTGGCGGGCGCCCGCGGACCGCCGCCGCGGGATAGGCGCGCCGCGCCATGGACACTCGGGGCCAGGAGTCCGGGTCCCGGGGCTGCCAACTTGGATCCTTGGTGCCAGTGCCCCGCGAGGCTGGTCGCCAGGTCGCCAGCCCTGGCCGCGCCGCTCATCTCCGCGCGCTCGCGGGGCGGGAGGCCGCCGCAAAGAGCGTGCGCACCTGCCCGGGCGCCCAAGAGCCGGCTTCCCAGAGCGGCGGGCGGCCTCCCAGCCCAATACCGGTGCTTGGGGGTCAGGCGGAGAAGGTAGAGGCGTCTTGGGGGCTGCCTGGCTACCAGGATTGGTGGCGCGGGCTTGGTCACGTCGGGGTATCGCTTACCCTTTGGCGCAGCGGTTCCGGAGGCGGAGCCGGGCGGCCGCCTGGAGAGGTCCCGGGCCGTTGCGCAAGGCGGAGAGAGGGCGGAGAGCCCCGCGAGGTGTTCCCTGCGGAAGGTAAAGAGGTCAGGAAACGGCCGGTGCAGGGGTTCGCACTGATCATCAGAATCCTCTAGAAAGAGTCCCCAAAGAGCGCGGCATCCGCCGGGCTGGGGAAAGGTTTTTGGAACCGAGGCAAGTGTTTGGGCGGCCGGCCGGGCGGGGAAGGGGCCGGCGGCTCCGGCGGCTCGGGGCGGGGACGCGGCGCACACCGGCCATTTTCGGCTCGGCGGAGCCAAGTTTGCAGGCTAACCTGGAGGTGAAAGTGCCCGGTGCCAGAGCGCTTCACTGGCCGCGGTCCGGTCACACAGCGTCGGTGCGGAGTGTCCCTTCCTTGCCAGTCCTGGGGGAAAAGACCGATGAGTGAAATGTTTGCAAACCTCTCCCGACTTGGAAACTGATCTTTTCTTCGTGCGCGCGCGCGTCTCGTTTTCAGGTGTCGGTTTGAACTCTAATGATGGGAATGATTTGGGGGATAGGTGAAGCGTTTGGAGGGTTCTTAGCCCCCTGGCGAAAAGGAGGCGGCCAGAGGGAACACACTTCCAGGGGTCTTCGCTCCAGGCCTCTTCCCCGGGGGCGGGGGCGCGGCGCGGGGACTTGGCTGTGCGCGGCTGCGGGCGCGGGCTAATGACCGGCGGCTGCGGTTGTGGTTTTCACCGGTAAATACCAGGCGGGCAATTTGTCCACCAGGGGCTTCCCCGTGTCGGAAGCCTGGAGGCGGCTGTGTACTTACAGGAGGGGGCGGGGGGGGGGGGCCTACGGTCCTCGAAAGAGTGGACTTGCCTGAGTGAAAAGGAAGATCCCTAAGCCTGACATTCCTGCTTACACAGTGGTGCGTTAACGCCATTTCTGTGGCTTTAAGCGTTGTTTTCCCTTTGGGAGAGTCTGAGCAGCCTGAGCTCCCTGAGGAAAAGGGCTCCGGGAACAAGGCTGGGGCCCCGCTTGGCTTCGGGCAAGGTTTGCAGTGGGGAGCTGTTTTCATAGATTGGGCATCTGGGTCTTCCAGGTTTTCTGCAGAGTATGTTGCGTTGACTTGTTGCAGGTTGAATGAACAGAGTTTTAAAAAGTTCTCGGTGCCCAACCCATCCCTCCATCCCTAGTCTTAGTCTGCTTTTCTGTGTGTGTGTGTGTTTTAAACATTAAACAGAAAGTCTGCATTTGGGGTGCTGGCTTTCTTAACCTAAGCTATATACAGATTCATGATTGGGGTGTCCCCATCTCATCTAGGAACACACAAATAGTTTTGCCATCTTCTAGACTCCTTTTTACAAACTGTGAAAGCCTGTTACCCACCCCCACACTTCCTTCACCCATCTCCCCTCCCCAACTTCCTCCTGCCATCCTGGCTCCAGGGTGCCAAGGCCATTAGGGACCACACACAACTGAGGAGTATGCCAAACTCCTGGGAAAGCACCCAGTGCCCCCCGAGGAGAGGGGACTTAGCTACATAGGCAGGCAAACACTCTACCTGAGCCCCTTGGGGTCAGCTAGCTGCCTTTCTTTTCTAGATGTTTCTGGCAAGTTCTCCAAGCATTCCCAATTCAACAGCCTCCCAACCGCCCTTTGTCTCACCCAGCTACAGGGCACTTAGCATTTGAATGGGCTTGCTTGCCCTTTCAACTCAGGTGGGGCCAGGGTGTGAGGAAATTCCCCAAAGGTCACACCTAGTCGACCACACAGGTGCATTACCAGCCAGAAGCAATATTTCAGGGGGTAGAGGGGGAGGAGGAGAACAGTTAGTTATATTGATGGTATGCGCCAATATCTGGTGTGTTGTTTTTTTTTCCTTTACTACATTAATCATTTGCTTAATGGAAATTTGCTTTTTTTTTTTTTTTTTTTTTTTTTTAATAAAGCTGCTCTTACAACTTTCCAAGTTGGAAAATCATGTAGATATGTTCAAATTTTGTGTGGTACCAACAGTCTGTTGTGGGCTTACTTCTAAAAGTTTGGCAACTTTTCATCTGTTTATCAGAATTCATGAATTGGGAATTTTAAAGTTTGGAATTGTGTAATAATGTTTCTTTAATGAGCTTGAAGTTCTGCCCTGCCCCACTCCTTGCCCCTCCCCCTCCCAATTGCTTACAGCCCTTTGACTCTTTAGCCCTGGATTTTAGCAGCTGTGATAGAAGTTTAATGAAGAAAATGGAAACTTCAGTGTAAGAGTGAGGTCTTTTTTAAAGAACTGCATGAGTTTTTCTTAATATATTTGAATATCGCTGCTCTTCACGCAGAGGGAAGCTATTGAGAGGACACAGAAAGCACGGTGGTGGGGAAAGCATGTCTCTTAGCAGAAAACAAATCACTAAAATCAAATGAAGCTTCCAGAAGTGAGTGACGTCACAGCCCAGCAAAGGGGATGAGTCCTTAATCCCCAGGTTCCAGAATGAGGGATGAATGCCTCGCCCTGCTCTTCAGGGTTTGACATTGTACCTCTTTCCTGCATCCTGGTGCTCGGAGCCGGGCAATGTGATCTAAGGTCTGAGCACTGGTCCCAGCCTGCCTACCTGGTTCAGCCGCAGCACCCCTCTGCCTCAGTTTCTTCACAGGGAAAGAGAAATCTCTGAAGATGTTTCCAGCATCCCTTTCAGCAGAGTCCCCCAGTTTGACTCTGTCAATCATTTTAATACTAAATGGAACAAAAATTTTTTTCAATGTTTGATCAAAACAAAAGCACCAGTTGTGAAGAAATCTGTGTTGTGGTCATCTTACTTGAGTTTGTCAAATCTGTTTGAACTGGTGGCAAAATGGTTTAAAGAGGTGAGTTAGAGCACACAGAATCCCACGGTGTCCCATGACTAACCTATGAGAAAAGTGGGCACATGTTAGGTGTTGGTCTGATGTGTGCTTGTCTCCCTCCCTCCTTGTATCTGAGAACAAGCCTTTCAGAGGGGGGACAGGGTATGGTTCAGCAGACAGATAGCCACGCTGACCACCAGGCTTAACTAGCCACAGGTGTGGAGCACATTCTTCAGTAACACCTCTGAGTCCTAATCAGGCTAGGCCTGCAAATCCAGCTCCGAAGCTGCAGCTGGTTAGGCTAAACCAATTTTCTCAACCTTTTTCTTTTTCATTATCACTCCCTCCCAGGAGGTGTTTCAGACATTTCTTCCTAATTTCGCCTTTCCCATGAAATTTAGTACACACACATACTTCCATATGCTGTTCTGTTTGCTTCTGTTCTGCAGAAGCTGGTAATGACTAAGATATTTGCACTGCCCCGAACCAATTCCGCCTCTATTACCAATGCATGGGGTAAGCCAAGAAAGTGTTTTTAAAAACTGGTTATGTCAAATTAAGTAATTCAACATTTCATTTTTGTTTTCTATTTAACTTTTTTTTTTTTTTTTTTTCTACATATTACAAAGCTACACAGAAGGTGAAATTTACCGATGCTTGTTTTCCCTTGTTAAATCTTTTGTTTTTTTCCCCAAAGCCCTTGTACAGATGCTGGTACTGGTGCCTAGAGAATTCACAGGCAGAGGAGCCAGATTAAGCAGCCTAGTGACAGTCCTCCCGAGACCACGAGTTGACAGCACTCCGCCCACAGAGACAGGGCATCCGAGGAGTCATGCCACCTGCATGCCAGCTTGCCAGCTCCCTATCCCAGGGCAGACTTGGCTCCTTGCTGGCTGTGTGTGGACATGGCAGCTCCTATTCTCTGGGCTTATTTAGGATGAGCATGCTGCAAGTGTACAGCTATCAGAAAGGCCAGAGGGAATAAGATGGCTTCGTGGACAGAGAGACTGGGTGATGGCTGTAGTGTGGGGGTAGATTTGAGGATAGCAAAAGGAAAGGGTTGAGATTTGGGGGGCGGGGAGGATGCAAGGAGACCAGCCCCCCAGGGAGGAGCGCAGATTGGAGGTGGCACTCAGCCCACAAGGCCAGGGCTCCGGCGCAGTCTGAGTGAGGGATGTGGGGAAGGGATTTTAGTGGCAGGCTTCAGAGAAGCAGGGTGCTCAGCATTTGGCAGTCAGGGCAGCAGTGGAGGCCACTGGTAGAGGGAGCTCAGATGCGCTACCCTTGACCTTGCTTTCCCCAAGTCTCTTCCAGACCTGACCCAGAAATTTCCATTTCTTGGGTGCAGTGGAGTTCCCATACATGCTGCTCAACTGCTTCAACCAAGCAGAAAGAATTAAAGCCTAGGAAATCTTGTTTTATAGTTTAAATCTTGATCTTAGATCTCAGTTCATGGAGACCCAGCCTCAGTCTTGCGGGGTGTGGGGGCACAGGGCCAAGGCCTGCCCGCAGCTGAAGAGGACACAAATGTCCTCCCCAAGCAGGAGCTGCCTCTGAGCGCCTGGCTTATGTCGCTGTGTCAATTAGATTTCATCAGGAAATTCACTCTAGGTAATTGGGCTTCGGCTCAAAGGTGAAATATACCATTCCCCTCACATGCAAATGACGCTGCCCAGAAGCCCCCAGGGTGCCTGGAATTTCCACCGTGAATTACCGACATCTTAAACAGAGCTTCCACTAAAGCCAAATTTATCTTCCAGGATTCCCTCTCACCACCCTACCCCCATCCCCACTTTGCCCATCTTAGTCCCCTTCCAGTGGCACCGTTGTCTTTCCTGCAATGGCCACCTCTCCCCTCAGAATTCTCTGCCGCTTCACCGGGGCCTGGAGAGGCGTCCTCAGGCTGCAGACCACCTGACCCACTGGGCACACGGTGGTCGGATGGCAGCCTCCAGCCCAGCGGCACAGTGCGTTAGCCCCTAAGGTGAGGGTGAGCAGGCCAGGGGGAGAGCATTCTCCCAAGTCTGGGTTCCACTGCCTGTAAACCAGGGCGACATCTCTCCCAGCCCTCGGCCATTGGAAGCATTTTCCCTTCCGTTGGCATTTGCCTAAAACAGCCAGTCACACAGACCCTTCTGCAGACAGCAGGAGCTGGCAGGGGAGACGGGGCAGGTAGAAGGAGGGATGCAGCGCATCTTAACTGCATAGTAATTACCTGACCAGCTTCGAGTCTTACTGCTCCTCAGTCAGCACTCAAAACACTTGTCACTGGGAGCCTAAGAAACGTGAATTCTCCTTCCTACCTTCTCTCCTTTTGCCACTTCCTCACAACTGGTGGAGAGACTCTCCTTTTCCTCTCTGGAAAGAAACCCACCGACACTAACACTAACGACATGGCGGGCTCAGAGCTCTCTGCGGTAACCCCTCCCCCCGCAATGCCCGTGAGGAGGAAGTGTCACCACCCAGAAACATGTTTTCTTCTGACTTCTGCTCCCTTCTCTCCCGCCCTCCTCCACTCCCTGACAAAGGACCTCTTCCACTGCTTTGCTCTGGCTTCCTGGGATATAGGGATAAGCTAAGAAGATTGGCGGGCAGCTCCTTAAAATGTAGATGTGCCTTGTGCATTTGGCACTAAGAATCCCCAAATGGAAGGATGTTAACAGCTGTTTGCTGATTTATGTGCTGGCATGGAGGTGGCGATGTAGTGATAAGACTGAGTTTGGGAAGCTCAAAGTGTCACTTGGGGCCTGCAAGGAAGGGGCCATATCCTTGCAGGTGGTAGCGGTGCAGTTCTTTGTGTTTGAGTTAGTCATTTACAGAAAGTCAGCCAGTGTGCTACCTGTGGCCCCTGAGCCATCGGAGGGTTTAGCTGAGACATGGTAGTGCCTCCCATTCTTCAGTGGCTGGAACTCAGGGAGCCCTCACCTGGGTTTTGACAGCCAACCCTTTCCCTCCTCAGCCGGACACAGCATCTCCCTAAGCCATCCACTCCCTGAGGGAGGGCCCAGACCCTGGCACTCTACTTTGGTCCTTCACCCCAGTCAGCCAGCTCGCAGGAACTCGGACCAGCTTGTCTTGCAGGCCAGCTCCTGAGCTACATGAACTGACTTTCCTTCCCTCTCATCCCTATGAAATATTTACCTCTTTCCTTGATAGAAAACCACCCAGACTTGGAATTCTGGGCTTCAAATATTTTGCTATTACAAAATTAGTGGCAGACCCTAAAAACTAGGCCCTGGGTTAGGCCTGGACCAGGCTACATACTACACTCATCACTGGCCACCTCCATCTAAGTCAAGATCACATTTCTTTCTTTAAGCCAACAAGATTGCCAGCCCTAAGCAGGCTCCCCGGTAGTCCCATCAATCAGAACGGCCCAGTCAAGCCACCGCCTGCCCACCCCCAGCTCTTACCATACCAGCTCCTCAGGCCCTTGGCCAGGCTCCAGCTGTGTTTTGAGTTAAACATCTGGCCACACTCTGGGGCCTCTGGAGTCTCACTTCTGATCTGCAGTGGAGTTTCAACTCTCAGCCCCACTCACCCAAGCAATGGGGGTGTCAGAGTCTAGAGTCACTACAGAAAAGTAAAAATGGGCAAAAAGACACAAAAGAATTCAATCCTGCACTTTTTTCTTCAGTCCTAATTTGCCTTTAAGATGATTTCGACTCAAGGCAAAGGGTTGTTTCTCAGCCTATAGCAGTAGTTTCAACCAGGGGTGGGGGTGGGGTAGCGGGTGGGGGGCAATTTTGCCCTCCAGAGGACATTTGGCAAAGTCTAGACATTTTTTTGTTGCTATGCCTAAGGGGATGCTAGTGGGTAGAGGCTAGGGATGCTGCTAAGCATCCCACAGTACTCACAACGAAGTACCCGGCCCCAAATGGCAACCATCGGAGGTTAAGAAAACTGTCTAGATTAGCCAAGCTGACCAATTCCTCCTCTTCCTCTGATGTATGCCACCGGTCGCTCCCAGCCTCTTGCCACGCCCTGTGGTGGCTCCCTTCTCCTCTCCAGTACTGCAAGTGTTCAAGATTCTGTCACTCCCCTTGAGGGTCTTCTTCTCTGGTGACTTCATATCCTCACAAGGATGACCATCACTTTGAATTTGGGGTCTTAACCTTTCTTTTAAACTTCAGACCCATCCTCCTAAATAGGCTGTGAGAATCTCCAGCCAGTTGCCCATCCTTCCTCCGCCTCTGCTCTGTCTAAAACCAAATCAGCTCCGCCATTTTGGCAACTCCTGTCCCATCATCCAGATGCCAGACGTTGGCTCTGCCATCTCTTGTGCCATTCTAGCATATCAATTGTCATCGGGTCCTGTGGGGCCTTTCTTCAGCCTTGCTGCTTTCTTCACAAGTTGTGGGCTTCCCTCCTTTAAAGGTGATGACCAGACACAAGCCCCTATGTATTCTCTTCCTCAGACCTTCCTCCACATTGCCTCAGCCTGTCCTGAAACTAGCTTCAAATCCTCACTTGCAGGACAAAAATAAATAATTAACCAATCAATTAATTAAAATCAACACTTCCATCTCCTACCAAAATAGCCTCAAAATTGCTTGCCCTGATACTTCACCATATCCTGGAGAGACCCCATCTAACCTTTGTCCTGAAACTAGTCTCACTTGCAGAACAAAAATAATAAATAATAAATAAATAAAATCAACACTTCCATTTCTTACCAAAATAGCCTCAAAATTGCTTACCCTGATACTTCATGATATCCTGGAGAGACCCCATCTAATCTTTGTCCTGAAACTAGCCTCAAATCCTCACTTGCAGGACAAAAAAGTAAATAATAAATAAATAAATTAATTAATTAAAAATCAACACTTCCATTTCGTACCAAAATAGCCTCAAAATTGCTTGCCCTGATACTTCATGATATCGTAGAGACCCCATCTAACCTTTGTCCTGAAATTAGCCTCAAATTCTCACTTGCAGGACAAAAAAAAAATAAATAAATAAATAAATAAATAAATAAATGAACACTTCCATTTCCTACCAAAATAGCCTCAAAATTGCTTGCCCTGATACTTCACTATATCCTGGAGAGACCCCCTCTAACCTTTGTACTGAAACTAGCCTTAAATCCTCACTTGCAGGACAAAAAAGTAAACAATAAATAAATGAATAAGTAAATAAATAAATAAAACCAACACTTCCATTTCGTACCAAAATAGCCTCAAAATTGCTTGCCCTGATACTTCATGATATCCTAGAGACCCCATCTAACCTTTGTCCTGAAATTAGCCTCAAATTCTCACTTGCAGGACAAAAAAAAATAATAATAAATAAATAAATCAACACTTCCATTTCCTACCAAAATAGCCTCAAAATTGCTTGCCCTGATACTTCACCATATCCTGGAGAGACCCCCTCTAACCTTTGTACTGAAACGAGCCTCAAATCCTCACTTGCAGGACAAAAAAGTAAACAATAAATAAATGAATAAGTAAATAAATAAATAAAACCAACACTTCCATTTCGTACCAAAATAGCCTCAAAATTGCTTGCCCTGATACTTCATGATATCCTGGAGAGACCCCCTCTAACCTTTGTACTGAAACTAGCCTCAAATCCTCACTTGCAGGACAAAAAAGTAAATAATAAATAAATTAATTAAAAATCAACACTTCCATTTCCTACCAAAATAGCCTCAAAATTGCTTGCCCTGATACTTCACCATATCCTGGAGAGACCCCATCTAACTTTCCTGCTTTCTCCAACTGCTCCTCCAAGACCCCACAGGATGCTCTCTCTCCGCAGCCCTACACGTAGTTTCCAACCATCTTAGTTCACCGCCAGCCAACACCAACCATCCCCCACCTCCTACTCATAGTAAAGCAAGCCCTCTGTCCCTCTTTGGAAGCTCATTTGAAATGCCATTACCTTCATCAAGACACTCAAGATCCCCCAGTTGACGGTCTTTTCTTTCACATCTATGTTGTTTACCCTTTAGAATGGAGGTTAGGCCAACTACCCGATCCGTATCCCCTCAAAGCGCGCTCTCCTGCTAACGGGCGAGGTGCCGGGAAGAGGGAGGAACACAGGGGTCCCGGGCCCGTGAGCGTGTGGAACAAAGGGAGTCTGTACTCACTCCTTGAGGGAGAGCGCTTTGGGAAAGAGCGAGCTCTCAGGAGAGCAGTCATCCCTTTGGGGACGCCACCGCGGCCTCCCTGGGGCTCCAACCCCAATATCTACTGACCTTGCTCTTCGGCATGCCCGTCGCCTCAACTCCTTATCCATCGGGGCTCTCATTTGCATGGGGCGGTCAGCTCTCTCTCTTTCTCACTGATGGTATGTTTGCCCACCGCCATCAGTGAGACCAGGGGTTGGCCCCTGTGAGCCCCGACCTCCCCTCCAGCCTGGTGAGTGTCGGAGTCAGGAAGAGGGACCCCCAGTGCCCGCTGACCTCGTGGCATCCCGGGCCTGGCCGCCATATACACGCTCGCCAACCGCTTCCAAGCAGCACCACCTCTTAGGGCGTTCCAACTCGGCGCCCCCTAAGGGACCTCCCACTCACATCCGGTTTCCGGTTCGATGCCCCCTGCTCATTCGCCAGGCAGCCTTGATTGGCGTGACCCCGGCCCAATGGCTGACCCAGCACTGGGGGTCAAAGGGGAGCGAGTTGACTGTTGGGACCCAATTGGCACGTTGAGTGATTGTTCAAATGGTTGAGCCGTCTTTGCACGTGGGTGTAGTTGCTAAAGTTTAGACCGAAGTTCAGTGTTGACATTTGGGAGCGTGTGGACCCCCGGAAGTGAGACGATGCGCCTGTCGGGGGATCCAAACGTTACCCAGGGTTGCACTTTGTCGGCATCCCTCCGCGCAGCGCGGCAACGCTGGATGGCAGACGAGGGGGCCATGCTGCGCCGGGCTGGGGTCTCCTCGTTCTGAAAGGGAAATGGTGGGTTTAATGAGATTGCATTGTGAGTGGTTCGCCCGCCCGCGGTGCGTGGATACAAGGATCCACCGATTCAGGGATCCACCCGCGGCACGTCGGTACAGGGATCCACGGATACAGAGATCCACCTGCGGCGTGGCAGTACACGGATGCAGGCGCTGCGCCTCGCTTGCCGCAGCCCACCCTGTGTGACATTCATCCCCGTGCCATCCGCTCTGCAGGCCGGGTGGTCCCCAAGCCCCGCGGCCGCCTAAAGATGGCTCGCAGGCCCGTGTCACCCGCTGGCAACACAGACCTGATGCCCGTGCCGCGGATTTTACGAGATCCGCAAGCAGAGATTTTTTTTTCCATGTTTCTAATATGACTGCAGACCCCCGAGCGCGAGCAGCACACACATGCGCAGAGCCCACCCGGCAGCGGGGGTCTCCCTCCCCTCCGGCTGCGAGCCCCCCGCGCGCGCGCCACGGAGGCGGGAGCGCAGCCGGCGGCCGCGGGGTTTAGGACCAGGCTTGTTGCTGCCTCTGCGGCTCTAGCAGTTGGAAAATAAAGCGGCTACCTGGAGATACCAGAGCGAGAGGAGGGGGCTGGAGTGGGGCCGGGGGCGGAGGGGACTAATGGACGCTGCGGCGGGCGCCCGAGGCGGGAAGCAGGCACCGCGGCCGCCTTTGCCCGCACAGCGCGGCACGGCGTGGTGGGTGCCTTTGGGCTCAGCGCGCACAGGGTTGAACAGTCTCTGAAAGCACCCCAAATCCGCCTTAAATCCCCATGAAATCCCCTTTCACCCTTCCCCAGAGCGGTAGGACCCCCGAACGCCTAAGGCCTGCTCTCTCTGAGGTCTCTTCCTCGCCCCACGTCCCCTCCCGCCCTCCCTCCGTGCTGCCGCCGTTACCGCGGGCCGGGGTCGCCCACCCTCGGGCCTCCCGGATCCCCCGTGGCCCGTGGACCACCGCTTGGCGACCGTTGCGTCAAAGGTTTCCTTAAACCAGCGGTCGCCAACCTTTCGGACCTCACGGACCCCCAGGGGTCTGTGGTCCGCCGGTTGGCGACCGCTGGGGAAGGTCTCCGTGATGCGGACCCGAGACCCTCTTATTCCCCGGATCACTTGTCCGCGTGAACGCGGACCCCGGCCCGCGCGGCGCCCGCGGAGACCAAGAGCGCCGTGGGGAGGGGGCTTTGAGGTGATTGACAGGAGCCAGCCCCTGCAAAGCCGGCCAACCAAAGCTGCAGCGGCGCCGGAAAGTGCCCCGAGGCTTTTTAAAAACAAACTGTGTGCACACGCTCGGCATCGCCGTGCCCCTCGCCTCCTGCCCTCCCCATCGGTGGGCTCGCGACCACCTGTCGCATCCCCGTGCGCGCGCGCCCTCGCCCCCTTCCTAACGCCCTGTGCTCGGGATCTGGGCCCGGGATCGCAGGCTGCGCAGAGCTGGGGGCTGCGGCTCGGGCTCAGGAGTGTTTTGGGGTTATGAAACCTTCCTGCAGCTCCCCCCTCCCTCCAAGGAGAGCCTGGCGTCTGGGAGGGAGGGTGGCAGCTCCTGCGCTCCGCGTCCCGGGCCCACGTCGTGCGTCACGTGGCCTCACGCAGCAGCGTGCTGCGGCCAGGGAGCGCGAGCAGACAGCTCCCGGCAGTCCGGAGCGGAGCGGAGGAGCCGCCACATCCCTGCGAGGCCTGCTCGCCGCCCCGGACCCCAAGGCCCGGGCTGCAGGCAGCGGAAGCGGCTCCCGCAGCTGCCCGGGCCCCCGCCGGCGGCCTCTGGCGGCCGAGGGGGAGCTCTGCGGGCGACTTTCGGACCGAATCGGCGCGCTCCTCGCATCCAAAGGGGCGGAGCTAGCCTGGAGAGCCCTGAGAGACAGAGAGACAGAGACAGAGACAGAGACAGAGACAGAGACAGAGACTGAGGAGGGGGCCCAGGGTAGGGCGTGGGGGAGGGGGGGAGCCGTGAGCAGCCCCAGGAGGTAAAAAGTGGCCTGGAAGGAACTGAGATGCCACCAGCAACAAGAGAATTGCTTCTACCACAGCCTAGGGTTTGAGGGCCTCTACCCCCAGCCCAGCGGGGATTGGACAGTGAGGTTGAAGAACCGGCTGGCTGGTAATTTTGTTTTCATTTTCTTGGAAAGTATTTTTTTCACCCTAGTTTGGTTGGGTGCTCCGTCTCACGGAGCCCCAAATATAGATTAAGAGGCCGCCACCGTGTTATGGGCATGTGCCACTGCCTCTACGGCAACCATATGTCAGGACAACGCCATCTCCCCCCTGAACTCGAGAAATAATAGCCCGAGCAACCACCCTTGGAGGCCTCAGGGGCAGCTGCCCCCAGTGCTGGGCTTGGCGCAGCCGAAGAAATGGAGGCCCCATCGCCTTCCAGGGAGCCCGTCCCCGTCGAGACTGACGGCGAGGCCCGCGGACCTCCAGAGCCCTCCAGACCCCACGTGCAGGGCGAGGCAGGCCCGGAAGTCGGAGCCCACGGAGGATACAGCCCACCTCCGGAGGAAGCCATGCCCTTCGAGGTCCAGCAGCCCGGCGGGGGAGGCTTCTGGCCTGTCCTGGGGCGGCCTGCAGACGCCAGGGGGGCCCATGCAGGCCCCCGAGCCGACAGTCCAGCGCCCATGGAGCCCGGAGCCCGCGGTGATGCCGGAGCAGAGCTGGGAGGCTACAGCCCTCCGCCGGAAGAAGCCATGCCCTTCGAGTGGGAACAGCCTGCCGGGGGCGGGGGGAGCAGTCAGCCTCGTTCGCGGAGCGAGCGCGCTCCCGGAGGCCCCGCCGCGGGGGTCTTTAGCGCCCCCTCACTGGCGCCCCGAGTGCGCAGCCCTGCCTACGCAGGCTGCGGCGGAAGCGGCAGCCCTCCCCCGGAGGAGTCTATGCCATTTGCATTTGATGGAGCAGTCCGTGGGCACGACAGCCCACCCCCCGGGCTCCCCCGAGCTCCCCTACAAATCCACGACGGTGGCGGCGGCCACTCCGCGGCAGTCGCGGAGCAGAGTGCGATCGTCCTCGCTCCCGCCGCGAACGAGCCCCCCCGCCTGGTCCCCGGAGCCATCGCCAGCACATCCGGAGAGGCAGCCAGAGCTCTTCCACACTCCGTGGGCTTCAGCGCCCCGATGGAGGTCCCCGGACCCCAGCTCGAAATTGAATCCCCTCCCGTTGGGGTCGGCGACGCTCCCGTCAACATGGACAGCCCGCCAATCGCGCCAGACAGCCCGCCCATCGAGGTCTCCGGAGCCCCAGCCGCGGCAGAGCAGGCAGAGGGAGAGAGACCCCCAGTTGAAGGAGAAGCAGCCGAGATGGAAGGAAGCTCAGCAGCCCCCGCTGCAGCCGCAGCCGCAGAGGGAGACCAGCTCCCTTCTCCCGGAGCCGGAGCCGGAGCCGGAGACGGAGACGGAGACCGAGACCGAGACCGAGACCGAGACGGAGACCGAGCTCCTGTCGCCGCGGCCCCCGAAGCTCCAGACGCCGGAGCTCCTGACGCTGGGGCAGCCGCCAATGCCCCAGTCGCTCCCGATTCACCAACTGCTCCCGGAGCCTCTCCCGACCACCCGGCAGCCGCAGCGGAGCCAGCCGCCCTGGCAGATCCCGCCGTGGCAGATCCCGCCAGCGCCGGGGCAGATCCCGCCAGCGCCGGGGCAGATCCTGCAGCCCCACCCCCTGTTGCCCCCCGCCCCGATGTCACTGGGGCAGATCTTGCCGCAGGGGCAGATGCTGATGTCCCACCCCCTGTTGCCCCCCGGCCCCCCATCGCCGGGGCAGGTCCCACTGCCAGGGCAGATCCCGCTGTCCCACCCCGTGTTGCCCGCCGGCCCGATCCTGCCCCCCGGCCAGTCCCCTATGCGTCTGCAGCCTGGGGAGTCCCACCCTCCTGCTATGGTCCACACAACGCAGCCCTCCGCGTGTCCCGGGCTGCTCGAGATGCCCAGACAGCTCGAGAGCTGTCCGCTCGGTGGGCAGGCCCAGCCAGGCGATCCCATTCCGACCACCGTCCCATCGTCCGCCCCGACCCCCGCTTCCTTAGGCCCCCCAGCCCCGAGATTCAGCCTGCCGATCCGCCTGCTGCACCTCCTGCTCGCTTGTACCGGGCGAGGGCCTACGACGGCGGAGACGGCGGAGACGACCCCGGATGGGCCAGCAGCAGCGACGAGTCCAGCGAGGGCCAGTGGAGCTGCCTGCCCTGCGGCGGCGGCGAGAACGACGGAGACGGAGATCGTGGCCGCAGCCGCAGCAGAAAGTCGAAGCGTAACGTGTTCCGCCAGTTCTTCGAATGGCTCCTCCCCTGCTGCTTCGGCAAAAAAGGCAAAAGCAAGCGCAAGGGAGCCCAGTCCGGAGCCGGCGGCCAGGTCTCGATTCCTATGCTGGAGCGGAGCCGACGACAGGAGTTCCCCCAACGCCTCACCCAGCAGGGAGACTCAAGATGGCACGGCGGCCAGCTCCTCGACCGACAGCTCGGGCCCGAGAGGGTGGATTTCATGTGCTCCCACCGCCTGCTGCTTCTAGGTAAAGCGGCGGACTCTGCCCGTGGCGAGCAGGGCCGCCCGGGAGCGGGAGCGGGAGCGGGAGCGGGAGGCAGGGCTGCCCGGGGCCCGGGGCCGGCGGCGGGCGGCGGGCGGCCGGGCGGAGGCCGGAGAGCCTGCTAGGAGTCCCCGCGCGGGCCCCTCTCTGCCCCGGGAGCGGGCGGCGGAGGGCGCGGGTGGGCTCGGGTGGCCGGAGTGAACGCGCGGCGCGGAGAAAAGGAAAAAAAAAAGATGGTGTACAACACTGGGGTCGTTTCCAGCTGAGCGTGCCAGGGGCCGCGGCCGCGGCCGCAGGACGACCCGACTTCCCAGGGTGGGGGCCAGCCTGAGAGGCCGGGGGCGCGTCCTGACAGGCGGGGTCTACAGGTGAGCCAGGAGCTGCCGGGGAGGGGCCTGGGGGGGGGGCCCGGCTGAGCTGTTTGTGGCCGTGGTGGGATGGGGTCGTTGGGAAAGGCGCGCCCCGCCTCGCCTGGCACGGCTGCTTGAACTCAAGACAGCTTGTTGTTGGTGTGTGTTTGGTGTCCATATTGTGTCCGGCTGTGCATGACATGCGCTAAAGTGTCCCCCAGTTCCCTCCCCTGGCACCCCGAACCACCCGCCGACTGTGTACTTGTTGGGGAGCGGGCTGCCTTGTGTTGTGCGCCATGGTGCGGGCGCAAACTTGGCGCGTCCACACTCTCTGCGGTCCTGCCAGCCGGCTCTGCAGCGGGCGGCGCGGAAAACGCGGAGAGAAGGCTGTGGGACATCTTGGTAATACGGTGGGCGCCCCGCGCAGGGGCCGGGGGCCGCCTCCTGATGGCCTGCATAACCTTGTTTTCTGTGTGTCTCTCTCTTTTTTCCCTTTGCGATAAGCGTTTCCTCTCTTCTCATTCCTCCGCCAAACCCTCTCGCCTTTACGGTTGAAAAAAAAACCAGACACTCAGGTATCTGGGGCGTCAGGGGCTGCACACATAAGTTCGGCATTCTGCACACATTCGGCTCACCTGGTGGAGGGGCAGGGGTGGGATGGGGGCGGGAAAAGCACGCAAACATGCTCTAGGCAAGTCTGGATGCAAACCACGCGGGGCCGGTTCCGAGGGGGTGGGCGTGGCTGTTATTAAAAACATGAAATAATCCATCCCCCCACCCACTCACCCACCCCTTCCCCGGACCACCCGAGGTAAGCCCATCATTGACACTTTCCCCGCTCATGCAGTAGGAGGGGCTTAGGTAAAAGAGGGATGCCTGGGAGTGGACCACAGTCATATTTCAAATGCAATTAAAATAAATCATTTTTTAAAATGCTCCGAGTGTATTTTAAGTGTGTGGACAAAACGTGATAAAATTGACCATGACTTGTGAAATCTGTAAATGTTTGCATGTGCATCTTTTCAGGTAGCTTTAGCTGGGGGCAAAGAGGCTCAAAGGTAAGATCCTCTGCAAATGGGCTGGTGATTGAAAAACATTAAAGAGGTCTTGTGCTCATAATCATATTAGAAGGGTACCTTTGGGGGCCCTCTGCCTGCCCCCCTCCCTTACGGGGGTGGGGGCACATCTTCTACCACAGCAAGACGCCCGGCCCATCTTCATGTCCTTCCCTGGCCCCGCCCAGTCTCCACCCTCTTTGCCCCCTCCAGACTCCTTTAGCTCCAATCTGGAGTGTTGACTCTTGTGTCACAGTTAATCAAAGCAGTAATTAGCAATGGTCTGAATGTGTGGCTTAAATGAAAATTCCAAAGTGAATTTCCTTATTTTATTTTCTAAGACCTTTCAAGGGATTTGAAGATCACTATTTCTAAGGCTTTGCTAAATGTTTGTTAAGCACTTTATAATGTGTCCTGGTTTTAATTAATGACATCATGGACATGGCTGTATGCTGTTGTGATGTGCGTCTCTCACAAATCACAGTGTTAAATGTGATGGTCATTTATGCCCACCCATAAAGATAATGACATCATCATTTTCCCAAGAACATTTCGGGTGTCCCACTGCACTAAAGCCACCGAGCCTCAAATGACAATGCACTGTTTTCCTGCAAACAGCTGGTTTTGCCACAACAGTCCCATTTCAATATTCCAAGCACAGCCATGATGGGGGAGACACAATTGGGTAAAGACAGGAGAGTCAGTTACGGTGCACTTGACCCCTGGCGGGCACGCAGTGTCCCTTGCCTTCTGGGGCCTCAGTTGCCTCATTTGTGAAATGACTTGGGTCCTCTATTTGAGCGGGGGGAAAGAGGGGGTGCAGGGCAGGGAGCACAGTCCACTCAAATCAGCACTGGAGGCTTATATCATAGATGATACAGACATCAACCCACCAGCAAATGGTCTCTGTCTGAGGCGGAGTCTTAAGAATATTAGAAGTCACCCTTGTTTTATAGTGGGGGGCGGGGGGTGGGGAGTGAGGTGTTAACCTCAGTCACGGGAAATTTGCCATCATCCTGGCTCTGCTTCCAGGGCGGTGGTCCAGCAGACCAAACCTCAGCCACAGGTGGCATGGGCCTAAATTCAGGTAGCCAGGCTTATAGTTTCTCTCCAGGTTTCATTTTGCCCAAGTACCATTCATTCATACATCTGGGTCTGAGTTTCTCACTGGGGAGGGGGAGAGTAGGGAGAATGAGGCCTTATATTTAGAACAAGCCTTTTACTAACATTCTACTCCTAACACATAAAACAAGACATCCATCTTCCTGCCACTGAAAATGCAGAACAAATGACCATCCTTTGATGTGACTCTGAATTTGTGACATGCAGATTCATCTGTGGCTTTAAAAATGTGTGTGTGCATTTGTGTATATGTACTCTGTGTTCTTATTGCCCGAACAGCTTAACATGACAGAGATTAAGAAAATAAATAAATAAATAAAAACACTATATTATATTAATTCCAGTTGTACTACATAGTGATTCGGCACTTTTATCCCTTATGGAGAGATCATCACAAAAAACCTAGTAACCATCCATCACCATACAAAGTTGCTATCATATTACTGTGTTCCCTCTGCTGTAGTCAGGGAATCCTAAAGGAGAAAAGATAGGTAGGTAGGTAGAAAGAATCAATAACATGACTAGAATTCTAGAATATCTAAAGTGTTAAAGGCTTTTTCTTATTCAACACTATCCAATAATAGACTGTTTCCATGTTTCTGTTGCCCTTTTGGATAATTTTGGAGGCTTTACCATTTTTTGGAACCTAAATTTCCTCATGTCTTAAGGATTGAAGGGGCTGCTCTGTTAGAATTTCTCAGTAGCTGCTGCATTTATTAAAACTGTGCAGACAAAATGCTCCCTGTACTAATGGCCGTTCTGCCATGAGGCTTCATTTGTACAGCGAGTCTCAATTAATTGGTGATTTATTTATGCTACCACCAGCCACCAGGTGCAACAGTGCTGCATTGCAGCCATCTTGCAGGAGGCTTTTTTTTTTTTTTTTTTTTCCTCCAAAAAAACCCACTAATTTTTCTCTATTCAAAATGGCTCCTCTGAATTTCAGTGCCATGGAAAGGATATGGCCTATCTGGCCACAACATTGTTAGAAGTAAGAGATTTTTATTATTTTTCCTCCTCTGTCTCCCCATAGTGTTTTGTGCTTCTCAAAGGCCAAAGTGCTTGCCTGTTTTTTAAAATCCAGTTTCCCCTAGATTTCTAAAAAAAAAACACAAAACAAAACAAAACAAAAAAACCTGTGTGTTTCCTATCCAGGCAGATTAATTTTTATAATTTATCCTCATTCTATATACCATGAAAAACTGGTAGGAAGCTGTTTTGTGTGTCCCTGCTGACCCAGAGAAGAGGATGCACAATGGCCCTGGAGTTCTTAGTAACCAGGCACAGCAATGATTCCGCATAAGGACAACACATTCTCATTGTATTTCTAAAAGCCTTTCATAGAGCCACATTTGTCCTTTGAAACAGCCTTGGGCAATAAAAACACGCTAGGACCCCATTTCATAGGCAAATCAGAGATTGAATGTCAGGGACTTTTGCTCAAGGCCTGCAAGGTAAGTGAAGGAATCCATGCTTATCCAAAAACGCAGCAGTCGCTGTATCACATTATTAAACGTACAGCATGATTGCAAGCGTACTGTGTGCTCTTAAAATCCCTTGTCAGATGACAGGTGACCGGCAGTCTTCTGCTTTCTGATTTACAGCCAGAGCCTGACAGATTCCTGGTTATAAATGTCCATGGAGTGTATGTGAAACACGAGCTCCCCCATTCCAGAGACACCTGTCATTGCTACGGCAATATCCAGTTTCCACCATTTGCTTTAGCTCATCAGCCAACACTGCAGCCTTAGCTCATTCATTTGCTGGCTTTTTTTTTTTTTTTTTTCCTTTCTTTTCCTTTTCCTTTTAAATGCAGGTTTTCTTTTGAGTCTTTTTTAAATCCCCCTGTGGTTTTCTTCAGGATCTAAAGCTTTCCTATTGACTCGGGTTTCCACTAAAAATAATAATTTTAAAATGCAGTTGTTTTTATGCATTGCTTCCTTACATTTTTAGTGTTCTGGTATAATAGACTATTAGAAGCCTGCCTTGGATCTAATGACCCTATTAAAATAACTGTTGCTCAGAGTCCTTCAGAGTGATTTTTTTAAAAGTATTTCTCCCTTTTAGCAAGGGCTAATTCCTGCTTAGTGAGAGTCAGTGCATAATCTTAGAAATCACCTTTGATTTTTATGCAGGAAGGTCGGTATTAAGCAAGAAAGTAAATTTCTTTTTGGGAAGATAACCTAATTGACTAGATTTGAAATTTTTTTTACTGGTCATGCCTCTTCTTTTTAGAACTGATTTCCCCACCAAATAAAACAAACCCCTCACCCCAGCAATATTACGCCTCTTAAAATCTCTGTATCAGGTGACTTTGAGGAAGCATGTGACAGCCGGTGAAAACTGGTCTCTGCTTGTTGGCTTCTTTCACCAGGGGCCAAGTGCGGTTCTCCCGGGGCCCAGTGGAATGTGACATTAACCTGACAGTTGTCCATTTTTAAATCAAATTTGTCAGGGGATGTAGCACTTTTCAAAACAAAGGCAGGCAGGCTCAGTTGATACCACAGGGTCCCCACCATCAGTGGAACAGGTGGTCCAGTCTAATTAACCCTCTCGGGCCCTGGTGGCCTTACAGGATTTCATTGAATTGGATGGAAAGGGTCTTTGTTCTGGCCCCTGGTCACCCTGGCAGGAGACCTGCAGGGAAGTGTGAAGGCAAGTGAGAGGCCCAGTTGCCCTGGCCTGCCAGCCTCGAGACAGGGAGGCAATGTCACTGCCCTTCATGCCTCTGAAAAGAAGGCCCGAGACTAGAAGTGAAGTTCCCCTAGAGGGAGAGGAGCCTGGACAGGGGGTCCCCAACCCAGGGCCTGCGGAGGGGGGGGGCGCCAGTGAGTGGCAACCAGCATTTTTAGAACTTTACTTCTCCTTTTTAACTCTTCTGCTCCCGGTGAGGTTTTTGTTTTGTTTTGTTTTGTTTTGTTTTGTGTTTTGTTTTCTGTATTCCCCTTGAGATTGATCGCTGCTCAGTTCGAAGAGTCCGGGTAGCCACTTGTTCCGCCTCTCGGTTTCAGATACACTCTTTGGACACTTTTTGTAAACAAAGGCGAGCCCTAACAGTAAACAGATGACACCTTATCAAATTGGTGATTGTGTGAGGTCACTCTCGGGTGAGTGGCGTGGTCGAGCGAGGATGTTTTGGCTTTTCCTGAAGAAGTGTCACCCAGCCCTGGTTCCCCGCCACCTCTTCATTAAATCACATCAATGTTGGGGTCAAGCTCTGGGACCTGAGTGCAGATTGCTCTATGCTTATCACACGTGCAGAAAAAGAAAAAAAGATTGTCTTTAGTTTCCAGTTTCCTTCCGGACAGCCACATGGCGGACAAGGCCAGCCCTTGGGAGCGGAAGAGGACGAGACCGCCACGAAGAAGGTAGGGAGCGACACGAAAATGCAACGTGGGCCTTTTCAGGGGGGTTGCCCATCACGCTCAGTGGAGACGGGGTTCTCCGGGCTCCGATCATCCAGTGAGGATGATCCGAGCCGTTTTGCATGGCAGCCACTGGGCCTGTGGTAAGGGAGGGGTGTTGGGTAACTCATCTGTGACGGAGCACTGACGATGAAGGGAGGGCGGCTCTGCTTTACTCACTCAGAGCGAAAATCCCAAATTGCATCGTGGAGTAATTTGTTAAACCTCAGGAAAGTTCGTGAGCATTTCGACTCACGGAGTTCTGCCCACAGAAGTTGAACGTTAGCTTTCACGGAATGTTTCTTAATGGTTCAATTTGGGGCGAGGAGAGAGGTAAAAAGGTACCAATTGTTATCCGATCCCGAATTTATGATGAGTCAGTCAGCATTTCCGACGTTGTCGCACATTTCGTGTGTGGGACACAGTCGCACCTTAAACTTCCTTTAATGAGTTGCTAATGGGAAGGAAATGTCTTGTGCCCACAGTTAAGCTCTCGCAGGCGGGGTGCCTTGCTGAGAATGGATTTTTAGAAGGAACTATGAACTTGGGCGGTGAGAGCCTCTGTTTAATTGTCCGGCTCTTCTCCCCTGAGTCAAAAGACCACGTCACCTCCCTCCTCTGTCCTATTTGAACACTTCTGCCTCTCATCACACTGCCTGCTGATGTGCAAATGACTGTGAAGGTTTTTTTTAACAGGGCACCTGCAGCCAGGTAAGTTTGCAGCTGTGGGATTTCCGAAAAGGCTAAGGCTTAGGATGAATGACGCACAAAAACTGAAGTCACGCGCTGTGTGTGGCCCAGCACCAGGAAGGGCTGCTAGCCAGGGGTCTGCCACAGGAAATGAAGTGAGGGGGTCTGTTCTCAGCAGGTGTCCATGCCACACCCCAACCTCTGGGGCCATATGCCAGGGCCTCAGCTTCCTTAGCTATAAAAGTAGCTAATGGGTCCAACTGAAAACAAACAAACAAAAACCTGTCAAGGGTAGGCAGAATCACTTAGGAAGACAGAGGTACTTAAATTACTTAACCACCTTAACACACCCTTGGAAATGGGTGCCATTTTCTTATCTGCGCTTATCGATGCTACGCCTACATGTCCTAAGAACCTAGGCAGAAGCCCTGTGGGGTCCAAAAGGGAAAGTTTATTTGTCATTAGCACCTTGAGTTTTGGGGCCTTCATGGCCTTCTGAAATCTTTTAAAGTGTCCATCTTAATTCCTTGCAGCCATTCTTTGGACAGGCCTGTAGGCCTACAAGATGCTTACTTAGCTTATTCATAAAACCACACACTCCCTCCCGGGTCCTCCAGCCCAGTGCCCGCCTCAGGGGTGACTTTTTTAGTGACTGGCTCTCCAAGGGCCCGGAAATGGGGACTGTGAGCTGATATACAGGTGGCCACTAGATGGTGAGGTGGGACAAGGTAAGGATACCTGTCCCGGCCCTGGCAGGAATGAAAAGGGAGGGGAGGAGCCAGCAAGGCAGGGAGAATCCCACTTCACTTTTCCTCCCATGACCCCCAGGGCAAAACCAAGGTCTCATAGCCCCAAACTCAGTCAGACCCAGCCTTTTCTATTTAAGCTGTGATCTCTCTGTTGGCTGGCTCTGTGCTGGATCTTAGTAGCATTTGAGCATGTGTGTATTCACACGTATCTGTCCATATGTGAGTGCTCTGTCTAACAAAGAGGTGCTCCACAGTGGCTCCGCCCCATCTAATCCTGGGGCCAGTTCTGTACTCTTAAGGCGTTTGTAGCATCCTTGACCTCCACCCACTAGATGCAACACAAACACACATACACATACACACACACACACACACACACACACATGAGCACAATACACATGCAGTATATGCACAAATATACACACATGCACAGGTGTGTGCACAAACACAAAATACATTCATGTACACATACACACGCACACAAATATACACACATGAGCACACAAATATGCACACACAAAATATGAACACCTGCATGTACACATACACAAGCACACAAATATACACACATGAGCACACAAATATGCACACACAAAATATGAACACCTGCACATGCACACTCGTGCACACAAAACAAATGCAAACATATACAATGTGCACGGCACACATATGGACAAGCACACACAAATGCACACATGCGAGTACACACAAAATGAACATAAGTACACATATATGCACACATATATACACATGCACATACCCAGGTGTGAATGCACATGTATATGTAACCATGAACACACACCAACACATGCACATATACTAACGGGTGCACAAAGGATCATAAAAAACATACATGCGCATGTGCATACACACTCGTATGGATATATGTACACACAAGTACATGCACAAACATGCACACCTGCGTACACAGAAATATGAATGTACATGTGCACATATACACACATGTTCACATGCCTGTGTACACACACATGCATTCACAAGTATGCACACAAATATGCATGCACACACATACACACAAATACGTGAACAGATGTTCATATGCACACATACACATGAGCACACAAATATACACACTCAAAATGAGCACATGCACATGGGCACACACACAAATGCAAGCACACAAAATATGAACACACAGTACATATATATGTAAACATGTTCACACATGCATGCATACACATACCCACATGTGCACAAACATATGGGCAGACACGTGTGATTACACACATGCATCCACATGAACACACACCAATACATGCACACATACACATGAGCACACAAATATACACACTCAAAATATGAGCACATGCACATACACACTCATGCACACAAAACATATGCATATGGGCACATACACAAATGCACAGGTGCAAGCACACAAAATATGAACACATAGCACACGCACATGTAAACATGTTCACAATACACACATGCACATGCCCACATGTGCACACGCATATGGACAGATACGTGTGAATACACACATGCATCCACATGAACACACACCAATACATGCACACATATTCACGGGTACACATATACATGAGTGCACAAAACACACACATGTGCACCCACTCATATGGATGAATACACACACAAGCACATACACAAATATGCACACTTGTGCATACACAGAAATACAAATGTGCACAGGCACATATACACACATGCCTATGTGCACACACACATGTGCTCACAACTATGCACACATATACACATGCCCATGTACACATATATACATGCAGATATGTGCACACATATTCAGATGCACACATACACGAGTACACAAATATGCACGCACAAAATATGAGCACATGGACATGTGCACATACACACTTGTGCACACAAAACACATGCACATGGGCACACATTCACTAACACATGGACACAAATGCACACATGTGAACACACAAAATACGAACACACAAGTACACATATATGCAAATATGAACACACACACACACACACCTGTGTGTTCGTGCGCACACATGGACACGTGTGAATACACCCATGCATATGAACACACACCAACACATGCTCACACATATACATGAGCACACAGCACACACACATGCACATATTCATACATGTGCACTCGCA
Source organism: Pipistrellus kuhlii (assembly GCF_014108245.1). NCBI lineage: Eukaryota > Metazoa > Chordata > Mammalia > Chiroptera > Vespertilionidae > Pipistrellus > Pipistrellus kuhlii. The sequence continues at coordinate 1,011,967 of NW_023425566.1, forward strand.
TGATGTATATACACGTGTCCACATGCCAATGTGTACGCACAAGTGCACACACATACACACAAATGCATGCATATTCACATGCACACATGCACAAGCACACAAAATATGCACATATGCACATGGATGTGCATGTACACATGTGAACACACAAGTGTGCAGATGTGCACACACATGGATACATGCACGTAAATACACACATGTTCGCATGCACATATATTTATGAGTACACAATATACGCACACACATGTGCCCATACCCACTGTGCGCATGGACACGGACACACGCATACACATGTATAGATACAAGCATGTCCAACTATATGCATATACACTTGCACATGAGCACACAAACGCATGGACACGGACACACACATACACATGTATAGATACAAGCATGTACAACTATATGCATATACACATGCACATGAGCACACAAGCGCACACATGGACACACGTGTGTGCGTATTCACATATCCACATGTGGGCATACAAGATATGCTCACACATGTGTGCTGTACACATACGCGTACACAAGCTCACACGTACACGTGTGCACGCGTGCACACATGGACAGACACAAGGACATGCATGAGTCCCACAGGCACCGACTGAGTCTTGTAGTGGCAACGTGTGCATCCCAGCAACAAGGTTGTAGGCCCCATCAGCTGAGTGACCTTGGTCCCAGTCCCATAGGGAGCCAGCCCACTGCATGGAGGTGACCCATAACCCTGAGCAGTGGCTTTCTCAAGGCAGGAAGTTACCTTACAGGGATGGGTTGGGAGGGAGAGTGGGAAGGTTGCCTGTTGGTGACTGTACTGAGAAAGGCAACCTTAGATCTTTCAGGAATAAGGCTTAGTTGTGCCAAGGACATTTCCTGATCAGGAGGCTTGCACTTGGTCTTTGACAGGATGGGGGACACCTCCCCATTCGTAGGACAGATACTATAGCTAATACTTTGGAATAATCATAACTGGACTAAGTCATGATTTCACTTTTAAACAGTGTCTAACTCCTAAACAGGCACCTACCCAGCCTCTCCCAAGTAATCATTACGGAAGAAGACTAGATTGCTTCTTTATTATATTTTGAGCCTAAAACATTACATTTTTGTCCCCATCTGGTATTTCCATAAAGCCTTCAGATGTTACAAAGTCAACAGAGATTTAATTTTAAAGGTTTTTTTCTCGGAGAATTTAGAATTTGTGGCCTTTAAGTTAATTGCAAAGTGTAGCAGGGGGTTTGGGGGAAGACCAACTACACTTCAGACATCTATTATGAATTTAAACACTTTAGCTATTAATTTAAACACTTTACTATTAATTTTTTTTAATGGCAAGGTAGTTTGATGTTGTGTATTAGATGTGTTAAATTAGAAATATGTTTTAAAATGTTCCAAGCTCAGCTAAGCAAGGTTTCCTCCTACTAATAACTCCTTATTGCAGAATCCTTGAAATTACCCAAGGGGTGTTGACTGAATGTTGATTTCGACATTTTGTCTGGGACCAAGTGCATCCTTCAAGGAAATGTTTAGAAGGCTCCGGGCCAATCCCAAAACAAATGGCAAACATTAGGGGAAGATTTTGAAAGTTGGATTGTCAGAAAACTAATAGCTGTTTACCATTAAACACTTATGCAACTTCATTTCTTCCTTTTAGCCGCTGTAAGGGAAGCATAGTGGGTCACTCTGTTCTGCACACCAATGGCCAGGACAGGTGTTAAAATGGACACTTGAAATAAATTTTGGAAATTTTCCTGATGGGATCCAGTCATTCTGGACTGGTTTAGGAAATCACATATATCAGGGCTGATTGGCATGGGGTGAGCTTATGGTGATTATTCCTTGCTATCTTCCTACATTGTCCTAGTGGGGGATGGAGTGGGAAGCCCCAATTTTTCCTGAGGGTCTAGGATGGTGGAAAGAGAGCACTGGCTTAGATGTTAGGAGTTCTCATTCCTGGGACCTGGTTGAGTCTAGCCCTCTGCTCACGAATTCCATAAATTTGCCAAGTGACATCCAGAAAAGCCAATTATTCTTAAACATGTGGACAACGCTCCATTTTGGGATAATTCGCCATGGTTAGTGCAGGGTCTGTGGTCAGCATTTGTATAAATAGGTAATGGCCCCGGTGAGCAGGTGAACAGGCTTGAGAAAGGGGGTTCTGGACAGAGCCCCCTACTCACCCAGCAGGCACACATACACATGTGTGTCCTGGCTCTTAGGTACACAGTCCTTCCCTCCTTCCCTCCCTCTCTCTCTTGGCCCTGAAACCTTGATTCCCCAGAGGGAGGGTCTAACTTCAGGTACTGAGATGGGCTCAAAATTGGGAGCCTGTCTTGTCATTCTGCCAGGACACAGGGTCTGGAAAAAGACCATCGTCCTTCTGTCTTTGGTGGAGCAGAGGGGTGAGCCCCCACCCCCCAGAGGGCCACTCAGCACAGAAATGGGGAGCAGAAACCAGCCCCTTTAGCAATTCCCTCATTTCTGTCTTGCTTTTCCGTTTCGTTTTCTCTCTCGAGATTTAAAAAACAAACAAAAAAAAAATAAGATTTTTATTTGGGGGTCGGGTTCTGATCAGGAAATTCTTTTTTTTTTAAAGGGAAAGAGATGAGAACACAACTATTTAGGGCTGGGAAATAAAAACAATAAAATAAGGCAGCCTGCTCAAAGTTGGCTGACAGATGGCGCTCGGTGCTCACAGTTGAGAGCCTGGCTGTAAATTCAGTCTGCTGCGCCTCAGGCTTGCTCTGCATCCCCCTCCCCTAATCCTCTCCCCAGGAACCAGCAACTGCCCAGGCCCTGGGAGAGTCTGAAAGGGTTTTCAGTTGAGCAATTGACCCCTGGGGGCAAATCCCGTCACTTTGGTGGCTCTGTAAACCTGAGCCAGTGCAGGACAACATCGGTCAGTGACCTCCGCATGCCAGCCCACGCTCCAGTTCAGAGACCTGGGGCAAATGGCTCTGTCTTCTGGGTCCCAGTTTTCCACAGGTGAAAAATATGTCCTCCTCACTTTAAAACTTCCATTTGTTTACGGAAAGTTCAACTAACACAGGTATGCTACCCCCACGCTTGTTGAAAGCATCCTTTCAAAAGTGACATTGTGCAGGGACTCTTAGGCCAAATTTTTGTCCTTTTTATAAATAATTAATAATTCCACCCCAACGGAGGGCTAGGAAAGAAACTGAAAGGTGGGTAGGAAAACCCAGGGAGCCTTCCTGGAGGAGATAGCATTTGATGCAACCTGGGAAGATGCAGGGAGGATTGTGGGTGGTTATCAGTGATTTTTTACAGAGAAGGTACTAGCTGAGGATGAATCCGTTCCTGTTTGCTCATTTCCAAGAACATCCTTGGGGTTTTCAGGGTCTCTGAGATTCAGGGCTAGTTCTCATTTTTCCCTTCTCAGTATCTCTCTACTCCTTGGTGCTGCGAACCAGCAGCGCAAGAGGGCAGTCTTTCAGGAGGGTCTTCCCTGGCTAAGAATGGGGACCCCTCCCCTTCCTCTCTGGCCCGGCCTGCCTTTGGGCAAGCCACTTCTGCCTTCTCTAGACCACCTTTCAGTGCAGGGGCAGTTGGATGGGCAGAGGTCCTTGGTTCCAGAAAGAACAGGCATCCTTGCCACTTCTTTCCATTCCACCCTCCTCCCCTCTCTGCTGCCACTGTGAGGTCACGGCATCATCTAGTTGAGAAGGGCCTTCAACGTCCAGTAATGGCCACTTATTCCTCTTCTGTGGAACTTACCCTCCACCCACCACTCTTAGGTACCTCTCCTCCCATCTTAGTTGAAAAGTCAAAGAAACCTAATAAGACATTAACTTCAGGTAAAAGCTCCCCCCAGCCCTGCTACTAAAATTCTTTAAGTTGACAAACTTCATTCCAACATTCTTCCCTTCAGTCCGTAATGTTCCTGGGCCTCTTTAAGGCCTCCCTCCCTTCTCTCCTTCTTCTCCACTGCCCAGTTTGCAGTCCTGACCACAGCACCCCCTGCAGCTGACCCTTTGGCTCCTGGGGGCTGCTGGGGAAGCTGGGCAGGTGGGCTACCCCTGTTTCTAACACCTTTTCTGGGCCCAGACCTGCTCTCCCACCAGAGGTCAGCAGAGAGCTGAGCAGCTCACAGGAAGTAGGATCTTTTAGAATTCTCTAGATGAAATTAAGCCCAAAATGAAAAAAGGCCCGTTTGTTTGTTTGTTGTTTGTTTTTAGGGGGCGGAGGGCTGTATCTTATTACCTCAGGTTGAGGTTCATCCTGCCCTGGGCCTTTGGTGGGTTAGCCTTAACACCAATCCTATTCTGTGCTTGGGGGGAGCAGAGGGCTCTGATCTGTTTGTTAGGTGGGTTTGTTTGCTAGGGAAGAGGCCCCTGTTCCCCTCCCCATGACACACGCATCTTTTCTTCATAGGGAATCAAGACCTCTTAAAACTCAGGGTTTCCCAGTTGGGGCCAAGCTGCCCACTTTTTGCTTGCCTGGGACTGACAATCTGTGTCCCATTGTTTCCCTGGCCCCTTCCCCTTTTTCTTCCAGAAGTTGTATTTGTTTAAATTATATTATAATATTACAGGGAATTCCCTACCTTTGTCCTGCCATGATTTGATTTCTCCTTATCTCTTCTTCTTGACCCAGATGGATGGATATTTCTAAAGAAGGTATTAACTATGGCATGCAACCATTTTTGGTATTTAGGTCTTCAAACCCCTCCCCCCCCCCCCACTTCATGGTTCTTTCGCCTATTCAGTCCTTGCACTGGGGTGGGGAAAGGGGGCAGGAATCTGAATTCCTTTCTGTTCTTTTTCCTTGTCTGAACTTTTGAAATCCCAGCATCCTTATAAACTATTAAGAGGTTACAAGTCAATTCCCCTTAGCCAGGTCTTTATTGTCAAAAGAGAGAGAAGGTGCATTTGTCTTCTAAGAGATAAATAAACACAGACTAAATTCTTTGTAAGGAAGGAAAGAAGAGAGAAAGAAAGGGAGAAATAGTATCTTTGCTAAATTAAGCTCTCAAAGCGAGCCGGGTTCCTGCCCTCTAGGAACTTCTAGTCTGGAAGGCAGGATCAGGTTGCAAGTCATGGAGGCTGCATCAGGCAGAGGCTGGAGGCCTGCCAGGACCAGGCCTAGCGGCCAGCACAGCTGAGGGACCAGGCTGAGCGTGGCCTGGAGGAGGAGTGCAGGCCGGAGGTGTCATCTCCACCCCCCCCCCATGTCTCCTGGGGTCCCATGTTGGTTCCAGGAGCCCACTGAGTAGGAGACGGACTGGGAGGCCAGTGTGTTTGCTAGAGAAGAGGCCCCTGTTCCCCTCCCCATTGTTTGCTGAGCCCTGACCCTTGCCCTATCTCCCACAGCTTCCGCAAATGTCCCTCTCCTGATCCTAAAACGATCATTCCATTTTGTTTTTTGTTTAAGTTAGTAATAAGCCCCCTTCTTGCACAACCTGATTTCCCAAGTGTTTTCACAGGCCTTACCCCACTTAGTTTGGTTTGAAGAACTTTGGCACACAGTGGACTTTTTGTCCTTCAAAAAAAATCCAATCTTTCATGGATTTTTAAAAATTCGATAATGTCTCGAAAAACAGCAAATCCTAAAGCTCAGGCAGCCGCTGTGCACCACATGCACGCTCTGATGGGTAGGAAATCCTTAGAGGTGGACAGGTTGATGGCCTCAAGATTTTGGCTCCAGCAGACCCAGGAGATAGGCATTGTTTTTTTCCTTCCTCCCTTCCTTCCTCCCCCCACTTTGGAAAAATAAGTTTTATTCTCCTGGGCATGTTCATTAGAGGGGGTGGTGACTCTGTGCAGTGAGGAAGGGAGGGGCAGCGAGGAGGGAAATTCTGGACCACCTGGACTGCTCTGTGCTGGGGGCCTGAGGATGGACATGGCACCCCATGCCTCTCTCGGGCAGGAGAAGAGGGAACAGCAAAACCAGTCCTGTCCTCATTTATTGTGGTGGGACCCCCTTCTCCCAAGTGAACCAACCAACAACCCAAACACAACGTGGCCCAGAGACAGGCGGGGTTGCCATGCTTCCATTTGTTCTCCAGGTTTAGCTTCTCTCCTCCAGGAAAAGCCCACTTTCCCAAGGCCCGGAGTTAGAAATGTGTTGCTAATTGATTTGAGCCCAATCTATATTAGACAGAGCAGAATGGCCGGCGAGGGGCCGGTGTGTGCAGGGACACTCAGTCTGTTTATGAGACGGCCTCTGAGACGGGTGGGGCTTCAGGAAAAAAGGAAGGTTGTTGGGAAGCGCCTAATGGGAACTTGGCATAAAATGGCGCGCCTAATTGAGGAAAACCGTGCTTCCGAATGAAAACAGTTGTCACGAATTCATCTTTCAGATGTTTGACCACCGGCAGCTGTGAGGTTTACCTCATCTTAGATGGTGTCCAACTTGGCAGAGCGCATGGGATCCCAGTCCTTGGTGCCATGCACCCATTGCTCCTTACTGATAAGCGCGTGGCCGCCGGCCCCTGAGGGCGGCGTGGCCGACCTTTTGCCTTTCTAGTAGGGTCCTCGCTCGCTCGCAGCGCTCCGGGCCCGCCGGGAGGAGAGATCCGCGGCCGGTGAGTCTGCCTCCACCGGCATTTCCACCCGTTCGTCCATCCACTCATTTCCTCAATGCGCGGGCCAGGCGGCCAGGGGTGGCCTCTGCTGCCGATACTTGCGGGTCAGGGCCAGAGCACTGCACTGCACTTCCGGGTCAGGGCCAGGGCACTACACTGCACTTCCGGGTCAGGGCCCTCCTGGTGACCCAGTGGCGCAGGGGCCAGGTATGCCTTCCAGGGTCTCCGCGGGCCGGCGGCTCTCAGGCCCACCGACCACGCCTTCAGTGTCTAGATTTGTGTCCAGAGGGTGGGACCAGGACGTCTGTAGTTCAAGCCTGAGGTGGTGCTTTCATCTTCACGCCCGTCCTCCATCTTCGCTCCTGAGCTGCCCTCCATCTTGGCTCCCGTCCTCCATCTTAGGTCCTGGACTTTGGCGCCTCCCTCAGGTCTTCCATCTCCTGCTCTTCGTTTCCATTCGCAAACAGCTCAGCCCAAAGCGGGGGGCACCTTCACCGTCCTCTTCCTGGCAGCCATCTCCAATGGGGGGGGGGAGTGCCCCCCCTGCGCTGCTGTCTACCTGTCACCTTCTACCTGGGCCTTGGCGGGTGGGATGGCGCCCATTTCGGCTCCACCCACAGCCCAGCCGCCGGCCTCGCGGCCAGGACGCCCGGGCCGCCGCCGTTTGCTCAGGCTGGCCTTTGGCCTCTCAGGCTTGCCCTGCGCCCAGCGGCTGCGGTCACACCAGGACGCCCAGCTTCGCTCCAGGGCCCCACTGGCCCCCCTCCCCTGTTTGCCAAGGCCCCTCCAACATCGCCTGACTTTTCCCCTGGTTGGACCCAGGGACTCGGTGTGGCCTTTGCCCTGCGGCCCCATCGCCCAGGTTGTCCAGGCTTGCTTTTGTGAAGGGCTCCTTTCCTAGAGGTTTTGGTTCTTGGTGTTAGGTCACTGCAACCCTGGGTAAAAATAGGTGTAATTAGTGTGTTACGGATTAGACGCCGCGCTCCAGCTTTCTGCCACTTCCTCTAATAAGACCAATTTTGGTGGCAACACATTTCCTAGAATCCCGGACTTTGCTTCGATTGCTAAAATCCTCCAAAAGCCGATTACAGGATAGACCTGTTGGCTTCAGAACCTGGAAGGGTTGGGTCCTGACCAGCTATCTGGCTCCCCCTCTCCGGCCCCTGCCTCCCGGCCTGTCGGGATCTTTGTTCTCTCGGCCGCACAGCCTCTCCCCCGCAGGCTGCCTTTCTGTGGACGCCAGGCACACAGGGTCTTCTGTGGCACAGGCCCGTTTCTGGCTGGCTCCAGGCTGGGAAAACTTGAGTTAGGCTTTGCCATTTCAGCCAAGCTGGGCACACATCGGACACACCTGTCCCTAGGGCAGGCGTCCACAGTCAGCCCTGAGGGTCACGGCTGTAGCATGATTTCAGCATGAGCTCAGGATTTCACGTTTCTCAGGAAAAGAAGGCATTCCGAGCTGCTGCTGCTGCTCACCTGGTAACCTTAGGGGATTTCAGAGAATGGAAGGCAGGAGGGTTCCTCCCTGAGCCGCGGGGCCCTTCCCCGCTGTCTTCCTCGTGGGCAGCAGCCGCAGTCAGACTCCCTTTCATCCGGGTGTAGTTTACTGCTTATTCCAGCGCTACTTGCTGGTCCTTGGCCTCTAGCTCTTCCCTCTTCCACCCTGTGACCTGGCCTGCCATCCTCGGCAGGCTTTTCTGCTGTTTGGGGGCAGATCTCAATTCACAGTTAAGTCTGGGGTGGGAGAGGAGGAAAGTTCTGGCCCTCAGTCGGATCTTCTCATTTTATGTAAATGGCCCCCGAAAGCAACACCCTTTTTTAATTTGTCCTCCTGAGAGCTGGGCCCCTCCGTCACCTGGTCTCAGTGAGTGAACTGGCCATCTGCAGTGGGTGTGAAGGCCGAGTTGTCTGCTTCACAGAGAAACGTGCTATGTTTCGTGTTTAAAGCAAGCCTGCTCTGTGTTCTTTGTAAAGTCAGGGACATTCTTTCCATTTTTTTTCGGTATAATTAGCACAGAAGGAGCCGTAATACGAGAAGGTAGCAGAGACTAAAGCCACGACCTAAAGCCAGGAATGTTCAAGAAAGCGGGCAGCGGCGCTTTCCCAGGCCTGGGCGGTGCAGAGCGGGAGAGGCTCAGGGCAGGGCTGAAGCCTGCAGCTCATAAAAACATCTTTTCTTCTGATCCCCCAGCTGGCTGCAAAACTTTGGCCGAAAAACTTTCTCCTCCTAACTTAAAACCTTAGAAAGCCATCTGGGCCCTTCTGGTGTTGAGTGGGCTTCTAGCAGGCCAGGGAGTGTGCTGAGCACGCTGCCACGCCCCTGAGAAAGAGCTGAGTGAGGGGATGGGGGCACAGCCCCTGGGGTCCCCAGCAAACACTGCATTTTGACCAAACATGGGCCAAATGGAAGTCGCCCTGGGAGGAGATGGGGCTGGAGTGCAGATATCTGCAGGGAAGGCAGCCGTCCTCACCCTCACGGGGAGCCATGCTTTAGGCCCTGGGCTGTCGTCCCTCAAAATAATAGCGGGGTCCAAATTCAGAAATACGTTTTCTATTTCAATTTAAATGTGTGTGGGCAAAACACACACAGATAAAAAGGTACCTACATTTCTAGATGAATTAAAAGTGTGACTAATTGTCACATTAATTGCCTACTTCTGGGTTTACCCACAGCAGATGGAGAGGGGGTTTCAGCTGGGAAGGCAAATGGCACCATGGCCCATCATGGTCTCTGTTGTTCCAAACCGAGGCAGCAGCTAATTGCTAGGCTGTTTGAGAGTGATCAACCGCTTTGGTTGGTAGGTAGAGAAAGTAAAACCCCAAGAAGTACAATTTGTATGTAGCCGTTGTTTGGTTTGTGTGTGTGTGTGTGTGTGTGTGTGTGTGTATACACATACATACACAGAGCAGCTCTAAGCCACAGTGTTTAACTCTGAACTCTTAACTCTGTGGGGCTACATTTGAAGAATTGAATGCAATGGAAAAGGAAACTGTGAAATAAGAGCAGTTCAAGGGCTTGGTAATTTAAACATTTGTGCTTAGTTTAGAATGAAAGATTAGGAGTACTTGTGGTTGGAGTTACTAGCCTAGTGAATATGACAAGAAAAGAAGAGCCCTGGATAATCACTACCTCAAAGTATGAAGAACATTATGGTCCTAAGGAATAGAACCTTCTTAACCACAGTTAACTGGGCCTAGGGAGAAGGTTTTTTAGTTTCTTTGTTTTATAATACCTGCTTTTGGCATCTATACAACACAGCTTTCAAGTCACATTCATTTGCAAACCACACTTGCAGCCATTCTAGTTAAATAAAAATGCAGAAAGTGCTTTGAAGACAGTGACAGCACTAAATATTATAAAATTTTACACCAAAGGTTTCTGCATCAATGGAAAACTGTTTATTGTTTCCCATGATGTTAAAATACTATTATATTTTCCCTGGGCTCTTATAGATCCAAACTAAGGGAAGGTCAAGAACACTCTGGTCCAAAAACTGAATTACATCGTTAAGTATAATAATATTTTTAAGATTCTAAGCTGTGGTGAGTCCATTGCTTCTAAAAGCGGACAAGGCAGTCTCAGGAAGATGCGAAAGGCCCAGGAACACATCCACTCATAAACATGAAGCCCCCAAGACCTCACGCCAACACTGTCATGTGAAGTCAGCCTTTGTGGTAAACGTGCAACGTTGGAAAAGATGGCTGCTAGGCTGTCCCTCTGTGTAGCACGTGAATCCATCTGTTTGACCAGGTTGTATCACGCAGTGACCAGTGTTGTAGGTTGGGGTGTGTTGTTATCTGGTGACTTGCAGGCTTTGGCATGAAGCAAGTCACCTGAGCCAGGGACCTGTGCCCTCCCTGGCCATGTCATACCCGGGACATTCTGACCCTTTGCTCCTCTCTGGAGCCTGAAGTTTCCACCACTTCCATCTCCCCCTGAGCCAAATGAGAGGCCCCTCCATTGCAAAAGTCTAGCTGCACTGTACCAAGAATTATGCAAATGCATTGTTCTACTTTTAAAACATAAACCAGGTACTTAAAATGGTAATGGCCTGGTAAAATAAATTACTAATTCATATGAAAAGGTCACACTTGGTGGCCTTCAAATTGGAAAGGCTTTTTAAAAAAATTTAAAACTTTTAAAGCCTGGGTAGGTCAAATGCAAGACTGAAAACTGTATGCAGTGCCAGCTCACAGCGCTAATTAAGTAAAATCTCATCTTTCCCTTTGTGTGGAGTGAAAACAGAAAGCTGACCAGGCCACAAATGGGCTTGTGTTCCCGAGTTCTTAGTATCGTTTTCTTACCTGTAAAGCCTGGGTCCCATCTGCTGTCATTTATCTGTCCATCAGTGGCTGGTCTTAGTAAAATATAGATGAAACCTACATTAAAAAAAACACACCTTTTTTCAAGGATGGCCTGAGAGGTTAGAAGGTGAAATGACTAAAGCCTGACCTTGCTTCATACAATAGCCCCATCTGGATCGTGCTTTGTCTGGAATATGTGTCAGTGTGTGATATGGCACAGATTCACTGCTTTCAAAGTTTAGGCATGTTACGCCTCAAAGGGGAGCTGGTGACCCAGCTCCGGGGGGAGGGAAGGGTTCCAAACGAGAACCTCTTCATTACATTCCTTGTAGTAATGTGTAGCTACTGGCAGAAATAGGGAGGTTGTGTTGGTTACTATTTACCTCCGTTCCTCATAAATACGATGTGTTTGTGCTTTGACACATTAGAAACAGGGAGGAAGATGTTTTTGAACAAGTGGAGCACGATAAGAAATTCTGACCTCTCTTCTTCCTTCTTCCAAGTTTTCAATTTTTTTTAAGACAACCGATCAATGAAATGTAACCAGAAGTTTTACTTAGTATATAAATATATAAAATGCAGGCGCCGTTGTCAAGTTGTGTCTGAGCTTCTGAGCTAGCCGGTGGATGACTGTGAGTCTGTCTCGGTCACATTGTTATTGATTGCGAGCTCCCACCGCCGCTTGGCTTCCCGGCACAGTCAGGTTCAATATCATTATCTGCTGTTTATGTTCAAAGCGTCACCTAGTCACCTGGAACAGTCGTGCCTTTGAGCTTTTTTTCCAAAAGGGGTATTTTTGTGGAAGAGAGGCCAAAATCCAAAGTGTGACAAAGTCCCGCTTAGTTTGGTCTGGTGCGGGGGAGGGCGAGCACAGCCATGCACTCTCATTGGAATGAGGCCCCCTGGGCCCGCAGGGGCTGCAGGGGCTGGGGCCTGACTTGAAGCTTTTGCTTTCTGTTCTGAAGCCTGTGTGTGTGACTCTGTCACACTTTTTACACTGGGTATGACAGGGTTGAGGGGGCAATTTCAACAGTCCTGTTGAATAGCTAATAGTGTCTTCCTTTTTCAAAGAAAACTTAAACCTATTCCCAACAGTTTGCTCCAAAGTATCAAACAATCACCGAGGGCCGTAGGTGTGGTGTGTGTTTTGGTTTACAGGTGGGCTTCCGCCCTTTCTTTTTTTCCCAAGCACCCAAAGTTTTACTGACCCTTTAGAAGTCAAAAAAGTTTCAGGGTGGGAGAGAGAGTGTACCGTTACCACCTCCACCTGAGTTTATTGGCAGTTAGGCCTGCTGGGCAGCAGAGGCGGCCGTGCCATGTCTTTGCCTGATCACCTGCGACGCCAGCTCACCTGGGCACAAGGCGGACCACATGGCCCAAACGTTATTGTCCCTAAGCAGAAACCCAAGAGCGGCAAGCGATTTAACCGAGGTCTCAGGAAATGAGCGGCGGCTCGGTAGTTGAGAATTTGGTGTCCTTGCTCTTAGCCAGTGCTCTCTGCTAGTGTGGGGACGAGAGTGCAATGGGGACGTAAAGTTTTTAAACTTTCTGCAAACTTTTTCGTGTTCAGTAAACTACTTTTCCTTCTGTTCTAGAGCCACACCGCGGCCCCCAGGCCCGGCCTGGAGAACAGGACACCCGACTCCACCACCTCTCCCGCCTGGGAAGACGCCGGCTCCGCGGCCAACACCGCTTTCTCCGGCGCGCGCGGCCGCCGGCCGCCTCCAGTTTCCAGCAATGTAGTTTTGCGTTCGCGTGGCACTCTCACCAGATCTGAAACCCTCTCTAGGCGTCGAAAGTTGTTAGGCTGCCGACACCTACCTCCGCGGGCGCGCGCCGCAGCAGGGAGGGGTGGGAACGGACCCGCGCACTAGCCGGGGAGCTGGAGGTAAGCGCGCAGCGGGGTAAGCGCCGCCGTCGCACACTTTGCACGCCGCCCAGGGCTACACCACTCACCGAAAATTGGGAGGCAGGTCTGGGAGGCGGGGTCCGGTGCCCACCAACTTGGGCGCCCCCGCGCCCCCCGCTGCCGCACCCTTCACGCCCCCTGCCCACTCCCGTGACGTCCGTATTTCGGCGCACGCCCGTAGGGTGCGCGGCAGCCCATTTGGGTACGTCCCCGGCGGGCCGATTTTTCGGCTTCCCCTTCGGTTTATAGGGGCCACCGCTGTGGGTCAGTCCTCTGAAGAGGCTGGGGCGTCATCGGACTGGGTAGGAGCGCCGGTCTTCGGCTGGGACACTCAGTCGCGTCGGCACCGCGGAGCGGGCTGGTCCGGTGGCTGGCCCTGCGGCTCCGGCTCTCCGGCTCGGGGCTGCGGCGCCTCGGCTGGAGCGAACCCCTGTCCCGCGCGGGGCAGCGGCGGGCGGCCGGCAGGCAGGCACTGCCTTGCGTGTGAGTGCGCTTAACTCACATGTAAGTCCCGGTGCCCCGTGGCTCCACGCGAAGCGCGAGTGGCCAGGCGCGGGCAAGAGCCGCCGGGCAGGGCAGGGGCGCCCCGGCGCTGCCTCCCTGCCCTCCGGCTCCCGGGCAGCCCCCAATTCTCTCTTTTCTCTTTTCTTCTCTCCATTGGCGCGCCCAAGAGCCCACCCAAGGAGCGTCTGAGGGTAACGGCAAACTCGTGCCATCGCGGCTCTGCACTTTTTTTTTAGTTGTTTGACATTTCTTGGTGCTTTTTGGTTTTTCGCTGTTGTGGGTGCTTTTTGGTGTGTTCTCGCCCTTTTTTCATTCGCTCATCCTTTTTGGCGCTAACTCTTAGGCAACCAGCCCAGCAGCCCGAACCGAACCGGGCAGCCGCGCTCCGCGGCCCCGGGGCAGCGCGCCGGGCATCGCAGCGGAGACCCCCGACACGGGGCGCCCAGGGTTCCGCCAAGCCGAGGCCGGGGGCAGGCAGGGCGCCCGGGCCAGGCGAGAATCCGGCAACCCGCGGTGGCCGGGCAACTATGCTGAAGATCGCCAGGAAGATCAAAGCCAAGGCGCTGGACAGCGAGAGGAAGACGGCGGCCGCTGCGGCCGAGGTAGCTGCCGAAGCTGCAGCGGTGGCTGCGGCGCTAGCCGAGCCCAGAGAGCCGCGCGCCTCCTGGAAGGGCTCGGACCCCAAGAAGACCTGGAAGAACCCCAAAATTTTGCCGTGCGAGGTGCCCCCCGAGAAGTTCCTGACCGAGAAGGAGCAGAGAAAACTCGAGAAGAAGCTGCTGGAGCAGAGGCGAAAGGCGGAGAAGAAGAAGGAGAAGGAGAGGAAGAAGTTGGAGAAGGCGCAGAAGAAGGAGAAGAAGGGGAAGGAGAAGAAGGGGTCCGCTGCCCCGGGGCCCGCCGCCGCCGCCGCCGCCGCGGGCACCGCGGAGGGCGCAAGAGGCGCGGGCGCCGGCACCGCGGGCACGAGTAGGTGCTGGGCCCGGTGCTACTGGGACGAGGACGACGCCTACGCCTACTACCGAGAGCCCCGCGTGGGGGGCATCGCCTGGAACCCGTGGCCGCCGAAGACCGGCGAGCTGAGCACCCACATGCCTCTCATGGTGTTCCTGCTCTTCTCCGTGCGCAGCCCCTCGTGGGTGCTGGACTTCCTGCTCCACAAGCGCAGGGAGCATGGCCGCGGCTGCGGCTTCGTGTTCGGGGCGACCTGCTGCTTTAGAATGTTCCTGGGCTGCGCCTTCTTCTCCTACTGGGGCCAAAGGCGCAGGGGCCGCGGGCGCCCCGGGGCCACGGGGCCCTCCGGCTCGGGCCGTGCCCGGCGCCGGGGGCGCGGGGAGAGGCTCATCTAAGCCCCCCCAGCCCCCACCCCCAGCCCCCCACCACCAGACACCACCATCACCACCACCATCGCTGTGCAGTGTGGAGTTTTATTAAGTTCGTGTGTTTGTGTGAACACATTTTCCTTTTCGGTTGCTGTGTCCTTTGGTTCATGCTCGCCTAGCTTTTTCCACACTCCGCTCTGGCTTTCTCTGTGACTCTCTCTCTCTCTCTCAGAAAATTTTCCGAAGTCCGGGCTCTGGCCCGCGCTCCCTCCCCTTCCGCCCACCCCGGCCCCTCGGCGGCGCCTGCGGGAGGGGGGCCTCGGGCTTCGAGGCCGGGCGGGGGTGGAGCGTTGGCGTCGTGCGAGGGGTCGTCACTGGCTCGGGGCCGCCCCCTCTCCCCCCGCGGCCCGCCCGTTTGGGGCCCCGGCTTGGGGGCGAGGGGGCGCCTCCCGTCCCGGGACGGGAGCGGGCGGAGGGACCCCCTCCCCGGGCACCCGGGGGCGCCTCCCTCTGCCAGCTCCCGCCCTCCCCGCCGCCGGGCTGCCGCCACGGCTGCTCCTCATCCCTCCTCCTCCTCCTTCCACCCCCCTCGCCGCCGCCTCCTTCTCCCCCCGCTTCCCCCCGCCCGCCGGGGCCCTTTTGGGTAGGGGCGGCGGGCCCGGGCCGAGGCAATAAGAGCGGCCGCCGCGGCAGCAGCTCCAGCAGCTCCCGCAGCTCCTGCTCTGGTCCGCCTCGGCCCCGAGCGGCCCTCAGCCCCTTTGGCTCCGGCTCGAGGGGCGGGAACGGCTCGTTCCCCTCCGTCCGACCGCCACCACCCTCCCCGAGCGGCTCTCAGTCCGCCCCGCGCGCTCCTCCCCGAGGAGCCTAGCCCGCGCCGGCCCGCCCGCCCGAGCCGCCCGCCCGCCCGCCGACCCGCCGGCCGCGCCCGCCGCCGCCATGGGCTGTCTCGGAAACAGCAAGACCGAGGACCAGCGCAACGAGGAGAAGGCTCAGCGCGAGGCCAACAAGAAGATCGAGAAACAGCTGCAGAAGGACAAGCAGGTCTACCGGGCCACCCACCGCCTGCTGCTGCTGGGTAAGGGCGGGCGGGGGGCGCCGGCCGGCCCGGCCCGGGGGCCCCTCGGGGCGCCCAGGCCCGCGCGCCGAGCCCGTCCCCCGCCGGGCGCGCTCCCGGCCCGCCGCCCGCGGGCTCTGTCTCGGGCCGAGGCCGGAAGGGGCCCCGGGGCGCAGACGGGGCGGGCGGGGCTCAGAACGGGGTCGGGGGCTCGGCGGCGGGCGCGGGTCCCCCTCGCGGGCCGGCTCCGGCCCAGCGGCTCTCCCGCCCCTCGCTCCTTTCTCTCCGCGAGGCCTACACGGCGCGGGGCCCGGGCTGGTCGGGAGGGGGAGGGGAGCCCCGCCGGGCCGGGAGACTGCGACAAAGAGGGCTCGGGGACAGGAAACGGGGCGGCGGGCCGCAGGAGGGGGACCCGCCTCCGTGGGGGTGATCTGCGCGGAGAGGGACGGGGAGAAAGGGGCGCGGGGGGCGTCCGCGGCCTGGGCCTCCCGCAGGGCGGCTTTGGCGGGGCGGGGGGGGGGCGGTGACATCAGCCCCTCGGAGGGCTGCGGAGAGGAGGTGGGTGCGGGGAGTCGTGGCGCCGGGGGGGCGGGGAGGAGGGCGCGCGGCGCCGGGCGCGACTCGCTGCGGCCAGGCCGGACACTCTGCGCGGGGCAGATGTGTCCCGGGCCGGCCAGGCCGCAGAAAGAAGGAAAGGAGACTCAAATAAAAAAAATAAAAAAAAAATGGAGTTGGTGCGCTGAGTGCCCAGTGAAGCCAAATGACACGTCATTTTTACAGTATGACCTTTTTCCCCCTCCCAGACACGCAGGCTTTTTGAAAAGCAGAGAAGAGAATTAATGGCAGCAGCTGCCCTCACCCCCAGCAGCATCGCCTCCCCCCGACAAATTCAATAAATTAACACACGCATTTTCCTGTTAGTCCCCACATTGCCAGGACTTTGTGGAAGGGGGGGGGGGGGAGCATTCACAAATCAGAACTGGAAAATGACATTGGTCTGGAAATGGCTTCTGGGTCTGGAAATGGCGTTTTCTGTCCTTTGAAGGGGGCAGGGAGGCGGCTTGCGCTTGGAGGAGACTTTTCCAGGTGGAGGAGATGAAAAAACGCTAATTAGTTGTTTGTCAAGTGACATTTGGTTGTTTGGTTCTGGGCTTTCGCTCCTGATTGCGGTTTTCACTTTGGCCAAAAAGGGGGGTGGAATTTGAGATGACCTTTCCTCCTTTTTCTTAAAGGTGCGGCTTTTGGGGGGGGGGGGGGAGAAGTTAAAATAAAACAAAAAAAATCTTAAAAAGTGGTGAAATGACCAGAAGAATTACACAAGCATTAATTAGTATGGAAGTTTTCCACTTTCTCAGTTATTTGGTTATCTGGGTTGGTGAATTGGTAGGTTAAGACCTAGTTGATGGTAACCCTTCGACAAACCAGCTTAGTTATAAAGAATAAAGTGTAAAGGCTGATTTTCTTTGTGGTGTTTGCTTTGCTTGTTTGGATGGGTTATGCCTTTGTTCTCCTGAGTCCAGGTTTATATAAAGCAGGAAATATTAAGTGTAAATAAGTGTTTTTTGGTGTTTCTGCACTTGCGCTTTCAGTAATTAAATGATACATATGTTGAGGTCTTATTTAAAACTCCTAAAGGCAGAATTACACTGTGTGAAGAATAATATGCAAAAACTTGATTTCAAAGTGTAAGTAAGCCTGGAAAAGTCTAGAACCTTTTCCTTGGCTGCGAGCCATACCCGAATACTAATTTGAAACAAGTGCGATGCTAATGGTGCCTTAAATCTTAGCACCTTTGGCAGTAATCGCAGCCTCTGCTTGGCCACACCTTGCACCACTGGGCTCACCTTCCCCAGGGTCCTGTGGCTGCACCTTAGCCCAGCTGAGCCGCAGCCGCTGGCACAGGTGTCTGCAGCCCTAGCCAGGGCAAGACATTTTGCATTTTTAAGGTGATTCTCACCAAATTACCCCCCCCCCCAAAAAAAGAGAGGAAACAGTGACGCCTCAAGTCCTCTCTTTAATCCGTCTTAATTTAATAGTGAATTACAGCACCAAAAAAACGTTTCCAGCCCAATTCTCTTATTTCACTTATGTGGAAACTGAGGCGCCGATCTGTTTTGTGCCTCTAAAAGCACTATTACGCATCCTAACACCTCTCAAATAAGAATATTGGAGATTCTGATTAATTTTATGTTTTCTTCTTCATGGAATCTCCTATTTTAATGAGAGCGAGGCTCATTAAGATGGAGTGTTTGCTTTGAAATCAATGTTTCTTCAGAAACTTTTAACTTTCCCAGGTATTGATTACAGCCTTGTGAAAAGCAAGAGAAGGAGGAATGCTTTAGTCTGGGAAATAAAAAAAAAAATTAAAAAATTAAAAAAAAAAAAACAAGAAAAGTAAGGGGAGGAGGGGGTAAAGAAAAAACAAACAAAAAAACCTCAGTTTATTTGAGAGAAAGGTTAAAAAAATGGTTCACACAAGAATTATTTTGTGGAACAGTGTGTATTTACAAAAAAAAAAATTAAAACAATAGCAATCCTCCTTCTAGCCTGGAGCGCATAAAGGTAAGGTCATTTAAAATGGAGATATGTCACCCTTCTTTTAGTTGGGAAGGGCTTGACATCTTTGAAAATGCAGTGGTTTCCTTAGGATTAAAGTTTTTAACTCTTTAATTAGAGTTGCTGCATGTAATGTCGTTCTCAAGCACTGTATTTGATATTAAAATGTGTTTTTCCAGAAGAGAAAATGGGCGGTCTTCTACCCCCCCCCCCCCCCCATGTACCACGGTTGCTGAGCCCAGGGGGGGGGCGGGTAGAAGGCCCCTGGGCTGAGGGCTGGGACGGGCGGGGCCGCTGCCCGGGCGGCGCTGCTTTGGGATGGCGCTGGGGCACGCGCTGCGGCAGACTGCAGGGCCTGGCGCTGGGTGGGACCTGGGTATTTTAACCATGAAACATGGACAAACAACGAATTACGTGGCTCTACATGTCCACGTGTGCAATTCACCTGGATCCTCTGTTTGGAGGATTCAGCTTCACAGTTTGAACTTCAATTTCCTCGCACCCCCTCCCCAAAATGACAAAACGGCATCGCTCCCCCTCTCTCTGGGGGTCCCCACCCCACAAATTTAAAACAAAACGGCCCACGCCCACAGAACCTTTAATTCTTGTTTGTTGTTTAGTGGTGAAATACTGCAGGGACCAGAGGGGACATTGCTGTATTGTTTGCCAATGAAAAGTGCACGCCTCTTGTTTGTTTGTTGTTTGTTGTTCTCTCTGTGCTGCTCCCGTGGGAGACAGCCCCTCGCTGCCCACCGTGCCAAATGCCCCTCTTAACCTGAGCCTCACTTTCATTTTCTAGGTGCGGGAGAGTCTGGTAAAAGCACCATTGTCAAGCAAATGAGGATTCTGCATGTTAATGGGTTTAATGGAGAGTAAGTGTCTGAGCCGCACCAGGGACAGGACACACTGGACACTGACCTTTAGGGCGTTCAGGAGCCTGGGGAGACCGGGCAGCCCATTCCCACTTACTTTTTCAGCCTGGTATTAGAGAATCCCGAGGGGGTGTTTGGGGCAGCCACAAAGGTGACAGTAACAGCGTAAGGCACGAGGCGGCCCGGACTGCCTGCCGCAGGCCGTGGTGCAGTGGGTCCCCAGCATGGCCGCCCGGGCTGCGGCCACCCCGTCAGGTGACACCCACTGCAGAGCACCCCCCAGACCTCCCGGCAGTGCCGCAGCAGGACCTCACTGCCAGGGAAACATTGTTTCAATAACCCCCTCACAAAGCAAGTTAGGCAGCCTTGCTAATTACTATCCCCCTCCCTGGAATTAATGTTACCCGAATCGAATCATTGTTTCCTTTTTAACAAACTGGGCCTGGAGAGACAGGGGAGATGGGGTGGGGAGGCCAGGAGTAGGTGCTGTAGCCGATCAGGGGGCACTTTTGTCTTTGAAACGGCCTTTTCGGCGTGGGGTCTCAGGCCGTGACCAGCCGCAGTGCAGGGAGAGGAAAGGAAAACGCAGGAGGGGAGGGTACAGAGCCGCTGTCTAGCCAGGGAGCTGCCCCCTCAGGCCCGGCAGAGTTAACCCCATTGCTAGCTGGTCAGCGGTCCCAGCCTCTCTACCCGGTGGGAGTCGACCCCTTCGTTGCTCCCGGGGGCACACAAGCAAAAACGCAAACCCACTGCCCTCCCAGTGCCAGGGACACAATTTACCCCTTTCAGAGGGTGCACTGCCCTGAAGGCAGCTCTTTATGGAAAATTCTAGAATTTCTTAGATCAAGGGAGGGGGGTAAGAAAAGGATGACATCATACCAATAACTACTTTAGTGACACCCCCCTCCCCCCCCCACACAAACAACACCTTACCAGGAGCGGTTCAGGAGGCCGGTTAACCGGAATGACCCCGCCTGCGAACCTGAGATAAATATTTTGTTTGAAACGACATGGCTAGCATTTTTAAAGGGATTTAGTGGCCACGTTTACCTTAGTTATTTAAAGTTTTATAACTCCTAATTGCCCTATTTATTTACTTATTTACTTATTATTTTTAGAGAAAGGATTTTCCTCTCTCCGTCAGCTCATCTATAATGCAGTCCAGGCATTTAAACCAAAACTTCTCTTTTCTAATTTCTTTTTTTAAAAAGAGGAAGTGAGTTCCCAGTTTGCCTGCCTCGTAGAGGAAGCCATAGGTAATCTTGTAGGATGTTAAACTTAGCCTGCGAAAGTGACATGCAGGGGATTCTTAGCTTGAGTCCGAACCCTTATTTTTATCCCGTCCCAGTAGCCTCTGTTTACCTCGATTCGGTGTCGCAACAAACGGGTTCCCTCCTGCCAGGGGCTCCGGGTGGGGGTCCCTGCCCTCCCGTAAGCAAATGCGCTTCCTTAGAGCTAGCTGAGCTGTTCAACTCGCCTTAACTGCCACGCTGGTTACCTGTCAGAGTAACTTGTAATTCTAACCTGACTTCCAGAAGTAGAAGTCAAAGTCAGATTTCCCTAACGCACAGCTAACTCCTCTTGCACTGAAAAAGAAAACCCCAGCACCATTCATGCCAGCTGAGCTAATCGATGATAAAACCACCACACTTAGCCGGGCTGCCCCTCAGCTTCGGGATGGGGCGCCCCCCGTCGGGAAGACTAGGCTTTGAAAGGTGTGTTTGGTTTGGTTCGGTTTTCAAAGTCCAGATGTGGTTTGAAGTGATGACAATGACTCATCAATGACGTCATATGGGTAGTTTCTGGGCTGCAGGAAGGGAGGTCTTACTGTCGCAGCAGATGTCACAGGCAGACGTCACCGCGCTGCCCGTGTTCAGTCAACACTGAGGACCTCACAGGTACTGCCGTGGTCTCCAGAGGACGGAGAGGAACCGCCGCCGGCTCCCTGGTGCATGCACAATTAGTGAAAGCACGGGAAAATAATTAGCAGTCCCTCCTGTCCCCGGCCAGAGCCTCCAGAGGGCTCCGCTAATACTGCAGCCAGGGCGTGGCATTCCCCCACGGCCGCAGCCCAGGAGGCCTTCCTAGTAGCCAAGGAGGCGACCTGAGCACTAGCGGGATGGCGGCCCTTTGGGTGGGGGTTTGTGACATTGCAGTGCCTTGCAGATTAGGTGAGCTTTCAATCTCTCTTTAAAAGGGGCGGCGAAGAGGACCCGCAGGCTGCCAGGAGCAACAGCGAAGGGTAGGCACATTCAAAAACAGAAAAACTTTCCAGCAGACAGACATGAATAGCAGATTGGGAAACTGAGGCAGAGCCCGGGACGAAGGCAGAGATCATGCAGGGGCCATCATCCATCCTGACATACGTTTGCACACAACACATAAGCAACCTCATCTCATGGCACGTGAAATGCAAAACAGCTCTGTTGTGGCTTTTCTTTTGGCCATCCTTAGAGTACGATTAGATACAGCTGGGGGAAACTAGCTGCCAGCTCAGACCACCAGTTTAAGATTTTGAGAATTGCTATTTTTTCCTATGTTCCTATCCAGTCCCGTCCCCCAGCTCTTCATTTGAATCTGCTACTTAAAAAAAAAAATTAAAAAAAATTCCACCACCCGGTGGGTCTGATTTTAAAATTTCAGACCTCTCTGAGGAAAATCTCCCCTAAAATACGAGGTGCCACACCCTCCTTAATTTGGGGAAAAAGAAGTACTTGGCACGTGGGGGTGAGTTGATCTCGAAAAGCCTCTGGTCAAAAAGTTAACAATTTAATCCGAGGCTCTATGTCAGCTAGTGGGCAGGACAGAAAATGAGTGATGGCATCCATCTTGTCCCCCATTCATTATCGAGTTATGTTTTCCTTCACTTCCTGCATCACCACCATCACATGCCAGCACACACATGCATGCATGACAGGTAACCTGCTCCAGCTGTGCCTGCACGTTCAGCATGCTGTCATCGGCAGCTTTCTCATGAGACCATGCAGGGCCATGGACTGAGTCAGGGCTCCTCCAAGAAGTGGCTGGGAGGGGCGGGGCAAAGGAGATGGGGGTCGGGACCAAGTGACTGACACATGTTTGTTCATCTGTTTCTTTTAGAATACTTTCCCTCTAGATGATGGCTTCGGTTTCTCTTCTCCCCCCTCTCGGTTTCTCCTCTTCCCCTTCCCTACTGTCCTATCACCCTTGTTGCATGCTGGGATCGCCCGTTTTAGGAACTTCTAATAAGAATACTATTCTGTTGGGGGCTGAAGGTGGAGGGGTGGAGGGAGGGGGGCGGGGGGCGGAGGGAGGGGGGACTCCACCTAACATCTGAAGATAACTGGGGGGGAGAAAAATAAAAAACACACAAAAAAATTGAAAAATACAAAATCACAAAAACAAAAATGGGATGAAATTAACTTCAAAATGTAGTGATATTCAAAGTAGACATTTAGTCCTTAACTGTTCAAAATGTAGTGATATTCAAAGTAGACGTGTAGTCCTTAATTGTTCAAAATGTAGTGTGATATTCAAAATAGACGTGTAGTCCTTAATTGTTCAAAATATAGTGTGATATCAAAATAGACGTTAACTTCTTAATTGTTCAGTAATGTGTGACATGAAACTAAATACACTCCTTAATTGTTGAGAAATGCAGTGTGGCATCAAAATGGGCATCTATGTAACAAGTGACTTGACTCAGTTTACTGTACCAAAAGTTGGCATTTGAGAAGTAGTGACCAGTCCTTACTGAACAACTCCGTCTGCTAGATGCTGCCCTAACCCTGCCCTGCTAACACTTGCCTTCTCTTCTCTCTAACTGATAAATAAAAAACTCTGCATGCCTCAGCAGTCCCTGTCTGTCTTCTGTCTCTCCTTGTCTGTCTTTCCCCATAAAAGCACAAGAATGGAGAAAACCTCCCCCCCCCCCCCCATCACCACTCCCGAGGCCCAGGGAGGGGGCGGGGGCCCTTAGGACTTGAACCGAGCCCTCTGCTTCCCACACGGGGCGGAGCCTCGCGCTCCTGGTCCCGCCCAGCGGCCCCGGGCGGAAGCCCGGCCCAGCCCGCGGAGCCCCTCCCAGCCTGCCCCCAGCTCCGCTCATTGAGCAGCAGTTGGGGCGCCGCCCCCTCAGCCCGGCGTGCGGCTCCGTCTGCGCGCTAATTGCCGAAGGCGGCGCCCACGGAGTGTTACACCCCAGCGAGGCCGGCTTCCTACTTAGCGGCTCCCACTGATCCACTCCCACCTCCCCCGACAGCGCCGAGCGCGTCCTCAGAGGATCCGGGCTTCAGGGCGGGCACGTGCCCATTGCCATCCCGCTACTCAGACCCCATAACCCGCCCCACACAGCCCGCCCCAACCCCCCGGGGCCTAGGCGCGCCTGAACCCCTGAATAAGGCGGGGGGCGGGGGAGGGCGGGGTCAGACACGTCCTGCCAAGGTGCAGGCCTCTGCGCACCGAGCCCAGCCGGGCACCCAGGGCGCAGGAGGCGCTGCGAGTTGCACAAACAGCACACAGGGCCCAGACTCCCTCCCAGTCCCCCCGCCCCAGCTCCTGGAGTCCCCCGGTGCAGCTCTGGCCCAAACAGCCAGTCACCCCGCCCCCCGACTCTGCGGCGCGGCCCCTCCCTCTGGTGGGGGGCAGGCCTCCGGGCTGGCTGGACGGGAGGGGGGATTCTGGAAAGGGGCCACATGAGCTCATCTTGGAGATGAGAGCCGCCCCTCATATGCAAATGGGAACATTATAAGACAAAAGCCCAGGTTTGGGGGGCAAGCACACGCCCCCTCAGCTCCCTGCTCCCCGGCCCCTCCTTCGTCCTCCCCTCCTCCCCCCACTAACCCAGGCGGACTGGCTGCTATTAACACATTTGCGCTTCCCCTTTTCATGTTCTGCCCTCTCCCGAGGGGTCGCCACCCCACCCCGACTCCCCCAGGTGAAGGCTTCAAACAGACAATCTCAAGGGATTATAAAAGTTACAGCAGGAGAAATAAGCCCTGCCCCTTCTGCGGGCCTCAGTGTCCCCTCAGTCACGAACCTGCTTCTAATACACAGCAGGTGTTTGGATTCCAAACCTGCCCCCTCCCCCCAAGCCCAGAGGCTGGTTGGGACCATGGGCCTGGCATGATGCACGCCCCAAGCTAGGGGTCCTTTCCCCTTAAAAACCCGCCGGCCCAGCCTCTGGTGAAGGGCAGCTTGGGGAAGATAGCGTTTTCATTGACCTAATGTGGTGCAGGGTATGCAGGGGGGTTGGGGGAGGGCACCCAGAAGCCCTAGGGTGTGGCCTTGGCCAGGGAAGGAGGTCGAGATCATTCCACACTTGGATTTCCCTCCATAAGCCCCGCCCCGCCCCTGGAGCGCGCAGCTCCAGGTGGCACAGGCCCACCTGCGGCAGAGCACACCTGTGTCCTGCCAGCACATCCCGATGATTCTCAGCAAAGAGTTAGCTCCGAAGGCCATTGTATAGGTCCAAATTAAAGCAACAAGGATTCCAGCCTGTGTCCCCCTCCCCCCTCCCCTTCCCAGTGAGTGCAGAAGCCCCAGGTCACAAAAAGGCTTCTGGGGCAGGCTCCACCCTAGCCGCACCACACGCCCGCGCCAGCAGCCAGTCATTGCTGCTGGCCACAGTGAGACACAATGACCAGTAAACAAGTAAACAGTCGATCAATAAGCCAGTGACCAGGGCTGCAAAAGCCCCGAGGTGGGATTTATAACCCCCCTCATTCAGCCCCTGACCCCGTGGGGAGGAAGCCCCAAAGGGAACCATGAAACTTTCTCCCTGGCCACACCGTGGCCCCGCCCCCGCCCCCACAGGGACGCTGACACCGAGGTCCTGCTAGTGTGTGCTGGGGGCTCCCAGCGAGCAGGCCCACTGAGGGGAGCAGCGGACAGGGCACAACCTCTGGTACAGTAGGCCTCGGTCACTACCTAGATGCCAATTTGCTGATGGAGCCCAGGCAGGCGTGGCCTGCAGGCAGAGCTGGGCGGTGGCGGTTTGAGACCACCTTTCCTCGGGACCCTCCACCCCCCCTTCAAGAACAGAATACTATCCTTAGCGGAATGTGTTACTAAAACGGGCCCTGTTAGGCACCACGACGCCATGTGACTTCCTTTTTCCTTTTCAATCCCACTGTAGTGAGAAGGCCACCAAGGTGCAGGACATCAAAAACAACCTGAAGGAGGCCATTGAAGTATGTGCTCAGTTCTTTCTGATTCGGTTAGCCCCCCCCACCACACAGTACTGCCCCTGACCGCCTGCTAAATCCCTTTCAGACCATTGTGGCCGCCATGAGCAACCTGGTGCCGCCCGTGGAGCTGGCCAACCCTGAGAACCAGTTCCGCGTGGACTACATTCTGAGTGTGATGAACAAGCCTGACTTTGATTTCCCTCCCGTAAGCTCCGCCCCGCCCCGCAGGGCCCCTCCTCTCCCCACCCCACCCCTCGGTGCCCAGAGCTCCAGGTGGCACAGGCCCACCTGTGGCAGAGCACACCTGTGTCCTGCCCAACACATCCCAGTGATTCTTAGGAGAGAGTTAATTCCATAAGATCCTTAATATTTAAAAACAAAAAAAACAATTGCCCTGGCCAGTTTGGCTCAGTGGCTAGAGCCTCGGCCTGCATACTGAAAGGTCCCGGTTCATTCCGGCCAAGGGCAGATGCCCGGGTCGCGGGCTTCATCCCCTTTAGGGGGCGTGCAGGAGGCGGCCGATCAATGACCCTCTCTCATCATTGATGCTTTATCTCTCTCCCTTTCTCTCATTAATCAATACAAATATATTAAAAATAAATAAATAAAAACAAAAAAAACCACTAAGAATCACTAGGGCCTGGCTCAAGATGGGTGAGCGAAAGCCTGTCACCCCTTGCAAATCTCGGCTCTCCCGTGCCCACAAATGGGCGTCACGCTAAGGGTGTGCGCCAGCAAAAGCCAGGAGTTGTCACCCTTCACCCCTCGCACCCAGAGCCCTGCTCAGCCCGGCGGCCCCCCTGACGCCTCTCCTTGCCCGCAGGAATTCTACGAGCACGCCAAGGCTCTGTGGGAGGACGAGGGCGTCCGCGCCTGCTATGAGCGCTCCAACGAGTACCAGCTGATTGACTGTGCCCAGTAGTAAGTGACCTCGCCCGTCAGCACCACACGGCACACACTGAGGCCGCAGTCCACACCAAGCCACTTGTAAACGGGGCCATTCACTCCCTCTCAAAGCCCTTATTGCAGTTTTTAGTGCAGTGACATTATTTTACATAAATAATTAATGTCTGTTATCCAAAAATGGTCACTATCAGCAATAAGGTGACATTTATAATTAATTAGCTTAAAGTAATTAATTGGCTTGATCTCCAGGCAGTAGATAGACAGGACAGCTCTCATACTTGGGATAATGTAAAAATATTTTACTTATTGTAATTTAAATACATGCAAAAAGATGCCGCCACCCCCCTCCCGCCCGCCCCCCTCCTTGGCAGCTGATAATTGCTTTGCCAAGGGTTTACTAGACAAGCAAGTTTGTATATTTTCACAGCGGACAGAAAAACAGCCCCATCTGGGCCAGTCCTTGCGACCCCCACCCCTTCTTCAACAAAGCCCCTGATTTTCTAAAAAGTTTGAACTAAAAGCTGGAAGTGCTAATTATAGTAACGAAAAACAAATGGAAATCCTGGAATTGTTTCTGCTTGGGCCCTGGATCCAAGTCAGAGGACAGGTACAGGCCGGAGCGCCCAGAGGCGGGGCGGCCTCCTTAATAGCAGTTTAGGCTGCTTTGTCGTTTTTTAATCTTCCACCATCTTAGTGTTTTTCTTTTTTTTCTTGGTTCTTTATTGTTGAAAGTTTACGTATGTCTCCTTTTT
Organism: Pipistrellus kuhlii; assembly: GCF_014108245.1. Taxonomy (NCBI): domain Eukaryota; kingdom Metazoa; phylum Chordata; class Mammalia; order Chiroptera; family Vespertilionidae; genus Pipistrellus; species Pipistrellus kuhlii. The sequence continues at coordinate 1,038,855 of NW_023425566.1, forward strand.
CCCCCATTGGCCTCTCCCCGCCCACTCAAAAGTTTTTCTTAATGCAACATTCAGTGACTCCTGCAACTTCAGATGGAAGTGGCAAACATACCCAGTTTATGAAAAGTTTTAAGAAACTTCGGGAAAAAGAGGACATAGCTTATAAAATGTCTTCCCCGGAGGAGGACTCCGAGGCCCTGGCTAGCACTGACCACTGAGCTGCTGCTCCACTGCCTTGGTGCTCATTTTAAAAAGTGGAGGTAGTAGGGCCTTGCCCATGTCTGAAGCCGCCTATTTTTATTTGTTGAGCTGGGGTTTGGGCTGGCCCAGCTCCAGCTGTCTCTCTCGCAAGATTTGGTGCTGTTGAGCTATTTTTAGAACTGTGGTTCTGTTGCCATGGCAATACGCTGGAGGCCAGGGCGGCGGGGGAGCTATTTCTGGCCTGGTGCTGTAATGTAAGCCTGATTGGGCAAGTTAGAGTGTCCTCCAAGCCAGACTAACTCTAACCTGGTGAAAAGGAAGGGGAAGACTTAGAGAACTTCTTTAAATAGACTTTCCCCCTTCGCACTTCGTTTTCTGATCAGCCACTTAGAGCAATCCCAACGCCCCCCACCCGACTCCCCCCAAAAAACACAAAACACTGGGTTAACTAAACACTAATTAAGTTAACCCAGTCTTCCAGAAGTTACTTTTCCTAATGGTGTTTCCGGTCCAGCAACACCAAAGTACCAAGTTCAGCTGGGGGAGAGGAGGTGCTCCCCATGGGACTCCCTGAGACCCCAACCCCAACCTCTTTTGTTCTTTCATTATCGAGGTTCTTAAAGGCAGAAGGAAGGGGTTCCCCTTCTGAGTAACTCAAACAACTCACTTCCATTAGAATTTTCAAGTTACCCGCTAATTTAGTCCAAGCCAAACAATTTTACATTTAAAATGTAAATTTCTATTTACTTAGACATTATCAAAGGCACACAATCTCATAGGCCTGACTTCAGACTGCAGCTGTAGTGTCCCCTATTCCTGAGGGGTCACCACCCCCACCCCTGACTCTGAGCGTCAGAGCAAACGCAATTTAAGATAATTTGGAAATATTGGGCACATTGATATGACGCTCAGCTGCCCCCGTGTCTTCCTTCCCCTCCCAGCTTCCTGGACAAGATTGATGTCATCAAGCAGGACGACTATGTCCCCAGCGACCAGGTACACAACTTCTCCAGCTTTTAAGAGTTTTGCTCTAGATTGGCGATTTTTAACATTTCGGTCGATTTTGGGGAGACCCATTGACCTTGGTTATGTTTTAGGACCTGCTTCGCTGCCGTGTCCTGACTTCTGGAATCTTTGAGACCAAGTTCCAGGTGGACAAAGTCAACTTCCAGTAAGTGAACGGGTTCCCGTTAGGAAACGGAGATAACGGTGTCTAGGTGTTCCCCTGGGAGGCCCCGGAGTGTAACCGGCGTCCTTTCCCTTCCAGCATGTTTGACGTTGGTGGCCAGCGCGATGAACGCCGCAAGTGGATCCAGTGCTTCAATGGTAAGGACGCTTCTCTACGTCTGAGTTCTGTTTGCCTCTGTAATGGTGAAGGATCCTTCTGCTTCTGACACGTATTGCCTTGCTTTCTTGCGCTGAAGATGTGACTGCCATCATCTTCGTGGTGGCCAGCAGCAGCTACAACATGGTCATTCGTGAGGACAACCAGACCAACCGTCTGCAGGAGGCTCTGAACCTCTTCAAGAGCATCTGGAACAACAGGTGGGTGGAGCGGCCCTCCTCGGACTGAGTCCGGCCCCGCCTATCCCCAGCGTTAGAGCAGAATCTTGTCCAAGTCCTTGTGAGAGCATCTCAAGCCCCTTGAAGGAGAAATCTCTTCTCCTGGGCTCTAACCCTGCTCCCCTCTCTGCTAGATGGCTGCGCACCATCTCTGTGATTCTGTTCCTCAACAAGCAAGACCTGCTTGCTGAGAAAGTCCTCGCTGGAAAATCCAAGATTGAGGACTACTTTCCAGAATTTGCTCGCTACACTACTCCTGAGGATGGTACGTAGGACCTTCTCCGGTTAATCGGCATGTGAGTTTCCATATGCAATCATGTGTCCGTAACAAAATCTTTATGTTCTTCCTAGCTACTCCCGAGCCTGGCGAGGACCCCCGCGTGACCCGGGCCAAGTACTTCATCCGCGATGAGTTCCTGGTGAGCAGACTGTCTTCACGTCCCTCCCTGGTTGCTTTGATTCTCGAGGATGGAAATTAACTTAATTCCACACTTGGAGATTAAACCATCCAGTACTTCCATTTCATCTCATGGGTTGCCCTGTGAATTTTAGCTTTTGTGCTCCTTGACTTGGGTTTGTTTTCATTAACATTAGTAGCTGGCCAGGGGTCCTAGGGGGCAGGGGCGGGTTTGTGCAGAGGCGGTGCTAACCGAGCGTCCCTGTCTGTGCCGCAGAGAATCAGCACTGCGAGTGGAGATGGGCGCCACTACTGCTACCCCCACTTCACCTGCGCCGTGGACACCGAGAACATCCGCCGCGTGTTCAACGACTGCCGCGACATCATCCAGCGCATGCACCTCCGCCAGTACGAGCTGCTCTAAGAGGGGAACCCGACTTAATTACAGCCTTAAGCACAATTAATTAACATGAAATACACGCAGTTAATCACCCACCATAGGGCATGATTAACAAAGCAACCTTCCCTTTTCCCCTTGAGTGATTACAAACCCCTCTTCCCTTTCAGCTTGCTTAAATATTCCAAATTTAGAAAGCTTAAGGCGGCCTTCAGATAAAGATAAATAAAAAAAAAAAAGGCCAAAACAGTTCCCTCTCTCTTTAAGTAACTAAAATTAAAAGCAGCAAACAGAAATAAAAGAAATGAATTCAATATTGTCTTGTGCAGCATTAAAAAATCAATAAAAATTTAAAAATTGCAGTTTGGGACTCCTTTGACTTATTTGCGGTTTCGAGCAAATGCCGTTGTTCACGGTGGTGGTGGTGGTGCTGGTGGTGGTGATAAAAAGGTGGGAGGCCCCACGGGTATAAGTGGGGGAGGGAGGGAGGAGAGGGAAGAGGGAACCTACAAAAAATCACATATAATAAAATGTGAATGGGGGTGGGGACTGCATAAAAATCAGTAACAAAGGGTTAATTTCCCTGATAAGCAAAAAGCTCTTAAGAATTAATAAGCTAACCCATCACAAAAATGAGCAAAGTGCATGAACAAGCAGTTTACTTAAGAAATACACAAATAAGACGGGGGAGCCACGGAACCTCGGTCATAAATGAAACGCTAATAAAACGTGCGCCATTGCTGGGCAGGGGTGGTTGTCCATACTCGGGCCCGGTGGGTTGGTGCTGGACCGAAGGTCCACTTGGGATCCCTAGTGCTTCATCCCCAGGATCACCCCTTAAGCATGTGGCACCGTGGCGTGATTTCCCAGGTGATGGGAGCCACAGCATCAAGCATTGCAGCTGAGACCGCCCCCAGGGTCAGCCATCAACTGTTGTACATTTCTGAAACTGGCCTAATGGAACATTAACGGAGTCAATTCCGCAATTCAGGCCAAAATCCATTTCCTATTTCCCAAATCAAATGAATCCCAACTAAATCAAGCATTAAACATCAAGCAAAATGAACCCCTAGGTGCAAAAAGTACCAAACACCATTTCCATAAACCTCAAAGCTTCCTATGAAATATGCAGTCCACATAAAAATTGTGTGCTTGCCCAAATACCCTCCCTTGCTGGTCTGATCTCAGCCCCAACAGCCCTCCCTTGACATCCTGGTTGCCCCCAATGGCCCTCCCTGCTGGTCTGGTTGTGCCCCCTAACTGCCCTCTCCTGATGGCCTGATTGCCCCAAACGGCCCTCCCCTGCCGTCCTGGTCACCCCCAATGGCCCTCCCCTGCTGGCCTGGTCGCCCCCAATGGCCCTCCCCTGCCGTCCTGGTCACCCCCAATGGCCCTCCCCTGCTGGCCTGGTCACCCCCAATGGCCCTCTCCTGCTGGCCTAGTCACCCCCAATGGCCCTCCCCTGCTGTTCTGATCTTGCCCCTAATGGCCCTCCTCTACCGGCCTGGTTGCGCCCCTTAACTGCCCTCTCCTGATGGCCTGGTTGCCCCAAACAGCCCTCCCCTGCCGTCCTAGTCGCCCCCAATGGCCCTCCCTGCTGGTCTGATCTCGCCCCTAATGGCCCTCCTCTGCCAGCCTGGTTGTGCCCCCTAACTGTCCTCCCCCATGGCCTGATCGCCCCCAACGGCCCTCCCCTGCCATCCTGGTTGCCCCCAATGGCCCTCCCTCCTGGTCTGGTTGTGCCCCCTTACTGCCCTCTCCTGCTGGCCTGGTTGCCCCCAATGGCCCTCCCCTGCTGGTCTGATCTCGACCCTAATGGCCCTCCTCAGCCATCCTGGTCGCCCCCAATGGCCCTCCCCTACCATCCTGGTTGCACCCCCTAACTGCCCTCCCCAATGGCCTTGTCGCCCCCAACGGTCCTCCCCTGCCATCCTGGTTGCCCCCAATGGCCCTCCCCTGCTGGTCTGATCTCGCCCCTAATGGCCCTCCTCTGCTCGTCTAATCTTGCCCACAACGGCCCTCCCCTGCCATCCTGGTTGCCCCCCATGGCCCTCCTCTGCCGGCCTGGTTGCACCCCCTAACTGCCCTCCCCAACGGCCTTGTCGCCCCCAATGGTCCTCCCCTGCCATCCTGGTTGCCCCCAACGGCCCTCCCCTGCTGGTCTGATCTCGCCCCTAATGGCCCTCCTCTGCTCGTCTAATCTTGCCCACAACGGCCCTCCCCTGCCATCCTGGTTGCCCCCAATGGGCCTCCTCTGCCGGCCTGGTTGCACCCCCTAACTGCCCTCCCCAACGGCCTTGTCACCCCCAACGGCCCTCCCTTGCCATCCTGGTTGCCCCCAACAGCCCTCCCTTGCCAGCCTGGTTGCCCCCAACTGCCCTCCCCTGCTGCCCTGGTTGCCCTCAACGGCCCTCCCGTGCTGCCCTGGTTGCCCCCAATGGCCCTCCCCTGCTCGTCTAATCTTGCCCCCAACGGCCCTCCCCTGCCATCCTGGTTGCCCCCAATGGCCCTCCTTTGCCATCCTGGTTGCCCCCAATGGCCCTCCCCTGCTGGTCTGATCTCACCCCTAATGGCCCTCCCCTGCTCATCTAATCTTGCCCCCAATGGCCCTCCCCTGCCATCTTGGTCACCCCCAATGGCCTCTCCTGCCAGCCTGGTTGCCCCCAATTGCCCTCCCCTGCTGGCCTGGTTGCCCCCAACTGCCCTCCCCTGCTGGCCTGGTTGCCCCCAATGGCCCTCCCCTGCTGGCCTGGTTGCCCCCAATGGCCCTCCCCTGCTGGTCTGAACTCACCCCTAATGGCCCTCCTCTGCCGGCCTGGTTGCACCCCCTCACTGCCCTCCCCTGCTGGCCTGGTCGCCCTCAATGGCCCTCTCCTGCTGCCCTGATGTCGCCCCTAATGGCACACCTCTGCCACCCTGGTAGCCCTCAATGACTCTCCCCTACTGGTCTGGTTGCCTCTAATGGCCCTCCCCTGCTGATCTAATCTCGTCCCCAATGGCCCTCCCCTGCTAGCCTTGTTGCCCCCAACTGCCTTTCCCTGCTGGTCTGATCTCGCCCCCAACTCCCCTCCCCTGCTGGTCTGATCTCACCCCCAACTGCCCTCCCCTGCCAGCCTGGTTGTACCCCCAACTGCCCTCCCCTGCCAGTCTGGTTGTACCCCCAACTGCCCTCCCCTGCCAGCCTGGTTGTACCCACAACTGCCCTCCCCTGCCAGCCTGGTTGCCCCCAACAGCCCTGCTCTACAGACCTGGTCATCCCCAACTGCCCTCTCTTGTTGGCCTGACCGCCTCTAACCACCTGCCAGCCTGACCTTGCCCCTAACTGCTTCTGCCTCAGCCCCCACCAACATGGTTTTGTCTGGAAGGAATTCAGATGTCCAGAAGGTAGCTGGTTTACCTGGTCTAATTAGCATATCACCCTTTAATTAGAATAGATGCCCTCCTCCACCTCGGCCCATCCCCCTGTACCCCGTAATCATCACACTGTTGTATGTGTCCATGAGTTTACAAAGCAACATGTGTTTATAAAAGTAACAATCTGCGCCACAATTAATTAAGGTGCAGAGGCCAATTATTATAAATAAATATTAATTGACCTTTTTTAAATTATTTTTTTACTAGAGGCCTGCTGCATGGATTCCTACACTGGTGGAGGCGTAGCCTGCGGGGATCGGCCCAGCTGTGGGAATGTCACTCATCCCAGTCAGGCAAGTGGTGCTCCCACTGTGGGAGTGCACTGACCACCAGGGGGCAGCTCCTGCGTTGAGCATCTGCCCCCTGGTGGTCAGTATGCGTCACAGCGACTGGTCAACTGGTCATTCTGCTGTTTGGTCTCTGGGCTTTAAATATATAGACTAGAGGCCTGGTGCCTGAAATTCGTGCACAGGTAGGGTCCCTAGGCCTGGCTGGTGACCAGGGTCAATCAAGGCCCTTTGGCTGCCGGCTGGGGCCTTCCTTCATTTTGTGCCGCACCCTGGTGGTCAGCACATGTCATAGTGGGTGATCCAACTTCTGCTCTCCCGGTCGAACTCCTGAGGGGGTACTTTGCATATTAGCCATATATATAATTCTTTATTGTAGACAGTATTATATATGCCCTCCTTTTCCCCCTTTAACCTCCTCCCACCCAACCCCCACCCCTTCCTCTCTTTCCCACCCCCCCACCCCCACCCCCAGGACCTCACTCCCACACTGTCTGTGTCCATGGGCCATGGATACAAGGTCCTTGGTTGATTACCCTCCCTCCCTTACCTTTCCTCTGAGATTCCACACCCTGTTCCATGTCTCTGGATCCACCCTGTTTATTGATTTATTTTGTTATTTATTTTTCACATATGAGTGTGATCATGGGATACTTATCTTTCTATGACTGACTTATTTTACTCAGCATGATACTCTCCAGATCCCTCCATGCTGTCTCAAAAGGTAAGAGAGTCTTCTTTGTTACTGCTGCATAGTATTCCATGGTATAGACGTACCACAGCTTTTTTATCCACTCATCTACTGATGGGCCCTTGGGCTGTTTCCAGATCTTAGTTATTGTAAACTGTGCTGCTATGAACATCAGAATGCATATATCCATTCTGATTGGTGCTTTGGAATTCTTAGGTTATATTTCTAGAAGTAGGATCACTAGGTCAAATGGCAGACCCATATTTCACTTTTTGAGGAAACTCCATACCATTTTCCATAATGGCTGCACCAGTCTGCATTCCCATTAGCCATGTACCAGAGTTCCCTTTTCTCTACAGCACTTGTCACCAGCTCTTGTCATTTGTTGATTTGTTGATGATAACCATTCTGACAGGTGTGAGATGATACCTCCTTGTCATTTTAATTTGCATCTTGATGATGATGATCAGGGACAGGGACATTGAGCATTTTTTTCATGTCTCTTGGCCATCTGTACTGGTATATCCTCTTTTGAGAAGTGTCTGTTTAGGTCCTTTGCCCATTTTTTGATTGGATTGTTTATTTTCCTTCTGTTAAGTTGTATGAGTTTCTTATATATTTTGGATATTAACTCTTTATCAAATGTATCATTGCCAAATATGTTGTTCCATACAGTGGGCTTCCTCTTCGTTTTGTTGATGGTCCTTTGCTATACAGAAGCTTTTTATTTTGATGTAGTCCCATCTGTTTTTCTCTCCTTAATTTCCATTGTACTAGGAGATATATCAATAAAGATATTGCTATGATATAAGTCTGATATTTTGCTGCCTATACATTCTTCTAAGATTTTTACGGTTTCCCATCTTACATTCAAGTTCTTCAGCCATTTTGAGTTTATTTTTGTGTATGGTGTAAGTTGGTGGTCTGGCATCATTTTTTTGGTCCAATTTTCTCAACACCACTTACTGAAGAGACTGTCTTGACTCCATTGTATGCTCTTGCCTTCTTTGTCACATATTAATTGAGCATAATGGCCCTACTTCTGGGTTCTCTGTTTGGTTCCATTGGTCTGTGTGTCTGTTCTTGTGCCAGTACCAGGCAGTTTTGAGAACAGTGGCTTTGTAATATAGTTTGATATTTGGTATTGTGATCCCTCCAAGTTTGTTGTTCTTTCTCAAAATTGCTGTGAATATCCGAGGTCTTTTTTTCTTTGTTCCATATGAATTTTTGGAGAGTTCTTTCTAGGTCTATAAAATATTCCATTGGTATTTTAATGAGGAGTGCATTGAATCTTTAGATTGCTTTGGATAGTATGGTCATTTTAGTTATGGTGTTTCTACTAATCCATGAACACAGTATATTCTTCCATCTGTCTTCCTCTATCTCTTTTTTTTTTTAATTTCTGTAATTTTCTGAGTACAGGCCTTTTATTTCCTTAGTTAAATTTATGTCTAAGTATCTTAATTTTTTTTTTGTTGCTATGGAAAATGGGATTGTTTTTTAGTTTCTCTTTCTGTGAGTTCATTATTGGTGTATAAAAAAAGCCATAAATTTCTGGGTGTTAATTTTGTATTCTGCTACATTGCTGAATTCATTTATTAACCTAGTAGTTTCTTGATGGAGTCTTTAGATTTTTTTTATGTACAATATGATGTCATCAGTAAATAATGATGGTTTTACTTCTTTTCCAATTCGATGCCTTTTATTTTTTCTTCTTGTCTGATCGCTATGGCTAGGACTTCTAGTACTATGTCCAACAGGATTGGTGAAAGTGGGCATCCCTGTCTTAGGTAAAATGGTTTTAGTTTTTGCTCAGGTTTGTCATATGGCCTTTATCATATTGAGATATGCTCCCTCTATTCCCACTTTTCGGAGAGGTTTTTTTTTTTTTTCCAGAAGTAGGTTTTAGATTTTGTCGAATGCTTTTTCTGCATCTATCAATATGATCATGTGATTTTTGTATTTCAGTTTGTTTATGTGATGTATCACGTTTATTGATTTGTGAATATTGTACCAGCCTTGCATGTCTGCAAAAAATCCTACTTGGTCATGGTATAAGATCTTTTTGATATATTATTAGATCCAATTTGCTAATATTTTGTTGAGGATTTTAGCATCTATGTTCATCAGGGATATTGGTCTTCAATTCTCTTTCTTTGTAGTGTCTTTATCTGGTTTTGGAATTAGGATAATGCTGGCCTCATAAAAAGACTTTGAAAATGTTTGTTCCTATTGGATCTTTTGAAATAGTTTGAGGAGTATACTAGTGGGTGTCAGTTTTCCTTAAATGTTTGGTAAAATACCCCTCAGAAGCTGTCCTGACCTGGACTTTTGTTTGCTGGGAGTTTTGTGATTACTGCTTTATTTCATCAGTTGTTATTGGCCTATTCAGGTTTTTGTTATTCTTCCTGTTTCCATTTTGGGAGATTGTATTTTTCTAGGATTTGTCTATTTTATCTACATTGTCCAGTTGTGTATAGTTGTTTATAGTGTTTCCTTACAATCCTTTGTATATTTGTGGTGCCAGTGTTTACTCCTCCACTTTTGTTTCTGATTTTATTTATTTGGATCATTTCTGTTTCTTGATGAGATTGGCTAATGGTTCATCAGTTTTGTTTATCTTGTCAAAAGACCAGCTCTTCGTTTCATTATTTCTGCTATGATTTTTATTATTTCCTTCCTTCTGCTCACTCTGTTGTTCTCCTTCTAGTTTTTTAAGTTCTAGGGTTTTAAATAGTTTATTGCTGATTTTTCTTCTTTTTAAGGTATGCCTGTAGTGCTATGAAGTTCCCTCTCAGGAATGTTTTTCATGTGTCCCAGAGATTTTGGATTGTTGTGTGTTCATTTTCATTTGTCTCCAGGAAGTTTTTGATTTGTTTCTTTATCTTGTTGGTAACCCATCCATTGTTTAATAAAACGCTATTTAGCTTCCATGCATTTGGATATTTTTTTATTTTAGTTGATTTCTAATTTCACTCCAGTGTTATCTGAGAAGATGCTTGATATTATTTCAATCTTCTTTAATTAGAGACACTTGTTTTGTGTCCTAACACGGGGTGTATGTTTGTGAATGATCCATGTACACTTGAGAAGAATGTATATTCTGCTTCCTTGGGGTGAAACATTCTATAAATGTCAAATAAATCTATCTGATCCAGTGTGTCCCTTAGAGTTATGATTTCCTTGTAAGTTTTTGTCTAGAATAGGGGTGTCGAACTCAATCAGAGAAGGGGCCAAAATCTAAAATCCAGCCTAAATCGCGGGCCGAATGGTTTACTGAACAGTCATAAACTGTCATTGTGATGGAAATGCAGCGGAGTGCAGTGATGACAGCGCGGTGCGGGCCACATTGCAAGGCCTGGCGGGACGGATTTGGCCCGAGGGCCTTGTGTTTGATACATGTGGTCTAGAAGATCAAGCCAGTGACATCAGCAGGGTGTTAAAGCCCCATAATATAACTGTATTGCTATCTATCTCTCCCTTAAAGTCCTCTAGAAGTTTTTTTTTTTTTAAATATATATTTAGGTGGTCCTAATTTAGGTGTATATATGTTTATCAGAGTTATATACTCTTGTTTGATCAATCCCTTTAGTGTTATGTGGTGACTTTTGTTATCTCCTATGATGACCTTCATTTTGAAGTCTATTTTGTCATACATGAGTATTGCTGCTCCAGCTTTTTTTTCTTTTCCTTTTGCAGAGAAAGGTGTTTTTTTTCTTTCTTTCTATTTCTTCACCCCCATTCTGTGAATCTTTTGGTCTGTGGTGGGTCTCTTGTAGACAGCATATTGTTGGGTCATGTTTTCCTAGCCATTCAGCTGCCATTTGATTGGAGCACTAATCCATTCATATTTAAGGTTATTATTGATAGGTACTTATTCATTGCCACTTTAATTCTGTAAGCTTAGGTTTCTCTCTTTATTTCTTCTTTTCAAACCAGCATTCCCTTTAGCATTTCTTGTAATGCTGGCTTGGTGATGATATATTCCTTTAGCCTTTTCTTGTCTGGGAAGCTTTTTATTTGACAGTCTATTTTGAATGATTGCCTGGCTGCATATAGTAATCTTGGTTTCGGATCCCTGCTTTCCATTACCTTGAATATTTCATGCCATTCCCTTCTGGCCTGTAGAATTTCTTATGAGAAATCAGGTGTCAGCCTTATTAGAGTTCCTTTGTAGGTAACAGTTTGCTTTTCTCTTGCTGCCTTTAAGATTCTCTCTTCATCTCTAATTTTTGGCATTTTAATTATTATGTGTCTGGGTGTGGGACTGTTTTGGTTCTTCTTGCTTTGGGTTCTTTGTGTCTCCTGGATTTGTGTGACTTTTTTTCTTTACCAGTTTAGGGAAGTTTTCTGCCAATATTTCTTCAAACATGTTCCCTAGCCCTTTCTCCCTTTCTGCCTCTTCTGGCAAACCTGCTATTCGAATATTGTTCCGTTTCATATTGTTCCACTGCTCTCTTAAGTTGTTCTCTTGTTGTTGTTGTTGTTGTTGTTGTTTTTTTTTTTAACTGTGTTTTCTTTTTGGTTCCGATTGAATGATATTTTCAACCCTGTCTTCTATTCACTGATTCTTTCTTCAGCTTCCCCTAATCTTCTGTGTATTCCTTCCAATGTATTCTTTATTTGTGCTGTCATTCTGTATTTCTGTTTTTATAATTACTATATCTTTACTCACACTGTTGAGCATCGTTACCATAATTATTCTTAACTCTGTATCAGATAAATTTCTTATGTCCATATCATTTATCTCTTCTTCTGGAGAATTCTCTTGTTCTTTTATTTGTGGGTTCTTTGCTTCCTCATTTTGGCTGCCAGTCTCTTTACAGTCTTAATTTTCTGTCTTTGATTATCAGGATTCTTCAGTGAGTCTTTTCTGCATTTTTGTTGTATAATTCAATTTGGTCCTGGGAGCATGTTTGTGCAGCATCCACTAACTCCCCCGCCATTTTTAATTTGGGAGCTGCCGACACCCAAGGGTCAATCAACTGTGTTCTCCACCTCATTGATCTCTTAGAGAAATAATAATAATAATAATAATAATAATAATAATAAAGTGACTAAGTCCCTGGATGAGGCCTAATGTAAGGAATGCCTACTTTCAGATTTTTTTTTAAATATGGGCAAAATTACATAAAAATAAATGTCCTTCTTTGTCAAATGACATTTTGTTACCATAATGTGTGTTTTCTTGGACATTTTTAGTCATTTTATTATTCAACAAATGGAGAGATCCTTAATCATTGCCAATACTAGGAGTACTGCTCTCATGGGTTTATACTGTATTAGGGGAGATACACATTTACCAAATAAATAATCAAAAGAATGATATATGATGACAAGGTGCCTGAGCTCATAAGAAAATTGGTGACAATGGGGACTGGGATATATCTAGGGAGGGATTTCACTTTAGCGATAATGGCCAGCAGGATCCCTTGGAGGAGGTGACTTTTCTTATGGGAGTGCAAGGATAAGAAGGAGCTAGACATCCAAGGACAAGTAGCACTATTTCTGATTAATGCCAATTAATAAAACATTCTAATTAATGTTTTTGGAGCACTTTACTATGTGCCTAGAACTGTCCTAGGCCCTTGATATGGATTATCTCACTTAATCATTTTGAAACTCTATGAGAATGTACCCTTAACATCTCTACAACATGTACCCAAGTTTGCACTGCACTGCACAAAAATGAAAAAGGTAAATTACTTCTAAAACACTGTGAAAAATTCAGGCAAATTATTTTTTCAACAATGGTTACACTAAGAGACCATTGCAATCACCATTTTATTTGAGGAATTGCTATTCTGGGGTTGGGTAATTTAGTGTCTCTACCATAATTTTCCTGTGTTCAAACATTCATATACTATAAATGAGTAAACTTTTCTGGTTTTAGCTATTTTCTCTGTATCATTTAGGTATTCTGCAAACAACAGAATCTTTACTTGGAGTGGCACAGAAAAAAGGAGGCTTCTCTCTCACTCGCTAAGCATTCCACAGGTAGGTAGTTCCTGTGTGATTTCAGCAGCTCCTCAGTGGCAGCCCCAATGCCTCCACAAGTGTTTTGGCTTCTCTCTCAAGGCAGTAAGATGGTATCATGTCATCAGCCCAAGGCAGAAAGATGAGGAAAAGGACAGCTGAGTCAATTCTTTCCTATATCAGGAATGCAAATGCTTTCCTGATGCTCTTCTTTCTCTCCACCAGATAGCAAGATAAATTGGTATATGGATAGATACACAGCTAGCTAGACTGACAGAAAAATGCCTATTCAATAGCACTATCACACACACACACACACACACACACACACACACACACACACGGATATATCACTTAGATCTTGAAAGAATACCCAGAAAGATATGTGCATTGCCTATAGTTTGTAAGGATTATGGAAGATAACAGATAAAAAACTTTCAAATCATAAGAGACTAATTTGTATAATTCTGTGTAAGTCAGTTTGAAAGCCTACATGAAATAGATAATTTTTCCAGATAAATAATGTTTATCAAAATTGAATCCAAGTTTCCACAGAAAAAAATACAGCACATAGTTCGAGAGCAGCGCGGTAAAATGGCTCCAGGCATTTTGGAGTGGGAGGCTGGGAAGAAGCCTAAGGAGGCTCTGGGTGCCAGTGTCTGCTCCATCAGCATTTAGGTTATCAAATAAGCATATTCCATTTAGAACATTCATTGAACTATAATACATCTATGGTTTGTGCAGTTTTCAGTATGTATATTACATTTTAAAGTTTTTTAATAAGGAAAAGGAAAAAGGCACCACACTCACAGGGGATTCTACCTAATCTTTTAAGATCAAATAATTACAATACTAGTTAAATTATTTCAGAGTAGAACCAAAGGAAAACTTCAAAATTATTTTTATGAAGTATAACAATGACTCTAAACCACGTCAAAGACTGCATCTCAGAGTAAAGTGATAAACTAACCTCACTTATGACTATCAATATGAAAATCTTTAAATGCAAGCAAGCAGAATACAATATTAAATTTAAAAAGTATATGTTATGCCTAGATGAGATGTATCCTTTGAATTCAAGGTTGGTCCAATATTAGCAAAATTAAATTTTGCCAAAATTTAATACCCATTTATATTTTTAGAAATTCAATAACAGTGTAATTAATTAAAGTGTCATTAATGACTATGTAACATATACACTGAGTGGCCAGATTATTATGATCTCTGAGTGCATAATAATCTGGCCACTCAGTGTGTGTTGTGTGTGTGTGTGTCTCTGTGTGTGTGTATTATATGTATACACACACACACACACACAGAGACACACACACACACACACACACAGTCCCACCAACAGTGTACAAGGGTTTCCTACTACAGACTTACCAACGATGATCGCTTACCTTTTTTGTAGCAGCCATTCTAACAGATGAGAGGTGATATCTCATTGTGGTTTTGATTTCCATTTCCCTGATGATTAGTGAAGCTGAACATCTTTTCATATTCCTGTTGACCATTTGTTTGTCTTCTTTTTTCTTTTAATCCTCACCCAAGTATTAATATATGTTCACTGATTTTGAGAGAGAGAGAGAAAGAGAAAGAGACAGAGAGACATCAATTTGTGAGAGAAACATTGATCAGTTGCCTGTCGTATGCAACCCCTGTCATATAATGGGGATCAAACTGCAACCCTTTTGGTGTTTGGGATGATGCTTCAACCAAGTGAGCCACCCAGCCAGGGCCTGTGTGTCTTCTCTTGAACAAATCTATCCAGGTTCTTGCACATTTTATAGTCAGGTTATTTGACATTTTGGCTATTGAGTTGTGTGTGTTCCTTATATAGGCATACATAGTTTTGTTGTGTTTTGCTCAATTTTTGTCGCATTTTGGTAATTCTCACAATAGTTCCAACTTTTCACTATTGTTATAGTTGGTACAGTGATCTGTGATCAGTGATCTTTGAGAAATCATTTGTGAAAGGAAGAATCAGCTGATGTGGCAAACGTCATTGTTTTCTTATTTTAAAAATGGCCAAAGCCACCCCAACCTTCTGCAGCCCCTCTCATCAGTCAGCCGGCATCGACATCAAGGCAAGACCCTTCACCAGCAAAAAAGATTACAACTCGCTGAAGGTTCGGGTGATGGTAGCATTTTTAGCAATAAATGCTTGATTTGGGGAGGTGAGGGTGAGAGGATGGGAGTGGCTGGAAGGGGCTCATGGGGGTGGCAAAGGAGGACCTATGTAACACTTTCAACAATAAAGGTTTTTTTAAAAAGAGCAGAAATAAAAAATGAAATGTTTGATTTTAAAATCAAGGTTTGTATATTGGTTTTAACGCTAAAATGCTATTGCCCACTTAATAGACCATGGCTTCGTATAACATAACCTTCATACGCACAGGGAACCAAGAATCAGCGTGACTTGCTTTATTGCGATAGGCCCTTTATTGCAGTGTCCTGGAACCCAAACCGAGTGTCTCGGAGGTCGGCCTGTGCTCTTTGGTTAATAACCCCTTCTCAGAGGTATGATTTGCACACATACTCGCCCACCCTGTGGTTTGCCTTTTTCTCTGCTGATGGTTTCTGTTGCTATGCACAAGTTTTCTCGTTGGATGCAATCCTGTTTATCGATGTTTTTGTTCTACTCTTCTGTTCTGATTACGATCACTTCGTAACACATTTTGAAATCAGAAAGTGTGATGCCTCTTGTTTTGTTCTTATTCAAGGTTGTGTTGGCTATTTGGAGTCTTTTGTCATTCCCCGTTAATTTTAGTATTTTTCTATAAAGAACACCTTTGTGATTTTGACAGAGGTTGCATTGAATCTATAGGTCATTTTGGGTAGAATTGACATTTTAACAAATAAGTTGTTCCAGTCCATGAACATGGATGTCTTTCCATTTATCTGAGTTATCTTTGGCTTCCTTCATCAATGTTTTATCATTTTCAGTGTACCAGTGTTTCTCCTGTTTGGTTTAGTTTACTTCTGAACATTTTATTCTTTTTTGTTGCTATATGAATGGGATTGTTTTCTTAAATTCCTTTTGGAAAGTTTGTTATTTGCGTATAGAAATGTGACTGCTATTTTTATCCTGCAACCTTATTTAATTCATTTATGAGTTCTAACAATTTTGTTGTTGTTGTTGAGTCTTTAAGAGCTTTTTACATATGTGATACTGTCATTTGCAAACAGAGATGATTTTACTTATTATTTTCCAATTGAATGCCTCATATTTCTTTTTCTTACCCAATTGCTCTGCCTACAACTTGCACTACTCTGCTAAACAAAAGTGGCAGGAGTGCCCTGGCCAGTTTGCTCGGTGGTTGGAGTGTCAGCCCGTGGAACAAAGGGTTGTGGATTGGACTCCCGTCGGAGCCATGCACATCTGTTATAGGTTCCCCAGCCCTGGGAGGGGTGCTGCAGGAGGGTGACAATTGATGTGTCTCTCTCAATGTCAATGTTTCTCTCTCCCCTTCCTCCATCTTCCCTCCCTTCCATCTCTCTCTCTTTCTTGCCTTCCACTGTCTCTAGAAAGAAATGGGAAAACAGATTCTTGGATGAGGATTTAAACAAAAGTAGCAGGAGGGAGTATCTTTGCCTTGTACCAGACCTTGAAGGAAAAGCTTTTAATTTTATCCCATTGTTTATGATGTTAGCTTTGCCTTTTCATATATGACCTTTTTTATGCTGAGTAAATTCCTTCTATACCTATTTTGTTCAGAGTGTTGTTGTTTTTATTTCAGAGAAAGAGAGATAAAAACATCAATGGTGAGAGAGAATCATTGATTGGCTGCCTCCTGTATGCCCCACATTGGGGACCTAGCCCAGGAATCAAACCATGATCTCCTGGTTCATAGGTCAACAGTTAATCACTGAGCAATACCGGACGGGCAAGAGTTTTCTTTTAAATCATGCATGGATGTTAAATTTTGTCAAATGTTTTTCTGCCTCAAGTGAGTTAATCATGTGATTTTTACCCTTCATTGTGTTAATGGGGCATGTCACATTGATTGACTAGCATGTGTTGACCATGCTTGCATCTCAGGGGTAAATCCCACTGGGTCATAATGGAAGATCCTTTTAATTGCTACAACATTTGCTTTGTTGATATTTTATTGACAAATTTTGCATCTATGTTCATCAGGAATATTGGTTTATAGTTTACTTGTTTGTGGTACTTTACCTTTTTTTTTTTTTGTATCAGGGTGAGGCTGGTCTCGTGCAATAAATTTGGAAGTATTGCCTCTTCTATTATTTTGGAAGAGTTCAAGTAGGATTGGCATTAATTTATCTTTATATGCTTCATGGACTTTTCTTTGTTGGGGGTTCTGGTTACTAATCAGTCTGCTTATTTATCATTGATCTGTTCGGGCCTTCTACTTCTTCTTTTTTTTTTTTTTTAATTCTTAACCAAGGATATGATTTTATTGATTTCAGAGGGAGAAACACTAATGTGTGAGAGAAGCATCCGGTGGCTCCCTTCCATATATGCCCCAACTGGGAATCGAATCCACAACACAGGTATGTGCCCTACAGCGTCTCCGCATGTGGGACAAGGCTCCAATGAACTGAGCCCCCAGCCAGAGCTCTGTTTCCATTTGATTCAGTTTTGGTAGGTTGTATGTATATAGGAATTTAGCTATTTCTTCTAGGTTATCCAATCTGTTGGCATATAACTGTTGATATCATCTCTTATGATCCTTTTTCCCCCTGAGTCATCTGTTGTAATGTTTCCTCTTTCATTTCTGATATTTGAAATTTGAGTATTTCTTTTTTTCTTAGGGTAGCTAAGGTTTGTTGATATTGTTTATCCTTTCAAAAAATCAATTCCTACTTATTTCCTATTGTGTTTCTATGTTCTATTTGATTTATTTCTACTTTGTCTATTTTTTAATTTTATTTTGCTAACTTTAGGCTTGGTTTGTTCTTTTCTAGGTTTTTGACGTGTAATGTTGGATTGTTTGTTGAGACCTTATCTCTTTTTTAATGTAGGTTTTATCACTATAAGCTTTCCTCTTAATATTGCTTTTGTGGCATCCTATAAGTTTAGGCATACTATATTTAATTTTTGTTTGCCTCAAGATATGTTTTAGACATCCTTTTAATTTCCTCTTTGACCTAATGGTTATTTGAGAATGTGTTATTGAGTTTCCACATATTTATGAATGTTCTCATTTTCTTACAGTTACGATTTCTAGTTTCATTCCATGGGAATCATTTCATGGGACAGATACTTGGAATGATTTTGATCTCTTAAATTTGTTAGGACTTGTTTTGCGACCTAACGTGTGATTTCTCCTGAGGATGTTTCATGTGCTTGTGGAAAGAATGCGTGTTCTTCTGAGCAGAAAGTTCCGACTATTTGTGAGATCCACTTGGTCTGTAGTGTTGTTCAAGTCAGCCGTTGGTTGATTTTCTTTCTGGACGTTCTATACATTATTGAAAGGCTATTGACTTTTGTATGTTGATCTTATAAACTTGTACTTTACTAAATTCTCATTTTTTAGTAATTATTTTTTGGTGACTATTTTGGGGGAGTTATGGTATTTAGTGATATCATTTGCAGTAAAGAATGCCTCTATAGAAAAGGGTATGGCAGTTCCTCAAAACATGAAAAATTAAAGTGCCATGTAGTCCAGCAATCCCACTTCTGGTTATATATCCAAAGGGAATGTAACGAGGATCTTGAAGAGATTTCTGCACTCCCATGTTCATTGCAGCACTATTCACAATAGCTGAGATATGGAAACAACCTCAATCTGTCTGTGAAGAAATGGATTTTTAAAATGCTGCACATACTTACAATGGAATATAATTGAGTCTTTTAAAAAAAGAAAATAGTGCTGTTTATGATAATATGGATGAAGATGATGACATTGTGCTAAATGAAATAAGTCAGAGAGAGAAAGGCAATTGTGCATGAACTTTCTTATCTGTGGAATCTAAAGTAGTCAACCTCATAGAAGCAAAGAGTTACAATGGTGGTTGTAAGGGGTTAGGGTGAGGAGGGAAGGACAGATATCATTCAAGAGGTCAAGTTTCAGTTATGCAAATGAGTAAGTCCTGTAGACCTAGTGTACAGTGATGTGACTACAGTTACTGCATTGTAGGCTTGAATTTTGCTAAGAGAGATTTTTTAAAAATTTGTTGACACTATAACAAGTTCCCCCCAATTTCTCCCTCTTTACTCCCTTCCTCCCAGCCCCTGACCCACCACAGGCCTCCACCACACTCTTGTCTGTGTCGGTTGGTATGTACATATGCCCATAAGCTCTTTGGTTGAAAGCAGAACTTAAAGTGTTGTTGCCAGAAAGAAAAAAATAATATGGTAAGCATGAGAGGTGATGTGTTAATCAGCCTGACAGGGTGATGTCTTCTCGATGTGTACGTATATCAAAGCATCAAGTTGTACAACGTAAACGTTTTTATAATTGTCAGTGATACTTCAGCCAAGATGGGGAGATCAATAGCCTGTGAAAGGTCAACAATAAAGCCTGCATGAAAACATGGGAGGCCCCGGCTGGGTGGGGCCCTCATGTTGCATTTGGCTTATATGTCTTTTAAATCTTTTTAAATATGTATGTTTTCCCCCCTCTATTTTTTAAAATCTCCCTTACAATTTAGTTGTTGAAAGAACTGGGTTGTTTGTTCCCTAGAGCATTTTAGATTTTGCTGTTTGCATCCTTCAAAATACAGCCTATTTGGGATTCTGGTATGAACAACCAACAATTTAGAAAACTGTAAAATCCTCAGAAAAATCTGAACATTAAACTGGATATTTGATACTACTTTTTAAATATTTGTGTTAATATTTTATGTGTAATTTATGCTAACATTTTATGCATGTTTGGGAAATTTTAGTTATATTTTTAGGAATTTGTGATCTTTTAGGGGTATGCACAGAAACAAAATATTCCAAAATAATGCTGTGGAGTGGGGGAGGGGGACAGTGGGAGCAGGTTGGCTGGTAATTAACAAGCTTTCCAGTGTGGGTGTAGCCGGGAATCTAAATAAAAATAGTGAAAGAAGAGAGAGAAATGGTCAAAAGGAATATGATAGAGAAGTCAGGCTATTGGGACAGAAAGTTTTAATGAAAAAAACACAAGGTTGTTTTTTTTAATACTTTTATTTTTTTATTTTTTATTTTTTATTTTTTCATTTTTTAAATTAAGGTATTATATGTGTACATATCTTACCATTGCCCGCCCCCACGCCCATACATACCCTCCCTCCCCAGAGTTTTTCGTCCATTGGTTTTGCTAATATGCATGTATACAAGTCCTTCGGTTGATCTCTTATCTCCCCCACATCTCCCTATCCTCCCCGCTGTAATTTGACAGTCTGTATGTTGCTTTTCAGTCTCTGTATATATCTTTTTGTTCATCAGTTTATAATGTTCTTTATTATCCATAAATGAGTGAGGCCATGTGGTGTTTTTCTTTCATTGACTGGCTTATTTCACTCAGCATAATGTTCTCCATTTCCATCCAGGTTGCTGCAAATGATAAGAATTCCTTATTTTTTATGGCAGCATAGTATTCCATTGTGTAGAAAAAACTCAAGTGTTTTGCTTTTTCCAGAAATAGAATTGCAGTCGCTGAACAGCCAAGACAGTTGTTATTCGTCTCCAGGAACAGGAGTCCACGTGAAAGGCTGTATTTCACAAGGAGAGAGGCCTTTCCTTAGTTTGTGACCGGAAATCAAAACACATCAGGTAACACAGGTGAATCCCAAACAACAGTCCATGATGACAATGTGTGAAGCCTTCACCCTAAATGACAGCTCACTGTGCAACTGGCTGAGAAGTCACCCCAATAGAATTCCACAACTGCTTCAACACACAACAACAAACACTTCCTCATCACACAGAAATGGGAATATCCTCATGATAGTTTCCTTAGTAAATGAAAGGAGCAGTAGGACATTGACATTTGTGTTATAGCCCTTGCATTTATTTATTTTAATTATTTCCTTTTTTCTAAATATTTTTTTTTTGAAAGAGTGAGAGGAAAGGAGAGGGAGAGAGAGAGAGAAACAGGGATGTAGAGCCTCCTACACACTTCCCATCGGGCATCAAGGCTGAAATCCTGGCAAGAGCCCTGACCAAGAACGGAACCAGTGACTTTCTGTGCATGGGATGCAACCCACCTACTGAGCCACACTGGCCAGGACAAGGCCTTTCCTCATAAGCAGTAACAGCAGTGGGAACCAGAGGAGGCCCTGCTGTGACCTGGGACAATGTGAGCTCATGCACTGAAGGTTCCCCCGGAGGAACCCCTTTCTGTTTTGAAAGGAAAAGGTAAGTCTTGTATTTGTTTCTCTACAAAAAAGAAAAGATTGTTTCACACTGACTCAAATTAAGTGTGGAATTTACACTTTTTTTTTTTTTTCCCATTAGGAGTTTTGAATTTGGACATAGAATTAACTCCCATCTCCAATCAAGACGAGGCCTTCTGCAGGATAATTCAGAGCATCTTCTGAACCCACACCCTCATTGTGAGAGTTTTAATTCAGATGAGTTTTCAGAGTTAGTGTCTTTCCATGCCTCAAAATAAGCAATTGTGTCCATTTTTCTTTTGTATTTCTTCATTTTTATTTTCTTAGATTTACTGAATTTATTGGGGTGACATTGGCTAATAACATATAGGCTTCCAGGTGTGAAATACTATAACACATCATCTGCATTCTGTACTGTGTGTGCACCACCCCAAGTCAAGGCTCCTTCCGTCATCCTTTACCCACCATTACCTTCCCCCACCTCCCCCCACTCTCCATCATGCGTGTGTCTCTGAGGTGTTTGTCTCCTCCTTAATGCCTTCATCTTTTCACCTCGGCCCCCAATTTTCTTCTTCTCTGACCGCTGTCAGTGTGTTCTGTGTCTATGAGTTCGTTTCCATCTTGATTGTTAGTGTATTTTGTCCATTAGATTCCACATATGAGTGAAATCATCTGGTGTTTGTCTTTCTGACTGGCTTATTTCAGGTTTATACAGAATACTCTCCAGGTCGCTCCCTGTTGTTGCAAAGGTAAGCTTTCTTTCTTTTTTATGGCCGAGTAGTATTCCATTCCGCCAATGTCCAGCTTTGTCACCCACTCATCTCCTGATGCCCCTCGGGCTGCTTCCCATCTTGGTTATTGTAAATAATGCTGCAATGAACACAGGGTGACACATTCTTTTGAAGCAGTGTTTCTGGTTTCTTTTGATATATTCCCAGATGTGGAAATACTGGGTCATAAGGCAATTTCATTTTTGATTTTTTAAATATATTTTCATTGATTTCAGAGAGGAAGGGAGTTGGAGAGCGAGAGATAAATACATCAATGATGATGAGAATTATTGATTGGCTGATTCATGGAGGACCCCTACAGGGGACTGAGCCTGCAACCTAGAAATGTGCCCTTGACTGGAATCAAACCTGGGATCTTCCAGTGTGCAGGCTGATGCTTTATTCACTGAGTCAAACTAGTAGCGAGGGATCATTTTTTAATTTTTGGAGGTAACTCCATACTGCTTTCCACAGTGGCTGCGCCAGTTTGTATTCCCACCAGCAGTGCACTAAGGTTCCCATTTCTCCACGTCCTCACCATCACTTCTTTGTGAATTTATTGATGATAGCCATTCTGACAGGTGTGAGCAGATATCTCATTATGGGTTTTTTAAAATATATTTTATTGATTTTTTACAGAGAGGAAGGGAGAGGGATAGAGAGCTAGAAACGTCGATGAGAGAGAAACATCGAACAGCTGCCTCTTGCACACCCCCTACCGGATGTGCCCGCCACCAATGTACATGCCCTTGACGGGAATCGAACTCGGGACCTTTCAGTCCGCAGACCGACACTCTACCGCTGAGCCAAACCGGTTTCGGCTCATTGTGGTTTTTAAAAAATACAGTTTTATTGATTTCAGAGAGAGGAAGGGAAAGGATGAGAGAGAAACATCAATGATGAGAGAGAATCATTGATCGGCTGCCTCCTGCACGCCCCTCACTGGGGATTAAGCCTACAACCTGGTGTGTGCCTGGAGTGGGAGTGGCACTCTGACCTCCTGGTCCAGGGGTCGATGCGCAGCCACCGACCATTCCAGCCAGGCTCCGGTGGTTTCATGTGCATTTCCCTGACGATTAGTGATGCTGAGCATCTGTTCACGTGTCTCATAGCCATATGTATATTTCTTTGTAGATGTGACTATTCATGTCCTTTGCCTTTTGAAACTGTATGTATGTATGTACGTATGTATGTATGCATTCATTCATTCCTCATCCTAACATAGTTTTCCATTGATTTGTAAAGGGAGTGGAAAAAAGGGAGAGACAGAGATAGAGAAACACTGAGGTGAGAGTGACACATGGATTATTGCCTCCTGCATGTTCCCCAGCTGGGTACTGAGCACACACACAGGTATGTGTCCTGACCGTGAATCAAACCAGCAACCTTCCATTGCACGGGAAGTCACTCATTGAACTGAGCCATCCTTCCAGCTTTAATCCGGTATGAGTTTATTCTTACTATGGTTGTTTGGGGTCTGTCAAAGCTGGTTCAACAAGTGGGTAACATTTAGAAGAATGCTGCTGAAACCAGTTTGGCTCAATGGATAGAGCGTCGGCTTGGGGACTGAAGGGTCCCGGGTTCGATTCCAGTCAAGGGCATGTACCTTGGTTGCGGGCATATACCCAGTAGGGGGTTTGCAAGAGGCAGCTGATCGATGACTCTCTCATCGATGTTTCTAACTATCTCTCTCCCTTCCTCTCTGTACAAAATCAATAAAATATATTAAAATAAAAAAAATAGAAGAATGCTGTCCTGTTGGGCATTTTAAATAGATAAAAGTATAAATTATATGTATTTATTTTGTAGATTATTAATGCAGTATATTTTTATATCACTATGCATTGCTATTTATAATGTATTTCATATATAATTAACAGACATAAGCTG
This sequence comes from Pipistrellus kuhlii, assembly GCF_014108245.1. NCBI lineage: Eukaryota > Metazoa > Chordata > Mammalia > Chiroptera > Vespertilionidae > Pipistrellus > Pipistrellus kuhlii. Next base: position 1,062,697 of record NW_023425566.1, read on the forward strand.
ATCTATCACATTGAATCATATACAGTTTATTATGCTACACTAATTAGTTACATTTTCTGATAGATTAATGTAGATGAGTGCTTCCTCTCCTTTGGTTCTTCTTAAAAGGAAATGGAGACTCTGTCTCCTGAGCCTGAGCCTGGCCAGACTTCTCTACAAAGTAGGAGAGGAGCTGAGTCACAGCTGAGGGGACCCAGACCCTGGGGAGAGGGCTTTAGCCTGGGAGGCAGAGGGTGAGCCTGGCGACCTGGCAGCACCACGCCCTCCCCAGGGGGCTCACTGGGACGGCCCTCCCAGCCCCCAGGGTCAGGAGAGCCCTGGGAGCTGTGGGTGCCCTCTGGGTGTGTCCTCAGCCCCGGGCACGTCCGTAAGGTCTGTGTGGGTCCCACAGCCAGCCATATCCTCCCTGCGCTGGACCCAGGAAGAACAAAGCAGTGCCCCCTGCAATCTCCACAACTCCTTCCGCTCTGAGGGCCAGGTTTCCTTCCAGTGCAGTTTCAGCAACTGCTGAACGTGGGAATTAAAGTCATGAGGATGGAGGAGGTGATGGCGACAGGACTTGAGGAGGATGGGTTCCGAGGCAGAGAAAACCCCGGAGAAAAGTCTCTGAGTGTGTGTGCATCCACCACCCTGCGCGCCAGGGCTGCTGTGTTACGCGCACACGCAGGAGCTGCCGGCCTGAGGGCAGCGCTGCAGAAGCTCCACAGCTGCCGGGCCCTGTGGTCCCTGCCTGCTCCTGTGTCCCACAGCCTGACAGTCACACTGATGCTGCTGAGGCCAGGCCCTGGCAACAAACTTTAATGCTCTTGTTAACGAAAAAACCATTGAAACCTGTAAAGAATTTTAGTGAGTTTATCTGAGCCAAACTTTCCACATATGCCGGCAAGCAGAACCTCAATGATTTGAGATAATGCTCCAAAGAATGGTGGGTAACATCTCTATTTATACATTTCAATTAAAGAAGGGACACAGGTGGGTTACATGAAATTCATTGGTGTTGGACTAAGGAGGTGGGATTAAAGCAAAGCAGTGGGCAACCCCTGGGATTGGATAAAAAGTAAAATGATGGATGTGTACTCAGGTGAGTGCAGTAACAATTAACATGATAAGGAAGGAATCTGAGGCATCTGTCCTGGCGCCCACCACATTTGGTTGTGTCCCAGGGGCTCCAGATAAAGGGAAGTTACAAGTTACCCAGACTTCTCATAGATAGGTTATCTTAGACTAGAGGCAGGAGGGCAAATGGGCTCAGTAAAGAAGATCTAAGTTGATCTTTGTCTGGTGAAATATTGGACATGACTACCCACTCTAACCTGTTCGTAGTTAGATATTTAATTTTCAAACCATCTTTTGTGGTTATTTTAGGTCTCTGAGTTTGCAAGACTGCCACGCAGGCCTCCCCTGAGCTTGTCAGGTTAGCATGTGGCTCTTTTCCTTCACACTCTTAATAATTGGAAGACTCTTAAATCCAATTTTTATCAGATTACATGATATTATAGATTTTTAATAATATACTAGTAAACATAGTTTTGTGATATAACATAATATGTGAAATATATATTCAATTATATGTAATTAATGTTATACAAAACTATATAACAAAATTTATACGTGATTAATATTGACTTATATTTTTATATTACCACATTTATATCTAGTAATAATTAATGTCGTTTTTAAACATTCGTTTAAAATCTTGCTTGGCGTTGATTTGTATTGACATAACCTTCAAACACGTGGTATCTACACAACGTGTGAAGTGCAATTAACAAGTTTTGCTTGAAAAAGTTTGTGTTTGGTTTGGTTTTTGTTGCAAAACTAGGGCTAAGAAGATGGCGGTTGAAGAGCATATTCGGCACTGCATGCTTTACGAGTTCCAATTAGGAAGAAAAGCAAGTGAGGCTGCAAAAAACATCTGTAGTGCTCTTGGTCAAGATGCAGTTAGCACCAGAAAATGCCAGCGTTGGTTTGAGAAATTTCGCAAGGGAAATTTTTCGTTAGATGACAAGAGTGGTCGAGGCCGTGTGTCCAATTTTGATCAAGAAGCTCTTCAAGCTCTTTTGGTGCAAAATCCTCAAATTACCCAACAAGAGCTTGCGACAACTTTAAATTGTTCACAAAAAACAATTTCCAATCAATTGCGTGCACTTGGCAAAGTCCAAAAGTTTGGAAAATGGGTTCCTCATGAGTTGACCGACAACAACCGTAATCAAAGAGTCACAATTTGCAGTTCGCTCCTCTCTCGTCAAAAACCGTTTGCCGTTTTTAGAGCAAATTGTTACTGCAGATGAAGAATGGGTGCTGTATGTTAATTTGAAAAGGCAGCCTCAATGGTTGGACAAAAATGAGGCTCCACAGCCCATGCCAAAACCTGACTTGCATGCGAAAAAAGTGATGTTGTGTGTTTGGTGGAATTTTAAAGGAATTCTTCATTATGAACTTTTACCATCTAACCAAACCATTACAAGTGCAGTGTATAGTGCCCAATTGGAAAGGTTAGCCCAAGCTTTAAGAGAAAAAGAACCCGCGCTGATTAATCGGAAGGGCGTAATTCTTCACCACGATAACTCACGACCACATACTGCAAGAATCACTGCTGAAAAACTGCGCCAGTTGGAATGGGAAGTTCTCCCTCAACCTGCATATTCTCCTGATATTGCCCCTTCCTATTACCATTTGTTTCGTTCTTTGCAAAACTTTCTTCTTGGAAAAAAAATTAATAATGAAGAATGCCTCAAAAATGCATTGACCGAATTTTTTGCATCAAAATCACAAGAATTTTACAACAGAGGGATTAAAATGCTTCCTGAGCGTTGGGCACAAGTAGTAGATAACAACGGCAACTATATTGTTGATTAAATTTTGTTGTATTGTTTAAATAAATTCGATTTAAAAAAGTATTAGAAAACCACATTAATTATTACTAGACCTAATATTTACATCTTATTTCATGTATTATAATCATGCATGTATAAGGTGATATATTACATATGAAGTTATATATTATTTATTATACAATACTATATTATGTTTCATGAAATACTAATATAGCTTGTGGATATATAATTATATTATTAAATAGGGATATATTTTGTGTCATCTTGTATGTACATATGCATAGTGGGATATAATATTCTGCATTAAAAGGTATGTAATTTGCCAAAGCCCGTTTGGCTCAGTGGTAGAGCATCGGTCTGTGGACTGAAAGGTCTTAGGTTCTATTCCGGTCAAGGGCATGTATCTTGATTGCGGGCACATCCCCAGTGGGAGGTGTGCAGGAGGCAGCTGTTTCTCTCTCATCGATGTTTCCAGCTCTCTATCTCTCTCCCTTTCTCTCTGTTAAAAATCAATAAAATATATTTAAAATAAAAGGTATGTAATTTGTATTGTATTATATTCATTTTGATTTTACTATTATTTTCGAAAATAATTTTTTTATTATTGAAATTATTACCTGTGTCCCTTTATTTTCTCTGTTGATCCTCTCCAGCCTGTTCCTGTCCCCCCTGCTCCAGGCACTGACCGCCTCATTGTCTGTGTCCAGAGGCCATGCATATAAACACACAAGGTCCTTGGTTGATCACCTCCTGTGCCTTTCCTCTGAGATTCCCTCTCTGCACCATGCTTCCTTGTCCCTGGATCCACTCCGCTCATCAGTTTATTTTGTTGCTTAAATTCCAGATATGAGTGACATCATGTGATACGTGACATCATGTGATAGGTGCATTTCTCTGACTGACTTACTTCACTCAGCATGACACTCTCCAGTCCCTCCATGCTGTCTCACAAGGTAAGAGATTCTTCTCTGTTACTGCTGCAAAGTGTTCCATGGTGTAAATGTACCACAGCTTTTTATCCACTCACCTACTGACGGGCACTTGGCAGTTTCCAGGTCTTAGCTATTGTAAATTATGCTGCTATGAACATAGGGTTGCATACCTTCTTTCTGATTGGTGTTTGGGTTTCTTAGTTTATAGTCCTAGAATTGGGATCACTGGTCCTAATGACAGTTCCATATTTAATTTTTGGAGGAACCTCCATACTGTTTCCATAAGGGATTTACTAGTCTGATTTCCCACCAGCCATGTACCATGGTTCCTTTTCTCCATGTGCTCGCCAGCAGTTGTCATGTGTTGATTTGTTGCTGGTAGCCATTCTGACAGGTGCAAGATGATATGTCATTGTGCTTTTAATTTGCATCTCTCTGATGATAGTGACTTTGAGCACTTATTCATATGTCTCTTGGCTATCTGTAAGTCCCCTTTGGAGAACTGTCAATTTAGGTCCGTTTTTTATTTTTTATTGGATTTATTTCCTTCTTTTAAGTTGCCTGAGTACCTTACATATTTCAGATATTAACCCTTTTTCAGATGTATCATTTCCATATATGTTCTCCCAAATGTTGGGCTCCCATTTCATTTAGTTGATGGTTTCATTTGTGGTGCAGAAGCTCTTTATTTTGCTGTGGGCCCATGTGTTTATTTTCTCCTCAGTTTCCTTTGCCCTGGGAGATGTATCCATAAACATATTGCTACAAGAGATGTCTGAGATTTTGCTGCCTCTGGTTTCTTCTAGGATTTTTATGGTTTCATGACTTACATTTAAGTATTTTATCCATTTCGAGTTTATTCTTGTATATGGTGTAAGTTGGAGCTCTGGTTTCATTTTTTTGCTTGTATCTGTCAAATTTTCCCAACACCATTTACTGGAGAGATGGTCTTTTGACTCTATTGCATGCTCTTGCCTCCTTTGTCAAATATTAATTGAGCATAATGGTTTGGATCTATTACTGGGTTCTCTGTTCTGTTCCATTGATCTATATGCCTATTTTTGTGCCAGTACCAGGCTGTTTGATTATGGTGCCTTTGCAGTATAACTTGAAATCTGGTATTGTGATTCCTCCAACTTTGTTTTTTATTTTCAAGATTGCTGCAGCTCTTCAGGGTCCATTTTAGTACCCTATAAATCCTTGGAGTATTTGTATTTGAGATGTGCAATCTGCTGTTGGTATTTGAATAGGGATTGCATTAAATATGTAGATTGCCTTGGGTAGTGTGGACATTGTAATGATGGTGATTCTATCAATCTATGAACTTGTTTGTGTTTTCTCCTGTCTCTTTTTTGAACTTCCTGTAGTTTTCTGAGTACAGGTCTATTGCCTCCTTGCTCAATTTTATTCCTAAGTATTTTTATTCTTTTGTTGAATTGGTAAATAAGATTGCTTGTGTAGTGTCTCTTTCTGAGAATGCATTATTGGTATATAAGAAAGGCATTGAGTTTTGGGTGTTGATTTTTTATCCTGCTACATTGCCAAATTCATTGATTAAATCTTGTACAATAGTTTTTTGGTGTATTGTTTATGGTTTTCGATGTACATTATTATGTCATCTGCAAGTAATGGGATTTTTACTTCCTCCTTTCCAATTTGGATGCCTTTTATTTCATGTTGTCTGATCACTGTGGCTAGAACTTACTGTACTATGTTGAATAAGAGTGGTGAAAGTGAGCATCCCTGTCTTGCTCCTGTTCTTAGAGGAAATGGTTTTAATCTTTGTCCATTGAGTATAATATTCGCTGTAGGTTTGTCATATATGGCCTTTATCAAGTTGAATTATGCTCCCTTTATTCTCATTTTGCTGAGAGCTTTTATCAAAAATAGGTGTTAGATTTTGTCGAATGTTTTTTTCTGAATATATTCATATGATCATGTGATTTTTGTCTTTCAATTTTTTTTTTGGTGATGTATCAGGTATATTGATTTGTGAATATTGTTCTCACCTTGCATCCCTGAAACACATCCCTCTTATTCATGGTGTATTATCTTTTTGATATATTACTGGATCCAACCTGCTAATATTGAGGATTTTAGCAACTATGTCCATCAGAGTATTGCCTTGTAATTCTCTTTCTTTGTTGTGTCTTTATCTGGTTTTGGAATTAGGGTAATTCTGGCCTCATGAAAAGAGCTGGGAAGAGTTGCTTCCTCTTGGATTTCTTGGAATAGTTTGAGGAGTATAGGTGTTAGTTCTTCTTTGGTAAACTTCCTATGAAGCCATCAGGTCAAGGGCTTCTGTTTGCTTCTAGTTTTTTGTTTACTGCTTCTATTTCATTCATTGTTTTTGGCCTATTCAGGTTTGTTGATTCAGTTTTGGGAGATTATATTTTTCTAGGAATTTGTCCATTTCATTCAAATATCCAGCTGGTTGTCAAATAGTTGTTCATAGTATTTCTGTGCAATCCTTTGCATTTCTGTGGTGTCAGCGGCTACTTCTCTGCTTTGTTTTCTGATCGTATTTACTTGGGTCGACACTCTCTGTTTATTTATGCATCTGGTCGAGGGTTTATTAATCTTGTTATCCTTTCAAAAACCAGCTCTTGGTTTAATTGCTGTCTTGTATTAGTTTTTTGGTCTCTATGTCCTTTATTTCTGTTGTAATCTTTATTATTTCCTTCCTTCTACTTACTCTGTGCCTTTTTTCTTCTTCTATCCCCAATTCTTTAAGTTGTGGGGTTAAATAGATAGCTATCAACTTTCTATCTTTTCTTTTGACTTCCTTTTCTTTTCTTTCTTTCTTTCTTTTTTTTTTTTTTAAGGTAAGTCTGTAGTGATGTGAGCTTTGCTCTCTGGAGTGTTTTCCTGTGTCCCAGACATTTGGCTAATTATTCTTTTCATGTTTCCATGAAGTTTTTTATTTCTCTCTTGATCTCATAGGTAACCCATATTTATTGTTTAATAACATGCTATGTAGCCTCCATGTGTGTGAATGTTTTGGGGTATTTTTAGTAATTTCATTCCACAGTGATCTGAGAAGATGCTTGATGTGATTTCAATATTCTTGAACTTGTAGATACTTGTTTTGTGACCTAACATGTGATCTATCTTTGTGAATGATCTTTGTGCACTTGAGAAGAATGTATATTCTGATGCTTTGTTGTAAAATATTATATAAATGTCAGTTAAATCCATCGGATCCAGTGTGACCCTTAGAGTCTCTGTTTCCTTGTAAAGTTTTCATCTGGAAAAATCTATGCAGTGAAGTCAGTGGGTGTTACAGTCCCCTGCTATGACTGTCGTGTTGTCTATCTCAGCGTTTTTCGAGATGTTGCCTGGTGTGCCGTAGGTGCAGACAAGACAAGAATTTTATAATTTTTCACTATTTTGTTTACTTAATATTTCATAATAAAGTAATTATAAAATACTTTCTTTGTGTTTATTTGATTCCTATTCAAGAGAATTACTTTATATATAGTCAATATAGGCACAGAGTTAAATTTTTTAACATTTTCTAATGGTGGTGTGCCTCGTGATTTTTTTCATGAAACAAGTGTGCCTTTGCCCAAAAAAGGTTGAAAAACACTGGTCTATCTCTCCCTTTAAGTCCTCTCTAATAAATACTCAGGTGCTCCCATAGTGGGTGTGTATATGTTTATCAGGGTTCTATCCTCTTGTTGGATTGGTTCCTTTAGTGACTTTTGTTGTCTCTTGTGACGGCCTTCAGTTTGGAGTTTATGATGTTGGATATGAGTATTGCTACTCCAGCTTTCTTTACTTTTTCATTTTCATGCAATATTTGTTTCTATCTTTTCACTTTCATTCTGTTGTGTCTTTTGTTCTGAGGCGGGCCTCTTGTAGACAGCATATAGTTGGTCATTGTTTTGTATCCATTCAGGCACCCAATACCTTTTGATTGAAGCATACAATCCATTTACATTTAAGGTGATTATGGATAGGTACTTATTTATTGCCATTTAAATTCTCTCTAGGTTTCTCTCTATATTTCTTCTTCTCATTACAGCAGTCCCTTTAGTATTTTTTAAATTTTTACTTATTTATTTATTTATTTATTTATTTATTTATTTATTTATTTTTGTAATGCTGGCTTGGTGGTGATGTACTTTTTAAGCCTTTCCTGGTGTGGTAAGCTTTTCATTTGACCGTCTATTTTGAATGAGACCCTGGCTGGACATATAATAGTAATATTGGTTTCAGATCCTTGCTTTCCATTACCTTGAGTACTTCATGCCATTCCCTTCTGGCCTGTGGAGTTTCTGTTGAGAAATCAGGTCATTTCTATGGGAGCTCCTTGGCTCCTTGTTTTCCTCTTGCTGTCTTTAAGATTCTCTCTGTCTTAATTTTTGGCATTTTCATCATGTTGTGTCTGGGTGTGGGCCTGTTTTGGGTCTTCTTCGTTTCTTTTTCTTCCATAGAAAGGTAGGTTTAACAGAATAGAGACATCTGAATACAAAGGACTTACATAAATGAGTAATTGTTCACATAAAATATTACATTTTAATAAAAATTAACATTTTTTCTTGAACATTAACTTACCAGACAATTAATATCAGCACAAAGTGGAACAAAAATAACCCCCCCTTTTTTTTTCTTGTTCTCTCAAAGTGAAATATTCCTGTTGTGCCCAACAAAAAAGTCAGTACAAGACTAATGATGTGGCAATCGGCTGCTAAAATACTTGCTGCTAGTATTAGGGGAGAGGAATGGTGCGAATGTTGTAGTTTCTTATTAATAATTATGTACTATTTAAAAATTAATTAAATTAACGAAATTTTAATTAAAATGGTATGTTTCTTACATACTGTTTTATTGGCTGGGCCGCAAAAATATTCGTTGTGCTCCTCGACTTTGACATGCTTGTTCTACATCTTCATCAGCATTTGGTGTTGTCAGTGTTCTGGATTTTGACTATTCTATTATGTGTGTATTGATATCTCATTTTTGTTTTAATTCGCATTTCTTTGATTACATATAATGTGGGGCATCGTTTCCCATGCTGTTTGGTGAGATGTCTGTCAAGGTTTTTTCCCATTTTTAAAACAGGTTTTCTTATTTTTAGGTGTATTCTGTTGTTTTTGTTTTTGCTGTTGTTTTGTTTTTTAGATTGTAGTCCTTTATAAGGTATGCTTTTTGCAATATTTTCTCTCAGTCTGTGGCCTGTCTTCTCATTCTCTTGACATTGTCTTACACAGAGCAGTTTTAGATTTTAATAAAGCCAACCTTACCAATTATTTCTTTCATGGATCATGCCACTGGTGTTACATTTAAAGTCACTGCTGTACCCATGACCATGTAGGTTTTCTCTTATGTTCTAGTTTTTTGTTTTTTTTTCATCTAGTCCCACGATCCATTTTGAACTAATTTTTTTGAAGGAGGTATAAGGTTTGTGTCTAGATTCAAGCTTTTTGGCATGTGGATGTACAGCTGTCCCACACCAGTTAGTAAAAGGCTATCTTTGATCCACTATACTGCCCTGCTTCTCTGTCAAAGATCAGATTACTATTATATATTTCTGTGGGTCTATTTCTGGGCTCTCTATTCTGTTCCACTGATCCACTTGTCTTACTTTTTTGCTAAAACCACACAATCTTGATCACTATCACCTTATAGCAGGTCTAGAAGTCCGGTAGTGTCAAGTCTTCCTGTTTTGTTCTTTCCTTCAATACTGTGTTGGCTACTCTTGAGTCTTTGCCTCTCTATAGAAATTTAGAAGCAGTTTGTGGATATTCACAAGGTATCTTGTTGGGATATTCATTAGAACTGCACTGAATCTACAGATCAAGTTAGAAAAACTTGACATCCAACAACATTGATTCTTCCTTTCCGTGAACTTAAAATCTCTCTCCATTTATTTACTCTTGACTTCATTAATTAGTTTTATATTTTTCCCTCTTATAGCTCTTATAGATCTTGTATACATTTTGTCTGCAGCTCTTCTTCCTTAGCTGGGATCTGTTTTGATCCTTTTTGCTTGGTGTTCTCTGTGCCTCCTGAACTTGTGTGACATTTGCCTTTACCAGGTTAAAGAAATTTTCTGTAATTATTTCTTCAAACATATTCTCTTTCTCCCTTTCTAACTCTTCTAGCGCACCTGGTCTTTGAATATTATTACATTTCACATTGTCTCACAGTTTCTTTAAGCTGTTCTCATGTTTTGTTTTGTTTTTTTAATTGTTTTTTTTTTCTGTTTGGTTGGCTGATTGAGTGATTCTTTTTAACCCTATCTTCTATTCTCCTAATTTTATCCTCAGCTTCCCCTAATCTGCTGTGTATTTTTTCCAATGTGTTCTTTATTTGTGCTGTGTCATTCTTTATTTCTGTTTTCTTTTTAATTTGTATTGATTAAAGTATCATATATGTGTCCTTATCTCGCCATTGCACACTGCCCCCCTGGTCGTGTCCTCATCCTCCTACTGTCTGTGTCCATTGGTTATGCTTATATGCATGCATACAAGTCCTTCGGTTGATCTCTCTCTTTTCCCCAACCCTCTCCTGCCTTCCCTTTGAGGTTTGACAGTCTGATTGATGCTTCTCCTTCTCTCGATCTGTTTTTGTCCATCAGTTTATGTTGTTCATTACATTCTACAAATGAGTGAGATCATGTGATATTTGTCTTTCCTGACTGGCTTATTTCACTTAGTATAATGCTCTCTAGGTCAATCCATGCTGTTGCAAATGGTAGGAGTTCCTTCCTTTTTACAGCAGCGTAGTATTCCATTGTGTAGATGAACCACAGATTTCTAGTTCACACATCTGCTGATGGGTATTTAGGCTGTTTCCAAATCTTAACTATTGTAAATTGTGGTGCTATGAACATAGGGGTGCATACCTTCTTTTTGATTGGTGTTTCTATTGTAGTTTCTTATAATATCTTTCTAGATGTGGAATAACTGGGTCATATGGGAATTTCATTTTTAACTTTTTGAGGAAACTTCATACTGTTTTCCACAGTGGCTGGACCAGTCTCCATTGCCACCAGCAGTGCACAAGCGTTCCTTTTTCTCCACATTGTCGCCAGCACTTGTCATTGGTTGATTTATTGATGATGCCATTTTGACAGGTGTGAGATGATACCTCATTGTCATTTTGATTTGCATCTCTGGGATGATTAGCGACTTTGACCACGTTTTCATATGTCTCTTAGCCTTCTGTATGTCCTCTTTCAAAAAGTATCTCTTTAGGTCCTTTGCCCATTTTTTATTGGATTGTTTATCTTCCTTTTGTTAAGTTGTATGAATTCCTTTAAATGTTGGAGATTAAACCCTTATCAGAGATAAGATTGGCAAATATGTTCTCCCGTGCAGTGGGCTTTCTGCTTGTTTTGTTGATGGATTCTTTTGTTGTATACAAGCATTATATTTTGATGTAGTTCAATTTGTTTATTTTCTCTTCAGTTTCCATTCCCTTAAAAGCTGTATCAGTGAAGATATTACTTTGGCATATGTCAGAGATTTTGCTGCCTATGGATTCCTCTAAGGTTTTTATGTTTCCCATCTTACATTTAAGTCCTTTATTTATTTTGAGTTTATTTTTGTGAGTGTTGTAAGTTGGTGGTCTAGTTTCATTTTTTTTTTAATGTATCTGTCCAATTTCCCCAATACCATTTATTGAAGAGACTGTCTTGACTCCTTTGTATGCTCTTGCTTCCGTTGTCAAATATTAATTGAGCTTAGTGATTTGAGTCAACTTCTGGGTTCTCTATTCTATTCCATTGGTCTATATGTCTCTTCTTGTGTCAGTACCAGGCCGTTATGAGAACAGGGCTTTGTGATATAGCTTTGTATCTGACATTGAGATCCCTCCTACTTTGTTCTTCTTTCTCAGGATTGCTGCAACTATTCGGGATCTTTTATTCCAGATGAATTTTTGGAGAGTTTGTTTTAGGTCTATGAAATATGTTGTGGTATTTTAATGTGGAGTGCATTGAATCTATAGATTGCTTTGAGTAGTTGGACATTTTAGTGATGTTGAGTCTACCATTATATGAACATGGTATGTTCTTCCATCTGTTTATGTCTTCCTCTACCTCTTTTTTCAGTGTCCTATAGTTTTCTGAGTATATGTCTTTTACTTACTTAGCTAAGTTTATTCCTAGGTATCTTAACTTTTTGTGTGTAATGGTAAATAGGAAGGTTTTTTAAAAAATCTCTCATTCTGTAAGTTCACTATTGGTGTATAAATATGCCATAGATTTCTGGGAGTTAATTTTGTATCCTGCTACATTGCTGAATTCATTTATTAAGCCTAACCATTTTTTTATGGAGTCTTTTGAGTTTTTTATGTATAGTATCATATCATCTGCAAATAATGACAGTTTTACTTCTTCCTTGCCAATTTTGATTCCTTTTTTTCCTTCTTCTTGTCTAATAGCTATGGCTAGCACTTCCAGTACTATGTCCATCAGGAGTGGTGAAGGTGGGCATCCCTGTCTTATTTCTGTTCTTAGGTGAAATGGTTTTAGTTTTTGCCCATTGAGTATGATGTTCCTTTAGGTTTGCCATAGAAGGCTTTTAATATATGTTCCTTCTATTCCTAATTTGCTGAGGGTTTTATCAAGAAAGGGTGTTAGATTTTCTTCAAATGCTTTTTCATTGTCAACTGATATGACTATGTGATTTTTGTCTTTCAATTTTTTTATGTGATGTATCATGTTCATTGATTTGCAAATATTATATCAGTCTTGTATTTGTGAAACACATCCCACTTGGTCATGGGCATGATCTTTTTGATACATTACTGGATTTGATTTGCTAATATTTTTTTTTGAGGATTTTAGAATCTATGTTCATCAGGGATATTGGTCTGCAGTTATCTTTCTTTGTAGTGTCTTTATCTGGTTTTGGAATTAGGGTAATCCTGGCCTCATAAAAAGGTTTGGAAGTACTCCTTCCTCTTGGATTTCTTGGAATAGTTTGAGGAGTATAGGTGCTAGTTCCTCTTTGGTAAAACACACCCATGAAGCCATCTTGCCAGCAGCTTTTGTTTGCTAGGAGTTTTTTTTTTTTTGTTGTTTTTTTGTTTACTGCTTCTATTTCATTCATTGTTATTGGCCTATTCAGGTTTTTCTGGTTCTTCCTGATTCAGTTTTGGGAGATTATATTTTTCTAGGAATTTGTCCATTTTATCCATATGTCCAGCTTGTTGACATCTAGTTTTTCATTGTATTTCCTTACAATCCTTTCTATTTCTGTGGTGTCAAAGAGTACTTCTCCACTTTGGTCTCTGATTGTATTTACTTTGTTCCTTTCTTTACGCATTTGGCTAAGGGTTCATTAATTTTGTTATACTTTCAAAGAACTAGCTCTTGGTTTCATTGATGTTTTGAATTAGGTTTTTTTAGTCTCTATGTTATTAATTTCTGGTCTAATCTTTATTATTTCCTTCTACTTACTCTAGGTTTTTCTTTTTCTTGTCTCTCTAGTTTAAGTTGTGAAAGTTGTGAAGTTAATTAGGTTGGGACTAATTTTTCTTTTCTTTTTTCCTTTTTTGTTTGTTTGTTTGTTTTGTTGAGGTAGAACTGTAATACTTTGAACTTTTTTACTATCAGGACTGCTTTTCCTGTGCCCCACATATTTGGGTAATTGTTCATTTTCAAATTTTTTGAAGTTTTTTAATTTCTTTTTTGATCTTCTTGTTAATTCATATCCATTGTTCAATAACATGCTATGTAGCCTCCATGTGTTTGAATGTTTTTACTATAGTTGATTTCTAATTTTGTTCCACTGTGATCAGAGAAGATGTTTGATATTATTTCAGTGTTCTTGAGCTTGTAGAGACTTGTTTTGTGACCTAACATGTGGTCTATCTTTGTGAATGACCCATGTGCACTTGAGGAGAATGTGTATTCTGGAGCTTTGGCATGGAATGTTACACAAATTGAATTAAATCCATCTGATCCAGTGTGGCTTTAACAGCCACTGTTTTCTTCTAAAGTTTTTTCTGGAAGATCTATCCAGTGAATCAGTGGTGTGTAAAAGTCCCCTACTATGATAGTATTGCTGCCTAAATCTCCCTTTAAGTCCTATTGAGGTATTTTTATATATTTAGGGGATCTGATAGTGGTTGTGTATATGCTTACCAGGGTGGTATCCTCTTATTGAATTGATCCCTTTAATATTATGTTGTGACCTTTGTTATCTCTTGTGATGATCTTCAAGTTGAAGTCTATTTTGTTGAATAGGAGTATTGTTACTCCATCTTTTCTTCTCTGACATTTTCGTGGATAATTTGTTTCTATCTTTTCACTTTTATTCTGTTGTGTCTTTTTGTAGGTAACAGTTTGCTGAGGTGGTTCTGTAGTAGACATCATATAGTTGGGTCTTTGTATCCATTCAGGCAACCTATACCTATTGACTGGAGCATTTAATCCATTTACATTTAAGGTGATTATGGATAGGTACTTATTTATTGCCAATTCAATTCTGTATGGCTAGGTTTCTCTCTCTATCTCTTCTTCTCATTACAGCAGTCCCTTTAGAATTTTTTTTTTTTGTAATGCTGGCTTGGTGGTGATGTGCTTTTTTAGCCTTTCCTCATCTGGTAAGCTTTTTATTTGACCATCTCTTTTGAATGAGAGCCTGGCTGGATATAGTAATATTGGTTTCAGATCCTTGCTTTCCATTACATTGAGTATTTAATGCCATTCTCTCCTGGCTTGTGGTCTTTCTGTTGAGAAATCAGGTTTCATTCCTATGGGAGTTCCTTTGCAGGTAACAGTTTGCTTTTCTCTTGCTGCCTTTTAGATTCTCTCTTTGTCTCTCACTTTTGGCATTTTAATCATGTTGTGTTTAAGTGTGGGTCTGTTTTGGTTGTTCTTGCTTGGCCTTCTCTGTGTCTCCAGGACCTGTGTGAGATTTTTTTTTTTGTTTTTTTTTTCTTACCAGTTTAGAGAAGTTTTTTGTCATAATTTTTTCCTACATGTTCTCTTTTTTCCTTTCCAACTCTTCTGGCACACCTGTATTTGAATATTGTTACATTTCACATTCCCACAGCTCCTTTGAGCTGTCCTGTTTATTACTTATTTTTTTTCCTTTTGGTTCTCTGAGGGATTTTTTTTTCAATATGTCTTCTAATTTCTTAATTCTATCCTTAGCTTCCCCTAATTTGATGTGTAATCCTTGTAATGTGTTCTTTATTTGTGCTGTGTCATTTTTATTTCTGTTTTCATAATTACTACATCTTTTCTCAGGCTATTGAGCATCTTTACCATCATTACTCTGAACTCTGTATGAAATAAATTTTTACTTTTATCCCCATTTCATTAATCGCTTCTTCTCCTCCAGAATTTCCTTGTTCTTTCAATTGGACGTTGTTTCTTTGACACCTCATTTTTACTATCTGTCTTAAGTAGATGTGCTATACCTGTCAATCTGTAATGCAGGAGAGTGTCAAACAGTTTCTGACTAATGAATCAGACAAAGGCTCAAAGGCTTCAGAGACCACCTCTGTCTAGAGATAGGAATTAGTCTTAAACAGGCAACCTTCATAATTGTGGCAAGAGTTTCTTAAACAGGGTGGGGGAGTTTCTTCTGCCTGTTGGCTAATTGTTATTCTCAGTCTCTTAATGGGCCTGAGCTACTCTGTACTGTGGGGCAAGATTTTTCCAAAAAGGTGGATCAACTGTCTTCCCCCTTTCTCCATCCACTGAGGCTGTGTGGTATGTATAAAAAATGGAACTCATACAACTTAATAAAAGGAAGAGAAATTATCCAGTAAAAATATGGGCAACAGACTTAAATAGATACCTTTCCAAAGGAGACAGAAGATAGGCCAAGAGACATATGAAAACATGCTCAAAGTTACTAATCATCCTAGAGATGCAAATCAAAATGACAATGTGGTACCATTTCACACCTGTCAGAATGGCTATCATCAACAAATCAACAAACGAAAAGCACTGCTGGTGGGAATGCATTTTGGTGCAGCCACTGTGGAGAACAGTGTGGAGTTTCCTCAAAAAACTAACAATGGAACTCCCATTTGACACAGTAAACCCACTCCTAGGAAGCTATCCAAAGAAATTTGAAGCACTAATCAGAAAGGATATATGCACCTCTAAGTTCATAGCTGCACAATTTACAATAACTAAGATTTGGAAACAGCCTAAGTGCCATCAGCAAATGAGTGTATTAGAAAACTATGGTACAACTACACAACAGAATACTATGCTGCTATAAAAAAAAGAAGGAATTCTTACCATTTGCAGCAGCATGGATGGACCTGGAGAGCATTATGTTAAGTGAAATAAGCCAGGCAATAAAAGAAAAATACGTGATCTCACTCATTTATGGAAAACAAAGAACATTATAACCTGATGAACAAAAAGATACAGAGGCAGAGAAGCACGGAACAGACTGTCAAATTACAGCAGACAGGCTGGGGAGTGTTGGAATTGGGGGGGCGGAATGATAAACTGAAGGACTTGTATGCATGCATATAAGCACAACCAATGATGGACATAGGACACTGGGGGTGTATGATGAGATGACGGCAGTGGACAGGGCATAGGGAGACTGGGAAAGTTAATGGAAAAGAAAAAGGAGATATATGTATGTACTACTGTGTATAATACTTTAAACAATAAAATTAAATTAAATTAATAGATCACAGCAAATAAAATGTCTGCATGAGATTATGACTTCTGCAGTGTGAGGGAATGACCCAGCACAGCACACTGGGATGGCTGCTTTCTGGGCTCTAGCCCCAGAGCCCCCGATCCTGGCTTCTGCTCTCACAGCTCCAGTCCACTCTGCCTTCCTTCTCCCAAGGCACAAGGAGGGTGACTCTGTGGAGAATGTTGTGCACTGGCCCTTTAAGAAGGTACCTGAATTTCCAGCCATCTGCTGCTTTTCACAGCCAGATGTGCTGTGGACACCTTTCTCAGTTCTGGTGCACTCTGATGGGGCCCTGCTCAGGGATTAATTCCCAGAGTTCTCAGTGGCACCCCTCCCCCCCATGGCTGAGATATCACTCAGGAACTTCCATTGCTGTCTGAGGAGCCTGCCCCTCCCACCAGGCTCTATATGGCCTCCACTTTTTGTCCTGGGTAATCAAGGTTCTCTCCTGGGAGTCTTCTGATGGTTATTCAGGAAGTTTTCCTGTATTTATTGTAATTCCAGTTTGGTCCTGGGAGCATGTGCGTGCTGCAAACACTTACTCCGCCACCACAGTTAATCTGCAAATATACATTTGCAGATATGTTTTTAAAAATTGTTGATAGTCTTACAGGTGTGCCCCAATTTCTCTCTCTTTACTCCCTTCCTCCCAAACACTGCCCCACCAGAGGCCTTCACCACAATATTGTCCTTGTCCGTTGGTATGTACATATGCACATAAGCCCTTTGGGTGAAAGTATATCTTAAAGTGTTTTTGCCAGAAAGAAGAAAAAAAAAATATGGTTACCATGTGAGGTGATGTGTTAATCAGCCTGACAGGGTGATGTCTTCACAATGTGTACATATATCAAAGCATCAAGTTGTACAACGTAAACGTTTTTATAATTGTCAGTGATACCTCAGCCAAGATGGGGAGATCAATAGCCTGTGAAAGGTCAACAATAAAGCCTCCAGGTGAAAACATGGGAGACCCCGGGTGGGTGGGGCCCTCCTGATGCATTTGGTCTAAATGTCTTTAAATTTTTTTTAATTTGTATGCTTCTCCCTTCTCTTTTTCAAAATGCCCCTTACAATTTAGTTGTTGAAAAAACTACAATAGTTGTTTGCCTTTAGAACACTTTAGATTTTGCTGATTGCATGCTCCAAAATACAGCTTATATGGAATTTTCATTTGAACAGATAACAATTTAGAAATCTGTAAAATTATCAGCATAATCTGAACAGTAAACTGGATATTTAATACTATTTCTAAAACTATTAATATTTTATGTGTAATTTGTGGTCACATTTTATGCATGTTTGGGAAATTTTAGTCATATTTTTAGGGACTTGTGAACTTTTAGGTGTACGCACAGAAAGAAAATATAGTGATATTCCAAAATAATACTGTGGAGTAGGGGAGGGGGACAGTGAGAGCAGGTTGGCTAGTTATTAACAAGCTTTCCAGGTTGGGTGTGGCCAGGAATCTAAATAAAAATGGTGAAAGAAGAGAGAGAAATGGTCAACAGGAATATGACAGAGAAGTCAGACTATTGGGACAGAAAGTTTTAATGAAAAGCCTCAAGTGTTTTGCCTTTCCCAGAAATAGAATTAGTCACTGGAACAGCCAGGACAGTTGTTATTTGTCTCCAGGAACAGGAGTCCAGGTGAAAGGCTGTATTTCACAAGGAGAGAGGCCTTTCCTTAGTTTGTGACAGGAAATCAAAACGCATCAGGTAACACAGGTGAATCCCAAACAAAGGTCCATGATGACAATGTGTGAAGCCTTCACCCTAAATGACAGCTCACTGTGCAACCGGCTGAGAAGTCACCCCAATAGAATTTCACAACTGCTTCCACACACAACGACAAACACTTCCTCATCACACAGAAATGGGAATATCCTCATGATAGTTTCCTTAGTAAATGAAAGGAGCAGTAGGACCTTGTCATTTGTCTTAAAGCCCTTGCATTTAGTTATTTACTTATTTAATATAATTTCTTTTCTTTTCTTTCTTCCTTCCTTCCTTCCTTCCTTCCTTCCTTCCTTCCTTCCTTCCTTCCTTCCTTTCTTCCTTCCTTCCTTCTTCCTTCCTTCCTTCCTCTTCCTTCCTTCCTTCCTTCCTTCCTTCCTTCCTTCTTCCTTCTTCCTTCCTTCCTTCCTTCCTTCCTTCCTTTCTTTCTTCCTTTCTTTCTTTCTTTCTTTCTTTCTTTCTCTCTTTCTTTTTTATTGAAAGAGTGAGAGGAAAGGAGAGGAAGAGTGAGAGAGAAACAGGGATGTGAGAGAAAAACATTGATTGGCTGCCTCCTACTCACTTTCCATCCGGCATCAAGGCTGAAATCCAGGCAAGAGCTCTGACCAGGAATGGAACCAGTGACTTTCTGTGCATGGGATGCAACCCACCTACTGAGCCACACTGGCCAGGACAAGGCCTTTCCTCATAAGCAGTAACAGCAGTGGGAACCAGAGGAGGCCCTGTTGTGACCTGGGACAATGTGAGCTCATGCACTGAAGGTTCCCCCGGAGGAACCCCTTTCTGTTTTGAAAGGAAAAGGTAAGTCTTGTAATTATTTCTCTACAAAAAAGAAAAGATTGTTTCAAACTGACTCAAATAAGTGTGGAATTTACACATGACTTACTTTTTTTCCATTAGGAGTTTTGAGTTTGGACATACAATTAACTCCCATCACTGATCAAGATGAAGGCTTCTGCAGGGATAATTCAGAGCATCTTCTGAACCCACACCTGCATTGTGAGAGTTTTAATTCAGATGAGTTTTCAGTGGCAGTGCCTTTCCATGCCTCAAAATAAGCAATTGTGTCCATTTTCCTTTTGTATTTCTTCATTTTTATTTTCTTAGATTTACTGAATTTATTGGGGTGACGTTTGCTAATAACATATAGGCTTCGGGTGTGAAATTCTATAACACATCATCCGCATTCTGTATTGTGTGTGCACCACCCCACGTAAAGGCTCCTTCCGCCATCCTTTACCCACCATTACCTTCCCCCACCTCCCCCCACTCTCCATCATGCGTGTGTCTCTGAGGTGTTTGTCTCCTCTTTAATGCCTTCATCTTTTCACCTCGGCACCAAATTTCCTTCTTTTCTGACCGCTGTCAGTGTGTTCTGTGTCTATGAGTTCGTTTCCATCTTGATTGTTAGTGTATTTTGTCCATTAGATTCCACATATGAGTGAAATCATCTGGTGATGTCTTTCTGACTGGCTTATTTCAGGTTTATACAGAATACTCTCCAGGTCGCTCCCTGTTGTTGCAAAGGGTAAGCGTTCCTTCTTTTCTATGGCCAAGTAGTATTCCATTCCGCCAATGTCCAGCTTTGTCACCCACTCATCTACTGATGCCCCTCGGGCTGCTTCCCATCTTGGTTATTGTAAATAATGCTGTGATGAACATAAGGGTGCATATATTCTTTCTAAGTAGTGTTTAGGATTTCTTTAGCTGCCTCCTGCACGCCCCTCACTGGGGATTAAGCCTACAACCTGGTGTGTGCCTGGAGTGGGAGTGGCACTCTGACCTCCTGGTCCAGGGGTCGATGCGCAGCCGCCGACCACGCCGGCCAGGCTCAGGGTTGTTCCATGTGCATTTCCCTGACGATTAGTGATGCTGATCATCTGTTTATGTGTCTCATAGCCATATGTATGTTTCTTTGTAGATGTGACTATTCACGTGCTTTGCCTTCTGAAATTGCATGAATGTATGTATGTATGTGTATATGTATTTATTCATTCCTCATCCTAACATATTTTTTCATTGATTTGTAAAGGGAGTGGAAAAAGAGGAGAGACAGAGATAGAGAAACACTGAGGTGAGAGTTGCACATGGATAGATTTCCCCCTGCATGTTCCCCAGCTGGGTACTGAGCACACACACAGATATGTGTTCTGACCGTGAATCGAACCAACTGAGCCCTCGGCCAGCCTTTAATCCAGTTTGAGTTTATTCTGACGTATGGTTGTTTGGGTTTGTCAAAGCTGGTTCAACAAGTTGGTAACATTTAGAAGAATGTTGTCGTGTTAGGCACTTTACATACATAAAAGTATAAATTATACGTATTTATTTTATAGATTATTAATGTAGATATTTTATATCACTATGCATCGCTATTTATAACATATTTTATATATAATTACAAAGATATAAGGTGATCTATCACATTGAACCACATAGAGTTTATTATGCTACACTAATTGTTACATTTTCTGATAGATTAATGTAGATGAGTGCTTCCTCTCCTTTGGTTCTTCTTAAAAGGAAATGGAGACTCTGTCTCCTGAGCCTGAGCCTGAACAGACTTCTCTACAAAGTAGGAGAGGAGCTGAGTCACAGCTGAGGGGACCCAGACCCTGGGGAGAGGGCTTTAGCCTGGGAGGCAGAGGGTGAGCCTGGCGACCTGGCAGCACCACGCCCTCCCCAGGGGGCTCACTGAGACGGCCCTCCCAGCCCCCAGGGTCAGGAGAGCCCTGGGAGCTGTGGGTGCCCTCTGGGTGTGTCCTCAGCCCCGGGCACGTCCCTAAGGTCTGTGTGGGTCCCACAGCCAGCCATATCCTCCCTGCGCTGGACCCAGGAAGAACAAAGCAGTGCCCCCTGCAATCTCCACAACTCCTTCTGCTCTGAGGGCCAGGTTTCCTTCCAGTGCAGTTTCAGCAACTGCTGAACGTGGGAATTAAAGTCATGAGGATGGAGGAGGTGATGGCAACAGGACTTGAGGAGGATGGGTTCCGAGGCAGAGGAAAACCCCGGAGAAAAGTCTCTGAGTGTGTGTGCATCCACCACCCTGCTTGCCAGGGCTGCTGTGTTACGCGCACACGCAGGAGCTGCCGGCCTGAGGGCAGCGCTGCAGAAGCTCCACAGCTGCCGGGCCCTGTGGTCCCTGCCTGCTCCTGTGTCCCACAGCCTGACAGTCACACTGATGCTGCTGAGGCCAGGCCCTGGCAAAAATACTTTAATGCTCTTTTTTTAAAATAAATATTTATTGTTCAGATTATTACAAATGTGATCCTCTTCCCCCCATCAATTGCTCCCCTTCACCAGGTTCCCACCCCGCCCTCTGTCCTTTCCCCAACCCCATTGTCCTCATACATAGGTGCACAGTTTTTGTTCAGTCTCTTCACACACCCCCATTCCCCTTTTCCCCGAGAATTGTCAGTTCACTCCCCTTCCATACCTCTGATTCTATTATATTCACCAGTTAATATTGTTCATCAGATTTTTAAATTCCCTTGGTTTTTAGATTCACTTGTTGATAGCTACGTATTTGTTGATCATAATTTTTATCTTTATCTTCTTCCTCTTCCTAAATAACCCCCTTCAGCAATTCATATAATTCTGGTTTGGTGGTGATGAAATCTTTTAGCTTTTTTTTATTTGTGAAGCTCTTTATCTGTCCTTTGATTCTGAGTGATAGCTTTGCTGGGTAGATTATTTTTGGCTGTAGGTTCTTGCTATTCATCACCTTGAATATTTCTTGCCATTCCCGTCTGGCCTGCATGGTTTCTGTTGAGAAATCAGCTGACAATCTTATGTGTGCTCCTTTATAGGTCACTACCTGCTTTTCTCTTGCTGCTTTTAATATTCTCTCTTTGTCTTTTGCTCTTGGAATTTTAATTATGATGTGTCTTGGTGTGGTCCTCCTTGGATTCCTTTTGTTTGGGGTTCTGTGGGCTTCCTGGACTTGTAAGTCTATTTCTTTCCCCAGGTGGGGGAAGTTTTCTGTCACTATTTCTTCTAGTATTCTTTCAGTATCTTGCTCTCTCTCTTCTTCTGGAATCCCCATAATTCTGATGTTGGTTCACTTGAAATTGTCCCAGAGGTTTCTTACACTATCTTCAACTTTCTGGATTCTCTTATCTTCTTGCTTCTGTGGAGGAGTGTCCTCTGGCTCTTTGTGTTCTAAATGTTTGTCTTGATTCTTGCGATCTTCCAGTCTGTTTTTAGGACTTTGTATAATATTTTTTATTTCAGACAATGTTTTCTTCATTTATAGTTGCTCCCTTTTCATATCCTCATAGGTGTCATTTATTTTATCAGCCTTTTTTAGGATATTGTTGAATAACCTTATAACTGTAGTTTTGAACTCAGTGTGCAATCTTTTCTTTTCCTCCCTCTCCTTCCTTTGTGTCCTTCTTCTTGTCTGCATTTTAGTTGTTTCCCTGATTTGATGGAATAGCTTTGTGTGCTAGGTGTTCTGGTAGAGCCCAGTAGCACAACCTTCCCAGTTACCTGCGGTGGACAGTCTTGGTATAGCCCTTTGTGGGCTGTGTGTGCAGTCTTGTTGTTAAGCCTTGCTTATTGTTGGTATCACTGGGAAGCGTTGATCTCCAAGCCAATTGGCTGTGAGGATCAGCAGTGTCTCAGCTAGGAGGGCTTCTGTACTCTGCTTGGATAGGGCGGGGTCTCAGGGTGGTGCAGACAATCTTTGGTTCCCTGTCAGTTTCGCCTTAGAAAAGTCCTGTTCCTGGAAAGTTTCGGTAGATCAGTTGCAGGCGTGCTCACCTCTTTGGTAAAGATGCAGACAAACTTTGGATTCTGGCCAGTCCCTCCTTAGAGAAAGCCAGCCTCTGGGAGAGCTTCTGTGCTCAGCCAAAGATGGGGCGGACTCTCAGGTTGGTGCAGACAAACTTTGTTTTCCCTTCGGCTCCTCCCCAAGTCCCGCAGTAATGGCCTCTGGCTTCACACACCTCCAAGAGATCTCTGCCCTCTGCCTGACATTCTGTCCTCTCACTGTCTGGGGCCGTCTATCAGAGCAATAGGGTGATTCTGTTTTCCTCTCGAACAAGAAAGCCAGCTGCAGGTTAGCTGTTCGCCCTCTCCGAGAGCCAGGAGTAAGCCAGTAGTGAACTCAGCCAGGCCCGCCCTCTCTGCTTGCTGGGAGTAAGCCAGCAGCAATCTCGGTCGGCCCTTCCTCTCTGCACTCGGGAGTAAGCTGGCGCCTTTTTGCACACACAGTTCTCCGTACCTTCACAGTTCCTGAGGTTCAGCGTGCCTTCTTTCTCCTTCCCAGATGGCAGAGCCTCCTCTCAGCTAGCCTTCCAGCACTTCAGGGCAATGCCTCCCCTGTTTTTCAGTTCTAAATTCAAATTTGTTGTGGTAGGCTGCATTCGGGTGTGGTGTCTATCCTATGCCGCCATCTTGGTTTCTTCTCTTTTTTTTTTTTTAAACATTTAAAAATATATATTTTATTGATTTTTCACAGAGAGGAAGAGAGAGGGATAGAGTTAGAAACAATGATGAGAGAGAATCATAGATCAGCTGCCTCTTGCACACCCCCCACTGGGTATGTGCCTGCAACCAAGGTACATGCCCTTGCCCGGAGTCAAATCTGGGACCTTTCAGTCCGCAGGCCGATGCTCTATCCACTGAGCCAAACCGGTCCCGGCACTTTAATGCTCTTAATAAATGGTAGAGGATTAAATCCGATTTCTGTCAGATTACATGATATTATAGACATTTAATTATACAGTAGTACGCATACTTTTATGGTATAGTTTAATATGTGAAATATATATTCAATTTATATAATTAATGATATACAAAACTATATAAAAAAATTTATAGGTGATTTATATTGACTTATATTTTTATATTACCACATTTACATTTACATCTTATTTCATATAATTCATCTTATTTCATTATAATCATGCAGGTATAAGGTGATATATTACATATGAAGTTATATTTTATTTATTACACAACACTATATTATGTTTCATGAAAGACTAATATAGCTTGTGGATATATATTTATATTATTACATAGTGATATATTTTGCATCATCTTCCACTTACATATGCATTGTGGGATATGATATTCTGCATTAAATGGTATGTAATTTGTATTGTAATATATTAATTTGATTTTACTATTATTTTTTAAAATAATTTTTTATTGTTCATTTTTCTCTATTGGCCCCCCCCAGCCTGCTCCCGTCCCCCGGCTCCAGGCACTGACCGCCTCATTGTCTGTGTCCAGGGGCCATGCATATAAGCACACAAGGTCCTTGGTTGATCACCTCCCCTGCCTTCCCTCTGAGATTCCCTCTCTGCACCATGCTTCCTTGTCCCTGGATCCACTCCACTCATCAGTTTATTTTATTACTTAGATTCCACATGTGAGTGACATCATGTGATACCGGCCTTTCTCTGACTGACTTACTTCACTCAGCATGACACTCTCCAGTCCCTCCATGCTGTCTCACAGGGTAAGAGATTCTTCTCTGTTACTGCTGCACAGTATTCCATGGTGTAAATGTACCACAGCTTTTTATCCACTCACCTACTGACGGGCACTAGGGCTGTTTCCAGGTCTTAGCTATTGTAAATTGTGCTGCTATGAACATAGGGGTGCATACCTTCTTTCTGATTGGTGTTTGGGTTTCTTAGGATATAGTCCTAGAATTGGGATCACTGGTCCTAATGACAGTTCCATATTTAAATTTTGGAGGAACCTCCATACTGTTTCCATAAGGGATTTACTAGTCTGATTTCCCACCGGCCATGTACTGTGGTTCCCTTTTCTCCACGTCCTCGCCAGCAGTTGTCATGTGTTGATTTGTTGCTGGTAGCCATTCTGACAGGTGCAAGGTGATATGTCATTGTGCTTTTAATTTGCATCTCTCTGATGATAGTGACTTTGAGCACTTATTCATATGTCTCTTGGCTATCTGTAAGTCCCCTTTGGAGAACTGTCTATTTAGGTCTGTTTTTTATTTTTTATTGGATTTATTTCCTTCTGTTAAGTTGTCTGAGTACCTTACATATTTCAGATATTAACCCTTTTTCAGATGTATCATTTCCATATATGTTCTCCCAAATGTTGGGCTCCCATTTCATTTAGTTGATGGTTTCATTTGTGGTGCAGAAGCTCTTTATTTTGCTGTGGGCCCATGTGTTTATTTTCTCCTCAGTTTCCTTTGCCCTGGGAGATGTATCCATAAACATATTGCTACAAGAGATGTCTGAGATTTTGCTGCCTCTGGTTTCTTCTAGGATTTTTATGGTTTCATGACTTACATTTAAGTATTTTATCCATTTCGAGTTTATTCTTGTATATGGTGTAAGTTGGAGCTCTGGTTTCATTTTTTTTGCTTGTATCTGTCAAATTTTCTCAACACCATTTACTGGAGAGATGGTCTTTTGACTCTATTGCATGCTCTTGCCTCCTTTGTCAAATATTAATTGAGCATAATGGTTTGGATCTATTACTGGGTTCTCTGTTCTGTTCCATTGATCTATATGCCTATTTTTGTGCCAGTACCAGGCTGTTTGATTATGGTGCCTTTGCAGTATAACTTGAAATCTGGTATTGTGATTCCTCCAACTTTGTTTTTTATTTTCAAGATTGCTGCAGCTCTTCAGGGTCCATTTTAGTACCCTATAAATTCTTGGGTCATTTGTTCTAGAGATGTGCAATCTACTCTTGGTATTTGAATAGGGATTACAGTAAATATGTAGATTGCCTTGGGTAGTGTGGACATTGTAATGATGGTGATTCTACCAATCTATGAACTTGTTTATATCTCTTTTTTGAACTTCCTGTAGATTTCTAAGTACAGGTCTATTGCCTCCTTGCTCAATTTTATTCCTAAGTATTTTTATTCTTTTGTTGAATTGGTAAATGGGATTGCTTGTGTAGTGTCTCTTTCTGAGAATGCATTATTGGTATATAAGAAAGGCATTGAGTTTTGGGTGTTGATTTTTTATCCTGCTACACTGCCAAATTCATTGATTAAATCTTGTACAATAGTTTTTTGGTGTATTGTTTATGGTTTTCAATGTACATTATTATGTCATCTGCAAGTAATGAGATTTTTACTTCCTCCTTTCCAATTTGGATGCCTTTTATTTCATGTTGTCTGATCACTTTGGCTAGAACTTACTGTACTATGTTGAATAAGAGTGGTAAAAGTGAGCATCCCTGTCTTGCTCCTGTTCTTAGAGGAAATGGTTTTAATCTTTGCCCATTGAGTATAATGTTCGCTGTAGGTTTGTCATATATGGCCTTTATCAAGTTGAATTATGCTCCCTTTATTCTCATTTTGCTGAGAGCTTTTATCAAAAATAGGTGTTAGATTTTGTCGAATGTTTTTTTCTGAATATATTCATATGATCATGTGATTTTTGTCTTTCAATTTTTTTTTGGTGATGTATCAGGTATATTGATTTGTGAATATTGTTCTCACCTTGCATCCCTGAAACACATCCCTCTTATTCATGGTGTATTATCTTTTTGATATATTACTGGATCCAACCTGCTAATATTGAGGATTTTAGCAACTATGTCCATCAGAGTATTGCCTTGTAATTCTCTTTCTTTGTTGTGTCTTTATCTGGTTTTGGAATTAGGGTAATTCTGGCCTCATGAAAAGAGCTGGGAAGAGTTGCTTCCTGTTGGATTTCTTGGAATAGTTAGAGGAGTATAGGTGTTAGTTCTTCTTTGGTAAACTTCCTATGAAGCCATCAGGACAAGGGCTTCTGTTTGCTTCTAGTTTTTTGTTTACTGCTTCTATTTCATTCATTGTTTTTGGCCTATTCAGGTTTGTTGATTCAGTTTTGGGAGATTATATTTTTCTAGGAATTTGTCCATTTCATTCACATATCTAGCCGGTTGTCAAATAGTTGTTCATAGTATTTCTGTGCAATCCTTTGCATTTCTGTGGTGTCAGCGGCTACTTCTCTGCTTTGTTTTCTGATCGTATTTACTTGGGTCGTCATTCTCTGTTTATTTATGCATCTGGCCAAGGATTTATTAATCTTGTTATCCTTTCAAAAACCAGCTCTTGGTTTAATTGCTGTCTTGTATTAGTTTTTTGGTCTCTATGTCCTTTATTTCTGTTGTAATCTTTATTATTTCCTTCCTTCTACTTACTCTGTGCCTTTTTTCTTCTTCTATCCCCAATTCTTTAAGTTGTGGGGTTAAATAGATAGCTATCAATTTTCTATCTTTTCTTTTGACTTTCTTTTTTTTTTTCTTTTTTTCTTTTTTTAAGGTAAGTCTGTAGTGATGTGAACTTTGCTCTCTGGAGTGCTTATCTGTGTCCCAGACATTTGGCTAATTATTCTTTTCATGTTTTCATGAAGTTTTTTATTTCTCTCTACATTCCATAGGTAACCATATCCATTGTTTAACAACATGCTATGTAGCCTCCATGTGTGTGAATGTTTTGGTGTATTTTTACTAATTTCATTCCACAGTGATCTGAGAAGATGCTTGATGTGACTTCAATGTTTTTGAACTTGTAGAGACTTGTTTTGTGACCTAACATGTGGTCTATCTTTGTGAATGATCTTTGTGCACTTGAGAAGAATGTATATTCTGATGCTTTGGTGTGAAATATTATATAAATGTCAGTTAAATTCATCCCATCCAGTGTGACCCATAGAGTCTCTATTTCTTTGTAAAGTTTTCATCTGGAAAAATCTATGCAGTGAAGTCAGTGGGTGTTAGAGTGCCCTGCTATGACTGTCGTGTTGTCTATCTCTCCCTTAAGGTTCTCTCTAATAAATACTCAGATGCTCCCATAGTGGGTGTGTATATGTTTATCAGGGTTCTATCCTCTTGTTGGATTGGTTCCTTTAGTGACTTTTGTTGTCTCTTGTGACGGCCTTCAGTTTGAAGTTTATTATGTTGGATATGAGTATTGGTACTCCAACTTTCTTTACTTTTCCAATTTCATGTAAAATTTGTTTCTATCTTTTCACTTTCATTCTGTTGTGTCTTTTGTTCTGAGGCAGGTCTCTTGTAGATAGCATATAGTTGGTCATTGTTTTGTATCCATTCAGGCACCCAATACCTTTTGATTGAAGCATTCAATCCATTTACATTTAAGGTGCTTATGGATAGGTACTTATTTATTGCCATTTAAATTCTCTCTAGGTTTCTCTCTATATTTCTTCTTCTCATTACAGCAGTCCCTTTAGGGTTTTTTTGTTTGTTTGTTTTGTTTTGTAATGCTGGCTTGGTGGTGATGTACTTTATAGGCCTTTCCTGGTGTGGTAAGCTTTTCATTTGACCGTCTATTTTTTTTAATAAATCTTTATTGTTCAGATTATTACAGGTGTTCCTCTTTCCCTGTTCTTCCCCCATAGCTCCCCTCCACCTGATCCCAAACTCCACCCCATGCTGTTAACCTGCGCCCCTGTCTTCATCCATAGGTGTAAGATTCTTGTCCAATCTCTTCCCTCACCTCTGAGAATTGTTAGTCCAATACCTTTCAATGTCCCTGATTCTATTATATTCACTAGTCCATTTTGTTCTTCAGATTTTTTATTCACTTGAATTTTAGGTTCGCTTGTTGGTAGGTATGTATTTTATGTCTTTTTGTTGTTCATAATTTTTACCTTTACTTTTTTCTTCTTCTTTCTCTCCTTAAAGAATATCCTGCAGCATTTCATGTAATTTTGGTTTGGTGTTGATGAACTCCTTTTACTTTTTCTTGTCTGTGAAGCTCTTTATCTGACCTTCAATTCTGAATGATAGCTTTGCTGGGTAAAGTAATCTTGGTTGTAGGTTCTTGTTCATCATTTTGAACATTTCTTGTCACTCCCTTCTGGCCTGCACAGTTTCTGTTGAGAAATCAGCTGACAGTCGTATGGGTACTCCCTTGTAGGTAGTTAGCTGTTTTTCTCTTGCTGCCTGTAATATTCTCTCTTTGTCTTTTGTCCTTGTCATTTTAATTATGATGTTTTTTGGTGTGTTCCTCCTTGGATTCTTCTTGTTTGGGGTTCTGTGTGCTTCCTGAACTTGTAAGTCTATTTCTTTTACCAGGTAGAGAAAGTTTTCTGACATTGTTTCTTCCATTAAGCCTTCAATATCCTGCTCGTTCTCCTCTGGCACCCCAAAAATCCGGATGTTGGTATGCTTTAAGCCATCCCGGAGGCTCCTTACACCATCCTCACATTTTTGGATTCTTCTTTCTTTCTGCTTCTCTGGTTGGGTGATTTTTTCTTCCTTATATTCCAGGTCTTTGGTTTGATTCTTGAGGTACATTGATCTATAGTTGAGTTTCTGTATGTTTCTGTATGTTCTTTATTTCAGAGATTATATGCTTAATTTCTGACTGGTCCTTTTCCATTTTTTTGGTATTCTCTTTAAGGTCCTTGAAGGTCTCACCAAGCTCCTTGGAGGTCTCATCAAGTTTCTTAAAGGTTTTTAGAAGATTCTTTAGTATTCTGAACTGTGTGTCATCCATTAGTTTATTCTCCTCCATCTCTCCCATTTGTGTCATGCTTCTGTGTTTCCTCATTTTGGCTATATCCCTGTGTTGATAGAGTGGCTTTATGTGGTCGGTGGCCTATAGGGGTCAGTAGCTCAGCTTCCCCAATCACCTGAGGTGGTCGCTTTTGCTATAATATATCCCTTTGTGGGCTTAGTGCACAGTCTTGGTGTAATTAAGCCTTGATTGCTGTTGGTATACTGGAGGAATTGACCTCCAGGCCAATTGTCTGTTGGGATCCGCTGTGTCTATAAAGGAAGAACTGCTGTGCTGGAGTCACACCTTGTTTCAGTGGGGCTTTGGTGCTCCCTTAGACCTTCTCCCTAATGTGTCACTTATGGGTGTGAGGAATTGAAACTGAGCACTAGAATTCTGGTTTCTGGGTCTCAGTGAGGTACAGTTCAGCTACTGTCTGAGGCCAGTACTGTCACAGAAGCTACAGCGTGAACCTTGGATAAGCTACAGTCCTATCCTCCTTGGATCTGTTTGCCCCAGGTTGCAATTTTGCTAAACTGCAACAGAGAGGGCCATTCATATGCAAAATTGGATGCTTGTAGTTTGGATGTGTTGTGAGGGGTGGAGTCTCAGGGCTGATTCTCAGAGCATCACTAGGCTGGGGCATGACCAACAGCAATGGCTGCCTGGCTGCCTCTCAGATGGCATCCCTGTGTCTCAACGCTCCTCGCATCAAGCACAGTAAACAATCTCAGCTCTGCAAGCAAAGAAGCCTCACTCTCTGATGCGATGGCAGACAGTCTAACCTCTCCCCAAAAACTGGATTTCTAAGAGATCAGGCTCTTGTCTCTCTTCGGTTTGAAGAAAGCACTGCCCTCCGAGCAGGCAGGGTTCCTCCGCCAGCTTGTATCGCGTCCTTGCCCATCCTTCCTCAGTTTTTCAGTGCATATGCCCTGGATTCTCCTCTTTCTCTTTCAGTGTAGATGTAGATGCTTCCTCTCAGCCAGCTTTCATTTGGTTTTGGGGAGATAGATGTTTGTTTTATAGTGTTTCCTTGGTCTTGGGGAGATAGATGTTTGTTTTATAGTGTTTCCTTGGTCTTGTGCCAGCGGCTGTTCAGGAGTGTTTACCCAGTGCCGCCATCTTGTCGTTCCTCTTGACCGTCTATTTTGAATGAGAACATGGCTGGACATAGTAATATTGGTTTCAGATCCTTGCTTTCCATTACCTTGAGTACCGTATTTTTTGGACCATAAGACGCTCCGGACCATAAGACGCACCAGTTTTTAGAGAAGGGAAATGAAGAAAAAAAGATTCTGAAACAAATAGTGTCCTAAAGTATTTTATGTGCATTAAAACCCAACATCACAGTCATAAACACATATAATCAACCCTGTAAAGTAAACAGCAGCGTTTAGAACCATTTTAGAGCCGGGCAAGCACACAGAGACCACACAGAGCTGGGCAAGTAAAAAAACTTTTTTTTTAAAGTATATGTGTAGGCTATATTTGGACCATAAGACGCAGGGACTTTTTCCCCCCACTTCTGGGGGGAAAAAAGTGCGTCTTATGGTCTGAAAAATACGGTACTTCATGCCATTCCCTTCTGGCCTGTGGAGTTTCTGTTGAGAAATCAGGTATCATTCCTATGGGAGCTCCTTGGCTCCTTGTTTTCCTCTTGCTGCCTTTAAGATTCTCTCTGTCTTAATTTTTGGCATTTTCATCATGTTGTGTCTGGGTGTGGGCCTGTTTTGGGTCTTCTTTTTTTTTTTTCTTCCATAGAAACCTAGGTTTATTTCAATAGAATAGAGACATTCTGAATACAAAGGACTTACATAAATGAGTAATTGTTCACATAAAATATTACATTTTAATAAAAATTAACATTTTTTCTTGAACATTAACTTACCAGACAATATCAGCACAAAGTGAAACACAAATAAACCCTTTTTTTTTTCTTGTTCTCTCAAAGTGAAATATTTCCTGTTGTGCACAACAAAAAAGTCAGTACAAGACTAATGATGTGGCAATCGGCTGCTAAAATACTCGCTGCTAGTATTAGGGGAGAGAAATGGTGTGAATGTTGTGGTTTCTCATCAATAATTATGTACTACAGGATATTGTAAAAATTAAGATACAAAATTTTAATTAAAAGGGCATGTGTCTTACACACTGTTTTATTGGCTGGGCCGCAGAAATATTTGTTGTGGTCCTCGACTTTGACATGCTTGCTCTACATCTTCATCAGCATTTGGTGTTGTCAGTGCTCTGGATTTTGACCATTCTATTAGGTGTGCAGAGATATATCATTTCTGTTTTAATTCACATTTCCCGATTACATTTAATGTGGGGCATCGTTTCACATGCTGTTTGGTGCGATGTCTGTCAAGGTCTTTGGCCTATTTTTAAACAGGTTTTCTTATTTTTTAGGTGTGTTTTGTTGTTTTGTTGTTGTTTTGTTTTTTAGTCTTTTATAAGGTATGCTTTTTGCAATATTTTCTTCCAGTCTGTGGCCTATCTTCTCATTCTCTTGACATTGTCTTTCATGGAGCAGTTTTAAATTATATATATATATATATATATATATATATATATATATATTTGACTTTTTACAAAGAGGAAGAGAGATGGATACAGAGCCAGAAACATCCATGAGAGAATCATCAATCAGCTGCCTCTTGCCCACCTCCTACTGGGGATGTGCCCACAACCAAGGTATATGTTCTTGACTGGAATCGAACCCAGGACCCTTCAGTCCACAGGCCGATGCTCTATCCACTAAGCCAAACCGGTTTTGGCAAGTTTTAAATTTTAATGAAATCAAGCTTACCAATTATTTCTTTCATGTATCATGCCACTGGCGTTACATTCAAAGTCACTGCTGTACCCATGACCTTGTAGGTTTTCTCTTATATTCTAGTATTTTAGGCGTTTTTTTTTTGTTTGTTTGTTTTGTTTTTTTCATTTAGTCCCATGATCCATTTTGAATTAATTTTTTTGAAGGAGGTTTAAGGTCTGTGTCTAGATTCGTGCTTTTTGGCATGTGGATGTACAGCTGTCCCACACTAATTAGTAAAAGGCTGTCTTTGATCCACTATACTGCCCTGCTTCTCTGTCAAAGATCAGATTACTTTATTTCTGTGGGTCTATTTCTGGGCTCTCTATTCTGTTCCACTGATCTATTTGTGTTACTTTTTTGCTAAAACCACACAATCTTGATCACTATCACCTTATAGCAGGTCTAGAAGTCCGGTAGTGTCAAGTCTTCCTGTTTTATTTTTTCCTTCATTACTGTGTTGGCTACTCTTGAGTCTTTGCCTCTCTATAGAAATTTAGAAGCAGTTTGTGGATATTCACAAGGTACCTTTTTGGGATGTTCATTAGAACTGCACTGAATCTACAGATCAGGTTAGAAACAGCTGACATCCAACAACATTGATTCTTTCTTTCCATGAACTTAAAATCTCTCTCCATTTATTTACTCTTGACTTCATTAATTAGTTTTATATTTTTCCTCTTATAGATCTTGTACACATTTTGCGAGATTTATACTTAAGTGTTTCATTTTTTTATGCTAGTATAAATTTTATGTCTTTTTAAAAAATATATATTTTTATTGATTTTTTTACAGAGACGATAGAGAGTTAGAAACATCGATGAGAGAGAATCATCCATCAGCTGCCTCCAGCACACTCCCCTCTGGGGATGTGCCTGCAACCAAGGTACATATCCCTAACCAGAATCGAACCAGGGACCCTTCAGTCCAAAGGCCGAAGCTCTATCCACTGAGACAAACAGGTTTCAGCTAAATTTTATGTCTTTTAATTGCAAATATCATTTTTGTTAGTGGTATTAATACACACACACACACACACACACACACACACACACACACAAATTAAATATTATGGTAGCTTGTTCTTCAGTCTGGCTCATGGGAAAATCATTTCCTTAAAAGCAAAGGCCAGCAAATTAAGGCCTGTGGGCAAAATGCAGTTCATCACTTGTTTCTGTATTGCCCAAAAACTAAGAATTTTACACTTTTAAATGGTAGTGTTTGGAGGGGGGAATCAAAAGAAGACTATTCTATGACACATGAAAGTTACATAAAATTTAATTTCGAGTGTCTTAAAGAAGTTTTATTGGGACATAAACACACACATATTTATTTATAATTGGCTGCTCTCTCACTACAATGGCAGAGTTTGAGTAGTGCAATGAAACCTTATGGTTTATGAAGATTACAATATTCACTACCAAGTCCTTGACAGAAAGTAACCAACCACCCCTGCTTAAAAATCTGTTCAGAGAGTGAAAGAGCCTTTAATTTAGAAAACAGGCAGTCTTTCTCAGACAAAAGGAAATTTTGGCATTCAGGTTCAAGGATCCACAGAAGTATTTGAGAAGTTGATTTAATACTGCTCCCTTTCTTAAATGATTTTTATAAGCTAAAATCTTTACCTTTCTGTAATTAGTTCAGCATGCTCAAGATCAACTCTAAAAAGATAATAAATATAGATAATATATACCCAGTTTTAAACAATATAGCTCAGATGGAACTCTTTTTTTAAAATTTAATAAATCTTTATTTTTCAGATTCTTACAATTATTTCGTATATTTTCCTCCATAGCTCACCTCCACCTGGTTCCCACCCCACCTTCTGCCCTTAACTCCCTGACCCCCACTGTCCTCACCCATAGGTGTGATTTTTGTCCAGTTTCTTCCTGAACCACCCACTTCCTTTTCTCCCTGAGAATTATCAGTCCACTCTTTTTCTATGCCCCTGGTTCTATTATATTCACCAGTTTATTCTCTTCCTCAGATTTTTAATTCATTTAAATTTAGGTTCACTTATTGATAGATATGTATTTGTTGTTCATAATTTTTATCTTTACTTTTTTCTTCTTCCTCTTCTTAAAGAATACCTTTCAGCATTCCCTATAACACTGGTTTGGTGGTGATGTACTCCTTTAGCTTTTTCTGATCTGTGATGCTCAGAGTTAATAGATTCTCTGTGAGTTTTTCTCTTTCCTTCTAGTTGTAGAATTTCCACTCAGCCAGCTTTCCTGTGGTTCTGCATGATGTCCATTCTGTCTTTTAGTTGTAGTTTTGAAATTGTTGTGTGAGGCAACAGTTTAGGTGCTTATCTATGATACCATCTTGGTTTCTCCAGATTGTTGAACTCTTGAGTTAGACTGCCCAAGTTCAAATCTCAGCAGTTCTGTCTCCTAAAAGCTGTGTAAACTTTGGGGAATGTATCTTTCCCTTCCTTGCCATGAGCGGCCGTGAGGTCCATGACCGTCTGCAGCTCTTCCTCCTCAGCTGGGATCTGTTTTGATTCTTTTTTCTTGGGGTTCTCTGTGCCTTCTGAACTCGTGTGACATTCGCCTTTACCAGGTTAGAGAAGTTTTCTGCCATTATTTCTTCAAACATGTTCTCTTCCTCTCTTTCTAACTCTTTGGGCACACCTGTTCATGTTATCCCAGTTCCCTTAAGCTGTGCTCCTGGTTTTTAATTTTGATTTTTTTTTTGTTGTTGTTGTTGTTCTCTTACTGAGTGATTTTTTTCAATCCTATCTTCTTCTTCTTCTTTTTTTTTTTAATATATATTTTATTGATTTTTTCACAGAGAGGAAGGGAGAGAGATAGAGAGCTAGAAACGTCAATGAGAGAGAAACATCGACCAGCTGCCTCTTGCACCCCCCTTACGGGGGATGTGCCCACAACCAACGTACATGCCCTTGACCAGAATTGAACCTGGGACCTTTCAGTCCGCAGACCGATGCTCTAGCACTGAGCCAAATCGGTTTCGGCTCAACCCTATCTTCTAATTCCCTAATTCTATCCTCAGCTTTCCCTAATCTGCTGTGTATTTTTTCCAATGTGTTCTTTATTTGTGCTGTGTTATTCTTTTTTCTGTTTTCTTTTTATTGATTAAGGTATTATCCTTATCCTGCAATTGGTACCCCTCTCCCCACCACTCCTGCCTTCACCACCCCACTGTCTGTGTCCATTGGTTATTCTCATATGCATGTATACAAGAACTTCTCTCCCTTCCCACACCGTCCCCTGCTTTCCCTCTGAAGTTTGAAGGTCTGATTGATGCTTCTCTGTCTCTGGATCTGCTTTTGTTCATCAGTTTATGTTGTTCATTACATTCTACAGATGAGTGAGATCATGTGATATTTATTCTTCTCTGACTGGCTTATTTCACTTAGCAAAATGTTCTCTAAGTCCATCCATGCTGTTGCAAATCGTAGGAATTCCTTCCTTTTTACTGCAGCATAGTATTCCATTGTGCAGATGTACCACAGTTTTCTAATCCACTCATCTGCTGATTGGCATTTAGGCTGTTTCCAAATCTTAACTATTGCAAATTGTGGTGCTATGAACATAGGGGTTCATATATCCTTTCTGAATGGTGTTTCTATTTTCTTGTGATATCTTCCTAGAAGTGGGGTCATATGGGAATTTCATTTTTAACTTTTTGAGGAAACTTCATACTGTTTTCCACAGTGGCTGCACCATTCTCCGTTGCCACCAGCAGTGCACAAGGGTTCCTTTTTCTCCACATCATTACCAGCACTTGTCATTGCTTGATATATTGATGAGTGCCATTCTGACATACTCATTGTCATGTTGATTTGCATCTCTGGGATCATTAGTGACTTTGAGCATGTTTTCATATGTCTCTTAGCCTTCTGTATATACTCTTTCAAAAAAGTATCTATTTAGGTCTTGTCCATTTTTTTATTAGATTTTTTATTTCCTTTTGTTAAGTAGTATGAGTTCCCTGTAAATGTTAGTGATTAAACCCTTATCAGAGATAGGATTGGCAAATATGTCCTCCCATGCAGTGGGCTTTCTTTTTGTTTTGTTGATGGTTTCTTTTGTTGCACAGAAGCATTATATTTTGATGTAGTTCAATTTGTTTATTTTCTCTTTAGTTTCCATTGCCCTCAGAGCTGTATTGGTGAAGATATTATTTTGGCATATGTCTGAGATTTTGCTGCCTATGGATTCCTCTAAGATTGTTATATTTCCCATATACATTTAAATCCTTTATTTATTTTGAGTTTATTTTTGTGTGTGGTGTAAGTTGGTGGTCTAGTTTCATGTATCTGTCCAATTTTCCCAAAACCATTTATTGAAGAGACTGTCTTGACTCCTTTGTATGCTCTTGCCTCCTTTGTCAAATATTAATTGAGCTTAGTTGTTTGAGTCAACTTCTGGGTTCTCTATTCTATTCCATTGGTCTATATGTCTCTTCTTGTGTCAGTACCAGGCCGTTATGAGAACAGGGCTTTGTGATATAGCTTTGTATCTGACATTGAGATCTCTCCTACTTTGTTCTTCTTTCTCAGGATTCCTGCAGCTATTCGGGATCTTTTATTCCAGATGAATTTTTGGAGAGTTTGTTCTAGGTCTATGAAATATGCTGTTGGCATTTTAATGTGGAGTGCATTGAATCTGTAGATTGCTTTGGGTGGTATGGACATTTTAGTGATGTTGAGTCTACCATTACATGAACATGGTATGTTCTTCCATCTGTTTATGTCTTCCTCTACCTCTTTTTTCAGTGTCCTATAGTTTTCTGAGTACATGTCTTTTACTTACTTAGCTAAGTTTATTCCTAGGTATTTTAATTTTTTTGGTATAATGGTAAATAGGGAGGTTTTTAAAAAAATCTCTCATTCTGTAAGTTCACTATTGGTGTATAAATATGCCATAGATTTCTGGGAGTTAATTTTGTATCCTGCTACATTGCTGAATTCATTTATTAAGCCTAACCATTTTTTGATGGAGTCTTTTGGGTTTTCTATGTATAGTATCATATCTGCAAATAATGACAGTTTTCCTTTTTTCTTTGCCAACTTTGATGCCTTTTATTTCTTCTTCTTGTCCAATAGCTATGGCTAGCACTTCCAGTACTCTGTCCAACAGGAGTGGTGAAGCTGGGCATCCCTGTCTTATTTCTGTTCTTAGGTGAAATGGTTTTAGTTTCTGCCCATTGAATATAATGAACCTTTAGGTTTGCCATATAAGGCTTTTAATATATGTTCCTTCTATTCCTAATTTGCTGATGGTTTTTATCAAGAAAGGGTGTTGGATTTTGTCAAATGCTGTTTCTTATGTTTAAATATATTTTATTGATTTTTACAGAGAGGAAGATAGAGGGATGGAGAGTTGGAAACATCGGTGAGAGAGAATCATCAATCAGCTACCTCTTGCACAACCCCTACTGGGGATGTGCCTGCAACCAAGGTACATGCCCTTGACTGGAATAGAACCCGGGACCTTTCAGTCCGCAGGTCGACGCTGTATCCACTGAGCCAAACCAGTCCTGGCTCAAATGCTTTTTCATTGTCAACTGATATGACTATGTGATATTTGTCTTTCAATTTGTTTGTGTGCTGTATCACGTTTATTGATTTGCAAATATTGTATCAGCCTTGTATCTGTGAAACACATCCCACTTAGTCATGGTGTATGATATTTTTGATACATTACTGGATTTGATTTGCTAATATTTTTTTGAGCATTTTAGCATCTATGTTCTTCAGGGATATTGGTCTGCAGTTATCTTTCTTTGTAGTATCTTTATCTGGTTTTGGAATCAGGATAATCCTGGCCTCATAAAAAGAGTTTGGAAGTGCTCCTTCCTCTTGGATTTCTTGGAATAGTTTGAGGAGTATAGGTGCTAGTTCCTCTCTGGTAAAAAAGCCCTATAAAGCCATCTTGTCAACGGCTTTTGTTTGCTGGGAGTTATTTATTTATTTATTTATTTATTTATTTATTTAGTGTGTTTTTTTGTTTGTTTTGTTTTTGTTTACTGCTTCTATTTCATTCATTGTTATTGGCCTATTCAGGTTTTTCTGGTTCTTCCTGATTCCATTTTTAGAGATTATAGTTTTCTAGGAATTTGTTCATTTCATCCATATGTCCACTTTGTTGGCATCTGGTTGTTCATAGTGTTTTCTTACAATCCTGTCTATTTCTGTGGTGTCAAAGAGTACGTCTCCACTTTGGTCTCTGATTGTATTTACTTTGTTCCTTTCTTTATGCATCTGGCTAAGGATTCATTAACCTTGTTATCCTTTCAAAGAACTAGCTCTTGGTTTCATTGATGTCTTGAATTAGGTTTTTTTAGTCTCTATGTTATGTATTTCTGATCTAATCTTTATTACTTCCTTCTACTTACCCTGGGTTTTTCTTTTTCTTTTCTCTCTAGTTTGTTAAGTTGTGGGGTTTATTAGGTTGCTACTATTTTTTTTCTTTTCTTACTATCTTTCTTAATTTGTTTGTTTGTTTTTATTGTTTTGTTGAGGTAGAGCTGTAATGTTTTGAACTTCTTTACTATCAGGACTGCTTTTCCTGTGCCCCAAATATTTGGGTAATTGTTCATTTTCAATTTTTCTGATTTTTAAAAATTTCTTTCTTGACCTTGTGGGTAACTCATATCTATTGTTTAATACCATGCTATGTAGGCTACATGTGTTTGAATGTTTTTACTATAGTTGATTTCTAATTTCATTCCACTGTGATCTGAGATGTTTGATATGATTTCAGTTTTCTTGAGCTTGTAAGGACTTGTTTTGTGACCTAACATGTGGTCTATCTTTGTGAATGACCCATGTGCACTTGAGGAGAATGTGTATTCTGAAACTTTGGCTTGGAACGTTATACAAATTGAACTAAATCCATCTGATCCAGTGTGGCTTTAACAGCCACTGTTTTCTTCTAAAGTTTTTTCTGGAAGATCTATCCAGTGAAGTCAGTGGTGTGTAACAGTCCCCTACTATGATAGTATTGCTGCCCAAATCTCCCTTTAAGTCCTATTGAGGTATTTTTATATATTTAGGGGATCTGATAGTGGTTGTGTATATGCTTACCAGGGTGGTATCCTCTTATTGGATTGATCCCTTTAATATTATGTTGTGACCTTTGTTGTCTCTGTGATGATCTTCAAGTTGAAGTCTATTTTGTTGAATAGGAGTATTGTTACTCCATCTTTTCTTCTCTTACATTTTCAAGGATAATTTGTTTCTATCTTTTCACTTTTATTCTGTTGTGTCTTTTTGTAGGTAACAGTTTGCTGAAGTGGTTCTGTAGTAGACATCATATAGTTGGGTCTTTGTATCCATTCAGGCAACCTATACCTTTTGATTGGAGCATTTAATTCATTTACATTTAAGGTGATTATGAGTAGGTACTTATTTATTGCCAATTAAATTCTGTATGGCTTGGTTTCTCTATTTCTTTTTCTCATGACAGTAGTCCCTTTAGCAATTTTTTGTGATGCTGGTTTGGAGGTGATGTAATTTTTAAGACTTTCCTCATCGGGTAAGCTTTTTATTTGACCGTCTATTTTGAATGCGAGCCTGGCTTGATATAGTAATATTGGTTTCAGATCCTTGCTTTCCATTACTTTGAGTACTTCATGCCATTCCCTTCTGGCCTGTGGACCTACTGTTGAGAAATCAGGTGTCATTCCTATGGGAGTTCCTTTGTAGGTAACGGTTTTCTTTTCTCTTGCTGCCTTTAGGATTCTCTCTTTGTCTCTCACTTTTGGCATTTTAATCATGTTGTGTCCAAGTGTGGGCCTGTTTAGGTTCTTGCATGGCCTTCTCTGTGTCTTTAGGACCTGTGTGACTTTTCCTTTACCAGTTTAGAGAAGTTTTTTGTCATAATTTTTTCCTACATGTTCTCTTTCTTCCTTTCCAACTCTTCTGGCACACCTGTACTTGAATATTGTTACATTTCACATTGTCCCACAGATCCTTTGAGCTATCCTCCTGTTTTTTAATTGTTTTTTCTTTTTGGTTCTCTGATTGAGTGATTTATTTTCAATATATCTTCTAATGTCCTAATTCTATCCTTAGCTTCCCCTAATTTGCTGTCTAATCCTTGTAATGTGTTCTCTATTTGTGCTGTCATTCTTTATTTCTATTTTCATAGTTACTACATCTTTTCTCAGGCTATTGAGCATCTTTACCATCATTACTCTGAACTCTGTAACAGAAAATTTTTTAGTTTTATCCCCATTTCATTAATTGCTTCTTCTCCTCCAGAATTTCCTTGTTCTTTCAATTGGACGTTGTTTCTTTGACACCTCATTTTTACTATCTGTCTTAAGTAGATGTGCTATACCTGTCAATCTGTAATGCAGGAGAGTGTCAAACAGTTTCTGACTAATGAATCAGACAAAGGCTCAAAGGCTTCAGAGACCACCTCTGTCTAGAGATAGGAATTAGTCTTAAACAGGCAACCTTCATAATTGTGGCAAGAGTTTCTTAAACAGGGTGGGGGAGTTTCTTCTGCTTGTTGGCTAATTGTTATTCTCAGTCTCTTAATGGGCCTGAGCTACTCTGTACTGTGGGGCAAGATTTTTCCAAAAAGGTGGATCAACTGTCTTCCCTCCTTTCCCAATCCACTGAGGCTGTGTTGTCTGTATAAAAAATGAAACTCATACAACTTAATAAAAGGAAGATAAATGATCCAGTAAAAAAAAAATGGACAACGGTCTTTAAAAGATACTTTTCCAAAGAAGACAGAAGGATGCCCAAGAGACATATGAAAACATGCTCAAAGTCACTAATCATGCCCGAGATGCAAATGAAAATGACAATGCGGTACCATTTCACACCTGTGAGAATGGCTATCATCAACAAATCAACTAAGGACAAGTGCTGGCGAGGATGTGGAGGAAAAGAAACCCTTGTGCACTGCAGACTGGTGCAGCCAATGTGGAGAACAGTAAAAAATTAAAAATTGAATTTCCATTTGACCCAGTAAAATTAAAAATGGAATTCCCATTTGACCCAGTGATCCCACTTCTAGGAAGCTATCCCAACAAACTACAAATACAATCTGAAAGGACATATGCACCCCTATGTTCATAGCAGCACAGTTTACAACCTCTAAGATTTAGAAACAGCCTAACTGCCCATCAGCAGATGAGTGTATTAGAAAACTATAGTACATATACACAACAGAGTACTACGCTGCTATAAAAAATAAGGAATTCTTACCATTTGCAGCAGCATGGGTGGACCTGGAGAGCATTATGTTAAGTGAAATAAGCCAGGCAATGAAAGAAAAATACCACATGATCTCACTCATTCATGGAAAATAAAGAACATTATAACATGTTAAACAAAAAAAATACATACAGAGGCAGTAAAGCAGCAAACAGACTGTCAAATTACAGCAGGAAACCTTGGGAGTATTGTGGAGGAGGGTCGGGGGAAGATAAACCAAAGGATTAGTATGCATGCATAAAAGCACAACCAATGGACAAAGGACATTGGGGGCATGGGGTAGGATGAGGCATGGGACAAGGGGTAGAGGGCTGGGGGAAGGTCAATGGGGGAAAAAGGGCGATACATGTACTACTATGTGTAATACTTTAAATATAAAATAAAATAAAATAAAATAAAATAAAATAAAATAAAATAAATAGATCACAGCAAATAAAATGTCTGCATGAGATTATGACTTCTGCAGTGTGAGGGAATGACCCAGCACAGCACACTGGGGTGGCTGCTTTCTGGGCTCTAACCCCAGAGCCCCCGATCCTGGCTTCTGCTCACACAGCTCCAGTCCACTCTGCCTTCCTTCTCCCAAGGCACAAGGAGGGTGACTCTGTGGAGAATGTTGTGCACTGGCCCTTTAAGAAGGTACCTGAATTTCCAGCCATCTGCTGCTTTTCACAGCCAGCTGTGATGTGGACACCTTTCTCAGTTCTGGTGCACTCTGATGGGGCCCTGCTCAGGGATTAATTCCCAGAGTTCTCATGGCAACCCTTCCTCCCCCATGGCTGAGATATCACTCAGAACTTCAACTGCTGTCTGTGGGAGCCTGTCAGCCATTTCATGCCTCTGCCCCTTTCATAGGCTCTATATGGCCTCCACTTTTTGTCCATTAGATTCCACTTATGAGTGAAATCATCTGGTGTTTGTCTTTCTGACTGGCTTATTTCAGGTTTATACAGAATACTCTCCAGGTCGCTCCCTGTTGTTGCAAAGGGTAAGCGTTCCTTCTTTTCTATGGCCGAGTAGTATTCCATTCCGCCAATGTCCAGCTTTGTCACCTACTCATCTACTGATGCCCCTCGGGCTACTTCCCATCTTGGTTATTGTAAATAATGCTGCGATGAACATAAGGGTGCATATATTCTTTCCAAGTAGTGTTTAGGATTTCTTTGGCTGCGTCCTGCACGCCCCTCACTGGGGATTAAGCCTACAACCTGGTGTGTGCCTGGAGTGGGAGTGGCACTCTGACCTCCTGGTCCAGGGGTAGATGCGCAGCCGCCGACCACGCCGGCCAGGCTCAGGGTTGTTCCATGTGCATTTCCCTGACGATTAGTGATGCTGAGCATCTGTTTATGTGTCTCATAGCCATATGTATGTTTCTTTGTAGATGTGACTATTCACGTGCTTTGCCTTTTGAAATTGCATGAATGTATGTATGTATGTGTATATGTATTTATTCATTCCTCATCCTAACATATTTTTCCATTGATTTGTAAAGGGAGTGGAAAAAGGGGAGAGACAGAGATAGAGAAACACTAAAGTGAGAGTGACACATGGATAGATTGCCCCCTGCATGTTCCCCAGCTGGGTACTGAGCGAACACACAGGTATGTGTTCTGACCGTGAATTGAACCAGCAACCTTCCAGAGCACCGGACGACCCTCATCCAACTGAGCCCTCGGGTCAGGCTTTAATCTGGTTTGAGTTTATTCTGACGTATGGTTGTTTGGGTTTGTCAAAGCTGGTTCAACAAGTTGGTAACATTGAGAAGAACACTGTTGTGTTGGGCATTTTGAATACATAAAAGTATAAATTATACGTATTTATTTTATAGATTATTAATGCAGTATATTTTTATATCACTATGCATTGCTAGTTATAACGTATTTCATATATAATTACATAGACATAAGCTGATCTATCACATTGAATCATATACAGTTTATTATGCTACACTAATTGTTACATTTTCTGATAGATTAATGTAGATGAGTGCTTCCTCTCCTTTGGTTCTTCTTAAAAGGAAATGGAGACTCTGTCTCCTGAGCCTGAGCCT
Organism: Pipistrellus kuhlii; assembly: GCF_014108245.1. Taxonomy (NCBI): domain Eukaryota; kingdom Metazoa; phylum Chordata; class Mammalia; order Chiroptera; family Vespertilionidae; genus Pipistrellus; species Pipistrellus kuhlii. Next base: position 1,106,365 of record NW_023425566.1, read on the forward strand.
GAACAGACTTCTCTACAAAGTAGGAGAGGAGCTGAGTCACAGCTGAGGGGACCCAGACCCTGGGGAGAGGGCTTTAGCCTGGGAGGCAGAGGGTGAGCCTGGCGACCTGGCAGCACCACGCCCTCCCCAGGGGGCTCACTGAGACGGCCCTCCCAGCCCCCAGGGTCAGGAGAGCCCTGGGAGCTGTGGGTGCCCTCTGGGTGTGTCCTCAGCCCCGGGCACGTCCCTAAGGTCTGTGTGGGTCCCACAGCCAGCCATATCCTCCCTGCGCTGGACCCAGGAAGAACAAAGCAGTGCCCCCTGCAATCTCCGCAACTCCTTCTGCTCTGAGGGCCAGGTTTCCTTCCAGTGCAGTTTCAGCAACTGCTGAACGTGGGAATTAAAGTCATGAGGATGGAGGAGGTGATGGCGACAGGACTTGAGGAGGATGGGTTCCGAGGCAGAGAAAACCCCGGAGAAAAGTCTCTGAGTGTGTGTGCATCCACTACCCTGCGCGCCAGGGCTGCTGTGTTACTCGCACACGCAGGAGCTGCCGGCCTGAGGGCAGCGCTGCAGAAGCTCCACAGCTGCCGGGCCCTGTGGTCCCTGCCTGCTCCTGTGTCCCACAGCCTGACAGTCACACTGATGCTGCTGAGGCCAGGCCCTGGCAACAAACTTTAATGCTCTCAGTTAAAATAATTGGAAGATGCTTAAATCTGATTTATATCATATTACATGATATTATAGATATTTATTAATACATTAGTACACATACTTTTATGATATAATTTAATGTGAAATGTATATTCAATGATATATAATTAATGTTAGAAAATTATAAAACAAAATTTATGTGATTAATGTGTTGTTATATTTTTATATTAACACATTTATACGCATGTCTTATTTAATATATTATAATCATGGATGTAAAAGATGATATAATACATATGAAGTTATGTATAATTTATTACACAATACTATATTATGTTTCTTGAAAGACTAATATAGCTTGTGGATATATAATTATATTATTAAAATAGTGATATATTTTGCATCATCTTGTACTTACATATGCATAGTGGGTTATGATATTCTGCATTAAAAAGTATTAATTTGTACTATATTACCGTATTTTTCGGACCATAAGACGCTCCGGACCATAAGACGCACCAGTTTTTAGAGAAGGGAAATGAAGAAAAAAAGATTCTGAAACAAATAGTGTCTTAAAATATTTTATGTGCATTAAAACCCAACATCACAGTCATAAACACATGTATTCAACCCTGTAAAGTAAACAGCAGCATTTAGAACCATTTTAGAGCCAGGCAAGCACACAGAGACCACACAGAGCCGGACAAGTAAAAAACTTTTTCTTTAAAGTATATGTGTAGGCTATATTTGGACCATAAGACGCAGGGACTTTTCCCCCCCACTTCTGGGGGGAAAAAAGTGCGTCTTATGGTCCGAAAAATACTGTATATTTAATTTGATTTTACTATTACTTTTTAAAATTTTTTATTATTGGTAGTATTACATGTGTCCCTTTATTTTCTCTATTGACCCCCTCCCCCCCCAGCCTGCTCCCGTCCCCCGGCTCCAGGCACTGACCGCCTCATTGTCTGTGTCCAGGGGCCATGCATATAAGCACACAAGGTCCTTGGTTGATCACCTCCCCTGCCTTCCCTCTGAGATTCCCTCTCTGCACCATGCTTCCTTGTCCCTGGATCCACTCCGCTCATCAGTTTATTTTATTACTTAGATTCCACATGTGAGTGACATCATGTGATACCGGCCTTTCTCTGACTGACTTACTTCACTCAGCATGATCCTCTCCAGTCCCTCCATGCTGTCTCACAGGGTAAGAGATTCTTCTCTGTTACTGCTGCAAAGTGTTCCATGGTGTAAATGTACCACAGGTTTTTATCCACTCACCTACTGACGGGCACTTGGCAGTTTCCAGGTCTTAGCTATTGTAAATTGTGCTGCTATGCACATAGGGGTGCATACCTTCTTTCTGATTGGTGTTTGGGTTTCTTAGGATATAGTCCTAGAATTGGGATCACTGGTCCTAATGACAGTTCCATATTTAAATTTTGGAGGAACCTCCATACTGTTCCCATAAGGGATTTACTAGTCTGATTTCCCACCGGCCATGTACTGTGGTTCCCTTTTCTCCACGTCCTCGCCAGCAGTTGTCATGTGTTGATTTGTTGCTGGTAGCCATTCTGACAGGTGCAAGGTGATATGTCATTGTGCTTTTAATTTGCATCTCTCTGATGATAGTGACTTTGAGCACTTATTCATATGTCTCTTGGCTATCTGTAAGTCCCCTTTGGAGAACTGTCTATTTAGGTCCGTTTTTTATTTTTTATTGGATTTATTTCCTTCTGTTAAGTTGCCTGAGTACCTTACATATTTCAGATATTAACCCTTTTTCAGATGCATCATTTCCATATATGTTCTCCCAAATGTTGGCCTCCCATTTCATTTTGTTGATGGTTTTATTTGTGGTGCAGAAGCTCTTTATTTTTATGTGGGCCCATTTGTTTATTTTCTCCTCAGTTTCCTTTGCCCTGGGAGATGTATCCATAAACATAAACAACAAAAAAATATTTTTATTCTTTTGTTGCAATGATAAATGGGATTGCTTGTGTAGTGTCTCTTTCTGAGAGTGCATTATTGGTGTATAAAAAAGTCATCGATTTTTGGATGTTGATTTTGAGTCCTGCTACATTGTCATATTCATTGATTAAATCTTGTAGTTTTTTTGTGGATTGTTTAGGGTTTTCAATGAACAATATTATGTCATAGGCGAATAATGAGATTGTTAATTCCTCCTTCCCAATTTGGATGCCTTTTATTTCGTCTTGTCTGTTCAATGTGGCTAGAACTTGTGTACTATGTTGAATAGGAGTGATGAAAGTGCGCACCCCGTCTTGCTTCTTTTCTTAGAGGAAAGAGTTTTAATTTTTGCCCATTGAGTATACTGTTCACTGTAGGTTTGTCATATATAGCCTTTATCAAATTGAATTATGCTCCTTCTGCTCTCATTTTGCTGAGAGTTTTTGTCAATAATGGGTGTTAGATTTTTGTCAAATGTTTTTTTCTGAATATATTCATATGATCATGTGATTTTTGTCTTTCAATTTGTTTTTGTGATGTACCATGTTTATTGATTTGTGAATGGTGTACCAGCTTTGCATCCCTGAAACACATCCCTTCTAGTCATGGTGTATTACCTTTTTGATATATTACTGGATCCAACTTGTTAATATTTTGTAGAGGATCTTAGCAACTATGTTCATCAGGGATACTGGCCTGTTATTCTCTCTCCTTGCAGTGTCTTTATCTGGTTTTCTAATTAGGGTAATTCTGGCCTCATAAAAAGAGCTTGGAAGAGTTCATTTCTATTGGATTTCTTGCAATAGTTTCAGGAGTGTAGGTATTAGTTCTTCTTTGGTAAACCATTCTGTGAAGCCATCAGGACAAGGGCTTTTGTTTGCTTTTAGTTTTTTGTTTATTGCCTCTATTTCATCCATTATTATTGGCCTATTCAGGTTTGCTGATACAGTTTAGGGAGATTATATTTTTCTAGGAATTTGTCCATTTCTTTTTAAAAAAATATATTTTATTGATTCTTTACAGAGAGGAAGAGAGAGGGATAGAGAATTAGAAACATCGATGAGAGAATCATTGATCAGCTGCCTCTTGCACACCCCCTACTGGGATGTGTCCGCAACCAAGGTACATGCCCTGGCCAGAATCGAACCCGGGACCTTTCAGTCCGCAGGCTGATGCTCTATCCACTGAGCCAAACTGGTTTCGGCAATTTGTCCATTTCATTCATATGTCCAGCTTGTTGGCATATAGTTGTTCACAGTATTTCTGTACAATCTTTTGTATTTCTGTGGTGTTAGTGCTTACTTTTCTGTTTTGGTTTCTGATTGTATTTACTTGGGTCGTCATTCTCTGTTTATTTATGCATCTGGCAGAGGGTTCATTAATCTTGCTTATTCTTTCAAAGAACCAACTCTTGGTTTGATTGATGTTTTGTATTAGTTTTTGGTCTCTATATCCTTTATTTCTGCTGTAATCTTTATTATTTCCTTCCTTGTACTTACCATGAGCCTTTTTTGTTATTTTCTCCCTAATTCTTTAAGTTATGGGGTTAAACAGGTAGCTATTAACCTACCTTCCTTCCTTCCTTCCTTCCTTCCTTCCTTCCTTCCTTCCTTCCTTCCTTCCTTCCTCCCTCCCTCTTTCTCTCTCTCTCTCTCTCTCTCTCTCTCTCTCTCTCTCTCTCTCTCTCTTTAAGTAGGTCTGTAGTGCTGTGACTTTGCTCTCAGGAGTGTTGTACTGTGTCCCAGAGATGTGGGTTATTGTTCTTTTTCATTTGTTTCCATGGAGCTTTTTATTTCTCTCTTGATCTTGTAGGTAACTCATATCCATTATTTAATAACATGCTATGTAGCCTCCATGTGTGTAAATGTTTTAGGGTATTTTTACTAATTTCATCCCAGAGTGATGTGAGAAGATGCTTAATGTGATTTCAATATTCTTGAACTTGTAGAGACTTGTTTTGTGACCTAACATGTGGTGTAACTTTGTGAATGATCTTTGTGCACTTGAGAAGAATGTATATATGATGCTTTGGCGTGAAATGTTATATAAATGTCAGTTAAATCCATCTGATCCTGTGTGACCATTAGAGTCACTATTTCCTTGTAAAGTTTTTATCTGGAAAATCCAAGCAGTGAAGTCAGTGGGTGTTACAGTCCCCTGCTATGACTGTCGTGTTGTCTATCTCTCCCTTTAAGTCCTCTCTAATAAATACTCAGATGCTCCCATAGTGGGTGTGTATATGTTTATCAGGGTTCTATCCTCTTGTTGGATTGGTTCCTTTAGTGACTTTTGTTGTCTCTTGTGACGGCCTTCAGTTTGAAGTTTATGATGTTGGATATGAATATTGCTACTCCAACTTTCTTTACTTTTCCAATTTCATGTAAAATTTGTTTCTCTCTTTTCAGTTTCATTCTGTGTATGTCTTTTGGTCTGAGGATGGTCTCTTTTATATATATATATGTGTATATATATATATATATATATATATATATATATGATTTTTTACAGTGAAGAAGGGAGAGAGATAGAGAGCTGGAAACATTGATGAGAAGGAAACATCGACCAGCTGCCTCCTGAACACCTCCTACCAGGGATGTGCCCGCAACCATTGTACATGCCCTTGACTAGAATCAAACCTGGGACCTTTCATTCCACAGACCAATGCTCTATCCACTGAGCCAAACCAGTTTCAGCGAGGTGGGTCTCTTGTAGAGAGCATATAGTTGGTCATGTTTTTGTATCCATTCAGGCACCCTATGCCTTTTGATTGAAGCATTCAATCCATTTACATTTTAGGTGTTATGGATAGGTACTTATTTATTGCCATTTAAATTCTGTATGACTAGGTTTCTCTCTCTATTTCTTCTTATTATTACAGCAGTCCCTTTAGCTTTTTCTTTCTTTCTTTTTTTTTTTTTTTTTTTTTTTGTAATGCTGGCTTGGTGGTGATGTACTTTTTTAGTCTTTACTTATCTGGTAAACTTTTTATTTAACCGTGTATTTTGAATGCAAGCCTGGCTGGTAATATTGGTTTCAGATCCTTGCTTTCCATTACCTTGAGTACTTCATGCCATTTCCTCTGGCCTGTGGACTTTCTGTTGAGAAATCAGGTGTCAGCCCTATGGGAGCACCTTTGTAGGTAAAAGTTTGCTTTTCTCTTGCTGCCTTTAAGATTCTCTCTTTGTCTCTAATTTTTGGCATTTTCATTATGTTGTGTCTGAATGTGGGCTTGTTTTGGTTCTTCCTGTTTGTGGTTCTCTTTGTCTCCTGGACTAGTGTGACTTTTTCCTTTACCAGTTTAGAGAAGTTTTCTGTCATTATTTCTTCCAACATGTTCTTTCTCCCTTTTTAACTCTTCTGGCACACCTGGTCTTTGAATATTGTTACATTTCACATTGTCCCATAATTTTTTTAAGCTGTTCTCCTGTTTTGTTTTGTTTTTTTAATTGTTTTTTTTTTTTTCTTTTTGGTTGTCTGGGTGATTCTTTTTAACCCTATCTTCTATTCTCCTAATTCTATCCTCAGCTTCCCCTAATCTGCTGTGTACTTTTTCCAATGTGTTCTTTATTTGCGCTGTGTCATTCTTTATTTCTGTTTTCTTTTTAATTTGTATTGATTAAGGTACTATATATGTGTGTCCTTATCTCGCCATTGCACACCACCCCCTCTGGTCATGTCATCACCCCACTACTGTCTGTGTCAATTGGTTATGCTTATATGCATGTATACAAGTCCTTTAGTTGATCTCTGTCTTTTCCCCAACCCTCTCCTGCCTTCCTTTTGAGATTTGACAGTATGATCAATGCTTCTCTCTCTGTAGATCTGTTTTGTTTTTTGTGTGTTTTTTTTAATAAGTTTTTATTGTTCATATTATTACAAATGTTCCTTTCCCCCCCTTCCCCAACCATTGCTCTCCTCCACCAGGTTCCCACCCCACCCTCTGCCCTTTCCCCACTCCCCATTGTCCTCATCCATAGGTGCACAGTTTATGTTCAGTCTCTTCCCACATCCCTCTCTCCCCTTTTCCCCAAGAATCATCAGTTCACTCCCCTTCCATACCTCTGATTCTATTATATTCAACAGTTAATATTGTTCATCAGATTTTTTTAATTTCCTTGGTTTTTAGATTCACTTGTTGATAGTTACATATTTGTTGTTCATAATTTTTATCTTTGTTTGCTTTCTCTTCTGAAAGAACTCCCTTCAGCAATTCATATAATTCTGGTTTGGTGTTGATGAACTCCTTTAGCTTTTTTTATTAGTGAAGCTCTTTATCTGACCTTAGATTCTGAGTGATAGCTTTGCTGGATAGATTATCTTTGGCTTTAGGTTCTTACTATTCATCACTTGAATATTTTTTGCCATTCCCGTCTGGCTTGCATGGTTTCTGTTGAGAAGTCAGCTGACAATCGTATAGGTGTGTCTTGGTGTGGTCCTCTTTGGATTCCTTTTGTTTGGAGTTCTGTGTGCTTCCTGGACTTATAAGTCTAATTCTTTCACCAGGTGGGGGAAGTTTTCTGTCACTATTTCTCTCTCTCATCTTCTGGGACCCCCATAATTCTGATGTTGGTTCGCTTGAAGTTGTCCCAGAGGTTTCTTACATTATCTTCAACTTTCTGGATTCTCTTATTTTCTTGCTTCTGCGGAGGAGTGTCTTCTGGCTCTTTATGTTTCAAATCTTTGACTTGATTCTTGCAATCTTCCATTCTGTTTTTAGGACTCTCTATAATATTTTTTATTTCAGACAATGTATTCTTTATTTCTTGTTGATCCCTTATCATTTCTTGTTGATCCCTTATCACTTCTTGTTGACTCCTTATTAATTCTAGTTGATCTCTTTTCATATCCTCATAGGTCTTATCCATCTTTTCTAGGAAATTCTTGAAAAACCTTATAAGCATAGATTTGAACTCAATATCCAGTCAATTTTTGTCCTCCATTTCTTTTGTTTGTGATCTATTTTGTTGTCACATTTCGCAGTTACAGATGGGACGGGATTTCAGGGTGGAGCCTACAGCCTTGGCTTCCGTCAGCCCCGCCTGTAGATCTGTTTTTGTTCATCAGTTTATGTTGTTCATTATATTTCACAAATGAGTTGGATTATGTTATATTTTTCTTTCCTGACTGGCTTATTTCACTTAACATAATCCTCTCTAGGTCCATCAACACTGTTGCAAAGGGCAGGAGTTCCTTCTTTTTCACAGTGGCGTAATATTCCACTGTAGAGATGTACCCTTGTTTTGTAATCCATTCATCTGCTGATGGGCACTTAGGCTGTTTCCACATCTTAGCTATTGAAAATTGTGCTGCTATGAACATAGGGGTGCATATATCCTTTCTTATTGGTGTTACTCGTTTCTTGGGATATAGTCCTCGAAGTGGAATAAGTAGGTTAAATGGGAGTTCCATTTTTAACTTTTTAAGGAGACTTCATACTGTTCTCACAGTGGCTGCACCAGTCTGCATTCCCACCAGCTGTGCACAAGGGTTCCTTTGACTTCACATTCTTGCCAGCACTTGTAAATGAAGGTTCCCTTGGGGGAACCCCTTTCTGTGTTGAAAGGAAAATGTAAGTCTTGTATATGTTTCTCTACAAAAAAGAAAGGATTTGTTTCAAACTGACTCAATAAGTGTGGAATTTATACGTGACTTTTTTTCCATTAGGAGTTTTGAGTTTGGACATACAATTAACTCCCATCACCAATCAAGATGAGGGCTTCTGCAAGTATAATTCAGAGCATCTTCTGAACCCACACCTGCATTGTGAGAGTTTTAATTCAGATGAGTTTTCAGAGGCAGTGCCTTTCCATCCTCAAAATAAGCAATTGTGTCAATTTTTCTTTTGTATTTCTACATTTTCTATGACTTACTGAATTATTGGGGTGACATTGGCTAATAAAATATAGGCTTCGGGTGTGAAATACTATAACACATCATCTGCATTCTGTATTGTGTGTGCACCACCCCATGTCAAGGCTCCTTCCGCCATCCTTTACCAACCATTACCCTCCTCCACCTCCCCCCACTCTCCATCATGCGTGTGTCTCTGAGGTGTTTGTCTCCTCCTTAATGCCTTCATCTTTTCACCCTACCCCCAATTTCCTTCTTCTCTGACCGCTGTCAGTTTGTTCTGTGTCTACGAGTTTGTTTCTATCCTGATTGTTAGTGTATTTTGTCCATTAGATTCCACATATGAGTGAAATCATCTGGTGATGTCTTCCTGACTGGCTTATTTCAGGTTTATACAGAATACTCTCCAGGTCGCTCCCTGTTGTTGCAAAGGGTAAGCGTTCCTTCTTTTCTATGGCCGAGTAGTATTCCATTGTGCCAATGTCCAGCTTTGTCACCCACTCATCTACTGATGCCCCTCGGGCTGCTTCCCATCTTGGTTATTGTAAATAATGCTGTGATGAACATAAGGGTGCATATATTCTTTCTAAGTAGTGTTTAGAATTTCTTTGGCTGCGTCCTGCACGCCCCTCACTGGGGATTAAGCCTACAACCTGGTGTGTGCCTGGAGTGGGAGTGGCACTCTGACCTCCTGGTCCAGGGGTCGATGCGCAGCCGCCGACCACGCCGGCCAGGCTCAGGGTTGTTCCATGTGCATTTCCCTGACGATTAGTGATGCTGAGCATCTGTTCATGTGTCTCATAGCCATATGTATGTTTCTTTGTAGATGTGACTATTCACGTGCTTTGCCTTTTGAAATTGCATGAATGTATGTATGTATGTATGTATGCATTATTCATTCCTCATCCTAACATATTTTTCCATTGATTTGTAAAGGGAGTGGAAAAAGGGGAGAGACAGAGATAGAGAAACACTGAGGTGAGAGTTGCACATGGATAGATTTCCCCCTGCATGTTCCCCAACTGGGTACTGAGCACACAACACAGGTATGTGTTCTGACCGTGAATCAAACCAACTGAGCCCTTGGGTCAGGCTTTAATCTGGTTTGAGTTTATTCTGACATATGGTTGTTTGGGTTTGTCAAAGCTGTTCAACAAGTTGGTATCATTGAGAAGAACACTGTCGTGTTGGGCATTTTGAATACATAAAAGTATAAATTATACGTATTTATTTTATAGATTATTAATTCAGTATATTTTATATCACTATGCATCGCTATTTATTATATATTTCATATATAATTACACAGGCATAAGGTGATCTATCACATTGAACCATATACAGTTTATTATGCTACACTAATTGTTACATTTTCTGATAGATTAATGTAGATGAGTGCTTCCTCTCCTTTGGTTCTTCTTAAAAGGAAATGGAGACTCTGTCTCCTGAGCCTGAGCCTGACCAGACTTCTCTACAAAGTAGGAGAGGAGCTGAGTCACAGCTGAGGGGACCCAGACCCTGGGGAGAGGGCTTTAGCCTGGGAGGCAGAGGGTGAGCCTGGCGACCTGGCAGCACCACGCCCTCCCCAGGGGGCTCACTGGGACAGCCCTCCCAGCCCCCAGGGACAGGAGAGCCCTGGGAGCTGTGGGTGCCCTCTGGGTGTGTCCTCAGCCCCGGGCACGTCCCTAAGGTCTGTGTGGGTCCCACAGCCAGCCATATCCTCCCTTCGCTGGACCCAGGAAGAACAAAGCAGTGCCCCCTGCAATCTCCACAACTCCTTCCGCTCTGAGGGCCAGGTTTCCTTCCAGTGCAGTTTCAGCAACTGCTGAACGTGGGAATTAAAGTCATGAGGATGGAGGAGGTGATGGCAACAAGACTTGAGGAGGATGGGTTCCGAGGCAGAGAAAACCCCGGAGAAAAGTCTCTGAGTGTGTGTGCATCCACCACCCTGCGCGCCAGGGCTGCTGTGTTACGCGCACACGCAGGAGCTGCCGGCCTGAGGGCAGCGCTGCAGAAGCTCCACAGCTGCCGGGCCCTGTGGTCCCTGCCTGCTCCTGTGTCCCACAGCCTGACAGTCACACTGATGCTGCTGAGGCCAGGCCCTCGCAACATACTTTAATGCTCTCAGTTAAAATAATTGGAAGATGCTTAAATCCTATTTGTATCAGATTACTTGTTATTTAATAATACATTAATTGTAATACTTTTATAATATAGTGCATAATCATAGAGATATGTGAAATATTATGTATTCAATTATATATAATTAATGTCATAAACATTATATAACAAAATTTATAGGTGATTAATATTGACTTATATTTTTATATTACCACATTTATATTTACATCTTATTTTATATATTATAATCATGCAGGTATATGGTGATATATTACATATGAAGTTATGTTTAATTTATTATACAATACTATATTATGTTTTATGATAGATTAACATACCTTGTGGTTATATTATATTATTACATCTACACTAATAAAAGAGAAACATGCAAATTAACCATATCTCCACTATGCACACTAGGCATGCCCACCAGCCAATCAGGAGCGAGTATGCAAATTAACCCAATCAGATGGCTGTGGCCTCTGAATGAGCAGGAGGCTTCAGTTTCTCCAGCAATGGAGGAAGCCAAGCTTTCCACCTGCTCTGGCCAGCTGTGGCCTTCACTCAAGGCTACAAATTTTCAATTATAGAAGATAAATAAATCCCCCCAAAATGGTGGCAGCCATGGAGCTGGAGAAAGCAGGAGATTTGGGTTGCCCTTGGTGATGTAAGAAGCCAAGCTTCCTGGCTTGCCCTGGCCTCCTCTCAGGGCTACCATGTTTCAATTATAGAAGATAAATAAATTCTAGATACCAGGGCCTCTGCTTGGGTGTCTGGGCGGTATGGCCAGCCTGCAAACTACCACAGGCCTCTCGCCCTGGCTGTCCCATGGCCCAAAAGAACTCCCACCCTGATCCAGTACACACTTCAGGGCAAAACAGCCACCCCACCCATGCACCAGGCCTCTATCCTATCTAATAAAAAATAATATGAAAATTGACTGTCACTTCAACATACAAGATGGCTGCCCCTATGTGGTCAAAGATGGCTGCCCTCACGTGGACACAAGATGGCCACTACAAGATGGACAGGGGAGGGCAGTTGGGTGGGACCAGGCCTGCAAGCGGGGGCAGTTGGGGGAGATCAAGCCTGCAGGGGAGGGCAGTTAGGGGTGACCAAGCCAGCAGAGGAGAGAAGTTGAAGGCAACCAGGCCCACAGGGAAGGGCAGTTGGGAGGGACCCAGGCCTGCCAGGGAGGGCAGTTAGGGATGACCAGGCCTGCAAGGGAGGTCAGTTAGGGGCAAACAAGCTGGCAGGGGAGCAGTTAGGCATCAATCAAGCTGGCAGGGGAGTGGTTAGAGGTGATCAGGCTGGCAGGCAGAGCAGTTAGGGGCAATCAGGAAGACAGGTAGGCAAGCAGTTGGGAGCCAGCAGTCCTGGATTGTGAGGAGGATGTCCAACTGCCTGTTTTGGCCTGATCCTGCTGGCATTGGGCCAAATTAGGCAGTCGGACATCCTTTGAGGGGTCCCAGATTGGTGAGGGTGCAGGCTGGACTGAGGGACACTCCCCTCCATGCACGAATTTTGTGGACTGGGCCGCTAGTACTTATATATTTTGCATCATCCTATAGTTACATATACATAGTGAGATATAATATTTTGCATTTAATGGTATGTAATTTGTATCATATTACATTATACTTTATATTATTATTTTTTAATAATTTTTTATTGCTGGGAGTATTCCATATGTCCCTCTTTTTACCCTAGTGACCCCATCCAGCCAGCCTCTGCTCCCACTGCTCCAGGCCCTCACCTCCCCATTTTCTGTGTCCATGGGCCACTCATATATTCATACAAGGTCCTTGGTTGATTACCCCCACCCACCCTACCCTGCCTTCCCTCTGAGATTCTGCACTCTGTTCCATGTTTCCAAGTCTCTGGATTCACTTTGTTCATCAGTTTATTTTGTTACTTAGATTCCACATATGAGTGAGGTCATGTGACACTTGTCCTTCTCTGAGTGACTTATTTCACTCAGCATGATCCTCTCCAGACCCTCCATGCTGTCTCACAGGGTAAGAGATTCTTTTCTGTTACTGCTGCACAGTATTCCATGGTGTAAATGAACCACAGCTTTTTTATCCACTCAGCTACTGATGTTGCTAGGCTGTTTCCAGATCTTGGCTATTGTAATTGTGCTGCTATGAAAATAGGAGTGTATACATTCTTTCTTTTTGGCACTTTGGGTTTCTTAGGATATATTCCTAGAAATTGGATCGCTGGGTTAAATGGCATATTTAATTTTTTGAGGAAACTCCATAATGCTTTTTATAATGGCTGCACCAGTCTGCATTCCCACCAGCAGTGTAATAGGGTTCCCTTTTCTCCACATCTTCACCAGCATTTGTCATTTGTTGATGGTGTGAGTTGATGATACCTCATTGTCATTTCATTTGCGTATCTCTGATGATCTGTGACCTTGAGCAATTTTTCTTATGTCACTTGGCCATCTATATGTCCACTTTGGAGAAGTATCTATTTAGGTCCTTTGCCCATTTTTAAATTGGATTATTTGTCTTCCTATTTTATGTTGTTTGAGTTTCTTATATATTTAGGATAAAAACCCTTTATCAGATGTATTATTGCCAATTATATTCTCCCATACAGTGGACCCCTTTTCTATTGTTGATGGTTTATTTTGCTGTGCACAAGCATTTTATTTAGATGTAGTCCCATTTGTTTATTTTATCCTTAGTTTCCTTTGCTGTAGGAGATATATCTGTAAAGAATTGCCACGAGAGATATCTAAGATTTTTGTTGCTCATGGTTTCTTCTAGGATATTTATGTTTTCATGACTTACATTTAAGCCTTTTATCCATCCTGAGTTTATTCTTGTACATGGTGTAAGTTGGAGGCCTAGTTTCATTTTTTTGCATGTGTCCGTCCAATTTTCCCAATACCATTTATTAAAGAGCCTGTCTTGATTCCACTGTAGGTTCTTGCCTCCTTTGTCAAATATTAATTGAACTTAATGGCTTGGGACTATTTCTGGGTTCTCTTGTGCTCTCCCATTTACCTATATGCCATTCTTCTGCCAGTACCAGGCTGTTTTGATTTCGGTGGCTTTGTAGTATAACTTGAAATCTATTATTGTGAGTCTTCCAACTTTGTTCTTTGCTGCAACTCTTTGGCATCTATTTTTGTTCCATATAAGTTTTTGGAGTAGTTGTTCTATATCTGTGAAATATGCTGTTGGTATTTTAATAGGGATTGCATTGAATCAGTAGATTGCCTTGGGTAGTATGGATATTTTAATGATATTGATTCTACCAATCCATGGACACAGTTCATGGATTCTTCTACTTGTTTTTATCTCCTGTTATCTCTTTTTTCAACGTCCTATAGTTTTCCAAGTACAGGTCTTTTGCTTCCTTGATTAAGTTTATTTCTAAGTATTTTAATTTTAAATTTTTTTTTGCAATGTTAAATAGGATTGCTTGTTTAGTTTCCCTTTCTGATAATTTATAATGGTGTATAAAAAAATCCATTGAAATTTGGGTATTGATTGTGTATCCTGCTTCACTGCCAAATTAATTTATTAAATCTAATAGTTCTTTTGGTGGAATCTTTAGGGTTTTTTATGTATAATATCGTGTCATCTGGGAGTAGTGAGAGTTTTATTTCCTCCTTTCTAATTTGAGTGCATTTATTTTTTCATGGCTAGGACTTCTAGTACTATGTTGAATAAGAGTGGTTCAAGTGAACATCCCTATCTGGTTCCTGTTTTTAGGAAAAATGGTTTTAGCGTTTTCCAAATAAGTATAATGTTCACTGTAGGTTTGTCATACATGGCCTTTATCATGTTGAGTTATACTTTTTCTATTCTCACTTTGCTGATTTTTTAAAATAAAAAATGGGTGTTGGATTTTGCCAAATGTTTTTTTTTCTGCATCTATTGATATGATCATGTGATTTTTATCTTTCAATTTGTTTATGTGATGTATCACGTTTATTGATTTGCAGATATTGTACCACCTTTGCATCCCTTCAATAAATCCCACTTGGTCATGGTATATGATCTTTTTAATATATTGCTGGATACAATTTGCTAATATTTTGTTGAGGATTTTAGCATCTACTTTCATTAGGGATGTTGGCCTGTAATTTTCTTTCTTTGTAGTGTCTTCATCTAGTTTTGGAATTAGGATAATGCAGACCTCATAAAAAGAGCTTGGAAGTGTTCCTTCCTCTTGGATTTTTTGGAATAGTTTGAGGAGTATAAGTGTTAATTACTTGAATGTTTGGTAAAAGACCCTTGTGAAGCCATCTGGAGAAGAGTTTTTGTTTTCTGGGAGTTTTCTTTATTACTGCTTCTATTTTCTCAGTTATTATTGGCCTGTTGAGGATACCTGATTCTTCCTAATTCAGTTTTGGGAGATTGTATTTTTCTAGGAATTTGTCAATTTCTTGCTCATTGTCCAGATTACTGGCATATAGTTGTTCACATTATTTCTTTACAATTTTTTGTATTTCTATATTGTCAATTGTTAGTTCTCTGCTTTCAGTTTTGGTTTTATTTATTTGGGTCCTCTCTCTATTTCTTGATGAGTCTGGCTAACAGTTCATCAATCTTGTTTATCCTTTCAAAGAATCAACTCTTGGTTTCATTGATTTTTTTTATTTTTTTTATTTATTTTCTATATCATTTATTTATGCTTGAATCTTTATGTTTTCCTTTCTTCTATTTACTCTGGCAATTTCCTTTTCTTTTTCTTTGTTTTATAATTCTTCATTTTAGAAAGTATTACATATGTCCCCTTCTCCCCCCATTGGCTTTCTCCTGCACGTCCCTATCTCCCTCTCCACCCCAGGCCTCAGCACCCTATTGTTTGTGACCATGGGTTATATATATATATATGCATACAAGGTCTTTGCTTGATTAACTCCAACCTACCCATCCCTCCCTGTCTTCCTTCTGAGATTCCGCACTCTGTTTC
This sequence comes from Pipistrellus kuhlii, assembly GCF_014108245.1. NCBI lineage: Eukaryota > Metazoa > Chordata > Mammalia > Chiroptera > Vespertilionidae > Pipistrellus > Pipistrellus kuhlii. The sequence goes on from NW_023425566.1 coordinate 1,121,881, forward strand.
ATTAACGTAAAAATATTCAAACCTCCAAGTTTATTTGAGCCAAATTGTCCAAAATTGCCAGGAAGCAGAATATCAATAGATTGGGATAATGCTCCTGGGAATGGTGGTTTTTCACCTATTTTTATAATTAAAGGGGAAGCTATAAGTGGATTACATGAAATCCATTGATGATAGATTAGGGAGGCAGCAGAAAGCAAAGAGGGGAAACCTCTGGGATTAGATAAAAAGTAAAAGGATAGACATACTTCTTTTACTTAGGTGGGTTCAGGATAGTTAACAGTCAACAATTAACATGATTACAATAACAATGAAGGAATTTGTGGTCATTGTCCTGGTGCCCAGGCCCATTTGGTTGTGCCCTGATGGGTCCACAATAAAGGGAAGTTATAGGCTACCCTGACATTTTAATGATATAGCATGGTAGATGCAAAAAGACTATAAGCTCAGTTAAGGTAAAGATTGACTTTATCAGGAAAGATACTGGCCTAGAGGTGACTACCTACCATAACTGCTTTTAATTAAAGCTTAATTTCAAACCATTCTTTGTGGTTACTTTAGGTCTTTGAGTTAGCAAGACTGGGCCTTCCCTGAGCTTGTCAGGTTAGCAGATGGCCCCTTTCATCCGTACATCCCTCTTGTTCATAAATCAATCTACAGGACGCATTGATGACCAGCTTTCGGTTGGATAATGGAGTGTTGTGTCCCACGGTGCTAGGAAGGCTCATTCCAAGGATATCTCAATGTCAGTATTTATCTTGCTGAATAGGGGGATCATGGGATTGGGGCAAGACCATAACCTTAGATGGCATTCAAACTTGAATATTCAAAATAAAAGGCAGGTAAATGGGAGCAGTCAGGTCCTATATGTCCTTGTTGAAAAGTATTCTGAATAATTTCTAACTTTAAAAAACATATATTTTATTGATTTTTAACAGAGAGGAAGAGAGAGAGATAGATAGTTAGAAACATTGATGAGAGGGAAACATCAATTAGCTGCTTCCTGCACACCTCCTACTGGGGATGTGCCTGCAACCAAGGTACATGCCCTAGACCAGAATCGAACCTGAGACCTTTCAGTCTGCAGGCCAATGCTCTATCCACTGAGCAAAACCTGTTAGGGCTCATTTCTAACTTTTGAGCCACCATAATCTGAGTCTTTTTGCTATTTGTCTTAATTTTTGTTTTGTTGGCTTTTTTGTTGTTGTTTGTGTGTGTGTGTGGGGGGTGTATGTGTGCATATAATATAATATTTTCATACCAGGAACAGAAGTAACAATATTAAACCAGTGACAGTGATTAGAAATAGAAAATGTCTAATATTAGACAAGGAAGGACCTTGGGGGAAATACTATTCTACTATTATCCAGAAGTTCTAAGTTTTCTTCTGGGCAGTTAATTTAATCTATTCTTTTTTTAAAAAAAATATATTTTATTGATTTTTAACAGAGAGGAAGAGAGAGAGATAGGTAGTTAGAAACATTGATGAGAGAGAAACATCGTTCAGCTGCCTCGTGCACACCCGCTCCTGGAAGATGTGCCCACAACCAAAGTACATGCCCTTGACCAGAATTGAACCTGGGATCATTCAGTCCACAGGCCAACACTCTATCCACTGAGCCAAACCGGTCTCGGCTAATTTAATCAATTCTGATACTTAAATAATATTAATCTAAAATACTCATCTAGACTAGATTCATATATAATTCTAGCAGGGAAATTATTAGGGAAGTGTTCATCGAGGGTTTTGTCCAAGATAGGTCCTTTATAATAGATACCAGAGGCTCGGTGCACGAAATTCATGCACAGGAGTGGGGTTCCCTCAGCCCAGCCTGCATCCTTTTGCAATCTGGGATCCCTGCAGCAGGATTGGGCCTAAACCAGGAGTCAGACATCCCTCTCACAACCCGAGACTGCTGGCTCCTAACCACTCACTTGTCTGCCTATCTGATCGCCCCTAACCACCTCTGCCTGCCTGATTGCCCCTAACTACTCACCTGCCTGTCTGACCACCCCTAACTGCCTCTTCCTTGGCCCACATTTCATCCAGAATGACGTCCAGAAGGTCGTCCAGAAGGTCGTCCGATCTAATTAGCATGTTATGCTTTTATTTTTATAGATAGCCCGAAAAAAATGTATCAAATCTGATATTGATAATAGAAGACTACCAGTGTGTGGCCAACAAAACATTAACTTCATTATCATAGCTGATAGTCAGAATATCATTGTCGAGTAGGTAGGAAAGATTAGCAGGTACCCAAGTTAAATTTGTCATGTCTAATAGGGAAAGGGATTCCTATAACATTAGGAAACCATGAGGGGGATAATAATAACTTAAAAATAATTTTATATACATTCAATCAATAACAATTAGATGATACAAGAACAAGGTTTGAGCAGCATCAATCTGTGAGCAACAGGCCTTGTTGACGTCTTGGGATGGCTGTCTACCTCCTCTGGAGTCAGAGGCTTCTCATCCTTGAGATGAAGGCGAGTGTCAGAGACAGGAGCAGATGTCCATTCGTGGTTAGGTACCTGATAAGTAAGGTCCCTTTAACTCTGTTGGAAAGAGTATTTCATTAATGTCTTTCCCAGTGGGCAAAAATATCTCTGGTTGTCATAGCCTTTGAATCTTTGTCTCCTGGGAATTCTGTGAAATGAAGGTTACTAATTTGTTAGTTCCTATAATACAGAATGTCTGCTTTTTAGTTTTCCTTATATTTGGGATACAAAAGATTTAAAAATCAACAATATTTTAAACAGTCATAAAAATAATTATTCTCAATTCATTTAGTCCCATAGTTGTTTTGTTTATCCTGATTATTTTCCAGTACTTTTCTTTGGAATCAGTTATTCCTCAAAGTTCTATAAATCTTCATCCACTCCAAAGATATGACCTGTTTAGACACAGAGTCCTTTTCATGGATTTGTCTAAAGCTATAATATACCTGCAAATGCATCAGAGTAAAGCAATGGCTGTCCATGAATGACAAAATTAAAAAGTGGCTGGGTTATAGATTTGATTATGATGCAATTGATAAAAACAAACCTTGCTTTTCTATAAGATATAACATTTAAGACAACTATTCCTTGGTAAATAATAATTACTGTAAATGACAGAGAATATAAAATCTGTATATGTTTAGATTCAATATATAATTTCAGCATACAAAGACAAATAATGTGTGTGATTTTTAAAATGTGGCACAGGAAGCCTAACCAGTGGACACAGACAACGGGAGGTGAGGGCATGAGTAAGGGGTGGAAGGATGAGGGGGGATAAGGACACGTATGTAATAACTTAATCAATAAAGAAATTAAAATGTGGCACATGGCTATTGCAAGTGATGTATTGAGCATTGAAAATAATTCATAAACTCTCAGGATGTGGGACACAAATGCCCAGAGTATCACTGGCAGATGCCCCCACAGGGGTCATCGCTCTTGACTTGCCTGGTGTCCCTGACTGGACACCTGCTCCCCCCTGAGAGCTTCCTGTTTGAACTTGGCTCTGAATCTTTGCAAGTTCCTTTCTGAAGGAACTGAAATTTCTATGACATTCATTTTAACAAAATATATGTAATAAGTAGAAAATAGTTATTATCAATGTTTATTTGACAAAGCTTCCCATGTATATTAAATGGGCCTAATTTAATTCAAAACTATTTCTTTTAAGAAGAGAAAATAAATCCTTGAGTTATTCCAGGGCCCATTGGAATAACTCAAATTCATCTCTTGGTTAAAATCTTAAAATTTAAACTTAAGAAAATTGTCAAATATACTTAACCAAAATATTATATCAAAAACTCTTTGTAAATCTAGGGGAAAAAAACCATACATATATTTTATGGTCAGAACTCTGAAAGACATTAATCAAACTTAAACCAGTTTTTAATATTAAAATTTTTATCCAGACCACAGAGTTCTGCTTAATTTATATAAATGTTTAATTTTTTTGTTTTTAAATTAGGCCAATAAGATTATATCCTAGTAATGTCATCCACAGGCTGAAAATTTACCACACATAATACACAGGCAAACACATAACACATAAGACCCTACACATAAAGACCTTAACATAACATGATCTACTAACTTTTGCAGAGAAACCACAAGATTTTTTTCCTCAAAAATGTATTTCCATACCTCATGCCTTCTATTTATAACTTCTCCCAATTTAATTTGAAGTTTTGACTCTTAGAAGCCTCAATTTCCAATAATAAACCAAAATAAAATAAGTGACCAGCATTCTTTATATGGACGTTTATAACCACACTCTCACTTTTAAGAAACACATCTTCAAGCACCAGACATTCTATCAAAAGCTTAAATACATTTTACAGACTTTCGGCAATAAAGACAAAAGGAAGAGAATGTAAAGACTTACTTAGCAACCAATGTTTCAGTATTTCATGTTATTTCAAAATATCTAGAAATTCAATAACCTTAATTGAAATTTACTAATTTAGAAAGGAAAAGTTGAAATAAGTTAAGTAACTTGTTCAGGTGGCTGTCTTCCAGAGATTGGCCCAGACCAGAGTTCCTGGTGTTTGCATCTCAAAGGTCCTGGGACTTTGGTTTTGGAAAGCCAGTTATCTATGGGCATTTGAGCGGAACAGGGGGGTTTGGGGGCTGTAGAAGGATTCAGTGGGCTTTGATATTCTAGAGCCACACCTCTGATCCTCCAAAGACTGCAGAATAAAACAGGACAGTACTTCAATTCCTCAGAGATTGGCAAATCTTGGCAAAAGGACTAATTCACCCATTCTGAAACGTTTCTTTCTATTTGAGTATATTTTCTCTGAGGCTCTGTAGCAGTTACAGAGAGATCTAGTTTAAGGTAGCATATAGCTGAGTGCCATTTCTGATTCATAACGGCTTACATTGACCTCAGAAGGCCTCATTCTCTATTCACTTCCCTGAGAACGTCAAAACCAATTTAGTTGTATGGTTCCATTAACTGGCCAAACCTCTTCATAGTGGGCATCACTGATTTTACAAATCTCTATCAGGTGGATTGGGACCGAATTAACCAGTAACATATGTTGCCCCTTAACATGCCCTAATTGAAAGGGGACAGGTTCTGATTTTAAAAGAGTCATTGGGTGGTTAGACACCCCTACCATTCCCTCCAAGGGAGAGGGAAACACATGGGCAGGGTTAAGAACAGATAAAGTAGCCCCAGTACCTACGAGGGCCTTAGTAACTTCCCCTTTTAAGTTAATTTTAATTTCTCCAAATATATTAGTAAGGAGAAGGGGGAATACCCTCTCATAGTCCTGCAGCAGCCCTATGTTTGCTTCTGTTTTCTTTTTGTAAATCTCCCTTCTGGTTTTCTTTTTAAACAATCTTTCTTATGGTGACCTGGCTTCTTGGAGCAAGAACAGTTTCACAGCAGACCTTACTGTGTGATTCCGTGGCCTTGCTCTCAGAAGCCTGGAGGTACATTCTTTGGAGCAGGTCAGAAGAGCCAGGATTACATGTTCTAACAGATACATTTTGTGAGTCCATCAGGGTCCTGGATAAAGTCGGGGAAATTGCTGGTTCCTGTGTAGCTGAGACCAGCTTTTTCCAAAGGGAGCTATTGAAATCCCTCTTCTCATTTTTCTTCAAGTGAGTGGTAGTAGAGGAGATGGAAGGGGAAGGAAGGAGGGATGAGAAAGAGCAAGTCCAGACAAGGAAGCTCAGAAAGGAAGGGGGGGGGGGGGGGGATTGAGGTTAGGCATTTATTAGCTTCAGAATAGTTCTGAGACAGTCTCTAACATTTCTTATTCATTTCCATCTTTTTTCTGGAAGATTTTTCTTTCTTTTTAGAAAAAAATATATTTTATTGACTTTTACAGAGAGGAAGGGTGAGAGACAGAGAGCTATTCAATAGAAACGTTGATGAGAGAGAAACATTGATCAGCTGCTTCTTGCACACCCCCTACTGGGGATGTGTCCGCAACCAATGTACATGCCCCTGACCAGAACCGAACCCAGGACCTTTCAGTCCGCAGACCGACGCTCTACCACTGAGCCAAACCTGTTTCGGCAGATTTTTCTTTATGCTTCTTAGAAGTTTCTAATTTCCAAATCAAGATATGCCTCCCATATAGTCATTCAATTTAATTTCAAAGCTGGCATTTTTACAATTTCTGCAGCAAAATGTTAATGGAGGTACCCAAAGACAATTGCAGTTTTAAATTAGTATTTTCTAGTTAAGTCTTCCCATTTCTGTAAAGCACTTACAAGTAAAGACTTCCTATCAGGAGTATTAAATGAAGGCTGGGGTCTGGGAGTTTCTGGCCTTGGAGGCACAATTTTCCATGTTAAATTTTATTGATTTACTTACTTTTAGATATCTGTAGTCTGAGCAAATTTTCTAGACATGTTATGTAGTGGGTCAAGTGTGGCCTCAATTTCTCTCCCAGCTCTCTAAAATAACTGGAAGGGGCTGGGCCCTGGCAGACAAAACCCGATGGGTGCCCCCTAGAGGAGCCAGTCAATTAATTACAGTTGAGTTTGGATTTACTTATGAGGCTCCTGCATAGCTGACACCTCCAGATTCGCGCTGGAGAGAGGATGTGCCCCTTTCTTCACAGCTGAATGAGTTCAGCTTTTATACAGCAAAGATATTTTGCTCAGACTCTCAGAAAGCAATTGCAATTGAAAAGCCACAATCAAAACAAGTCACCCTTTTCTTTCTCTTCTAGTCCTGCCTTAGCCTGAGTTCCGTCAGCCCCTACCTGGGTTCTGTCAACCCTCAACCTTAGTTCCACCTCAAGTATTTTAAAACACAGCCCAATTAAAGTCAGACCCTCTGCCCAAAGCAAGGGAAGGCCCTGGATCCAAGAGACAACTCTCCCAAGTCCACCCAGTGGGTGGGGAACCAGCCAGCTTAATAAGCTCCTTGCTGATAAGCTCCTTGCTGGAATCTAGCACTGGATCTAGGTCTGCTGGAGAAAGCTGGGTGAGCTTTTTTTGGGAATCCTGCCGACTATGCCAAGTAATGTTAATATAAAAACATTCAAACCTATAACAAATTTCTGTGAGTGTATTTAAGCCAAACTCTCAACAATTGCCAGGAGAGTTTTATTGTAATTATCTCAATGGATTGGGATAATGCTCTGGGGAATGGTGGTGTTTTTTTGTTTTTTTGTTTGTTTTTTACCTATTTTTATACATTACAATCAAAGGAGAAGACATAAGTGCTAGAAATCCATTGGTGCTAGATTAGGGAGGCAGCAGAAAGCAAAGAGGGGAAACCTCTGGGATTGGGTAAAAAGTAAAATAATAGACACTTCTTTTACTTAGGTTGGGGACAAGATAGTTAACAGTCAACAATTAGCAAATGACAATGAAGTAATGTATGGTCTCTGTCCTGGCACCAAGTCACAATTAGATGCCTTTTAAGGGGTCCAGAAAAAGGGAAGTTACAAGTTACCCTGACATTTTAATGATATGTTATTATAGATGCAAAAAGACAAGAAGTTCAGTTAAGGTAAAGATTGACTTTGGCCGAATCAATGAAGGAGAAACACCACATGACCTCACTCATTGGTGGATGATAAAGATCATTATAAACTGATGAACCAAGAGACAGATATAGAGAAAGTAAAGCAACAGGCAGACTGTCGAATAACAGTGGGGAGGGTCGGAAGATCTGGAGGAGATAATAGATCAACCGAAGGACTTGTATACATGCATATAAGTACAACCAATGGACACAAAACTCTGGGGAGGGAGGGGATGTGTGGGAGGGAGGGAGGGGGGCAAAAAAATTAATAAAATATGTAAAAATAAATTTAAAAAAATAAAGTGCACAATTCAGTGGAAAAAAAAAAATAAAGATTGTCTTTGGCCGAAACCGGTTTGGCTCAGTGGATAGAGTGTTGGCCTGCGGACTGAAGGGTCCCGGGTTTGATTCCAGACAAGGGCATGTACCTGGGTTGAGGGCACGTTCCCAGTAGGGGATGTGCAAGAGGCAGCTGATCGATGACTCTCTCATTGATGTTTCTAACTATCTCTCTCTCCCTTCCTCTCTGTAAAAAATCAATAAAATATATATATTTTTAAAAAAGATTGACTTTGTCAGGGAAGATACTGGCTTAGAAGATGACTACCCCCATACTGCTTTGAGATAAAGTTTAATTTCAGACCATTCTATGTAGTGACTCTAGGTCTTTGAGTTTGTAAGACAGACTTGCCCAAGTTTTTCAGGTTAACATGTGGCCGCTTTCATGCACAGTTCCAAGCTTCCATGTCTCTGGATCCACTCTGTTAATCAGTTTATTTTGTTACTTAGGTTCCGCATATGTGTGCTATCATATGATGCTTGTCTTTCTCTGATTGACTTATTTCACTTAGCATGATACTCTCAATGTCTCTCAATGCTGTTTCAAAGAGTAAGAGATTTTTCTTTGTTACTTCTGCACAGTATTCCATGGTGTAAAAGAAGCACAGCTTTTTTATCCATCTACTGATGGGCACTTGGGCTGTTTCCAGATCTTAGCTATTGTAAATTGTGCTGCTATGAACATAGGGGTGAATACATTCTTTCTGACTGAATCATTGAGTTTCTTAGGATATATTGCTAGAAGTGAAATCACTTGGTCAAATGGCAGATCCATATTTAATTTAAAAACTCCCTACTGTTTTCCATAATGGCTGGTCAAGTCTGCATTTCCACCAGCAGTGTACTAGGGTTTCCTTTTCTCCACATCCTCGTCTGTACTTGTCATTTTTAATTTGCTGATAAGCCATTCTGACAGGTGTGAGGTGATACCTCATTGTGATTTTAATTTGCATCTCTCTGATAATCAGTAACTTTGAGCATTTTTTATATGTCTCTTGGCCATCTGTAAGTCCACTTTGGAAAAGTGTCTATTTAGGTCCTTTACCTTGGATTATTTTTTTCCCCTTGAATTATTTGTCTTTTGTTAAATTGAATGAGTTTCCTATATAATTTGGATATTAACCCCTTTACTAGATGTATCATTGTCAAATGTGTTCTTTCATACAATGGGCTTCCATTTCATTTTGTTAATAGTTTCTTTTGCTGTGCAGAAATTTTTTATTTTGATGCAGTCCCATTTGTTTATTTTCTCCTTAGCTTCCTTTGCCTAGGAGGTGCATCCATAAACATATTGCTGTGAGAGATGTCTGAGATTTTGCTGTCTATGGTTTCTTTTAGGATTTTTATGGCTTCACAACTTACACTTAAGTCTTTTAACCATTTTGAGTTTATTCTTGTGTGTGAGCTGGGGCTGACCAGCAGCCCCTGAACGATGACAGAACAGAATACCCAGACAGTTTGACTGTGCAAGAGAGGGCTGAGGGGCCCCTGACTTTAGTAGCCAGAGCAGCCTCTATAGCCTATCTCATTAGGCCTATATTGGAATTTTTATCTTTAGATATAACCAATAGATTGAGTAGTCTTGGGAGGACACATGTTTACATTGTCCTTTAGGCAAAGGCATCCAGGGATTATAAGCATAAGGATTCCAGAAAACACCTGAGATCTCATATGCATAGACTTGTTTGGAAAGATAGAGGAATAATAAGGGGCACCACCTTCAACACTTTCCTGCCTGAGCCTCCCCTAAGCTGGAATTCCAATGAACAGGGCATGTGGCCTTCCACACACTTCCCTTTTATCAGAATGTGCTCCTTACAACTTTCCAGCCAAGTGGCTTGTGCTCCCCATCAACTTCCCCTTTTTTGTTTTGCTGAATGTAGAAGACAGAGGGAGGTGGTAAACTTTCTGCTTTGGAATGTCAGTGTCTGCAAAGTGCACAACTGCTCCAGTTCCAATTTTACAGACTATAAGGAAAACAGGAAGAGCAATGGCTAGTTATCTGGGACGCGTGGAGTGTGAGTATGCTCCAATAACTGCTCAGCCTCTGCTGTCAGCTTCATCATTACCCAGGTAATTCCAGGGTTCAGTGCTGCAGTCCCCAGGCTCAGATGCTCATTTCTAGAAGAGGATTGGTCCCGTGCCATGCCATGGTAGGGTTTAATCCGGTGAGCTGGAATCTGCAGCAGCCCTGTGGGGGTAGAAAAACACGCATATTGTCTCCTCCATGTTAATAATTCGTTGGGTCCCATTCAGATATTAGTATCCACATCTTGCCCCAAAACTGAGGTTTCTGAGATGGGAATATGGAGGTAAAGTGCCGTTCTACAGAGGATTGCAAATGATAATTCAGATTTAAAAACATTAAAAGTAAAGAGTGTTTTAGATAATATTATAGCAGGGTTCTTGAGTCCCATATTCCACCTTTTTTTGTTTTACTAGCATGCCCTTCAGGGTAGCATGGGCATGTTCAGTGATGGCCTGCCCTTGTGGATTGTAAGGGATTCCTGTGGGATGCTGGATGGACCAAGTTCTGCAAAATGCAGTGAAGCCAAGGCTGTTGTAAGCAGGCACATTATCAGTTTATCTTGGCTAATATAGCTGTAATTGGAAACAGGTATTATTGAATTCATGCAAAGAAATATATTGCCATGTATTAAAAATTGCCAGATTGTGGAGGGACAGGTGAGGAGAGTATATAATTTACCAAATTGGTTTAAATATGCTTCCTTATATCTGAAAAACAAAAAGTTTAAGAATCAGCAATACTTTCAAGTGATAGAATCTTGTCCTTTCTGCAAAACACAATATTCCAGATTAACAATAGAGCTATGAATAAACGCATAATCTAGTTATTATTTGACAAAGCTTCCCATGTACCGTAAACAGAAAATTTTCTTTCAGGAGAGAAAAAACAAATACTCGAAGCATTCCAGGGCCTATTGGGATGATCTAAAGCCAATTCTAGGTCAAGAAAAAGTTTCGAACTTCATTTCCTCTTGGGTGTGGCCAGCAAATGATATTAATTGGAATTGTGCTATCAGTTTTCCTGAGTACATTGATATAAGCTATTTACCATCTGGTTATACCCTCCGGTTAGGAAGGCAAAATGCAAATCATTTACTCTTAAGTGTCCTTGGTTTAGAGAAGATAGGATTTACTAGATGGCTCCAAATTGCTGTTTAACCTTCTCAATTTCCCTATTTTACTTGTCCTGGCTTACTGGCCTGTGTCATTGATATAATTTCCTTTCAACATTTCTCTTCACAAAATTCTATAACTTTCACAAATCTTTCTTCAGAAACCTTACAACTTTCAGAAATAACCAGCTCTAGAAACCACTTTCTTTTTCCTACAAAATGCATCTCCATGTCTCATGGTTTCCATTAAATCAGAACCATAATTTATTTCTAATTAGCTAGAATTCTTAACCCTTAGAAAACTTAATTTTTAGATAGAATATAAGTAATTAACAATCCTCAGATTAGCAATACATTCACATTTTAAGAGATATTTCAAATAAAATACAAGATATTCACTAACAGATTCAAACTATCCTCTAGATTCTGCATACAAGGCAAATTCAGATTAATATTTCAGTATCCTGTTACTTGAAAATATTTAATAATTTTTACTATTTAATCCAGCAAACTCCAAATTTTTATTTTTTTTAAATTATATTTTTCTGTAGCTATTGACTTTTAAAAAAAATATATGTTATTGATTTTGTACAGAAAGGAAGGGAGAGATAGAGAGTTAGAAACATTGATGAGAGAGAGTCATTGATCAGCTGCCTCTTGCACACCGCCTACTGGGGATATGCCTGCAACCAAGGTACATGCCCTTGACCGGGACCTTTCAGTCCCCAAGCCGACACTCTATCCATTGAGCCAAACCGGTTTCGGCAAACTCCAAATTTTTAAATTACCAAACACTTTGGAAAACTATTATCTAGGCATATATAATTACCACTGAAAAAGCTTTATCATATATCCTTCATTTTGGTTATACGTATTTATTTTGCCTTGATAACTTTGAGGTTTTAAAGCCAATTATTATTACATAAGGCATTGTCCTTGGCAAATCTTGTAACAGAGATAATTCACTGGCCTTTAGTGGCTTTAATTTGAAAGTTATATATATATTTATTTTTTATTTTTTTATTTTTTTTAATTTTTTTTTTACAAAAATGGAAGTGGCTCTCACACTGCTATTTCTACAGCATGCTGGAGGGCATTTCTACAGGTCTGATCATCCTAGGAAGAAGACTTGGGGGGATTAAGTGATTATTTCCCACATTTTTTTCTTTCTGAGCCTTCTCACACTGGAGGCGGAGGACCAGGGGCCTGAGGTATTACAGGCTTTACCGGCTCTGCTGCAGGAGGTGAGGCAGTGGCAAATCTTCCTGGCATTCAGTAGGCTTTTAATCCTAAATATGAAGTGGGCATAATGCAGCTTGAATTAGATGACAAAGGCACTCGCTTTCCCTAAGCCTGATTTCTCTTTAAATTCCTGTCTATTTGTCCCCAAAGATCAACACCGAATGCTTCATCATCAGGGAACCAAGGATTATAAATTATAGACACCATTTCCGTTTAATAACTTTTTAAATAACAGAGAGATGTTACTCGGTGGACAGTTGCTGTCCTATTGTGGAACCTTAGCTGAAAAAGAATTCCCTCGAACTTAGAAATTCCAAGCTGGCTCCAATGACTTACTGCAACAGTTACTTTTGCTTCCTTCCTCTGTTTTCGAGGGTCCTGCTGTTTCTCTTGGGGTTGCTTGGTCCTCCTCACACAGGGCACCACATTGCCAGAGTTGACAAGCAGCCCCTGAATGATGGCTGAACAGATTCCTCAGACAGTTTGTGCAAGAGAGGGCTAAGGGGCCCCTGGCTTTAGTAGCCTCTATAGCCTGTCTCATTAGGCCTTTATTGGCATTTTTATCTTTAGATATAATCAGTAGGGTGAGTGATCTTGGGAGGACACATGTTTACATTGTCCTCTAGGCAAGGGCATCCAGGGATTATAAGCATAAGGATTCCAGAAAACACCTGAGATCCGCATATGCACAAACTTGTTTGGAAAGATAGAGGAATAATTAGGGGCACGGCCTTCGACACTCCTCTAAGTCTCCCCTAAGTCAGAATTCTGATAAACAGGGCATGTGGCCTTCCACACACTTCCCTTTTATCAGAATGTGCTTCTTACAACTTTCCAACCAAGTGTCTTGTGTTTCCCAACATGTATGGTGTAAGTTGGTGGTCTAGTTTAATTTATTTTATTTTTTTTGCATGTATCTGTCAAATTCTCCCAACACCGTTTATTGAAGAGACTGTCATGACTCCATTGTAGGTTCCTGCCTCCTTTGTCAAATATTGAGTGTAATGGCATAGGTCCGTTTCTGGATTCTCTGTTCTGTTCCATTGATCTATATGATTGCTCTTGTGCCAGAACCAAGCTGTTTTGATTAGGGTGCCTTTGTAGTGTAATATGAAGTGTGGTATTGTGATTCCTCCAACGTTGTTCTTCTTTCTGAAGATTGCTCAGGCTATTCTGGGTCTTCTTTGGTTTGTTTAATGTATTTGTGAAATATGCTGCTGGTATTTAATAAGTATTATGTTAAATCTGTAGATTGCCTTAAGTAGTATGAAAATTTTAATGATGTTGATTCTACCAACCCATGAACACGTTATATTCTTCCAGTTGTTTACTAGTATATCTCTTTCTACCCCCCTCCCCCCCCTTTTTTTTTTTTCAATGTCCTATACTTTTCCAAATACAGGTCTTTTGCCTCCCTGGTTAAGTTTATTCCTATTTTAATTTTTTATTGCAATGGTAAATGGGATTGCTTGTTTAGTTTCTCTTTCTGAGAATTATTGGTGTATAAAAAAGACAATTTTTGCATGTTAATTTTGTATCATGCTACATTGCCAAATTCATTTATTAAATCTACAATAGTAGGGTTTTTTTGTGTAGAATCTTTAGTTTTTTCTATGTAAAATATCATATCATGTGTGAGTAATGAGAGTTTTACTTCCTCTTTTCCAATTTGGATGCCTTTTATTTCTTCTTCTTGTCTGATCACTATGGCTAAGATTTCTAGTAATATGTTGAATAAGAGTGGTGAAAGTGAACATCCATGTCTTGTTCCTGTTTTTAGGAAAATGGTTTCAGCTTTTGCCAATTGAGTTTGATGTTTGCTGAAAGTTTGTCATATATGGCCTGTAAGATGTTGACTTATGCTCCCTCTATTCTAATTTTGCTGAGAGTTTTTTTAAATGGGTGTTAGAATTTGACAAATGTGTTTTTATGCATTGATTGATATGATCATGTGATTTTTGCCTTTCAATTTGTTTATGTGATGTATCATCTTTACTGATTTGTGAATATTGTACCAGCCTTGCATCCCTTGAATAAGTCCCACTTGGTCCTGGTGTATGATCTTTTTAATATATTGCTGGATGCAATTTGCTAATATTTTGTTGAGAATTTTATCATCTATGTTCATAGGGATATTGGCCTGTAATTTTCTTTCTTTGTAGTGTTTTTATCTGATTTTGGAATTAGGATAATGCTAGCCTCATAAAAAGAGCTTGGAAGTGTTCCTTACTCTTGAATTTTTGGAACAGTTTGAGGAATATAAGTGTTAGTTCTTCTTGGAAAGTTTGGTAAAACACCCCTGTGAAGCTATCTGGAGAAGGGCTTTTGTTTGCTGGGAGTTTTTTTGATTACTGCTCCTATTTTCTCAGTTATTATTGCCCTGTTCAGGGTACCTGATTCTTCCTAATTCAGTTTTGGGAGACTGTATTTTTCTAGGAATTTGTCCATTTTATCAACATTTTCTAGCCTGTTGGCATATAGTTGTTAATAGTATTCCCTTACAATCTTTTGTATTACTGTGTTGTCAGTGGTTAGTTCTTATCTTTTGTTAATTTAGGTCCTCTCTCTTTGTTTCTTGATGAGGCTGGCTAACAATTCCTCAATCTTGTTTATCCTTTCAAAGAACCAGCTCTTGGTTTCAATGATTTTTTTTTGTGTGTGTGTATTATGTTTTTAGTCTCTATGTAAGTTATTTCTGCTTGAATTTTTATTATATCCTTCCTTCTATTTTATGTTCTCTTTATATTTCAAGTTATAGTGTTAAATAGCTTATTAATGATTTATTTTATTTTTTTGAGGTATGCCTGTAGTGCTATAAACTTCCTTTTCTGGACTGCTTTTACTGCATCCCAGAGATGTTGGATTGCTGTGTGTTTATTTTCATTTGTTTCCGGGAAGTTTTTTATTTATTTTTTGATCTTATTGGTAACCCATTCAGTGTTTAATAACATGCTTTTAGCCTCCTTGTGTTTGAATGTTTTTACTGTAGTTAATTTCTAATTTTATCCCACTGTGATCAGAGAAGACAGTTGATGTGATTTCAATCTTCTTGAACTTGTAGAGACTTTTTAATATCCTAATATGTGGTCTATCCTTTAAAGTCACTGTTTTCTTGTTAAGTTTTGGTCTGTAATATCTATGCAGTGAAATCAGAGGGATGTTGATGTTCCATATTATGGCTGTAATGTTGTCAATCTCTTCCTTAGAGTTCTCTAGATAATATTTATATATTTAGGTGTTCATATATTGGGTGCATATATATTTAGCAGGGTTATATTTTCTTGTTCGATTAAAAACTTTAGCATTATGTAGTGACCTTTGTTGTCTCTTGTAATGGCCGTCAATTTGAAGTCTATTTTGTCAGATATGTGTATTGCTACTATAGCTTTTTTTTCTTTACCATTTGCATGGAAATTTTTATTCCATCCATTTACTGTCATTCTCTGTGTGTCTTTTGTTTTGATGTGGGTCTCTTGTAGATAGCATATAGTTGGGTCATAGTTTTGTATCTATTCAGCTACTCTACGCCTTTTGATTGAAGCATTTAAGCAATTCACAGTTATAAGGTTCTCCCTCCTCCCAACTGGTGGGCGGAGTTATGACATTACTGGCACCTATCACAGAGACATCTCCAAGACATTGAGCCATCAATCAGCGCCTGCCAAAGTGTCCTGGAGCCCACTCTTTCCTGTTTTACCCTGGGTCCAACCCTCTCCTGTTCCTCTCCTTAAAAAGACCCCCAGACCAGCCACATGCTGCTGATCCTCCATGTCCAGGTGGCAGCCCGGCTGGGACCATCTCCCTTCCCAACTCCTTCAATTCTGATTTCTCTACCTTCGTAATGAATCCCGCTCATTACTGGGGAATAAACTTAACTTTAAAACTCTTTGGTGGTCAGTTTCCTGCTCCTCAAACCTTACAACAGTTAGAGTTTTTATTGATAGGTTCTTACTTATAGCCATTTTAATTCTGTATGCCAGAGTTTCTCTCTTTGTTTCTTCTTTTCATTATAGCAATCTTTTCAGGATTTCATAATGTGAAGTAAAAGCAGGATTGGGATTGATCCAACAAGAAGATATAACCCTGGCAAACATATATGAGCCCAATATAGCAGCACCTAAAATATGAAAATCTACCAAAGGGTTTTAAGGGAGAGGTTGACAACAACACAGTCAAAGTAGGGGACTTTTACAGCTCATTGGCTTCATTGGATAGATCTTCTAGACAAAAAATTAACAAGGAAAAAATGACAAAGGACACACTAGATCAGATAGACATAATTGACATTTATAGAACATTTCACCCAAAAGCTGCAGAATATACTTTTTTTTTTAAAGTGCACATGGATCATTCACAAAGATAGACTACAAGTTAGCACACAAAGCAAGTCTCTACAATTCAATAAGAATAAAATAATATAAAGAACCTTCTCAGATCACAGTGGAATGAAATTACAAATTAACCACAGTAAAAACACACAAAAACATTCTAACACATGGAGGATAAATAGCATTTTATTACAAAAAGAATGTGTAACCATGGAGATAAAGAAAGAAAGAAAAAACCTTCTGGAAACAAATTAAATGAACACACAACTCAAATCTCTGGAACACAGGAAAAGTAGTCCTGAGAGGCAAGCTCATAGTACTCCAGGCCTATGCTGGAAGCCAATTCCAGTATGTCATAATTGTAAGAGTTTCATCAAAAGGTTGGTGAAACTTGGGGGCTCAACAGGGGCTGAGTCATATATCTAATCACCTGTTGGAATGGCTAAAAGGCACTTCTCCCAAACCTGAATAGGATGATTATTTGCTGCCAGACAGCTCAGGGCTTTTCAATCTACATGTTATTGCCTCCTGTTGGCCAAATACCTGAACATCTGAGGGCTATTTCCCAATCTGACAATGCTTCTGTAAACCCTACTTTGAAGTTTGTGTCTCCACCTTGCCTTAGGATAAATTGTGCTAATAAAAAGCAGGGGTCCTGAGAGAAGAAAGAACTAAGAACTTAGAGCTTTGGCTCCTTTAGTTGAGGCTCCTCTGACCCCCAATGCCTTTCAAAATTATCTTTCATCTTTGGACTCTTATTTAATCTATGCACAGCCTTTCTCCAGATTGATGAACCCTTCTTAATGCTGGAAAAGAACCCTCACAGGTCTACCTAAAAAATATAAGAAAAATTAACAATAAACTATTTAACCCTACAAATTAAAGAGTAAGAGAAAGAGCAATAAGAAATCCCAGGGTAAGTAGAAGAAATAAAATAATAAAGATTAGAGCAAAATAAATAACATAGAGACTAAAAATCCAATACAAAAGGTAAATGAAACCAAGAGCTGCTTCTTTGAAAGGATAAACAAGATTGATGAACTGTTAGCCGGACTCATCATAAAACAGAGAGATGGCCCAGATAAATAAAATCAGAAATGAAAGTGGAGAAGTAACCACTGACACCACAGAAATACAAAGGATTGTAAGGAAATACTATGAATAACTATATGCCCACAACCTGGACAATCTGGATAAAATGGAAAAATTGCTAGAAAAATACAATCTCCCAAACTGAATCAGGAATAATCAGATAACCTAAATAGGCCAATAATAATAGAGGAAATAGAAACAGTAAAAAAAACAAAACAAAACAAAACAAAAAAACCTCCCAGAAAACAAAATCCTTGTCCAGATGGCATCAAGGGGAGTTTTACCAAACATTCAAGGAAGAGCTAACAGTTATGCTTCTCAAACTATTCCTAAAAACACGAGGAAGAAACACCTACAAGGTCTTTTTATGATGCTAGCATTATTCTAATTTCAAAACCAGATAAAGATACTACAAAGAAAAAGAATTAGAGGCAATATCCCTGATGAACATAGATGTTGAAATCCTCAACAAAATATTAATAACTTGGATCTAGCAATGTATTAAAAAGTTCATACACCATGACCAAGTAGGATTTACTTGAAGGATGCAAGACTGATATAATATTCACAAATCAATAAATGTGATATATCACATAAGCAAATTGAAAGACAAAAATCACATGATCATATCAATAGACACAGAAAATGCATTTGACAAAGTCCAACACCTCCTATGATAAAAATTCTCAGCAACATGGAATCTACAGATTCAATGCAATCCCCATTAAAATATCAATAGTATATTTCACAGAGCTAGAACAAATACTCATAAAGGAAACCATAGGCAGCAAAATCTAGACATATCTTGCAGCAGCATGTTTACGGACACATCTCCCAGGCAAAGGAAACTAAGGAGAAAATAAACAAATGGGACCACATCAAAACAGAAAGCTTCTGCACAGCAAAAGAAACCATCAACAAAATGAAAAAAAAAAAAAAGAGTCCACTGCATGGGAGAACATATTTGGCAATGATACACCTGATAATGAGTTAATATCCAAAAAATATAAGGGACTCACAAAACTTAACAAAAGGCAGATAAACAGTCCAATTTAAAAATGGGCAAAAAACCTAAATAGATACTTCTCCAAAATGGACATAGAAAAAGCCAAGAGACATATGAAAAAATGCTCAAAGTCACTGATCATCATAGAGGTGCAAATTAAAATGACAACGAGGCATCATCTCACACTTGTCAGAATGGCTACTATGAACAAATCAATAAATGACAAGTGCTGAGGAGGATGTGGAGAAAAGGGAACCCTGGCACATTGCTGGTGGGAACGCAGACTGCCCCAGCCATTATGGAAAACAGTGTGGAGTTTCCTCCAAAATTTAAATATGGGTCTGCCATTTGTCCCAGTGATTCCACCTCTAGGAATATATCCTAAGAAAACCAAAACACCAACCAGAAAGAAGGTATGCACCCCTATGTTCATAGGAGCACAATTTACAATAGCTAAGATCTGGAAACAGCCCAAGTGAACATCAATAGATGAATGGATAAAAAGGCTGTGGTACAGTCACACCATGGAATACTGTGCAGCAGTAAAAAAGAAAGATCACTTACCCTTTGAGACAGCATGAGGGACCTGGGAGTATTATGCTAAGTAAATAAGCCAGTCAGAGCAAGACAAGTATCACATGATCTCACTCATATGTGGAATCTAAGTAACAAAATAAACTGATGAGCAAAATAGATCCAGAAACACAGAAGCATGAAACAGACTGTGGAATCTCAGAGAGAAGGGGAGGGTGGGTCAGTGGGAAGAGATCCACCAAAGGCCTTTGAGTTAATATCCAAAGTATATAATTTATAACCCGTGGAGACAGACAATATGGTGGTGAATGCCTGGGGTGGAGAGTAGGGGAGGGCTAGAAGGGATCAATGGAGGGAAAAGAGGGACATATGTAATACTTTCAACAATAATGTTTAAATTAAAAAAAAAAAAAAAGAATAAACCTGACAAGAAAAGCACAGAAATTTATTAGATTGAACACTGAAATAGATAAAAGATAACTTGAATAAATGAAAAATCAGCCATTATAGAAAACAGTATGGAGTTTGTTCTTGGTTAGGAGACCTCCATCTTAAAGTTGTCAATTCTCTCTAACCTCTAAATTTTTTATTTTTAAAAAATCCTAACCCAAGGAGTAAAGGTATTTTCTCCCATTGATTTTTAGAGAGAATGGGAGAGTGGGATGGGGAGAGAGAAGAGGAGGAGAGGGAAATTTAGACAGGAGAGAGGAACATTGATTGGTTGCCTCCCACACGCGCACCAATGGGGCTGGAGATTGAATGCACAGCCGATGTATGGGCCTTTGGCTGGAATCAAGCTTTTGGTCCACAGGGTGATGCTCCAACCACTGTATCAAACCAGCCCGGGCTCTAACCTCTAAGTTTAATGCAACCTCAGACCACCCTGACTTGAAAAACAAACACATTTTTAAAATTGATTTCAGAGTGGAAGGGAAAGGAGAGAGAGAAATAGAAACAGTAATGATGAGAGAGAATCATTGATTGGCTACCTCCTGCATGCCCCACACTGGGAATTAAGCCCACAAGTCGGGCATGTACCCTGACTAGGAATCGGACTATGACCTCCTGGTTCATAGTTCAATACTAAACCACTGAGCCATGCTGCCAGGGCCACCCTGATTTTTTTTTTAATGTGGCAAAATTAGGTTATAGTTCACCTCAAAGAATAAACCATCATATAAAAGAACAGGAAATGAAATTCTGAAAATTAAGATTGAACATTTTATAAATAGAACATTAAACAAAACAGGAATTTCAAAACAGCTCCAAGTATATGGAAATGTAATAAACCACTGAAGTGGCATTTGAATGCACTGGTCAGGATTCATTTGGTTATATGTAACTGAAGCTCAATGTAAAATATATTAAGAAAATGCCTCAGATCTCTCAACTTCATCATCGAAAATGGCCTGAGAAGCAAGCAACGAACAAATGGTGTATTATTTGGTGTGCTTCTGTTTGTTGGAAAGGCTGTGTGTGTGTGTGTGTGAGTGTGTGTGTGTGTATGGGGAGGGGTAATACACATTTGTTTACTTATGCTTAACCCCCTAAAAGCATGCACAGTGAACAGGTATTATTAGATGTCTCCAGGAAAGAGATTCAAGGCATGAATCTTTTCCCCCTTGCTGGACCTCAGGAGAAGAGAGTTGAATTAAGTGTGTTCTCTAGTCCCCCATTGGCAGCTTATGTTTCATATGTATCCTTTTTTGTGTATATGAACTTGGAAAATGTAAAAAAAAAATGTATAGGGCACATGATTTTTAATTAATATAATGGTATTATACTATCAATTTCCCCCCCAACCCAGCAATGTTTTTTAAGATTTATTCATGAGGCTGTGTTCATGCTTAGTTCATTGCTTCCAACATCTACATGTGGCCATGGGGTCAGTCAGAAAGAGTGGATTACACTGCAGTAACAAATACTGCCCAGCCCTAGCTGGTTTGGCTCAGTAGTAGAGCATCGGCCTGTGGACTGAAGGGTTCCAGGTTCAATTCCAGTCAAGGGCACATGCCCAGGTTACGAGCTTATCCCCAGTAGGGGGCATGTAAGAGGTAGCCAATCAATGATTCTCTCTCATCATTTATGTTTCTAACTTTCACTCCCTCTCCCTTCCTCTCTGAAATCAATAAAATATATATTTAAAAATAAAATAAAAACAAATAGTGCCCAGTTTATGCTAATATGCAAATGGTCATCATGCCCTCACACATAATGACTGATCAGCAGGAGGCTGCATGTGCAGCAGGTGCACACAAGTGGATGGAGCTGTGTGCTCAGCAAGGCATGTGCAGGTGTGTGCATGTGTAACCAGTCACCAGGGGATGTATGGAGCACCTCTCAGTCCCTCCCTCCCTGGCTCCTGTGGGCAGTGGTGACTTGCTCCCACCTCCTGCAGAAGCAGTGCAATTCTCTCCTGTCTCCCTCCCATGGAAGCAGCACGACTCCCGTTGGCTCTTGCCGTCTCCTGCAGGTGCACTGGAGCTCCCACTGGCTCCTGCGGAATAGCAGGTGGCCTTCTGTGTGAGATTTTGTGTGCTGGGCCACTAGTAATTATATAGACCTTTGATGGCCAAAGTATGTCACATGATTCTACCTAACTTTAAATTCACGGCCACGATGTGACTATGGAAAGAGAAAGAGCTGGAATGTCTATAGATTGTCCTAATGACTAGCACTGACCCCCCAGTTGCCTTCAACTCCCTGCTGCCCCAACCAAATGTGTGATTGGCATACCTGACATGTCCTTCACAGGCCCACGTGACCACTGCTCTGGACACACACCCAGGAGTGGAGTTTCTGGGCATAGGGCATGTAGCTAATTTCCCTAAGGAAAGCCAGCTCACTCTCCCGTCAGCTGCTCCAGTCCCTGCTGCAAGCACACGGGCAGGCGCCTGTAGCCCCACTTCTTGCCAATGCTTGGTAATAACCAGCTCTTTAAGTTTTCCAGTCAAGTAGGTGTAAAATGATAGCTGTTATTGTTCTAAATTGTAGTTCTCTGATTGCTAATAAGTTTAAGTATCTCTTCATATGCTTGTTGGTCTTTTAATTTCCTTCTTCTAGAAAGTACTTGGCTTTTTTTTTTTTTTTTCTATTAGTAGTCCTATAATTTTCTTGTTGATTTTCAAGAGTTCCTTTAGAGATTTTCACAGGATATTACACAATATGAATGTATTCCTCTTCTCCCAGAAAGTAATGTATTATTTTAATGGATTCTATCTCATCTTCCAGTTCTTTGGGTGGGGGGAGGAGGGGATCTTAAGAAGGAAAGATAGGCCCGACTTTAATCAGGAGCCATTCCTGGGCCAATCAGTGGTGACTGGGAATGTGGGGCCTAGAAAAGGACTGCTTCTATGTACACCACAAGTCTGAAACAGAAGAAAAACTTTCCCAGAATAATGTGTAAGGGTGGGGAGGGGATGTTGCAAGGAGGGAGGAATGTTCTTTTTCTGGGCAAAGCAATAGCTAGTCCCTTGGCTTAGTATCTGATGAAAAAATTAGTCACTATATCCATAAGGATTATTTGATTGCAAGTGACAGAAACTCAATGGAAATTAATTTTTTTTTAATGTATTGGTTAAAGTAATTCAAAAGAACAGTGGGTAGGAGAGTTGCATCTAGGCTTTCCAGTGATGTCATCTGATCTCCATCTCTCTCTCCATCTTATCAATAAGCTGTCTCCAATGTGAGTATGGTGGCGTCCCATAGCCAAGCACACAGATCACATAACTACTCCACCTAAAGAAAGTGGTTCCATCTTAATCATATGATAGAAAAAATCTTGGGAAGGATTCTGATTGGTCCAACTTAGGTCACATGCTCCTTTTTGAACCAATCACTGTAGAGAGGAATAGAGTCATCTGATTGGTCAGACATGGGTCAAGTATGGGCTCATCCCTCTTGAGACCACAGTAAGAGGGTGCCCCATGGGAAAGAGGGGTTCATACCAGAAGACCAGAGAAGACATGCTGGTCAGGTAGGACCCAGAAATGCCAGATATAGATCAGATCTCTATCACATTCCCTTCCTCATTATGTGTCTTATATGGGTAAGAATTTAAAGAAGGAAAAAAGAACTACAATAGAGCTCGGAAAAAAATATTGGTGACTCAGAGAATTAGGGGTTTGGCAAGTGAATCAGACACCATATGGGAAAAGACTTATGAATATTAAACTTCAATAGCACAAAAATACACCAACCAACCAGAATCCCAATAAGTAAGATTAAGAAACTAAAGAGTCCTAGCCAGTGTGGTTTGGTTGGGTGTTGATCTGAGCACCAAAAGGCTGTTGATTTAATTCACAGTCAGGGCACATGCCTAGGTTGTTGGCTGATCCCCAGTGGGGGGGCATGCAGGAGGTAGCTATTGGATGTTTTGCTTTCACATCGAAGTTTCTCTTTCTAAAAATCAATAAAAATAAATAAGTAAAAAAAGAAGAGAGTGAAATGAAATGTTTCAAGTGTTGAGATACCCCACCAATCTATAATTCTGTCACTGTGATGTTATTTTTCATGAGTGAAAGAGAAATAGAGACTTTCTTGGACAAATACAAATTAAGAAAATTTGTTACCAATAGACTCTCTTTGCAAGAAATGTTAAATGGAGCTCTTTATAGAGAAGGATAGTAATATAGGTCAGAAACTAAGGTCCACATAAAGTGAGGAAGAGCAGTGAAGCAAGATAGTAAAAATAAAGTAAATTTTTATTTTTCATATTCTTAATAGATCTAACAGACACTTTGTTCAAAGCACGAATAACAACAATGTGTTTGGCTGTGCATACTAGTGTATATGCATGTGCTCATGTATGATTATGCATAAATGAAATGAATGATAGTAGCATTATAAGGGATGGAAGGAAGAAATTAGGAATAGTCTCTTATTGCACTACTTGTGAAGTGGTATAATGTTATTTGAAAGTGGATTTAGATTCATTATAACTGTATATGGCAAACTCTAGTATAACTACTAAAAATAGTCAAAAAAGAACTAATAATGCCAACGAAAAAGAAAATGAATCATATAAAATGCAAAGAGTGTATGAAAAAAAATAGAAACAAAGAATGAGGGCAACCAGTAAAAAAGAAATATGTTAAATATATATTTAATATATTATATATTTTTATATATAGCACGTGTGTCAAACACAAGGCCCGCGGGCCAAATCCGTCCCGCCAGGCCTTGCAATGTGGCCCGCACCGCGCTGTCATCACTGCACTCCGCTGCGTTTCCATCACAATGACAGTTTATGACTGTTCAGTAAACCATTCGGCCCGCGATTTAGGCTGGATTTTAGATTTTGGCCCCTTCTCTGATTGAGTTCGACACCCCTAATATATAGTATTTATAGTATATTTAATATTCTCAGTGCACAGAATTATTGCACGATTAGGGTTCCTAGGCCTGGCCTGTGTTCAGGGCCAATAGGGGCCTTTCTTCCCACGCTTTCTGGCTGAGGCCTTCCTTCATTCCACGCTGCCCCCTGGTGGTCAATGCACATCATAGCGAGTAGTCAAACTCCTGGTGTGTCAAACTCCCAAAGAGACAATTTACATATTAGCCTTTTATTATATAAGATATCCTTAACTGAGGATATTTTTCATTGATTTTTAGAGAGAGTAGAAGAAAGAGGGAAAGAGACAGAGAGAGAAAATGTAAGTGAGATAGATACATTGAATGTCTGCCTTCCACATGCACCCCAACCAGGGCCAGGAGTCTGCAACCAAGGTATCTGCCCTTGACTGGAATAAAACCCAGGACCCTTTAGTCCACCGGCTGACGCTCTACCCATTGAGCCAAACTGGCTAGGGCTGAAATGTAATAAATATTAATCCAACTATATAAAAAGTCACTTTGAAAAACCAATGGTTGAAGTACAACAATTAAAAAAAAACAGGTATTGTCAGAATGAATAAAAAAAGACTTAGCTATACATTGCCTATAAGAAATCTACTTTATTTATCTTTAAAATCTCTCTCTCTATATATATTTTATTGATTTCAAAGAGAAAAAAGGAGAAGGAGAGAAGGAAACATCAATGATAAGTATGCCATTGAGCTTACAATATGGCCATTATTGTAATGGAGTCTGACTGGGAGTCAAACTGTAAACTCCTGGTTCATTGGTCCACGCTCAACCACTAAGCCACACTGGCCACCCAAGAAGCCCATTTTATTTTATTATTAAATATATTTTATTGATTTTTTACAGAGAGGAAGGGAGAAGGATAGAGAGTTAGAAACATCGATGAGAGAAAAACACTGATTAGCTGCCTCCTGCACACCTCCTACTGGGGATGTACCCGCAACCAAGGTACATGCCCTTGACCGGAATCAAACCTGGGATCTTTCATCCCAGGTTAGTAACAAGTGTCCTAGGTTGACACTCTATACACTGAGCCAAACTGGTTAGGGCAAGAAGCCCATTTTAAATATAAAGACACACATATATTAAGAGTAAATGGATGGAGAAGAATATACCACCCTAACACTAACCAAAAGAAAGCAGGAGGAGCTATATTCCATTCAGACAGAGCAGACTTCAAAGTAAAGAAAGTTACCAGGGACAAAGAAGGGCTTTAAATAATGATAAAAGGGTCAATTTTCCAAGAAGATGTAACAATCCTTAATGTA
The DNA here is from genome assembly GCF_014108245.1 of Pipistrellus kuhlii. Classification (NCBI taxonomy): domain Eukaryota; kingdom Metazoa; phylum Chordata; class Mammalia; order Chiroptera; family Vespertilionidae; genus Pipistrellus; species Pipistrellus kuhlii. Next base: position 1,147,689 of record NW_023425566.1, read on the forward strand.
CATGTGCCTTCCTGATAACAGTGTCAAACTCTGTGAGAAAAAAAACTGGTAGAAGTGCAAAGAGAAATACATGAATCTACTGTCATAGTTGGAGACTTCAACACCCCTGTATCAGAAGTGGATAGATCAGCAAGCAGAAGGTCAGAAAGGACATAGCTGAACTTAAGAACATCATCAGTCACCCAGATACAGTTGACATGTATAGACTATATCTCCCACCGACAGAGGAATACACATTCTTCCCAAGCTCACATGAAACACTAAATATAGAAAACTTTCAGGATCAGAAAACATCTTCACAAATTTAAGAGTAGAAACTATACCATGTCTTCTTTCAGAACCCAATGGAATTAGACTAGAAAAAAACAAAAAAAAAAAAAAAAAAAAAAAAAAACCACCCACAACACAGAAAGATAACAGGGAAATCCCAATAGAGACTAAATAACACACATTTAAAAAAACATTATTGACCTGGCTGCTGTGTGGGAGGCAACCAATTGATGTGTTTCTCTCACATTGATATATGTTTCTCTCCCTCTCTCTCTCTCTCTCTCTCTCTCTCTCTCTCTCTCTCTCTCTCTCCCTACTCCCCCACCATGCCATCTCTCCCTTCCATTCTCTCTGAAAAGCAATGGAATAAATATCCTCAGGTTATGATTAACTAAATTATTGATTGATTTTGAGAGAGAGGTAAGAGAAAGAAACATTGATTTGTTGTTCCACTTATTTATGCATTCACCAGTTGATGGTTATGTGTGTCCTGACTGGGATTAAACCCACAATGTGGTATATTTGGCTGATGCTCTAACCAACTGAGCCACCTGGCCAAGGTCTAAACAACACACTTCTAAATGGCATATAGGTCTAAGAAGAAATTGCAAGAAAAATTTATAATATTTTGAGTGCATGAAAATGAAAATTTATCAAAATTTCTGGGATACAGCAAAAGCAGAGCTCAGTGGGAAATTTATAGAATTGAATGCATATATTAAATAGAAAGATCTAAATTTCATCATCCTAACTTCCACATTAGAGAAAAAGAAAAGGAAATTAAAGTAACAAAGAAATTAGTAAAAATGTGAGTTGAACCTTGGCTGGTTTGGTTCAGTAGGTAGATATTGGCCTATGGACTGAGGGGTCCTGGGTTCAAGGGCACATGCCCAGGTTGTGGGCTTGATCCCCAGTGGGAGGTGTGCAGGAGGCAGTTGATCAATGATGCTCTCTCATCCTTGATTTTTCTCTCCCTCTCTCCCTCTCTGAAATCAATAAAAACACATAAAAATAAATTTAAAATCTTTTTAAAAATGTGAGTAGATAGCAGTAAAATTGAGAACAGGAAATCATTAGAGAAAATCATGAAACCAATGCTGATTCTTTGAAAAGATTGATAAAATTGATTAGCTTTTAGCCAGGCTGACTAAGGAAAACAGAGGACACAGGTTACTAATACCAGAAATGAAAGAGGGGCCATCATTACAGACCTTATGGACACTAAAGGGATAATAAAGGAATAGTATGAACTCTATGCCCAGAAATGTGATAACCTAGATGAAATGAGTCAATTCTCTAAAAGATATAATCTACCAAAGCACACACACAAAAAGTAGACTATCTAAATGGATCTATATATAGGGTTGGGCAAAAGTAAGTTTACAGCTGTAAATGAAAAACAGAGTTTATTCTTGTATTATTATTTATTAGTTATTGTATTTCCATATGAATAGCCTCCTTTTGCCCCACGCTGTATCAATAATTTTTGAATAATTACTGAATCAATAATTAACAACTCTTCGAATCAGAAAACAACAGCCTGAGATAGGTTCACTGGAAAATCCTACAAAACCTTTAAGGAATAAGTTATACCAATTGTCTAGAGTCCATTTCAGAGGACAGAGCAGAGGACATCCATTCTGCAATGCCAACATTACTCTAATAGCAAAATCAAAGACACTACAGACCAATGTATCTCTCATGAACATAGATGCAAAAATCTTCAACAAAATATTGGCACATTGAACCCAATGATGTATAAAAAGAACTATACACCATGTCCCAGGTATACAAGAGAGGCTGGTTCGTCATTTAAAAATCAATTATATCAATAGATGCAGAAAAGGCATTTGCCAAAATCCAACACCCATGCATGATAAAAATCTTAGCAAACTAGGAATAGAGGGGAACTTCCTCAACTTATAGAGAATATCTACAGCACTGGCTGGAATGGTTCAGTTGGTTGGAGCATCATCCCATGTACCGAAAGGCTGCCAGTTCAATTCTGGGTCAGGGTACATCCCTAGGTTGTGGGTTTAATCTTTGATGTGGGTGTGTACGGGAAGCAACTGATCAATGTTTCTCTCACTCTCTATCTCTCTCATCTCTCAAATTAGCAAAACATATCCTCAGGTGAGGTTTTTGTTTTTTGTTTTTTTGTTTTAAAAAGAATATCTACAAAAATCACACAGCTGACATCAGATATAACAGTGTTAAACTCAAAGCTTTCCACTAAGATCAGGTCCTCAAGAAGGATGTCCCCTCTCACCACTGCTTTTCCACATTGTCTTTGTTTGCAGATGACAAGATCATTTATGTAGAAAATCCAAAGAATTGACACCCCCCACACAAAGTTCTAGAGCTAATAAGTGGTTATAGCATTTACAAGTTACAATTTTAAAATATGAAAATAGCCCTAGCCTGTTTGGCTCAGTGGATAGAGCATTAACCCAAGGACTGAAGGATCAAGGGTTCAATTCTCAATATTTTCAGTTTGTCAGTTCCCCTAAATCAATATACAGATTTATTTCAATCCCAATCAAAGCCTCAGCAATTATCAAGGGCACATACCTGGGTTGCAGACTGGATCCACAGACCTAGGTCAGAGTGTATGTGGGAGGCAACCAATTGATGTGTTTCTCTCACATCAATGTCTCCCCCCCTTCCTTTCACTCTAAAAACCAATGAGGAAAATATCCTCAGGTGAACATTAAAAAAATAAAAAGTAAATTGCTCTTCTGTATACCAGCAATGACAAATTGATGTGATTTTCAAAAACAAACAATAACATTCACAATAGTGCCTGAGCAATGAAATAGTTATAAATTTAACAAAATACATAGATCTTCTTGAGAGAACAACAAAACTCTGGTGAATGAAGCCAAAGGAGAACTAAATAAATGGAGAGAGAGTTCATATTCATGAATAGGAAGACTTAATATTTTCAGTTTGTCAGTTCCCCCCAAATCAATCTACAGATGTTGCAATCCCAATGAAAGCCTCAGCAATTATCTTGTAGATATCAACAAACCAAATCTAATGGTTATACAGAGAGGTAAAAGACCCAGAATAGCCAACACAATATTGAAGGAGAAGAGCAAAGAAGTTATGCTACGCTGCTTCAAGACTTATTATAAACCTACAGTAATCGAGATAGGGTGGCATTGGCAAAGACACATTATTGGATCCAAGGAACAACATAGGAAGATCAGAAATAGGCCCACACACATATAGTCAACTAATCTTTGACAAGGAGCAAAGGCAATTCAAAGGAGACAATACAGCCTGTTCAACAAATGGTGCTGGAACACCTGGACATCCACATGAAGAAAAGTTAATCAAATACAGACCTTACATACTTCACAGAAATGAACTTAATGTGGATCACAGACCTCAACGTAATGCATAAAAATCCTAGGAGACAATATAGGAGAAAATCAAAATGACCTTGGAAATGTCCTTTTAGAAAAATTGATACATAAGAGAAATAATAGATAAGCTGGATTTCATTAAAATTAAAATTTTTGGCGTCTGGAGAAACCAAGATGGCAGCATAGGTAAACGCCTCACTGCAGCCTGGCACAACAATTCCAAAAAATACAACTAAAATATAGAGTGGACATTATCCAGAACTACAGGAAAGTTGACTGACTGGAAATTCTACAACTAGAAGGAAAGAGAAAACCGGAAGGAAAATCAGAGGAGCTGTAAAAGCCCAAGGTATGGAGACACGGTGCACACGTGGGGGAGGAGGGGCAGCTGAGTGCCTGGTTGGTGTTCCCTAGTGGGAAGGAGATAAAAGCTCCAGATTGTGCTGAACCCCAGTTCCAACTGCATTGAACCCCAGTCTGGGCGAGACCCTGGGGTCCCAGGCTCATACAGAGGGATTCTAGGCTGTAAGGTGGAAACTCAGGGAGCAGCAAAAGGCAGAGCCCTGGAGTTGCACACATTGCGCGCAGAGGACTGACTGTTGACTGTGCCGCTGTATTGCCCTAGCAAGAAGAAGACAAGCCGAAACCGGTTTGGCTCAATGGATAGAGCGTCGGCTTGGGGACTGAAGGGACCCGGGTTTGATTCCGGTCAAGGGCATGTACCTTGGTTGCGGGCATATCCCCAGTAGGGGGTGTGCAGGAGGCAGCTGATCGATGACTCTCTCATCTATGTTTCTAGCTTTCTGTCTCTCTCCCTTCCTCTCTGTGCAAAATCAATAAAATATATATATTTTTTTTTAAAAAAAAAAAAAGAAGAAGAAGAAGAAGACAAAAGCTCCAGACTGCACTGAACCCCACTTCCAACTGCACTGAACCCCAGTTCCGGGCTCATTGGGGGAGAGACTAGACTGTCCAGTAGTGGGCAAAACTCGAGGGCACCTTTCTGCCAGAGGTGCTTACAGCGAGTACCAAAGGACACTGAGGAACACTGAGACTCAGGAACCTCATAGGGCAGGGCTGATGGAAGCCAAGGCTGTAGGTTCCACCCTGAAACTCCGCCCCATCCAAGTTGAGCACAGAGGCTTTTGAATAAGGCTTACTCCCGGCATAGACACAGCTGATCCTCACAGCCAATTGGCCTGGAGGTCAGTTCCTCCCAGTGATACCAACAACAATTAAAATTTAACTACAAAAGACTGTACACACAGTCCACAAAGGAGTGCACCAAGAGTGTCCCCCTCAGATACCTGAGGAGACTGAACCATATAGAACACCTTAACACACAAAGTCACCCTACCAACTAAGGGAAGCAGCAAAAATGCTGAGACAAGGAAACAGATCACAAACAAAAGAAATGGAGGAAAAGAAGAGACTGAATATAGAGTTCAAAACCATGCTTATAAGGTTTTTTAAAAATTTCCTAGAAAAGGCCAATAAAATAAATGAGACCTATGAGGATATGAAAAGGGATCAACTAGAAATAAAGAATACATTGTCTGAAATAAAAAATATTATACAGAGTCCTAAAAACAGAATGGAAGATCGCAAGAATCAAGTCAAAGATTTGAAACATAAAGAGCCAGAAGACACTTCTCCGTAGAAGCAAGAAAATCCAGAAAGTTGAAGATAGTGTAAGAAACCTCTGGGACAACTTTAAGCGAACCAACATCAGAATTATGGGGGTCCCAGAAAATGAGAGAGAGCAAGATACCGAAAGAATACTGGAAGAAATAGTGACAGAAAACTTCCTCCACCTGGTGAAAGAAATAGACTTACAAGTCCAGGAAGCATACAGAACCCCAAACAAAAGGAATCCAAAGAGGACCACACCAAGACACATCATAATTAAAATTCTAAGAGCAAAAGACAAAGAGAGAATATTAAAAGCAGCAAGAGAAAAGCAGGTAGTTACCTATAAAGGAGCACCCCTGCAATTGTCAGCTGATTTCTCAACAAAAACCATGCGGGCCAGACGGGAATGGCAAGAAATATTCAAGGGGAATAACAAGAACCTACAGCCAAAAATACTCTACCCAGCAAAGCTATCACTCAGAATTGAAGGCCAAATAAAGAGCTTCACAAATAAATAAAAAGCTAAAGGAGTTCATTACCGCCAAACCAGAATTATATGAATTGCTGAAGGGGGTTCTTTAGGAAGAGGAAAAAAATAAAGATAAAAATTATGAACAACAAATATGTAACTATCAACAAGTGAATCTAAAATCCAAGAGAATTAAAAAACCTGATGAATAATATTAATTATTGAATATAATAGAATCAGAGGTATGGAAGGGGAGTGAACTGACGATTCTCGTGGAAAAGAGGAGTGGGGGATGTGGGAAGAGACTGAACATAAACTGTGCACCTATGGATGAGGACAATGGCGGGTGGGGAAAAGGCAGAGGGTGGGGTTGGAACCTGGTGGAGGGGAAAAAATGAGGAACTTTTGTAACAATATGAACAATAAAGATTTATTAAAAAAATAATAAAATAAAATAAAATTTTTGGTGTCTGAGTGCAGAAGAAGATGGCAGTATCCACAGGAGTAATTCCTTGTAATTTTTGTGCTTGTTGGAAGAATTTGAAGAAAGACAAAACGGAGTAGGCAATGGTACAGTTAGCTGGGGCCTTGAAGATGATGAAGATATGACACAAGGTGGACAGGCATGATTATTGGGCCTCTAAGGATAAATTATGAAAACAGAAATATATAGCCTGACAGTAGAATGTGGACCTAAATATCCAGAAGGTTCTCCATCAGTTAGATTTGTAACTATAATTAACATGCATGAAATAAATAATGCCAGTGGAACAGTTGATGCATGGAGCATACCAGTATTAGCAAAATGGCAAAACTCATGTAGCATTCAAGCTGTACTTCAAGAACTAAGATGTCTGCCTGGACCGGTTTGACTCAATGGATAGAGCGTTGGCTTGGGGACTGAATGGTCCCGGGTTCGATTCCGGTCAAGGGCATGTACCTTGGTTGCGGGCATATCCCCAGTAGGGGGTGTGCATGAGGCAGCTGATCGATGACTCTCTCTCCTCGATGTTTCTAACTCTCTATCTCTCTCCCTTTCTCTCTGTATAAAAATCAATAAAATATATTTAAAAAAAAAAAAAAAAAAAGAACTAAGATGTCTAATGATGTCCAAAGGTAATGTGACACTTCCACCACTGCCAGAAGGACAAACAAACAATTAATTTTAATGGATCTCAAACTTGTCTTAAATCAACAATCTTCTACTCATGTTAATGATGTGATTAAACATAGCAATGCAAAATACCCACACATTAACTGAAAGAATGCCAGCTGGTAAACATGACCTAGCCATGTGTAAGAATATATTGAATATATGTATACACATTATGTTTTCAGGGAACAGAAGAAAATATGCCGCATAATTTTTTTAAGGCACTGTCATTTAAACATAAACCTGGAATATTCAAAATAGAATTCAGGTTTACAAGATGAAAGTATGGTGATTTTTACTAAAAAGTATAAATCTCAAGAAGGAAAAAGAGAAATGGCATGCTTTATGAAAGAACTTCAATTTAAATTGTCTAAACCAGTTGTCGCCCATGTGGCTCTTTGGCCCCTTGAGTGCGGCTCTTCCACAAAACACTATGTGCGGGTGCACACGTACAGTGTGATTGAAACTTCATGGCCCATGCACAGAAGTGGGTTTTCTGCTCTCAAAAGAAATTTCAATCGTTGTAATGTTGATATTTAACTGTTGACTTATGAGTTTGCTGACTATTGGTCTAAACTAGTAGGTACAATAAATATTGTCTCAAATTGTTTTAATTTTTGAAGTGGTGTGGGTGCTGACTACCAATAATATAAAAATATGTTCAGGATTGTTTTGATACCTGCGTTTATAATTTAAAAAAAAAAAGGTCATGGAAGGGTCAATGAATTTCTGTTAAAAGCTCTTTCTATGTGTTACATGTAAGAGACATGTAAATACTTGTTTACAGTCTTTGTTTGACAAACCATGCATTTAAGTGAAAAAAGGAATAGGTGAATGGATATGTGATTTTTGAGATTAAAGTTAGCCTTAAAATGTATTAGTAAATAAAATGTGGATTGTGTTCTCAGAAACTATGCCATTTCTATTATATTGATGTGGAATATGGAAAGTACCTTACTGAGGTAGCAAAGATTGGAATTGTAGCTTTTCATCCATACAAACTTTTTATTGTTTATCTTGTTTTGTATACTTTTTGTGAATTGGAATTTGCAGAATATTTTAGAGAACAAATTACTTGATTAGCTTAATTTCTTTTTTGGAGAAAGAGGAGCCCCAAGTATTATATTTTGACTTCACCAGAAATATATCTTTTAAATGTTTGAATTCTAGCAATTTTTATAGAATTATATATTGTAATTATCTAACTATACAATCTATTTTTTATTCATAGCATCTCTTTTTTGGTGACATTGTTTTCTTCCACTGCTTTAAAAAAAATTCTTTATTATTTAAAGAAATACATAAGTCTCCTTTTTCCTCCATTGACCTCTCCCTGGTCACCCCCACCCCCAAGCATATGCCTTCACCCTCCAACCTTCCCTCTGGTTGGTTATGCTCATATGCACACATGCAAGTCCTTTGGTTGATCTCTTACCTCTCCCACTGCTTTTAATACTGACAGAGATTAATTTATCCATTCCACTTGTTTTTAACATTGGCATCCATGTAATTCTGAACTGATGTTCTGCTTTTACCAAAGTGAGAGGTTTTAAGTTACTGTTTTTCATTTCAAAGCACTAGATATATTACTTTGTTGAAAACACTCCTTTCTTATGGATTCACTACACAAAATAGAAAAGTGGTCAAGGACATATAACAAGGACAAATTTCTTAAACATGCCCTGACATGTTTTTGTCAGGTTCATTCATATCTAAAGATTTGAACTACCTTTTCTTAATCATCCTATATAATAAAGAGGTAATATGCAAATTGACCCTCACACCCTCACTCCAGGCTGCAGGGGGGTTAGTGAGGGATGACTGAACAGCATGCTACATGGGGCAACCAGGCTGGTGGGGGGCCGGTGTGAGTGGTGACAAGGGTGGGGAGAGGCTGTAAGAGGTAGCCAGGCTGCTGGGGAGTGCGTTGGAGGTGATCAGGCCAGCAGAGGGGGCAGTTGGGGGCGATCAGGTAGGCAGGGGAGTCAGTTATGGGCAACCAGGCCAGCAGAAGGGAGCATTGGGGGTGACCAGGCTGGCAGGGGGGGCAATAAGGGGTGACCAGATAGGCAGCAGGTTAGGAGCCAGTGGTTCAGGATGGTGAGAGGAATGTTTGACTGCCAGTTTAGGCCTGATTGAGCCTAAACCAGCAAGCAGTCAGACATCCCCCAAGGGATCCCAGATTAGAGAGGGTGCTGGCTGGGCTATGGGGAACCCCTCCCCATGCACAAATTTTGTGCACTGGGCCTCTAGTTAATATGTTAAAATTAGTGATAGTTTGTCTAAACTTTTCATTTAAACATGGCTATTCTATTTTAATTATGAATGATTTTTTAAATTACACATAGAGGATAAATAAATACAAATTAATGCATGTGGCCGAAATCAGTTTGGCTCAGCCTGTGGACTGAAGGGTCCCAGGTTCAATTCCGGTCAAGGGCATGTACCTTGGATGTGGGCACATCCCCAGTAGGGGGTGTGCAAGAGGCAGTTGGTCGATATTTCTAACTTTCTATCCCTTTCCCTTCCTCTCTGTAAAGAAATCAATAAAATATATATTTTTAAAAAATTAGTGCATGTGTAACTTATTAAAATAGATTGAACTATTACCTTGGAATACATTCTGAAAACTTTTGAACTGTTAAGGAGATTAAGTTGAATTACAACTGATGTCATACACAGGAGTCTAATGGTTACTGATGGTCTAAATCAGTGGTTGGGGAAACTCATTAGTCAACATAGTGGCAAACCACGACTCACGAGCCACATGTGGCTCATAAGCTGCAATTTGCCAACCACTGGCAAACTCTTTAAGAACTTAAAAAAAAAAAAATATATATATATATATATATATATATATATATATATATATATTTGATATTTTACAGAGAGGAAGGGAGAGAGTTAGAGAGCTAGAAACGTCGATGAGAGAGAAACATTGACCAGCTGCGTCTTGCACACCCCTTACCGGGGATGTGCCCGCAACCAAGGTACATGCCCGGGACCTTTCAGTCTGCAGACCAACGCTCTACCACTGAGCCAAACCGGTTTCAGCTTTAAGAACTTTTTAAATCAATCTCTTTAAGAACTTCTTTTCCACTTCGAAAATGTGTCTTGTCATACATGGGTGCTGAATGCTATTAAATTATTCATATATTGGTGGGCTGAGAATCTGATTACCTTGATCTTGTCTGCTTTCCTTCCCCCATATCCACTAACTGTGAAAGTTTGTCTATTGTTCCCCCCCCCCCCCTCAAGAATAACCTAGTATGCTTCAATTGGCCCTGTAACATTTATTTCCCCTTTTGTTTTGGGAGTGTGGATCTCCACTGAAGTCTGCCTGCAAAAGCAAGATGCATCTTGCATGTCACAATCAAGGTGCACGTGGCAGTTTTAGACACACTGGCTGATTACAGAAGTTAATGCAGAACCACTCTTAATGGTAGGAACATTTCTCACACAACAATTTGGAAGCTATTTTTCCTTTGTCTGTTTTGTAAAGGGGCTAAAGTTGTAAGAGTGTGTGGTATTAAATGAACTGTAAAATTGCCTTTGAAATTTGTTTAAAAAGCTACCATATGAGCCCTGGGGATGATCTTATATTAATAAAGATGATAAAAAAAAATAGAAATTAAAAATAAATTAAAATTTTCTGCTCTGCTAAAGACAGTGTCAATAGAATTAAAAGACAAGGCACAGAAGGAGAGAAAATATTTTCAAAAGACTCATCTGCTAATGGGCTAATTATCCAAAATATCCTAAGTATTAAATTCTCTTAATATTTAGCAATAAGAGAGCAAACAAACAAAAAAGTTTAAAAACAGGCCAAAGATCTTAACAGAAAACTCAGCAAAGAAAAATTACAGATGGCAAATAAGCATATGAAAAGATACTCTGCTTCCTATGTCATCAGGGACATGCAAACTAAAACAGCAATGAGCTGTCATTGCACACCTGTTAGAATGGGCAAAACGCAAGACACTGCCAAGACCTCATGCTGGTGAGGATCTGAAGCAACAGATCTCATTCACTGCCCGTGGGAACGCAAAACAGTCCAGACACTTTGGAAGACAGTTTGTCAGTTTCCTCTAAAAGCAAAACAGATTCTTCCTATCCCGTCCTCCAATCCTTGCTATTTGCCCAAAGGAGTTAAAAACTTATGTCCACACAGATGCTTGTGGCAGCTTTATACATAACTAACAAATGTTGTAAACAACTAAGATTCCCTTCGGTCCATCCAGACGCTGGAAACGTATTCAGCGCTAAAATGAAATGAGCTGTCAAGACATGAAGATGTGTGGGAACCTGAGATATGTAGGGTACCCCAGAAATGTATTCATACTTTTTTTCTGATAATTCAATTGATGTTCCTTTCTTTTCAGATTTAACCCAGTGGAATTAATAATTTTTCAAAGTGTGTGTACATATTGTGTGGGACAACGTATATATTACTAAGTGAAAAGGCTACATATCGCATGATTCCAATTATGTGGTATTCTGGAAAAGGCAAAACTATAGAGACAGTAAAAGATCAGTGGTTGCCAGGCACTGGGGAATGGGGGATCAATAAGTGGAGCACAGAGGATGGTTAGAGCAGTGATACTACCCTGTATGATACCATAAGGATGGACACATGTCATTATACATCTGTCCAAACCCATAGGTTGTGCAACATAAAGGGTGAACAGCAATGCAAAGTATGGACTCTAGCTGATAACGGACTGTCAGTGTAGGGTCATCAGTTGTAAAGAATATACCATCTGGCCGGGGATGGTAATAATTGGGAACAGTGTACGTGTGTGGAGGCAGGGAGATAAAGGGGAAATCTCTATACCCTCTACTCAGTTTTGCTGTGAACCTACAACTGTTGTAAAAAATAACAAATAAAAATCCAAAAATAAGACTCCTCATTTAAATGACATCAAGCATCTTCTCAGATCACAGTGGAATGAAATTAGAAATCAACTACAGTGAAAACACCCTAATACATGCAAATATATGGAGGCTAAATACCATGTTATTAAACAATGAATATGTTACCAATAATATCAAGAAAGAAATAAAAAAGTTTCCTGGAAATAAATGAAAATGAACACACAACAACCCCAAATCTCTGAGATACAACAAAAGCAGTCTTGAGAAAGAAGTTCATAGCACTAGGCACACCTCAAAAAATAAGAAAAATCAACAATACACCATTTAAACTTCCAAGTTAAAGAACTAGAAAGGGAACAACAAGAAAGTCCCAGAGTAAGTGAAAGGAAGGTAATAATAAAGATTAGAGCAGAAATAAATAGCATAGAGACTAAAAAAATAATAATACAAAAAATAAATGAACCCAGGAGCTGGTTCTTTGAAAGGATAAACAAAATTGATAAAACATTAGTGAGACTCATGAAGAAACAAAGAAAGAGGACCCAAATAAATAAAATCAGAAACAGAAGTGGAGAACTAATCATTGACACCACAGAAATACAGAGAATTGTAAGAAAGTACTATGCCAACAAGCTGGACAATGTGGATGAAATGAACAAATTTCTAGAAAAATAAATCCCCCCAAACTGAATCAGGAGGGATAAGAAAACCTGACTAGACCAATAACAACTGATAAAGTAGAAGCAGTAATAAAAAAAAACTACTGTATCAGCAAACAAAAGTCCAGGTCTGAACAGCTTTACAGCGGAGTTTTACCAAATATTCAAAAAAGAACTAACACCTATACTCCTCAAACTATTTCAGAAAATCCAAGAGGAAGGAACACTTCCAAGCTATTTTTTTGAGGCTAGCATTATCCAAAACCAGATACAGTGGTGCCTCACACAACGAACTTAATTCGTTCCAGGAGCAAATTTGTTATGCGAAAAGTTCGTTATGTGAAACGCGTTTTCCCATAACAATACATGTTAAAAAAAAAAAAATTCGTTCTGTAGCATAAAATATGCTAAGATGACATTAAAAAAGATAATTTTTTTGTTATTATTTTTATTTAGATACATCTAAAAACATAATTTTTTTTAAAAAAAAACACACATTTTTTTAATTTTAAGACAGACTAAGTAGAGTCTACCGAATCTTGCACATCTTCATCCATTTTCTGCTTTTTGGCCGATGGTTTCATGAAAAACCTGTCCAAAGTCGTTTGTTTTTCTCTTTTCTCCAACATCTGCCGGAAATAACGGACAAGAGTATCGGAGTAAAGATCGTTGATCCTGTTTGCTTCAGCTGAATCCGGATAGTGGGCATTGGTAAACTCCTGAACTGCTTTCCATTTGACCAGGATGTTCTTGATGTCAGCAGTTGGGATTGGTTGATTGTTTGATTGTTGCTCCTCGTTATCAGATGACGCTTCCCTTTGAGCATTGTCCTGTTTCATTTCAACAGAAATCACCTTCCTGCTTTTTTTAGAAGCCATGATATAAAAAAAATATTGAGTTTAACTTAAAAGGACGACTGCCGTGATATGTGCATGATTTAATTCGTAATGAAGAACTATTGCTGCGATACGTGCTTAAGTTAAGCGCAGTGACTAACGACTGCCTGCAGTGCCTGCGCGGAAGGATGCAATACATCGGCAGTGATCGTGGAAGCTCGGGCGAAGCAGTCGTGGAAGCTCGGGCGACTTCGTTGTGTGAAACGAAGTTCGTTGTATGAATCATGAAATGAAGTTCGTTGTGTGCAGCGTTCGCTGTGCGAGGCGTTCTTTATGCGAGGCACCACTGTAAAGACACTACAAAGAAAAATAACTGCAGGCCAATATTCCTGATGAACATAGATGCTAAATCCTCAACAAAATATTAGCAAATTGCATTCAGCAACATATTAAAAAGATCATACACCCTGACTAAGTGGAATTTTTTCCTGTGATAGAAGGCTGGTACAATACTTGCAAATCAATAAACAGGATACATCACATAAACAAATTGAAAGACAAAAATTACATGATCATATATATCAATAGATGCAGAAAAAGCATTTGATAAAACCCAATACCAATTTTTGATAAAAACTCTCAACAAAGTGGGAATATAGGGAGCATATCTGAACATGATAAGGCCATAACCTGCCAAAATCATATCCAATAGGCAAAAGCTAAAAGCATTTTCTCCTAAGAACAGAAACAAAACAGGGATATCCACTTTCACCACTCTTATTCAACATAGCCCTGGAAGTCTTAGCCACAGCGATCTGACAAGAAGAAGAAATAAAAGGCATTCAAATTGGAAAGGAGGCAGTAAAACTATCATTATTCACAAATGACATTATATTGTACTTAGAAAACCGTAAAGAATCCACCATAACTACTAGATTTAATCAATGAATTAGCAGGATATAAAATCAACAACCCAAAATTGATGGCTTTTTTACACACTAACTAGAGGCCTGGTACATGAAATTCATGCACTTGAGGGGGTCCCTCAGCCCAGCCTACACCCTCTCCAATCAGGGACCCCTTAGGGGATGTCTGACTGCTGGTTTAGGCCCAATACCTAAACCAGCAGTCAGACATCCCTCACAATATGGGACTGCTGGCTCCTAATCGCTCACCTGCCTGCCTGCCTGATTGCCCCTAAACACTCTGCCTGCCTGCCTGATCACCCCTAACCTCTCTTCCTGCCTGCATGATCTCCCCTAACTGCCCCTGCCTGATTGCCTGATTGCTCCTAATCACCTCTGCCTGCCTGTCTGATCACTCCTAACTACCCTCCTTTGCTAGCCTCATTGCCCCTAACTGCTCTTCCCTGCCATCCTGGTTGCTCCTAACTGCCCTCCCCTACTGGCATGATCACCCCCAACTGCCCTCTCCTGCCATCCTGATTGCCCCAAGCCCCTGCCGACCTGATCTTGCCTCCAACTACCTACCTTCCTGCCAGCCTGATTGCCCCTAACTGCCTCTGCCTCAGCTCCCACCACCATGGCTTTGTCCAGAAGAAAGTCAGACATCTGGAAGATGGCCAGTCGAGCTGGTCTAATTAGCATATTATCCTTTTAAGTATAGATAGATTATATATGATAAGATTGCTAAAATGGGCGGGGGAGGGGGGCTTTTTCAGCAGGAGAAGATGCTCTTGGCAGGCAAAAATACATAATCCCTATATCTGGACTGATAGCCAGCCATATGCACTATACTGCCAAACCAGTCATTAAAAAATTGAACCACTTTCTTACACCTTACATCAAACAGCTATTGCCCTTAAAACCCCTCCTGAGCCTCCACCTTAGGTTCTGACTTTGCAGTTCACCCAGATTAGGTTTTGATTGGTCAGTTTCTATGCCAGTCAGTGTAAAAGCTCCACTTCCTAGGCAGCCATTGTCTCCTCAGAATTCACCCAGACTTGGTTTTGATTGGTCAGACTGGTGCAGCCATTATGGAAAACAGTATGGAGTTTCCTCAAAAAATTAAAGATGGACCTGCCATTTGACCTAGTGATCCCACTTCCAGGAATATATCCCAAGAAACTCGAAGCACCAATTAGAAATAATGTATGCATCTCTATGGTTATAGCAGCAAAATTACAATAGCTAAGATCTAGAAACAGCCCAAGTGCCCATCAATAGAGTGGATAAGAAAGCTGTAGTATATTTATAGAATACTATGCAGCAGTAAAAAAGAAGAATCACTTACCCTCTGAGACAGCATGGAGGGACCTGGAGAGTATCATGCTAAGTGAAATAAGTCAGTCAGAGAAGAACAAGTATCACAAGATCTCACTCATATGTGGAATCTAAGTAACAAAATAAACTGATGAATGGAATGGATCCAGAGTCATGGAAGCATGGAGCAGAGTGTGAAATCTCAGAGGGAAGGCATAGGAGGGTAGGTGGGAAGTAATCAACCAAAAACCTTGTATGCATATATGCATGGCCCATGGACACAGACAGTAGGGTGCTGAATGCCTGGGGTAGGGGTGGCAGGTGGGCTGTGGAGAGCGGGCAGCAAGGAGTTAATAGGGGGGAAAGGGAACTTATGTAATATTTTAAACAATAAAGAATTAATAATAATAATAATAATAATAATCCAGGGCATAACTTTCAAGTTCCTTTGAGTTTGTGGGTCCCAATCCATCTCCCTTGTTGCTTGCTTGAAACCATTTATTTCCCTCATTGTATTTTGCTGCCTGAATGTCTGAGGTATTGTCTTAAATGTTCCTCGGCCCTCTGTATTTCTTGTGAACTTGTAGTTGGCCCCAGAGGCCTCATCAGGTTCAGGGTTGATTTTGTTGGTATGATGACTTCATAGGTGGTGCTGTCTTACTTCCATCAGGAAAATCATGGTGCGTTGTTTTCTCTCTTTTTGTTAAGGACATGACTGACGTTCAATGTCTACAGTTGTTAATTCATCAGGGGTGAATGTGGCCAGAAACTAATAGTAATATTCCTTTTCTACATATTAGCTGGAATGTTTCTTTAAAAGAAAACTTCCTTTCACCTATCATTTGCTTACCTAAACATACAGAGTGTATAGGACAGGCAAGGTCAATTCTTACTTCTTCCTTTTTAGTTACTACTTTTCAAAATAGTTATGTTCACCTTCAAGTGTCCTCCAACTTTGAACAGTTAGGTTTCTGTTGTTGTTTCTGTTCTATCATCACCACCACCACCACTCTCACCTACTTCTGTTCATATTAACATTTTTCAAAGGAATTAAAGACTTTATTCTTCAAGGAGATATCAACATTTTTGGAAATGTCCTCACCTGTAGTTGCTCAATGCAGACTGCTCACTGCTGACTTATTTCTCCTCAAATAAACAACATGAGTGGTAACATCTGCCTAGTTTATAAAGTGCTGCTGCTCCCAATGTCCTAAATTCTCCAAGCAACAATTCTCTATGTGAGGCTAATATTCTTAAATAGGTTTTTTTCTCTCCTCTGGACACATTTATTCAACTGTTGCAATCAGACACCATTTAATTAAGCAACGAGCCACTTGATACCTTATTTTGATAACTGATTCCCCTGTTTTATTTGTGTGAAGAACGCCTGTCAGAAGATATTGTTTTAAATTTTCTCATTTTTCTGACCCTTACTGTCCTGCGATTTGGAGATCTTTGGCTGACCACACGACCCAGGGAACCCAGCCACATTCACCAATGTGCGTTAATTTCATGGCAGCAGAATCCTCCTGCACTATGCACTATGAACATGACATCTGCTTTCCACTGCTGTCTTCTCTTGTTCTGAAGTCAATGACATGCTCTGGTGATTTTTTAAAAATCCCATGGCCTGACCTGCATAGCTCAGTGGTTGAGTGAAGATCTATGAACCAAGAGGTAACTGGTTCGATTCCTGGTCAGGGCACATGCCAGGGTTGTGGGCTCCATCCCCACTGTGGGGAATGCAGCAGGCAGCCAACTGATGATTCTTTTTCATCATTGATGTTTCTATCTTACACTCCCTCTCTATTTTTAAAAAAATAATTCTATACTGTTGAAAGTATATATATCCATCCATTCTCTGGTCTCCCATTGACCCCCTCATCAGCCTGCCCCCACCCCCTGCCCTAAGGCCCTCACCACCACATTGTTTGTGTCCATGGACCATGCATATATGCATACAAGGTCCTTGGTTGATTACCTCTCACCCACCCACCCTCCCCCACCTTCCCTCTGAGATTCCACACTCTGTTCCAAGCTTCCATGTCTCTGGATCCACTCCACTCATCTGTTTATTTTGTTACTTAGATTCCACATCTGAGTGACATCACATGATACTTATCTTTCTCTGACTGACTTATTTCACTCAGCATGATACTCTCCAGGTCCCTCCATGCTGTCTCAAAGGGTAAGAGATTCTTCTTTTTTACTGCTGCTTTGTATTCCATGGTATAGACTAGGGGTGTCGAACTCAATCAGAGAAGGGGCCAAAATCTAAAATCCAGCCTAAATCGCGGGCCGAATGGTTTACTGAACAGTCATAAACTGTCATTGTGATGGAAACGCAGCGGAGTGCAGTGATGACAGCGCGGTGCAGGCCACATTGCAAGGCCTGGCGGGACGGATTTGGCCCGCGGGCCTTGTGTTTGACACATGTGGTATAGACGTACCACAGCTTTTTTATCCACTTATCTACCATCTACTGATGGGCACTTGGGCTGTTTCCAGATGTTAGCTATTATAAATTGTGCTGCTATAAATAGGAGTGCATACCTTCGTTCAGATTGGTGTTTCGTGTTTCTTAGGATATATTCCTAGAAGTGGGATCACTGGGACAAATGGCAAATCCATATTTAATTTTTTGAGAAAACTCCATACTGTTTTCTATAATGGGCGCACCAGTCTACATTCTCACCAGCAATGTACTAGGATTCCCTTTACTCCACATCCTCACCACCACTTGTCATTTATTGATTTGTTGATGGTAGCCATTCTGACATGTGTGTGGTGTTACCTCATTATGGTTTTAATTTGCATCTCTCTGATGATCAGTGACTTTGAATATTTGTTAAGTTGTATGAGTTCCTTGTATATTTTGGATATTTTCCCTTTATCAAATGTATCATTGCCAAATATGTTTTTCCATACAGTGACTCCTTTTTTGTTTTCTTGATGGTTTCCTTTGCTGTGCTTTTTATTTTGATGCATTCCCATTTGTTTATTTTCTCCTTAGTTTTCTTTGCCCTAGGACATGTATCCCTAAACATATTACTATGAGAGATATCTGATATTTTGCTGCCTATGGTTTCTTCTAGAATTTTTATGGTTTCACAACTTACATTTAAGTCTTTTATTCATTTTGAGTTCATCTTTGTGTGTGGTGTAAGCTGGTGGTCTAATTTTACTATCTATGTGTGTGTCTGCCCTCTCTTCCCATCAGCATTTGTTGAAGAGACTACCTTGACTCCATTGTATGCTATTGCCTCCTTTGTCAAATATTGAGCATAATGGCTTGGGTGGATTTCTATGTTTTCTGTTCTGTTCAATTGTTGTATATGCCTATTCTTGGGTCAGTACCAGGCTATTTTGATTATGGTGGCTTTGTAGTAAAGCTTGATATCTGGTTTTGTGATTCCTCCAACTTTGGTCTTCTTTCTCAAGATTAATGCACCTATATCAGGGTCTTTTTTGGTTCCATATAAATTTTTGAATATTCTAGCTCTGTGAAATATGCTGTTGGTATTTTAATGGGGATTGCATTGAATCTGTAGAAAGCCTTGAGTAGTATGGACATTAGAATGATGTTGATTCTACCACTCCATGGGCATGGTATACTCTTCCACTTGTTTATATCTTCCTCTATCTCTTTTTTATTTATTTAATTATTTTTATAAATAATTCTTTATTCTTGAAAGTATTACACATGTTCCCTTATTTCCCCCATTAACCCTCTAGAGCTCAACCCTGCCCAATGCCCCAGGCCCTCACACTACCACATTGTCTGTGGCCATGAGCCATGCATATATGCATACAAGGTTCTTTGTTGATTACCTCCCACCAATCCACCCTCCCCTGGCTTCCACCCAAGATTCTGCACTGTTTCATGCTTCCATGTCTCTGGATCCACTTCTTTCATCAGTATATTTTGTTACTTAAATTCCACATATGAGTGAGATCATGTGACACTTGTTTTTCTCTGACTGATTGTATTTCACTTAGCATGATATTCTCCGGGTACCTCATGCTGTCTCAGAGGGTAAGAGATTCTTCTTTTTTACTGCTGCATAGTATTCTATAAATATACCACATCTTTCTTATCCACTTCTCTATTGATGGACTGTTTCCAGAATTTAGCTATTGTAAATTGTGCTGCTATGAACTAGGGGTGCATATATTCTTTTGATTGATGTTTTTGGGTTTCTTAGCATATATTTCTAGATATGGGATCACTGGGTCAAATGGCAGTTCCACATATAATTTCTTGAGGAAACTCCACACTGTTTTCCATAATGGTTGTACCAGTCTGCATTCCCACCAGCAGTGTGCTAGGGTTCTCTTTTCTCCACATCCTCACCAGCCTTTGTCATTTGTTGATTTGTTGATGGTAGCCATTCTGACAGGTGTGAGATGGTAGCTTTAATTGTAGCTTTAATTTTCATCTCTCTGATTATCATTTTTCCTATATCTCTTGGCCATCTGTAGGTCTACTTTGGAAAAGTGTCTACTTAGGCCGAAACCGGTTTGGCTCAGTGGATAGAGCTTTGGCCTGCGGATTGAAAGGTTCTGGGTTCGATTCCGGTCAAGGGAATGTACCTTGGTTGCGGGCACATTCCCAATAGAGGGTGTGCAAGAGGCAGCTGATTGATGATTCTCTCTCATTGATGTTTCTAAATCTATCCTTCTCTCTTTCTCTCTGTAAAAAAAAAAAGGAAAAAAAAAAGAAAAAGAAAAGTGTCTACTTAGGTCCTTTACCCATTTTTAAATTGGATTGTTTATTTTCCCTTTGTTAAGTTGTATGAGTCACTTATATAATTTGGATATTAACCCATTTATCAGATGTATCATTGCCAAATGTGTTCTCCCATACAGTGGGCTCCCTTCTCATTTTGGTTTCTTTTGCTGTGCAGGAGCTTTTTATTTTGATACGGGCCCATTTGCTTATTTTCTCCTTAGTTTCCTTTGCCCTTTTTTTTTTTTTTTTTTTTTCCCATAAATACATTACTATCAGAGGTATCTGAGATTTGATGCCTATGTTTTTTTTTTCTAAGATATTTATGGTTTCCAACTTGCATTTAAGTCTTTTATCCATTTTGAGTTTATTCTTGTGTATTGTGTAAGATGGTGGTCTAGTTTCTTTTTCTTTTTCTTTTTTGCATGTATCTGTCCAGTTTTTGCAATACCATTTATTGAATAGATGATTTGACTCTACTGTATGCTTTTGCCTTCCTTGTCAAATATTAATTGAGTGTAATGTCTTGGGTCAATTTGTGGGGTCTCTATTTTTTCCATTAATGTAAATGCTTGTTCTGTGCTAGTACCAAGCTGTTTTATTATTACATTGGCTTTGTAGCATAACTTTGTAGCATAACTTTGAAATCTGGTATTGTGATTCCTCCAACTTTATTCTTCATTCTCAATATTGCTGGGACTATTCAAGGTCTTCTTTGATTCCATATAAATTTTTGAGTATTCATTTTGGTTTGTGAAATATGCTGTAGGTATTTTATTAGGGATTCTATTGAATCTGTAGATTATCATAAATAGTATGGACATTTTAATGATGTTGATTCTACCTATATTCTTCCACTTGTTTCTATCTTCTGCTATCCCCTTTTTCAATATCTGTAGTTTTCCAAGTACAGGTTTTTGCCTCCTTAGTTAACTTTATTCCTAACTATTTTAATTTTTTGTTGCAGTGCTAAATGGGATTACTTGCTCAGTTTCTCCTGAGAATTTATTATTGGTATATAAAAAAAAGCCATAGATTTTTGGGTGTTGATTCTGCTACTGGCCAAATTCATTTATTTAATCTAGTCATTTTTGGTGGAATTCTCAGCTTTTTCTATGTTAAACATCATGTCAACTGGGAATAATAAGAGTTTTACGCTCTCCTTTCCAGTTTGGATGCCTTTTATTTCTTCTTCTTGTCTGATCACTGTGGCTATAACTTCTGGTGCTATGTTGAGTAAGAGTAGTGAATGAAAGTGGACATCCCTGTCCTGTTGCTGTTCTTAGGGGAAACGAGTTTAATTTTTGCCCATTGAGTAGGATGTTCACTATAGGTTTGTCATATATGAACTTTATCATGTTCAGATATGCTCCCTCTATTCCCACTTTGATGAGAGTTTTTGTCAAAATGGATGTTGGGTTTTGTCAAATGCTTTTTCTGCATCTATTGATATGATCGTGTGATTTTTGTCTTTCAATATGTTTATGTGATGTATCCTGTTTATTGATTTGAAAATACTATATCAGCCTTGCATCCCTGGAATAAATCCCACTTGGTCATGGTGTATGGTCTTAAATATATTGCTGGATGTGATTTGCTAATATTTTGTTGAAGATTTTAGCATCTATGCTCATCAGGGATATTGGCCTATAATTCTCTTTCTTTGTAGTGTCTTTATCAAGTTTTGGAATTAAAGTAATGCTGGTCTCATAAAAAGAGCTTGGAAGAGTTCCTTTGGATTTTTGGAATAGTTTGAGGAAGATAGTGTTAGTTCTTTGAATGTTTGGTAAAATTCCCTGTGAAGCCGTCTGGATCTGGGCTTTTGTTTGCCAAGAGTTTTTTCATTACCTCTCCTGTTTCATCAGTTGTTATTGGCCTCGTCATGTTTTATGCTTCTTCCTGATTTAGTTTTGGGAGATTGTATTTTTCTAGAAATTTGTCCATTTCAGCAACATTTTCCAGCTTGTTGGCATACAGTTGTTCATAGCATTTCCTTACAATCCTTTGTATTTCTGTGGTGTCAGTGGTAACTTTTCTGGTTTCATTTCTGATTTTATTTATTTGGGTCCTCTCTCATTGGTTCCTGATGAGTTTGGTTAAGATTTCAGCTCTTGGTTTCATTGTTTTTTTGTAATTTTTTTTTAATTCTCTGTGTCATGTATTTCTGCTTAATCTTTAAATTATTTCCTTTATTTTACTTACTCTGGACTTTTCTTGTTATTCTCTTTCTAGTTCTTTAAGTTGCAGGGCTAACTAGTCTATTATTGATTTTTCTTGTTCTGTTTGTTTGTTTGTTTGTTTTGTTTTTTTAAGTGCCTGCAATGTATGAACTTCTCTGTCAGGACTGCTTTTGCCATGTTCCAGAGATTTGGGTTTGTTGTGTGTTCATTTTCATTTGTTTCCAGGAAGATCTTTATTTCTTTTCCAATTTGTTGGTAACCCACTCATTGTTTAATTACATGCTATTTAGTCTCCATATGTTTGAATGTTTTTGGGTGTTTTTACTGTAATTTATTTCTAATTTCATTCCACTGTAAGCTGAAAAGATGCTTGATATGATTTCAGTCTTCTTGAAAATGTAGAGACTTGTTTTATGTCCTAACATTTGGTCTATCTTTGTGAATGACCCATGTGAAGTTGAGAAGAATGTATATTCTACAGCTTTGTGGTGAAATGTTCTATAAATGTCAATTATGTCCATTTGATGCAACGTGACCTTTAGAGTCTCTGTTTCCTTAAGTGTTTGTCTGGAAGATCTCTCCGGTGAAGTCAGCAGGGTGTTAAAGTCCCCTGCTATGGCTGTATTGTTGTTTATCTCTCTCTTAAAGTCCTCTAGTAGTTTTTTAAGAATATTTAGGTGATCCTATATTGGGTGCATATATGACTACTATAACTGTATTTTTGTCTATTTCTGCCTTAAAGTCTTCTAGACATTTTTTATAGATTTAGGTGCTCCTGTATTGGGTGTATATATGTTTACCAGGATTATATCCTCTTGTTGGATCAATTCCTTTAGTATTATGTAATGATGTTTATTGTCTCTTGTGATGGTCTCATTTTGGTGTCTATTTAGTTGGATCTGAGTATTGTTACTCCAGCTGCATTCTCTTTTCTATTACATTGAATTTTTTTTCCCATCCCTTCACTCTTTTCCTGTGTCTTTTGTTCTGACGTGGGCTTCTTATAGACAGCATATATTTGGGTTGTTTTTGTATCCACTCAGCTACCTTATGTGTTTTGATTGGAGCATTTAATCCACTTATATTTATGGTTATTATTGACTAGATGCCCCTTGCAGGAAGATTCCTGCAATAGGGCATCCTGCTGTGGTCTCTGCTACCCCCCGCTTCCCTCTGCATTGGGGCGAATTGAGTGCATTCTTTCGGGAGACACGGACAGCCGCGCTAGCAGTTTTCTGTCTTGGCTAATGTACTGAGCGTGGCTTTGTGCAAAATGACGGAGAGGCCAGGAACACCTGGCAGAAGACAGAGGAAAGAATGCAAAGACTTCGGAGATAGAAACACTGAACTGGAACTAGCCTGTGCTACCCTTCCCCTAAAACCCCCTCCCCAAACTGCTGTTTCCCATTGGCCTCAAAGGACTGTGTTTAACCTTGGGGAATGGTTGGTGAGGAAGATGTCAGTCTTCAAAAATGGGGTCTTATTGACTGTCCTCTGCTGAGAAAGCTGCAGGTGAAGGGAGCAGTGGGCCTCGCTGACCAATCGCAGTGGGTGGGCGGGGCCGATGGGGCTCAGTCCAGGTGGCCACTGTCACCTAATCATCATGACAGGCAACAGATCAGGCTTGTTTGTTTAATCTCACGAAACTGTGTGATGCCCAGAGATCTTGAGCTGTGGCTAATGAATTGTAGGGTTCTCCGGAATTAATGTGACAAATGACCTCCAGGTCTAATGACAACAGGTACTGTACGCCTTAAGAAAATCCACAAAGTCAAGACACAGAGAGTCAGGCCTTTTTATCTAATTCTTAATGCTGGGTCAGCCCATTGGTTCTGCTACAGGAAATGTCAGGCCGCCCGAGACTGCCTAAGTACAGGGCAAATTGTACCTTCTCCCTCACCCTTCCCATGGAGAAGTGTGCCCAGGAGACTGGACATTCCCAGATGTTTCATCTATGGGGTGCTCACTACAAGTTCATGTTCATTATTGGCTTTGTACGGACCATGAAGTCTCTGCCACAGGCCATTGGGAGGGACGACTTCATGGATCCAGAGAGAAGTGGAGTGATGGCCATTCTGACTCGGTGCACCTATGCAAGCCCGTCGTCTGTCCAGGTGTAAACAGGTGGGATGAGTCCTCTCTGAACCCTCCAGAGCTGACTGAGGCTCAGGGTAAACACCACCATGGTCAGCAGGCTCAGGGGGCACACAATGAACTCCTCCCTCTGAGTAGCAACCAAGAGCAATGCCACTTCTCTGACGGAAACACGGATCGTTGTCACCATCACATAATTGGAAGAAGCCTTCCTGGTGATTCCCGTGACACCCTCGCTGACTCTGCAGTGCACCTCCTGGTGACCAGTCGTACAGTGTTACAGCATTACGGCCACGGTCCTTTTATAATATAGATTTTTTAAATTATGTTAATGAAAAATGACACCCTAACCTCTCCACTCAGAGCTAGAGTGTGCCTGGCCCCGCCCCCGCCCCCTCTGGCCTTCTCTGGCCACTTCAAGGCCTGCCCTCGGTCCTGCGAGTGGCCTCAGGCTGGTCTCGTTTCCACTGGGTGCCTCCCTGCTTCTACCCCATCTCTGGAGCAACACTGCACCTCTGCCCCGTCATGGCGCCGAGGAGAGCATGGGGTGCTCTGAGTTTGAGCCGTGGGTGGCGAAGGACTGGTGAGGGGGCCCTATGGGCTCTCACCCGACCCTCCCCACCACGGAGTGGTCCTGCCTCCTCTGGGCGCCTCCCTGCTTCCACCCATCAGCAGAGCAATGCGAGTCTCTGCCCCACCGTGCACACAGCCTCCTGCTGAACGGTCTTACAGCGTGAGGGCGGCACAACCATTAGCATATTAGCTCTTTATTACATAGACTGTGTGTGTGTGTGTGTGTGTGTGTGTGTGTGTGTGTGTGTGTGTAAGAAACTGCATTTGTTTATTTTATTTTATTTATATTTTATTGATATTTTACAGAGAGGAAAAGAGAGGGATAGAGAATTAGAAACATCTATGAGAGAGAAACATCAATCAGCTGCCTCTTGCACACCCCCTACTGGGGATGTGCCCACAACCAGGTTACATGCCCTTGACCAGAATCGAACCCGGGACCTTTCAATCCTCAGGCCGACGCTCTATCCACTGAGCACACCAGTTTCGGCGAAACTGCATTTGTTTAAAACAAAAACAAAAATACCAAAGTCCAGGTTTAGATGCTTCAGGGGTGAATTCCACTGAACACTGAAGGAAGAAATAATTCAAATTCTCACAAAATCTTCCAGAGAACGGAAGAGAAGAAATTGCTTCCTAACTCTTTTTTTTGAGACCATTACCCAATACCAAAACCAGAAATAAATATTACAAGCAAAGATAATCCTGAGACCATTATTTTTCATTAACATAATTTTAAAAATCTATATTATAAAAGGACCGTGGCCGTAATGCCGTAACACCGTACGACTGGTCACCAGGAGGGGCAAGGAGCACCTCTCGGTTCCTCGCCTGGCCCTCCAGCAGCGGCTCTTGCAGTGGTGGTGGAGGGGTGAGAGGGTTGAGGGGGAGGAGAAGGGCACAAGCCACTAGTGGCGGAGAGCTATGAGCGGCGATGGGCGGGACGGCCAGCTGAGGCAAGCAGAAAGAGCTACTCACTCATGATTTCGTGCGTGCTGGGCCTCTAGTTATAAATAAAATAGTAGCAAACTGAATTCAGCACTGCATAAAAAGAATAATACATCAAAACAAGGTAGAGATTAAACTAGCAATTCAAAATTGGTTCAATATTCAAAAATCAATTGATGTAATTCAATAGAGCAAGGAAGAAAACCTGAAAACCTGGGTTTCACACATAAAAAGAAAAATTTTAAAAGCATTCAACAAAATTCAACATTAACTTATGGCTAAAAAACTTGGAATTTAAAGGGCTTTAACAAAATACTGACAACTAACATCATATTTAACTGAAAAACTGAAGGTTTTCTCCTAAAGTCAAGAATAAAACAAAAACATGTATTTTAGTACATGATAAAAGTTTACTTTCAGAATGTAAATGTATCATTTCTCTGAAAATATTGAACGCACTCAGGCTACAGAAGGAAAAAAAAAAAAGAAAACATTGTACTCCATTCCCACCCCTTCTATCTGACCAGAGGCCCTCAGCAGTGTAAGAACAAGAAAAAATTGAGTTCAGGGATAAGCAGCAGAAGTCTCATTCGTGGATGACATGATTGTATACGTAGAAAACACAAAAGATTCTATTTTCAAAAGCGTCTAGAAGGCATAAATGCATTTAGCAAGGTCACAGCATACAAGGTCAATTCCATCAATTAAATTTCTATACATTAGCAATGAACAATTACAAAATGAAAAAGTTTAGAGTATTGTTGACAAGGGCACTGAAAACCGTGGAATGCGTAGGCTAAAGTCTAACAAAACACACATAAGACTGCACACTGAAAAGTACCAAACACTAGCGGGAGGGGTCAAAGAAGGCCTCAGCAAACAGAGAGAGATTCTGTTAAAATGGGTTGGAATACTCATGAAATATTATTCAGTTATACATTCTGCCAAGGTTGAATTATAAGTTCAGTAAAATACCAACCAAAATCCTGGAAAAGATTTTTGTAGAAGTATGCATAGTAGATTCTAAAATTTATATGAAAAGGCAAAAAGCAAACGAAAAACAAACCCAAAAAGAAAAGCCTATTTAAAAGATACTGTGCAAAAGTCCGGTGTCCAGTCTGGTATGGAGGGCGCTCAGAAGTCACCACTCTCCCAACAGGGAAAACACTGAGCAAACTCAGACGTCAACGGTTAGATCCAGGGCCAACTTCTGCCCCCAAGTTAGAGACATGAACAGGGCGATAGAATCACAGCTTCCTGGGGAGGATGACTTCAGGGGAACTAGTGGGATAGGAAAACGTAAGTCTAGTAGTCCAGTTGCAGAATTGCAGGAGGCTCAGTGAGGACGATTTTGAGAGTTAAAACCTCTGGGGGACGGGTGTTAGGGTAAACCCACACTTATGCCATTTGGCCTCTAAGAGCTTTACCAGGTCCTCTCAGGAAGTATCTGAGAACAGTTCCCTCTGGCTTCCAGACAGGGGGAGAAGCTGTCTTGTTTTCAAACCTCGGGCTCCCAACTCAGCAAGGCCAGACCTCAGAAGAAGCTGCCTGCCCACAGCCTGCCCCTGGAGGGTTTGTCAGGAACACCCTACTTGGGGCTCCAGCTTCCCCCAGGGAGGAGGAGAGACCCACGGCAGTCCCGCCAGCCACCCTCAGGGCAGAAGAAACGCAGAAAGCTCATGGTCCATGGACACAGCTCACCAAGGAAGAGGCCCAGTCATAGGACCGGAGAGCCCTCCCTTCCCCACGCCTCACTGCAGCTCTGCTAAAGGCATGTGGGCCGAAACCCGTTTGGCTCAGTAGATAGAGCGTCGGTCTGCAGACGGAAAGGTCCCAGGTTCGATTCTGGTCATGGGCATGTACATTGGTTGCGGGCACATCCCCGATGGGGGGTGTGCAGGAGGCAGCTGGTCGATGTTTCTCTCTCATCGATGTTTCTAACTCTCTGTCCCTCTCCCTTCCTCTCTGTGAAAAATCAATAAAAAAAATATATTTAAAAAATAAAAATAAATAAAGGCATGTGGGCTACAGTTCCTGTCCCCCACTACACTGTGTCCACCTTCCAACACACAATGAAAAGGCAAAAAATATAATTTCAAGAGAAAGTAAACTCCTGAACCAAACTTAGAGATGACAGGGAGGTTGGAAGTATCAGACCAGGTTTTAAAAAAATTATGATTGCCCAGACAGTGTGGCTCAGTGGTTAAGCATCGACCTCTGAACCAGGAGGTCACAGTTTGATTTTCAGTCAAGGCCATGCCCAAGTTGTGGGCTCAATCTCCAGTGTGGGGCATGCATGAGGCCGAGGATCAATGATTCTCTCTCAGCATTGTTGTTTCTATCTCTCCCTTTCTCTCTGAAATCAATTTTAAAATAAAAATTATGATTAATAAGCTAATGGCTAAAGTTAAAAAAATAAGCTAATGGCCTTCAAAAGGAGGAACTCTCCTTCACTGCTGGTGAGAATGCAGATTGGTGAAGCCACTGTGGAAAACAGTATGGAGTTTCCTCAAAATATAAAAAAATGGAACTGCCATTTGACCCAGTAATCCCACTTCTAAGAATATATCCCAAGAAAACAGAAACACCGATCAGAAAGGATATATGCATCTCTATGTTCATAGCAGCACCATTTACAAGAGCTAAGATGTGGAAACAGCCTAAGTGCCCGTCAGCAGATGCGTGGATAGAAAACTGTGGTACCTCTGCACAGCTGGCTGCACCAGTCGCATTCCCACCAGCAGTGAAGGAGAGTTCACTTTTTCCTGCCTAAGGGCTAAAGGGAGGGCTCTAGGGTATATCTGGCCCTTTTTCTGCATCCTTGCAAGCACTTGGCCTTCGTTGATGATAGCCATTCTGACAGGTGTGAGATGGCAACTCAATGCTGTTTTGATTTGCATCTCTGGGATGATTACTGACTTTGAGCATGTTTTCATATATCTCTTGTCCTTCTTTATGTCTTCTTATGAAAAGTGTCTGTGTAGGTCCTTTGCCCATTTTTTTATTGGATTGTTTATCTTCCTTTTGTTAAGTAGTGTGAGTTCCCTGTAAATGTTGGAGATTAAGCCCTTATCTGAAATGATATTGGCAAATATGTTCTCCCATTCAGTGGGCTTTCTTCTTGTTTTATTGATAGTTTCTTTTGCTGTGCAGAAGCTTTTTATTTTGATGTAGTCTCATTTGTTTGTTTTCTTTTTAGTTTCCATTGACCTAGGAGCTGTATTGGTAAAGATATTGCTATGACAAATGTTTGTTATTTTGCTGCTTCTAGATTCTTCTAAAATTTTTATGGTTTCCGATCTTATGTTTAAGTCCTTTAACCATTTTATGTTTATTTTTGTGTATGGTGTAGTTTCATTTTTTTGCATGTATGTATCCAATTTTCCAAACAACATTTATTGAAAAGACTATCTTGACTCCATTGTATGCTCTTGCCTCCTTTATCAAATATTAATTGAGCATAATGGCGTGGGCCGATTTCTGGGTTCTCTATTTGGTTCCATTGGTCTATGTGGCTATTCCTGTGCCAATACCAGGCAGTTTTGGAAATAGTGGCTTTTTATTATAGCTTGATATCTGGTATTGTGATCCCTCCAATTTGTTTTTCTTAGGAATGCTGCAGCTATTTGGGGTCTTTTAATTTCAGATAAATTTTTGGAGAGTTCATTCTAGGTCTGTGAAATATTCTGTTGGTATCTTAAAGGGAATTGCATTGAATCTATAGAGTGTTTTGGGTAGTATGGACATTTTAATGATGTTGATTCTACCAATCCATGAATATGGTATATTCTTCCATTTGTTTATGTCTTCCTCCATCTCTTTTTTAAAACATTCTGTAGTTTTCTGAGTATTGGTCCTTTACCTCTTTAGTTAAGTTTATTCCTAGGTATCTTAATTTTTTTTGGTACGATGGTAAAGGGGATTGATTTTTAGTTTCTCTTTCTGAGAGTTCATTATTGGTGTATCAAAAAGCCATAGATTTCTGGGTGTTAATTTTGTATCCTGCTACATTGCTGAATTCACTTATTAATCTAGTAGTTTCTTGATGGAGTCTTTGGGCTTTTCTATATGCAATATCATGCCATCTGTGAATAATGATAGTTTACTTCTTTTCCAATTTCTTCTTAGATGCGTTTTAATTATTCGTTTTGTCTGATTGCTATGGGTAGCACTACCTGTACTATGTCGAATAGGAGTGGTGAAAGTGGGCATCCCTGTATTGCTCCTATTGTTAGGGGAAATGGTTTTAGTTTTTACCCATTGAATATGATGTTAGGTGTAGGTTTGTCATATATGGCCTTTATCGTGTTGACATGCTCCCTCAATTCCAACTTTGCTGAGAGTTTTTATCAAAAATGAGTGTTGAATTTTGCTGAATACTTTTTTGAGTCTATTGATGTAATAATGTGATTTTTGTCTTTCAATTTATATGATGTATCACATTTATTGATTTACTAGAGGCCCAGTGCACAAATTCATGCACCAGTGGGGGTCCCTCACCATGGCCTGCAGGGTCAAGCAGAAATCAACTCTTCCCCGAGGGGTCTCAGATTGTGAGATGGTGCAGGCTAGGCCAAGGGGACCCCATGGTGCATGATATGGGCTGGGGATGGACATAGGAGGTGTTCATCCAGGGAGAGAGAAAGGGAGGGCTCTAGGGTATATCTGGCCTGACTTTCTCAGTCTGGATCAGCTGGACCCCATCAGAGTACTATCCTACCAGTCAGAGTGTCTGCCCCCTGGTGGTCAATGCACATCAAAGTGAGCAGTTGAGCGGCCTTAGCATATTATTAGCATATTATGCTTTGATTGGTTGAACTGACAACCAGACGACCAGACACTTAGCATATAAGGCTTTTACTATATATAGAACATGATATTGTACCAGCCTTGCATCCCTAAAATAAATCCTACTTGAGCATGGTGTATAATCTTTTTAATATATTGCTGGATGCAATTTGCTAATATTTTGTTGAGAATTTTAGCATCTATGTTCATCAAGGATACTGACCTATAATTCTTTTTTTTGTAGTGTCTTTATCTAGGAATTAGGATAATGTGGCCTCATAAAAAGCTTGAAAGTGTTCCTTACTCTTGGATTTTTGGAACCGTTTGAGGAGTATAGTGTTAGTTCTTCATTGAAAGTTTGGTAAAACACTCCTGTGAAGCTATCTGAAGAAGGACTTTTGTTTGCTGGGAGATTTTTTGATTACTGTTTCTATTTTCTCAGTTATTATTGGCCTATTCAGGATACCTAATTCTTCTTGATTTAGTTTTGGGAAATTGTATTTCTAGGAATTTGTCCATTTCATCCACATTGTCCAGCTTGTTGGAATATAGCTATTCAAAATACTTTTCTTGCTATCCTGTATAGGACTCTCTTTCACGGCCTGCGTAGAAAGAGTTCCAATTCAGGGTTCAGCTTCTGGAGAAGGGCCGCACACAAATGAAAAGAGACTTGAAGAAATTCAATTTGGCGATTTGGGGGACCAGGTGGTAGTCCAACTCTAGTGGGAGAACTACTCCTGCTCTGGCCCTGCCATCCCCTTTTATTGAGGCTTTGTGGAAAACATCTTAGGCAAGATAAACAGAAATTTACATGTAGCCCTTGGGCAGGAAATAAACTTTCACGGACAAGGTAGATTCTGCTTCAGCTAACAAAATCTCAACCAAAGGTTAGAGCAATTAAGGTTGTTGACCAGCCTTCCTGGCTTCCTGTCAACATCTCTTTTTCAGTGAAACTGATTTGGTTTCCAGCATCTCCCCCGTTTTCTTTCCTTAAAAATTTTTGCATTTGTAGACTAGAAATAAAAAATGAAACAAGCAATGCTGAGAGTCAAATGAAATCAGTCTGCAGTAAGTTTCTTTCTGGGCCAACAGTTTTTGAATCCCAGATTCAATGTCAAACAGTTTTTTGAGTCCAAATTTTAATTCCCAAAAGTTTCAAGTCCAAATTTTAATGTCCAACAGTTCTGAGTCCATGTCAGCAATGGTATCCGGATGGTGGAAAAATGGTGGCAATGCAGGTCCGACCTCTGGTTTGGTCCTGGACAACCTGCAGCGACGCACATCTGCTGACTGCTAGTATGGCAAGGCGTCGTCAGCATCTTCCATTTCTGGTCTGTTTTTCCTCTTGTCTTTATGGCTGGAGTATTCCTGTCAATTCTTCTCTGTTGCAGGAATCCACATGGTCTTGGAGTTGTTTTCTGAAAATATACAAACATATCTCGACCAAAATTAATAAAGGAATCTTTTCTATAAATTTTACTTGGGATACTTTTAATTTTTTGCCCAAACAATTTTTCTTTGACTTATTTTGATACTATGTGTGTTTTTCATGGCTGTCTTACTGTTATCATTACAAATGAAAATTGGTTTTCAAAAGAAGAAAAATTTTTCTAGATGTAACTTACTTACAGGACATTTTTTCTTACATGGTATTTTCCACTATCCCCCTTTTTTCTATTTAATTATTAGGAGGCTTTTGGAAAAAATTTTTATAATGCTGTTTTGATAACTTTTAGATTTTAATTTTTTTGTACATAAACTATGACTGCTTTAGGGTTTATTGTATGTTAAACAATTTTACCATGAAATGGACTACCAATAGAAATTTTGGTTAATACTTTAGGAATAGCCTGTTGTACAATTAAATTTTCTTGAATATTAACTCATTTCATTTAGCCAATTTAAATTAATCTGAAAACTTGACTATTTTACTGTCAAATTAGTACTTTAACAACTTTAGTTTACTCTGTAAATATTAATGGAAAAGATTATATGCATCCTTGAGAAAGCCCTGAGCACTCGTAGATTTAGGCTGGATTTAGATGCAGGACAGTCACCAGCAGCCACTTCTCTGTTGCTTGGGTCTCAATAAGAGCCGTGCCAAGTCTCTTGTTTGTAGCTGGGTCTCAATCTGAGCTGGACCAAATCTGTTTGTTGCCTGGGTCCCAATCTGAGCTGGGTATGGGAAGCGTGAAGCAGCCATGGGGCAGGAGACATCCCTCAAAAGGGCGAGTGTTCAAGCCCCTGCAGCGTTGGGGGGGTGAGGATCTGTGCCCCACCTCTGTTGGCCCCCAAGTCCTCTCCTGATGGCCCTCTGCGGCTGTGCCTGTCTTAGGTTGTCCCTCCCTTGAGGAATCTTACCCGTCATTGGCTAACTAGCCATCCTCCGGGGCCAACTAGGGTGATGTGAGGTTCAGTTCTGTCTCCTTGGTAGCCTATGCCCCTATGGCCTCCATGCCCAGTACCTGCCTTGGGATCCCCTCGCCTGCTGGCGGGGCCCCAGCATTGATCACATATCTTGGGGAACCCAGGTTTCTTCTCCAGGGAGATCCCAGCTCATGCCATTGTGAGAGAGACGGATCCATGGTACCAGCCACCACGAGGCTTTAACCTCAGCATGAACTGAAAACTCAAGCAACAGCTGTGGGCAATTGAATTGTGACAAGAGAGGCCCTCTTTGCAAATAAGGCAAGAAAGACCAATATAGAATGCTCAAGTGCCTTCCCAGTGAGGCTTTCCACACAGTGGAAGGATGTCCTTTTAAATTGCTGCCAAACATTCAAAAATTAGGTTTTTAATTTTTTTTGAATAATTGTACAATATGCTGTTGTAAAATATCAAAAATTATAAATGACATTGTAGAATAATACCATGCAAGGATATTCTTTGTTCTAAGCCAATGGCAATTCAAATTCAAACTGGCTGTCAATTTCTTTTTGTATAAACAAGGTCTTAGTTACATTCTCTGCACCTCTCCCAGGAGCAAGTAGTGATATTCCTCTACTTTGGTGCAAGCCAGAAACCTCTCTTTAATTTTACACACAAAGGAGCATTGGTTTGATTTTGTGTCATACAAAAAGGGAAGCTGGGTGGCAACACCTGTGTAATTATACTTCCTTGCCCCACCCATTTTCCTCCTAGATGACGAAGGTGCTTAGTATTATTGGTGACTACATTGGCAAGGGATCAGCCCACATAAGGGCTTTTACCCATGAAGGGCCAGGAACATGTCCTAAACACTTCCACATTTGTCCCAGGTAATATTACCGTACAGATGATTACTGCTAACATGGCAAGAAAGACATTCTCAGGTGTCAGGTGTCTATACGTCTTCTTTACCATGCGCCAGGAAAGTTAACTGCTTTCCTTTGCCAGTAACAATACATGCCTATAAACCTTCTAAAATATTTATATTTATTAATTTTTATTTGATAAGACTTTCCATGCAATTTCAAGTATATTAAATCTGTTGTAAATCATCTAAGAAGAGAATAAATTTCTTGTATTTCTCCGGGCCCTTGGAGCTTTCCAAGAATCATCTCTGTTAAGGCCTTGAAATTTTAACTTGGAAAAAACCATCAAACAAATATCTATATCCATATGTGATTTAAATATTATAATACCTTTTATTATTATCTTAAGCTATCAATTAAATTTAGACTAGTTTTTGCATAGAAAATATTTGGTTGAGATCACAGAATTAATCCTCTTTTTTAATTAGACCAATAATAAGCAACTTATTTTGAATTCCTAATTATTAGAGAAAACACACTTTTTATTTTCTCAAAAACAAGTTATACTTTAGGTATTTTAATTACAACTATATAATTTCTCCCAATTTAATTTGCACTTTGAACTTTTAAAGCTGCCAAATCAAATATATATTGCATGACCTAGATTAATGACACTTTACATTTCTAAGAAAAATACAAGACATAATCAATTAAGAGCTTCAATTCTGTCCTCTAGATTTTTTTGAGGCAAATTTAAACTTTATTTTTTTATTTTTATAATTAAGCAAACTTCCACAAAAATTTTGCCACAGGAATTTGGAGGAAGTTACCACATTCCTTAGCTTACTGGGAGAGTGGTCTTCCTTATAGGACTGCCTTGTGTCTCTTTCCTTCCCCCACATCAAGCTTACTTTGGGAGAAGTTTCAACAACAGATCTGGCCACACATTTTTTCATGCTTAAAAGATAAAGACAGATCTCAAAAATTTTTTTCTTTCTCTTTTGCTTTCTGAAGTAATAACTATCACCCAATTTGGCCAAGATAACACCCAACTTGCAAGTTCTTTTATAACTTTTAAACAAAGCATTAAGTAATCTCATTTTCGGAGAGCAGATGGCTCTGCCCTCTCCTGCCACCTTTGAATTTCTCCGCACCAGAGGCGGTTTCAGCAGTGGAGTCTCATTTCTTATTACAGATTTTAAATTTCAAATACAAACTAAGATTTTAATTTGAACAAGAAACCACATTCTTTAAGTTTACAAACCAAAAATCTATAATAAAGTTTACTTTATATTTATAACCTAATTCTTCCCCATTAGCCTGGCTGAAAAAAGACGTTCCCACCCTACTTACAGTTCGCGACTCTGCAGCTGGCCGTGGCTTTGAGTGCGGTGAATTTCCCTCACCTTTTTTCTGGTGAATCTTCCACACCTTTTTTCTGGTGAATCTTCCACACCTTTTCTCGGTGAAATTTTTTCCTTCCTTCGCTCTAGGCGAAAAATACCTTCTCCTCCAGAAGCCCCGCGTTGAAGGCGCCAGATATATGAGTCTCTTTCCCCATGCCCCACGTAGGGCGCCAGATATTGGACTCTCTTTCCCAGCCGGCGTAGAAAGAGTTCCAATTCAGGGTTCAGCTTCTGGAGAAGGGCCGCACACAAATGAAGAGACTTGAAGAAATTCAATTTGGCGATTTGGGGGGCCAGGCGGTAGTCCAACTCTAGTGGGAGAACTACTCCTGCTCTGGCCCTGCCATCCCCTTTTATTGAGGCTTTGGGGAAAACATCTTAAGCAACATAAACAGAAATTTACATGTAGCCCTTAGGCAGGAAATAAACTTTCACGGACAAGGTAGATTCTGCTTCAGCTAACAAAATCTCAACTAAAGGTTAGAGCAATTAAGGTTGTTGACCAGCCTTCCTGGCTTCCTGTCAACATCTCTTTTTCAGTGAAACTGATTTGGTTTCCAGCAATCCTGTAGGTATATTTCTGTGGTGTCTATGGTTACTTCCATTTTGGTTTCTGATTTTATTTATTTAGGTCCTCTCTCTTTGTTTCTTGATGAGGCTGGTGAATGGTTTATCGATTTTGTTTATCCTTTCAAAGAACCAGCAGTTGGTTTCATTGATTTTTGTATTGTTTTTTTGTCTCTATGTTATTTATTTCTGCTCTAATCTTTATTATTTTCTTCCTTCTACTTAGTCTGAAATTTTCTTGTTTTTCTCTTTCTAGTTCTTTAAGTTGCAGGGATAAATGGTTTTTGCTGTTTTGTTTTGTTTTTAATTTTTTGAAGTATGCTATAGTGCTATGAACTTCCCTCTCAGGACTGCTTTTGCTGTGTCCCAGAAATTTGGGGGTGTTTGTGTTCATTTGCATTGTTTCCAGGAAGTTTTTAATTTCTTTATTGATCTCATTGATAACTTATTTGTTGTTTAATATCATGCTATTTAGCTTCCATATATTTGAATGTTTTGGGGTGTTTTTACTGAAGTTAATTTCTAATTTCATTCCACTTTGATCTGAGAAGATGCTTGATATGATTTCAATCTTTTTGAACTTGTAGAGACTTTTTTGTGTCCTAACTTGTGGTCTATCTTTGTGAATGATCCATGTGCACTTGAGAAGAATGTATATTCTGCTGCCATGGGATGAAATGTTCTATAAATGTCTATTAAATCCATCTGATCCAGTGTGTCCTTTAGAGTCTCTGTTTCCTTGTTAAGTTTTTGTCTGGAAGATCTATCCAGTGAAGTCAGTGGGGTGTTTAAAGTCTCCTACTGTAACTGTATTGTTGTTGATCTCTCAGTTAAAGTCCTCTAGTGTTTTTTTAAGAATATTTAGGTGATCCTGTATTAGGTGCATATATGTTTACCAGAGTTATATCCTTGTGTTGGATTGATCCCTTTAGTATTATGTAGTGATCTTTATTGTCTCTTGAATAGCCTTCATTTTAAAGTCTATTTTGTGAGATTTGAGTATTGCTACTCCAGGTTTTTTTTTTCTTTTCCATTTGCAAGGAAATTTTTTTTCCATCCCTTCACTTTCATCCTGTGTGTGTATTTTGTTTTGAGATGAGTCTCTTGTAGACAGCATATAATTGGGTCATGTTTTTGTATCCATTCCAGCTACCCTATGTGTTTTGATTGGAGCATTTAATCCATTTACATTTAAGGTTATTATCTATAGGTACCGTGTTTCCCCAAAAATAAGACATCCTCCAAAAATAAGATCTACTTACAGGTTTCCTTCTGAGTGAAATATAAGGCATCCCCCCAAAAAATAAGCCCCCCTACCCCCCTCAGGCTAAACATGAGAGATTTGGTCCACTGATTCTGAAAGAAATGGAGTCACAAGAAATTCACCAGGAAATTCAGGAATTGGATTGTTATGATGATGTTCCAGAAGATGATGACATGATTGTCATTGAATAAATGAGTAAATTCTTGATACTGTAGGATTCACAGTTTGTCTGGTTTGTGTTGACAACTACCGTACTACCGTACCGTATACAGGTAATAAATTGCCTTTATTTTCATTTAACAATAAATGTGTACCGTATTCTTCTTCATGGAAAAATAAGACATCCCCTGGAAATAAGACCTAGCACATCTTTGGGAGCAAAAATTAATATAAGACACTGTCTTATTTTCGGGGAAACAGGGTACTATTTATTGCCATTTGAATTCTGTATGGCTAGGTTTCTCTCTGTTTCTTCTCAGAAATCCCTTACAATAATCCCTTTAGCATTTTTTGTAATGCTGGCTTGCTGGTAATGAATTCCCTTAGCCTGTTTTTTTTTTTTGTCTGGGAAGTTTTTTGTTTGACCATTTATTTTGAATTACAGTCTTGCTGGATATAGTAATCTTAGTCTCAGATCCTTGCTTTCCATTATCTTGAGTACTTCGTGCCATTCCCTTCTGAATGTAGAGTTTCTGATGAGAAATCAGGTATCAGCCTTATGAGAATTCCTTTGTAGGTAGCAGTTTTCTTTTCTCTTGTTGCTTTTAAGATTTTCTCTTTGTCTTTAATTTTTGGCATTTTCATTATGATGTGTCTGGACATGGGTTCTTCTTGGTTGAGGTTCTCTATTTTTCCTGAAATTGTATAACTCTTTTTCTTTTGTAAGTAGGTAAGGGAAGTTTCCCATCATTATTTCTTCAAACACCTTCTTCCGTTCCTTTCTCCCTTTCTGCCTCTTCTGGCACACCCGCTATTCTAATATTGTTCCATCTCATTGTCCCACAGCTGTCCTCCTTTTTTATATAGTTTTTCTTTTTGGTTCTCTAATTGAGTCATATTTTCAACTCTTTCTTCTAATTCACTGATTTGATCCTCAGCTTCCTCTAATCTTCTGTGTATTCATTCCAATGTGTTTTTTATTTGTGTTATGTCATTCTTTATCTCAGACTATTCTTTTTTCATAGTTGCTATATTTTTTTCATAACAATAGAGCAACTATGAAAGTTTTTGTCTGTAAGAAACAGAGACTCTAAGCATTTTTACCATCATTACTCTGAACTCTGATTCAGATAGATTTCTTATCTCTGCTTCATTTATCTCTTCTTCTGGAGAATTCTCCAGATCTTTCATTTGAGGGTTGTTTCTTTGTTTCCTCATTTTGGCTGTCTGTTTGGGTTTGTGACTATGTATTAGATAGATCCTCTATACCTCAAAATAATACTAATTTCATTTCAGCAGAATATAGAAACCTTGCTCCAATATCTTGCTTTTTCTCCCCATTCTTTGGGCTATAACAAATTCAAACATACACTGTGGTATAATTACTGCTTTGTCCAATCTTATATATATATATATATATATATATATATATATATATATATATATATATATATATATATATTTTAAGGGCAAAAGAAGAAATGTAATCTATTTATAGAATATTTTATATTTACTATTTCTGGTAGTCTTCATTTCTTCTTGAGAATTCAAGTTACTATCAAGTGTTAATTTTAGCTTCAAGAAATTCCATTAGTATATGTTTTTTTCTTTAATCTTTATTGTTCAAAGTATTACATATGTCCCCCTTTCTCCCCCATTGACCCACACCAGCACACCGCATCCCCATTCCAGGCCTTCCCCACCCTATTTTCTATGATCATGCATTAATTTTTTACCCACCCACCTACCTCTTCTCTCTGAAATTCCACACTCTGTTCCATGATTTCATGTCTCTGTATCCAATCAGTTTATCAATTTATTTTGTTAATTTGATGCCATATATCAGTGAGATCATGTGATACATGACTATCTCTGACTGGCTTATTTCACTTAGCATGATAATCTCCAGGTCCCTCCATGCTGTCTCAAAGGGTAAGAGTTCCTTCTTTTTTACTACTACATAGTATTCTATATTATAAATGTACCACTTTTTTTTTTTTTTTTTTTTTTTTTTTTTTTTTTTTTTTTTTTTTTTTTTTTTATCCACTCATCTATTGATGGGCACTTGAGCTACTTCCAGATCTCGGTTATTGTAAATTGCACTGGTATGAAAATAAGAGTGTATACATTCTTTCTGATTGGTGTTTTGTGTTTCTTAGGACATATTCCTCGAAGTGGTATCACTGGGTCAAATGGCAGTTACATATTTCATTTTTTTTGAGGAAACTCCATACTGTTTTCTATAATGGCTGCACCGGTCTGTATTCCCACCAGCAGTGTGTAAGAGTTCTCTTTTTTCCACATCCTTGCCAGCGCTTGTCATTTGTTGATGGTAGCAATTCTGACAAGTGTGAGGTGATATCTCATTGTTGTTTTAATTTGCATCTCTCTGATGATTAGTGACTGAGCACTTTTCCATATGTCTCTTGGCTGTCTGTAGGTCCACTTTGGAGAAATGTCTATTGAGGTCCTTTGCCCATTTTTTAATTGGATTGTTTGTCTTCCTTTTGTTAAGTTATATGAGTTCCTTTATCAGATGTATTCAGGCAGTCCTCGGGTTACGTCAGAGATCCGTTCCTACGGGATGACATAACATTATTTTTGCCATAAGTCAGAACCCACCTACGTAAGCACCTATATCACTTACATGGAGCACATGCACAGCAGTAATGAAGTGAAACAATAAAAAAAAAATTAAGAAAGATAACAATTACTGACCTTTAGTTGTGGTAAATAAATAATAAAAAATATAAAGCACATGTGTACATACATCAAAATGATTAAACTTTTTTTATATGTACTGTAAATCGGAGATGGCAATGTAACCATGAAATGACGTAAGTCAAGTCCTACATAACCCAGGGACTGCCTGTAATTGCCAAATATGCTCTCCCATGCACTGAGCTCCCTTTTGGTTTTGTTGATGGCTTCCTTTACTATGAAGATGCTTTTAATTTTGATGTAATTTGTTTATTTCCTCCTTAGTTTCCTTTGCCCTGAGAGATGTATTCATAAACACATTGCTGTGAGAGGTGTCTGAGATTTTGCTGCCTATGGTTTCCTATAGATCGTTATGGTTTCCAACTTACATTTAAGTCTTTTATCTATTTTGAGTCTCTTCTTGTGTATCATGTAAGTTGGTGGTCCAGTTTCATTTTTCTTTTTGCGTGTGTCTATTGAAGAGACTATTTTGGCTCCATTGTACACTCTTGCCTCCTTTGTCAAATATTGAAGAGTAATGGTTTAGGTCAATTTCTGGGGACTTTGTTCTGTTCATTGATCCATATGCCTGTTCTGCCACTACCAGGTTGTTTTGATAGCAATGCCTTTTTAGTATAACTTCATATCTACTATTGTAATGTCTCTGTTTTTTTTTTTGTTGTTGTTTTTTATCTCAAGATAGTTGCAGCTATTCAAAGTCTTTTTGGTTCCATATAAATTTTTGGAGTATTTGTTCTAGGTCTGTGAAATACGTTGTTGGTATTTTAATAGGGATTGCATTGAATCTGTAGATTGCCTTGGGTAGTATGGACATTTTAGTGATGTTAATTCTACCAGTTCATGAACATAATATATTCTTCCACTTTTTATATCTTTTTCTATTTCTGTTTTCAATGTCCTGTGTAGTTTTCTGAGTACAGTCTTTTACTTCCTTGGTTAGGATTATTCTTAAGTTCCTTAATTTTTATATTGTAATGGTAAATGGGACTGTTTTTTCAGTTTCTCTTTCTGAGAATTCAGTATTGGTGTATAAAAAAGCCATCAATTTTTGGGTGTTGATTTTGTATCCTGCTACATTGCCAAATTCTTCTATTAACTCTAGTAATTTTTTGGTAGTGTATTTAGGGTTTTCTATGTACAATATCATGTTCTGTGAATAATGAGAATTTTACTTCCTTCTTTCTATTTTGAATGCCTTTTATTTATTCCTCATGTCTGATTGCTGTGGCTAAGACTTCCAGTACTATGTTGAATAAGAGTGGTGAAAGCAAACATTCCTTTCATGTTCTTGTTCTTTGGGGAAATGGTTTTAGTTTTTGTCCATTGTGCATATTTGCTATAGGTGTGTCATAGATGGCCTTTCTCATGTTGAGATATGCTCCCTCTGTTCTCACATTGCTGAGAGTTTTTAGCAAAAATGGTTGTTAGATTGTGTTTCTGCATATATTATATAATCATGTGAACTCTGTCTTTCAATTTGTTTATGTGATCTATTACATTTATTGATTTGTGAATACTGTACTGGTCTTGCATACCTGGAATAAATCTCACTTGGTCATAGTGTATGCTCTTTTTAATATATTGTTGGATTAGATTTGCTAATATTTTGTTGAGAATTTAATATCTATGTTCATGAGGGGATATTAGCCTATAACTCTCCTTCTTTATAGTGTCTTTATCTGGTTTTGGAATTAAAATAATGCTGGCCTCATAAAAAGAGTTTGGAAGTGCTCCTTTATCTTGGATTTTTAAAAAAATAATTTGAGGAGTATAGATTGTTGGAAGCTGCCCATTGCCCTCACTAGCAGAGAGGTGTGGACAAGGAACCTGGAAGGCCGGTCAACCTTGAGGCTCTGGTGAGGGTCAAAGCCTTACACCCACTGTCTAGTTAAGACAAAGGGAGCTGAAGCAACTTCCACCTTTTAGTCTCATGTAAATCCTTGCTGATGGGCTATCACTGAGCTATTACTGAATATTGTCTAACCTAAGGGCTATAGGTGGATCCCAAACCTGAATAAGAGGGATCTCAAGGCCAGGGCAAAGCGGAGTCCTCTCTTGCACTTCTGCCTGGCCCCCAATTCCCAAATTAGTATTTTCTTGTCTAGTCTCTTTCATTTGTGTGTGGCCTCCTCCAGAGCCGGAACCCTGAACCTGAACCCTGAACCATAGGGGACATGGGGAGTACACTCGCAGCTGGCACCTTCGATGTGGAACCTCTGACGGGGATGATTTTACCTAAAGTGAAGAAAGGAAGATTCCATCGAATAGGTGGGGAAGGATTCACAGAATAGGTGAGGGAAATGCACCGCATGCAAAGCCCAGGATCAGCTGCAGAATTCGCCACCTATAAGTAGGGTGGGAATGTCTTTTCAGCCTGGCTAATGGGGCAGAATTAGGTTATAAAGTAAACTTTATAATAGACTTTTGGTTTGCATGCTTAAGGAACTAAAGTTTCAGAAGGTATTCTCTTAGTTTTTGCTTGACATTATAGCATATAATCCTTGCTCTCCTGAAGAAGGTACATTAGATCTTAAATGTTTGGCAAAAATTTGGTCAAAAGACAAAATTGTAAAGAAATTGGAATATCAAAAGGTACTTTTAAAAATCAGGCTGAAAAAAGTGTCGTGGTCATCTTTAATGTGGTTTCTTGTTCAAATTAAAAATTTAATTTGTATTTGGAATCTAAAATCTATAATAAGAAGTGAAATCCCGCTGCCAAAACCACCTCTGGTGCAAAGAGATTCAAAGGTGGCCGGAGAGGGCAGAGCTGTAAGCTCTCCCGCAACGAGATTACTTAAAGTTTTGTTTAAAAATTACTGAAGACCATCTTATGATGACCAAATTTTGGCAAAGATTAGCTTAAGTGCTAATTATTACTTCGGAAAGCGAAAAAGGAAAATATTTAAGATCTGTCTTTATCTATTAAGCATGAAAAGATACGCCCAATCTGTTACTGAAAACTTCCCCCAAAGCAAATAGGATGTGGGGGAAGGGTGACATGTAGCGATCCAATATGGACGCCCACGCCCCGAGAAAGCCATTTTAAAAGGTCTCATCTTCGCCATGCTTTTTTATGGCTAGTGACTTAAAATACTTTTACAAAATTTATAAATGCATCTACGATTTCTGCGCATGTGTAAAGAGACAAGCTAGCTTAAAAACAAATGTGCACAACCGTCCGATTTTGGACATTTATAGTTTTTTGGCTGAGCTTGATTCTTTTCCATATTACAATATCAAATCCAAAAGGTTCTTTCCCTCAGAAAGGAGGCAGATTTGACCCAAGGGTGGAGGAGAGGGGTGGGGAGGGAATACAGGCTGGCTTCCCAAGACAATCTCTAAGGGGAAAAATGAGGCTCTTTTAAAATTTCCAGCCCAGAGGCAAGTAACCAGCAGAAAGTAGAGAGCAAATTTGCATTTGAATACCTACAGGTTTGCTTCTTGACTTCCCCAGCAGAAAAATTATGGTCATTTTGTTTGTTTATTTGTTTATTTATTTTAGGAGTTTTTTATATTCTTAATTTAATTTAATTTTTTTATTAAATTATTATCTTTGTACATATACCATTGCCCCCCACCCTCCCATACATGCCCTCCCTCCCCAGAGTTTTGTGTACTTATATGCATATATACAAGTCCTTCTGTTGATTTATCTACCCCAAATCTCATTTTAAAAGTCAAGCAGCTGGGCCAGGCCTGTCCCCCGGAAACTTAAAAACTTTGAAGTTTACTAAATGAAATGATAAAAACTTATATCTAAATATATTGAAATGATATAATACTGAAATGTTGATCTGAGTATGCCTCTTATGAAGTCTAGAGGATAGAATTTAATCTATTAATTGAATATGCCTAGTATTTTATTTGAAATGTATCCTTAAAAATGTAAAAGTGAGAGGGCTGGGCGGGGTGAGGGGGCAGGGTGGGGCAGGTCCAGCATTACAAAAAGTATTATTGATTTGAGAAATGCTAAGTATTTAACTTGCTACCTAAAATTTGAAGCTCTAAAAGTTTAAGGTTCAAATTAAATTGGGAGAAATTATATAATTGTGGTAACTAAATGCCTAAAGTACAGAAATTTGTTTTTGAGAAAATAAAATGTTGTGTTTTCTCTAATAATTAGGAATTCAAAATATGTTGTTTATTAGTCTAGTTAAATAAAAATTAATTCTGTGATCCCAACCAAATTTTAATATAAAGATCAATTAAAATTTAATTGATACACCAATTAAATTTTAATTGATATCCTTTAAAATAATTATAAAAAGTATGATTCTTGGAGAGCTCCAAGGGCCCAGAATAATTCAAGAAATTTGTACTTTCTTCTAAAAGGAAATATTTTAAATTAAACCAATCTAATATACTTGAAATTGTGTGGAAAGCTT
The DNA here is from genome assembly GCF_014108245.1 of Pipistrellus kuhlii. Lineage (NCBI taxonomy): Eukaryota > Metazoa > Chordata > Mammalia > Chiroptera > Vespertilionidae > Pipistrellus > Pipistrellus kuhlii. The sequence goes on from NW_023425566.1 coordinate 1,192,223, forward strand.
TATCAAATAAAAATTAATAACTATGCTTTGCTTATAAATGTTATAAAGGTTTTGGCCTCTAAGGAGGGCAAAATATTTCTTAAAATCCAACAGCAGAATTTTAAGACAGAATTTAAAAGACAAAAAGCCCATAACCGCCTGCATTTTTAATTAGGCGCAAGGTGAGGCAGTGTTTGGTGCCTTGTGAATCAGACATAAACATTTACTAAATTTGTTTTCCTTCTAATAAAGCCACCAGAAACAGCTAGTGAGATTCCTGTTTGTCTGCAATATAATTTTGACTGTCTATCGTGAGAATAAACAAACCATCTTTTTCCTGTCTAAGAACAGTGTAGACCAGTGTTTTTCAACCTTTTTTGGGCAAAAGCACACTTGTTTCATGAAAAAAATCACGAGGCACACCATCATTAGAAAATGTTAAAAAATTTAACTCTGTGCCTATATTGACTATATATAAAGTAATTCTCTTGAATAGGAATCAAATAAACACAAAGAAAGTATTTTATAATTACTTTATTATGAAATATTAAGTAAACAAAATAGTGAAAAATTATAAAATTCTTGTCTTGTCTGCACCTACGGCACACCAGGCAACATCACTAGTGTGCCGCGGAACAGCGGTTGAAAAACGCTGGTCTAGACAGCCACCATGTTGGACTGCCTGACTTGGCAGCTGCCATGTTGGCCGCATGGCTTGCAGCTCTCATGGGGGCCACCATCTTGAAACAACAAAGGCCAACCTCTCCCTTTGAATAAGCCAATGTTTTTGTAAGCAATTTGATTAAGTCTTCTAAGAAAGTTACTAAGACCTCCCATTATTCCCTCTGTATATGCAAATTAGCTAATGGGGTACTCTTTAAAAATATAAATCTAGCTTAATAAAAAGGAGAAATTTGAAAATTTTGAAATATCTCACAGTAATATTTACAGTGTAAACTAAGATTGCTGTTAAAATATTAAATCTGACAGTAAATTTGTAGTCAATCTTTATGTAAAGTTACTTGTAATATAGCTAGCTATTTGGACTTATCTGCCACGCCAGACAGTAGCCTTCTAGGTTTCTTGATGTAAAGGAAGGCAAAGACTTTTAAATAAAACTCACTGTAGCCCGAAAATTATTTTGGGGAGAATTAAAAAGAGGTCTTTTTCAAATGTCTTATGAACTGTAATTAAAAGTCAGTATATTTGGCCTCAAAGTAAATAATTTGTATTTTGATCTCCCTGACAAAGCTTATGGTAAGTTACTCAAAGGCTAATTGCAAAAATTTAATTAGTGTCATTCATTGTCCATAACCTAGGACAAAGTAAAGTTAAAAACTAAGCTTTATTTCAAATTATTTAAATTGGCTAATTGAAATAAATGAATATTCATAAAAACTTAATTGTACTTGGCAGGGAACTGCTCCTGAAGTATTAAATAACATTTTTATTGATGGTTCATCTCATAGTGAAATTGCCAAACATGCTATGAATCCAAGCAGTCATATTTTTGTGCAGAAAATTAAAATTAAAAAGTTATAAAGACTGCATTGTAAAATTTCCAAAAGCCTCCTAATATTTAAATAAAAAGGGGGGGGGGGATAGTAGAATAATATCCTATAAGAAATAATATCCTGTTAGTAAATAACATCAAGAACATTTTTACTTTGGAAAATTAATTTTCATTTGTAATGCTAATGGCAAAGCACCCATGAACACACATGGTGTCAAAATAAGACAAAGGAAAATTGTTTGGGTAAAAATAAAAAGGATCCCAAGTCAAATTTATCGAAAAAAATCATTTATTAACCTTTGGTAGAGAATATATTTGTATATTTCTGTCAGGAGCCGAAAAAGAATTAGTGACTACATCTTAAAAGACACCTCCATCTTAGACACTGAGTTTCTGACTTACAAGAACTCATGTGACAAGCTGCGGTGTGGCAGTTAACAATCATCCCCAGTAGGGGGTGTGCAGGAGGCAGCTGATCAATGTTTCTCTCTCATCAATGTTTCTCTTTGTCCCTCTCCCTTCCTCTCTGTAAAAAGCCAATAAAATATATTTTAAAAAGAAAAAAAAATATTTATATATAGAAACAATCTAAATGCCTAGCAGCATATCTGGCCATTGAGCAAGGCACACCTGTTGTGAAACTCGCCCCGCCCCGGAGAATCTCTGCTGTATCCTCCCCTGCAGACACATCCTGCTGATACATAACCACCACCACTCCCCCCCCCCTGCCCTGGAATGTCTCCGCAGCAACTTCCCCCTATAACCTGTGTACATATATTGCGGCTGCAACAAATAAAGTTTGAGGCTTGATCAGAACCCTGTCTTGCCTCCATTTCTCTGTGTCTCCTGTCCTCCCTCATTCCCTTCCAGGTGTCTCCTCACTCCCTTGTTACTGTCCCGCTGGCAGGGGCATATTTCCAGAAAACTCCAAGCCCATGTGGATTCCTGCAACAGTGGATCCCAGAAAGGAACTGACAAGACTGCTCCAGCCACAAAGACAAGAGGAGATACAGTACAGAGATGAAAGATGGTGAAGATGCCTTGCCATACTAACAGTCAGCAGCAGTGCGTTGCTGCAGGTTGCCCTGGACCAAACCAGAGAAGGTCTGACCTGCATTGCCTTTGTTTGCCCACCATCCAGAACTAGCATATCTCATTGCAAGCATGTACACATAAAGAACTGTTGGACATTGAAATGGGACTCAAAGAACTGTTGGCCCAGAAAAAAACTTACTACAGACTGATTCATTTGCCTCTCAGCATAATCATTTGTCTCATTTTTGTTCTCATATGTTTATTTCTAGTCTGCAGAGTCAGAATGAAAAATTTTAAAAGGACTCACACCCTTCAGGCAGCATTCACTTTTCAAGATTTTTTTAAGGAAAAGAAACAGGGGAGATGTTGGAAGCTACCCATTGCCTTTATTAGCAAAGAGGTATGGACGAGGAACCCGGAAGGCTGGTCAACCTTGAGGCTCTGGTGAGGGTCAAAGCCATATACTCACTGTCTAGTTGGGACAAAGGGAGCTGAAGCAACTTCCACCTTTTAGTCTCATGTAAATCCTTGCTGATGGGCTATCACTGAGCTATTACTGAATATTGTCTAACCCAGGTGTCGGCAACCTGCGGCTCCAGAGCCGCATGCGGCTCTTTTTGTTAAGTGAAAAAATCCTTTTTCTGCACGATCCAGTATATAGCATTAAGGTAAGAAACAATATATGCAGTGTTATATTTGTTTTAAATGTCGCAATGGTTTTGTGGCTCCCAGGTTTTTTTTTTCTTTCGAAAACAGGTCCAAGTGGCTCTTTATGTCTTAAAGGTTGCCGACCCCTTTAGACTCTAACCTAAGGGCTATTGGTGGATCCCAAACCTCAATAAAAGGGATCGCAAGGCCAGGGCAAAGTGGAGTTCTCTCTTGCACTTCCGCCTGGCGCCCAGTTCTCAAATTAGTATTTTCTTGTCTAGTCTCTTTCATTTGTGTGTGGCCTCCTCCAGAGCCCAAACCCTGAACCTGAACCCTGAACCATAGGGGACATGGAGAGTACACTCGCAATAGATCTTAGTTCTTCTCTGAATATTCGGTAAAATTCCCCTGTGAATTTATCTGGACCAGGGCCTTTGTTTGCTGGACATTTTTTTTTATTACTGCTTCTATTTCATCAGTTATAATTGGCCTATTCAGGTTTTCTGATTCTTCTTGTTTCAGTTTTGGAGATTGTATTTTTCTAGGAATTTGTCAATTTTATCCACAGTGTCCAGCTTGTTGGCATATAGTTGTTCATAGTATTTCTTTATATTTCTGTGAGTGGTAACTTCACCGCTTTCATTTCTGATTTTATTTACTTGGGTCCTTTCTCTTTCTTGATGAGTCTAATAAAGGTTCACCAATCCTCTGTTTCAATGAGTTTTGTATATTTTTTAGTTTCCATGTCATTTATTTCTGCTCTAATCTTTATTATTTTCTTCCTTTTACTTACTTTGGGCTTTTCTTATTGTTCTCTCTTTAATTCTTTATGTTGTAGGGTTAAGTAGTTTGTTATTAATTCTTCTTGTTTTTTTATTTGTTTTTTGTTTGTTTTTGTTGTTTGTTTAGTTTTTTTAGATAAGCCTATAGTGCTATGGACTTCCCTCTTAAAACTGCTTTTCCTGTGCCCCAGTGATTTGGGTTGTTGTGTGTTCATTTGCATTTGTTTCCAGGAAGTTTTTAATTTCTTTCTTGATCTCATTGGTAAACCGCTCAGTGATTAATAACGTGCTAGTTAGCTTCAACGTGTTTGAATGGTTTTGAGTATTTATACTGTAGTTGATTTGTAATTTCATTCCATTGTGATCTGAGGAAAATCTTGATATGATTTCAATATTTTTGAACTTGTAGAGATTTTTGTGTCATAACATGTAGTCTGTCTTTGTGAATGATCCATGTGCACTTGAGAAGAATGTATATTATTCATGTTTGTGGACAAGTCTACACTAATAAAAGAGAAACATGCAAATTAACCATCACTCCATTATACCCACAAGCCACATCCACCAGCCAATCAGGATCAAGTATGCATATTAACCCAACTAATATGGCGGCTGGCCACAGAGCTGGAGCAAGCAGGATGCTTGGCTTGCCGCAATGATGGAGGAAACCAAGCTTCCCGCTTGCCCTGGCTGGCCCTAGCCTCCACTCAAGGCTACAAAGTTTCAATTATAGAAGATAAATAAATCCTAGATACCTGCTTCCAGCCAGCCCTGGCCTCCACTCAAGGAGGTGCTGAAAAAAGAAAGAAAAAGAAAAAAAGAAGGGGCTAGGACCTTGGGTCGCCAGGGGGTGATCAGGCCAGAATGGGATGGCTGGTGCCGGCCGTTGGGGATAAGCAAACCAGTAGGGGGACCAATTGGGGGTGAGTAGACCATCAGTGAAGTCAGTTGGAGGTGATCAGGACAGCATGAGAGGGGGCAGTTTGGAGTAAGAAGGCCAGCAGGGGAGCAGTTGGGGGTGATCAGGCTGGGGGGGGGGGGGGGGTGAGAATGGGGGGAGGGGCATTTGGGAGAGAGCAGGCTGGTGGCGGGGGAGGGGGCAGTTGGGGGCCAGCAAGTCAACAGGCAGAGTGGTTAGGGGCAACCAGGCAGGCAGGAGAGAGACTGGAGCCAGCAGTCCCAGATTGTGAGAGGGATATCCGACTGCCGGTTTAGACCCGATCCCTGTAAACTGGCAGTAGGACATCCTTCAAGGGGCCCCAGATCGGAGAGGATACAGACCAGGCTGAGGAACACCCCCCACTCCGTGCACAAATTTTGTGCATTGGGCCACTAGTGTTCTATAAATAAAAATTAAATCCATCTGATCCAGTATGTCCTTTAGAATCAGTTTTTTTGTGGTTGTTTTGTTTTGTTTTGTCTTGTTTTGTTTTGTTTTGTTTTGGTCTGGATGATCTATCCAATGAAGTCAGTGGGGTATTAAAGTCCCCTACTATGACTGTACAGTTGTCTATCTCTCCCTTAAAGTCCTCTAGATATTTTTAGATATATTTAGGTGTTCCTAATTGGGTGCATATGTGTTTACCAGAGCTATATCCTCATGTTGGATCAATTCCTTTAGTATTATGTAGTGACTTTTGTAGTCTCTTGTGATAACCTTCATTTTGAAGTCTATTTTGTGAGATCTAAGTATTGCTACTTCGGCTTTTTTATTGTTTCCATTTGCAATTAAATTTTTTTCTATCTCTTCACTTTCATCCTGTGTGTGTCTTTTGTTCTGAAGTGGGTCTCTTGTAGACAGCATATAGTTGGGTCATGTTTTCCTATCCATTCAACTACATCTGTGGTTGGCAAACTGCAGCTTGTGAGCCACATGCAGCTCTTTGGCCCCTTGAGTGTGGCTCTTCCACAAAATACCATGGCCTAGGTAAGTCTATTTTGAAGAAGTGGCATTTGAAGAAGTTTAAATTTTAAAAAATTTGGCTCTCAAAAGATTTTTCAATCATTGTACTATTGTTATTTGGCTCTGTTGACTAATGAGTTTGCTGACCACTGAGCTATATCATGTTTTCAGAATTGAGCATTTAATACATTTACATTTAAGGTTATTATTGATAGGTACTTATTTATTGCCATTTTAATTCTGTGTACCTAGGTTTCTCTCTCTATATATATTTCTTCTCATTACAATAGTCCCTTTAGCAATTCTTGCATGGCTGGATTTTTTTTTTCTGGGAAGTTCTTTATTTCATGATATATTTTGAATGATCACCTTGTTGGATATCAGACCCTTGCTTTCCATTACCTTGAGTACTTCATGTTATTTCTTTCTGGCCTGTAGAGTTTCTGTTGAGAATTCAGCCTACAGCCTTATGGGAGTTCCTTTATAGGTAGTAGATTGCTTTTCTCAAGCTTCCTTTAAGAGTCTCTCTTTGTCTTTAATTTTTGGCATTTTAATTATGATGTGTCTGGGCATAGATCTCTTTGCATTTTTCACTTGGGATTCTCTGTGCTTCCTGAATGTGTGTGACTTTTTTCTTTACCAGATTAGGGAAATTTTCTGCCATTATTTCTTCAAATGGGTTCTTTAGTCTTTGCTCACTTTATTCTCCTTCTGGCCCAACTACGATGCAAATATTGTTAGGTTTCAATTTGTCCCACAGTTCCTTAAGCTTCCCTCATGTTTAGTAATATATATATATATATTTTTTTCTTTTTCTTTTTGATTCTCTGATTCAGTGATTTTAATTCACAAATCTGATCTTCAGTTTCCTCTAATACAATATATATTCTTTCCAATGTCTTCTTTATTAGTGCTAAGCCATTCTTTATTTCTGATGGTTACTTTTTCATAGTTAGTATATCTTTTCTCATGATGTTGATCAATTTACTATCATTATTCTGATCTTTGTATCAGATAAGTTTATTATCTCCATTTCATTTACCTCTTTTGCTGGAGAATTCTCTTGATGTTTCTTATGAGGGTTGTTTTCTTGTCTCCTCATTTTTGCTGTCTGTTTGGGTTTGTGTCTATGTGTCAGTTAGATTTGGTATACATTCCAAACTCTTGTTTCTTACAAACTACATCAGGCAAAGACTTTAAACTTCTAGAGACCAACTTCTGCCTGCAGACTGATTGGATTCAGTCAAGTATCCCCTAGACAATCTTCCACAGGTATGGTGAAAAGTTTTCCAACACAGTGGGACAACTGTTTATACCTGGAGGCTAGTTGTTATTATCAGTCTTTTAGTGGGCCTCAGAAACTCCACACCATGGAGGAAAGTATTTTCCAAGGGTGAATCACTGTCTTCCCACCAGGCAAAAACCACCTGGACAGCAGGATAGAGATCTGCCTGACCATTCCTCTGCAATGTGAGGAAAGACTCAGCATCGGGAACTGGGTCTTTCCCTTCTGAGATTTAACCCCAGACCCCCCAACCCTAGTTTCTGCTCATACAGCTCAAATCTATTCTGTGCTCCCTTTTCTGGAGCACTAGGTGAGTGGCAGCATACAAAATTTTATGTGTTGGCACTTCAAGTAGGGGCCTGCATTTCCAACCATCTTTCTCTGGCAGACAGTTAAGACGTTGCTTTTTATAGAAAGATTTTATGTGGGCACCCTTGTCGTTTCTGGTGCTTTTCAAAGTTCAAGAAGGTTGAAATCATATCAAGTATCTTTCTAGATCACAATGGAATGAAATTAGAAATCAGCTACAGTAAGAACACCCCAAAATATTCAAATACATAGAGGCTAAAAAGCATGCTATTAAACAATGAATGGGCTACTAATGAGATCAAGAAAAAAAAAAAAGAAAGTAAATTCTGGAAACAATTTAAAATGAACACACAACGACCTTAATCTCTTAGGTACAGCAAAGCCTTCCTAAGAAGAAAGTTCATAACATTACAGGCCAATCACAAGAAAGAAGAAAAAGTAATAAGAAAATATTTAACCCTATTACTTCAAGAATTAGAGAGAGAACAACAAAAGAGCCCAGAGTAAGTAGAAAGAAGGAGACAGTAAAGATTAGAGCAGAAATAAATAACAAAGAGACTAAAAACAAACAAACAAACAAAAAAAAACCAAAAACAATACAAAATATCAAGGGAACCAAGAGCTGGTTCTTTGAAAAAATAAACAAGATTGATGAACCATTTCCCAGACTCATCAAGAAACAAAGAGATAGTACCCAAATAAATAAAATCAGAAATGGAAGTTGTGAAGTAAAAACTGACATCATGAAAATACAATTATATGCTAACTAGCTGGACAATGAGGATGGAACAGTCAAATTCCTAGAAAAATGCAATCTCCAAAAAGCGAATTAGGAAGAATAAAAAAACATGAATAGACCAATAACAACTGATCAAATTAGACAGAAACAATGTCTTGCACTAGATATTGAGAGGTGTAGCAGATCTACCTAAAACAGAGTCACAAAAGTAAATAAGCAGCAAAAATGAGATGACAAAGAAACAACACCCATATGAAAGAGCAAGAGAATTCTCCAGGAAAGATAAATGAAATGGAGATAATAAATATATCTGATATAGAGTTCAAAATAATTATGGTAAAGATGCTCAACAGCATGAAAACATTAATAAAGAATAACATTGTGCCAAAACTGGTTTGGCTCAGTGGATAGAGCGTCTGCCTGTGGACTGAAAGGTCCCAGATTCGATTCCGGTCAAGGGCACGTATCTTGGTTGTGGGCACATCCCCGGTAGGGGGTGTGCAAGAGGCAGCTGATCAATGATTCTCTCTCATGGATATTTCTAACTCTCTATCCCTCTCTCTTCCTCTCTGTAAAAAAATCAATAAAATATTTTTTTTAAATAAATAAAAATAAAGAGCCTATTTGGCCACACTAAGGAAAAAAAAAAAAAGAATAACATTGTGCAAATAAAGAACACATTGGAAGGAATACAATTAGATTAGGGGAAGCTGAGTATCAAATCAGTAAATTAGAAGACAGGGTTGAAAAAAATCACTATCAGAGAATGAAAAAGAATAAACAATTAAGAAACAGGAGACCAGCTTACAATAAAGCAGTGGGACAACATGAAATGTAAAACTTCAAATAGCAGGTGTACCATAGAAGCAAAAAGAGACAGAGAATGTGGTTAAAGAAATAATGACAGAAAGCTTCCCTAACCTGGTAAAGGAAAAAGTCGGATTAGTCCAGGAGGCACAGAGAACCCCAAGCAAGAACCCAAACAAGCCCCCACTCAGACACATCATAATTAAAATGCCAAAAATTAAAAACAAAGAATCTCAAAGGCAACAAGAGAAAAGCAAGCTGTTGCCTACAAAGGAGCTCCAATAAGGCTGACACCTGATTTCTCAATAGAAAACTCTACAGGCCAGAAGAGAATGGCATGAAGTACTCAAGGTAATGAAAAGCAAGGATCTGAGGAAATCCCGTCCCATCTGTAACTGCGAAATGCGACAATGAAATAGATCACAAACAAAAGAAATGGAGGACAAAAAGCGATTGGATATAGAGTTCAAGTCTACGCTTATAAGGTTTTTCAAGAATTTTTTAGAAAAGATGGATAAGACCTATGAGGATATAAAAAGAGATCAACTAGAATTAATAAGGAGTCAACAAGAAATGATAAGGGATCAACAAGAAATGATAAGGGATCAACAAGAAATAAAGAATACATTGTCTGAAATAAAAAATATTATACAGAGTCCTAAAATCAGAATGGAAGATCGCAAGAATCAAGTCAAAGATTTGGAACATAAAGAACCAGAAGACACTCCTCCACAGAAGCTAGAAGGCAAGATAATCCAGAAAATTGAAGATAATATAAGAAACCTCTGGGACAACTGCAAGCGAACCAACATTAGAATTATGGGGGTCCCAGAAGATGAGAGAGAGCAAGATATCGAAAACATACTGAAAGAAATAGTGACAGAAAACTTCCCCCACCTGGTGAAAGAATTAGACTTACAAGTCCAGGAAGCGCACAGAACACCAAACAAAAGGAATCCAAAGAGGACCACACCAAGACAAATCATAATTAAAATTCCAAGAGCAGCCGAGACCGGTTTGGCTCAATGGATAGAGCGTCGGCTTGGGGACTGAAGGGTCCCAGGTTCGATTCCAGTCAAGGGCATGTACCTTGGTTGCGGGCATATTCCCAGTAGGGGGTGTGCAAGAGGCAGCTGATCGATGATTCTCTCTCATCGATGTTTCTAACTCTCTATCTCTCTCCCTTCCTCTCTGTACAAAAATCAATAAAAAATATTAAAAAAAAAAAAATTCCAAGAGCAAAAGACAAAGAGAGAATATTAAAAGAAACAAGAGCAAAGAAGGTAGTTACCTATAAAGTAGCACCAATACGATTGTCAGCCGACTTCTCAACAGAAACCATGCAGGCCAGACGGGAATGGCAAGAAATATTCAAGGTGATGAATAGTAAGAACCTACAGCCAAAGATAATCTATCCAGCAAAGCTATCACTCAGAATCGAAGGTCAGATAAAGAGCTTCACTAATAAAAAAAAAGCTAAAGGAGTTCATCAATACCAAACCAGAATTATATGAATTGCTGAAGGGGGTTCTTTCAGAAGAGAAAGTAAATAAAGATAAAAATTATGAACAACAAATACGTAACTATCAACAAGTGAATCTAAAAACCAAGGAAATTAAAAAAAAAATCTGATGCGAAACCCCGTCCCATCTGTAACTGCGAAATGCGACAACAAAATAGATCACAAATGAAAGAAATGGAGGACAAAAAGCGTCTGGATATAGAGTTCAAATCTACGCTTATAAGGTTTTTCAAGAATTTCCTAGGAAAGATGGATAAGACCTATGAGGATATGAAAAGAGATCAACTAGAATTAATAAGGAGTCAACAAGAAATGATAAGGGATCAAAAAGAAATAAAGAATACATTGTCTGAAATAAAAAATATTTTACAGAGTCCTAAAAACAGAAGGGAAGATTGTAACAATCAAGTCAAAGATTTGAAACATAAAGAGCCAGAAGACACTCCTCTACAGAAGCAAGAAGGCAAGAGAATCCAGAAAATTGAAGATAATGTAAGAAACCTCTGGGACAACTTCAAACGAACCAACATCAGAATTATGGGGGTCCCAGAAGATGAGAGAGAGCAAGATATCGAAAACATACTGAAAGAAATAGTGACAGAAAACTTCCCCCACCTAGTGAAAGAATTAGACTTACAAGTCCAGGAAGCGCACAGAACTCCAAACAAAAGGAATCCAAAGAGGACCACACCGAGACACATCATTATTAAAATTCCAAGAGCAAAAGACAAAGAGAGAATATTAAAAGAAGCAAGAGCAAAGAAGGTAGTAACCTATAAAGGAGCATCTATACGATTGTCAGCTGACTTCTCAACAGAAACCATGCAGGCCAGAAGGGAATGGCAAGAAATATTCAAGGTGATGAATAGCAAGAACCTACAGCCAAAAATAATCTACCCAGCAAAGCTATCACTCAGAATTGAAGGCCAGATAAAGAGCTTCACTAATAAAAAAAAGCTAAAGGAGTTCATCAACACCAAACCAGAATTATATGAATTGCTGAAGGGGGTTCTTTCAGAAGAGAAAGTAAATAAAGATAAAAATTATGAACAACAAATACGTAACTATCAACAAGTGAATCTAATAACCAAGGAAATTAAAAAAATCTGATGAACAATATTAACTGTTGAATATAATAGAATCAGAGGTATGGAAGGGGAGTGAACTGACGATTCTTGGGGAAAAGGGGAGAGGGGGGCGTGGGAAGAGACTGAACATAAACTGTGCACCTATGGATGAGGACAATGGGGAGAGGGGAAAGGGCAGAGGGTGGGGTGGGAACCTGGTGGAGGAGAGCAATGGTGCAATGGTGGGGGGGAAAAAAGGAACATTTGTAATAATATGAACAATAAAAACTTATTAAAAAAAAAAAAAAAAAAAAAAAAAAAAAAAAAAACAAAACACACACACACACACACAAAAAAATAAAATAAAAAAAATAAAAAAAATCTGATGAACAATATTAACTGTTGAATATAATAGAATCAGAGGTATGGAAGGGGAGTGAACTGACGATTCTTGGGGAAAAGAGGAGAGGGGGATGTGGGAAGAGACTGAACATAAACTGTGCACCTATGGATGAGGACAATGGGGAGTGGGGAAAGGGCAGGGGGTGGGGGAAAGGAACATTTGTAATAATATGAACAATAAAAACTTATTAAAAAATAAATAAATAAATAAAAAGAAAAGCAAGGATCTGAAACCAAGTTTGCTAGATCCAGCAAGGCTATCATTTCAAAGAGACGGTCAAATAAAAAGCTTCCCAGATTTTAAAAAAATGTTTAAGTACATCACCAACAAGCCAGCATTACAAGAAATGTGAAGGAAAATGCTGTAATGAGAAGAAGAAATAGAGAAACCTAGGCACACAGAATTAAAATGGCAATAAATAAGTACCTATTCAAAATAACTTTAAAATTAAATGGATTAAATGCTCCAATTAAAACACAGGGTATCTGAATGAAAACAAAAACATGACCCAACTTTATGCTTGCTATAAGTGACACCCCTTACAACAAAAGACACACATAAGTGACAGTGAAGGGTTGGATAAAAATTTTCCATGCAAATGGAAAAGAAAGAAAAACTGGAGTAGCAATATTCATATCTGACAAAATAGACTTCAAAATAAAAGCCCTCACAAGAGATAATAAAGATACATAATACTAAATGGATTGATCCCATAAGAGTATATAATGCTGGTAAACATATACATCCAATATAGAAGCACTTAAATATATAAAAATCTATTAGAGGATTTTAAGAAAGAGATCGACAACAATACAGTCATAGTGGGGGACTTTAACACCCCACTAACTTCACTGGATAGATCTTCCAGAAAAAAATTAATAAGAAAACACATTGGATCAGATGGATTTAACTGACATTTATAGAACATTTCATGCCAAAGCAGCAGAATATGCATTGTTCTCAAGTGCACATGGATCATTCACAAAGATAGACCACATTTTGGGACACAAAACAAGTCCATGCAAATTCAAGAAGACTAAAATTATATCAAGTGACTTCTCAGATCAAACACATGGACATTAAATAGTATGTTATTAAACAATAAGTGGGTTTCCAATGAAATCAATAAATAAATGGAAAACTTCCTGGAAACAAATGCAAATGAACACACAACAACCCAAAATCTTTGGGATACAGCAAAAACAGTCCTGACATAGAAATTCATAGCACTACAGGCCTACCTCAGGAAACAAGAAAAATCAACCATAAAATATTTAACCCTACAACTTACAGCTCTAGAAAGAGAACAAGAAAAACTCAGAGTAAGTACAAGGAAGGAGATAATAAAGATTAGAGAAGAAATAAATATTATAGAGACTAAAACAAAACTAAAAAAAAAAAAAACCTTCTATGAAATACAAATGAAACCAAGAGCTGTTTTTTAATTCAAATATTTTATTTTATTATTTTTATTGTTTGAGGTATTACAGATAGTAGAATCTATGTCTCCTTTTTCCCTGATTGACCTCCCCCACCCACCTAGCACATGCCCTCACCCCACTAGTGTTTATGTCCATTGGTTGATCTCTTATCCCACCACCATCCAAACCCTTTCCTTCCTGCTGAAGTTTGACAGTCTGTTCAATGCTTCTTTGTCTCTGTATCTATTTTTGTTCATCAGTTTATGATGTTCATTATATTCCACAAATGAGTGAGGTTCTTTGAAAAGATAAACAAGATTGATGAACTGCAAGCCAGACTCATCAAGAACCAAAGAGATAGGACACAAATAAATAAAGTCAGAAATGAAAGTGGAGAAGTAACCACTGACATCTCACTTTCTTATAAAGCATTGTAAGAAAGTACTATGAACAACTATATGCCAACAAGCTGAATAACCAGGATGAAATGGATAAATTCCTAGAAATATACCCTCCCCCAAAACTGAATCAGAAGGAATCAGAAAACCTAAATGACCAATAACAACTGATGAATTGAAAGTAGTAATAAAATAAAAAAATCCCAGCAAATAAATGCCTAGGTCTTGATGGCTTCACAGGGGAGTTTTACCAAACATTCAAAGAACTAACACCTATACTCTTCAAACTACTCCAAAAAATCCAAGAGTAAGGAACACTTCCACACTCTTTTTATTAGGCCAGCATTATTCCAATTCCAAAACCAGATAAATCCACTACAAAAAAAAAAAAAAAAAAAAAAAAAGAGAGAGAGAGAGAGAGAAAATTACAGGCCAATATTCCCTGATGAACATAGATGCTAAAATCCTCAACAAAATATTAGTAAATCAGATCTAGCAAAATATTAAAAAGATCATACACCATGACCAAATGGGATTAATTCCAGGGATGCAAGGCTGGTACAATATTCACAAATCAATAAATCAATACATACATCATATAAACAAATTAAAAGATAAAAATCACATGATTCTATCAATAGATGCAGAAAAACATTTGATGAAATTAAAAAACCATATTTAAAAAAAAATATATATCTTTATTGATTTCAGAGAGTAAGGGAGAGAGAGATAGAAACATCAATTATGAGAGAGAACCATTGTTCTGCTGCCTCTTGCTCGCCCCACACTTGGGATCCAGCCTACAACCCAGGCATGTGACCCAGGACCTTTCAGGTCATAGGTAAATGTTCTATCCACTGAGCCAAACCAGCCAGATTTAAAAACCATTTTTTATAAAAACTCTCAGCAAACTGAGAATAGAGGGAGCATAACTCAACATGACACAGGCCATATATAAAAACCTATGGTAAACCTCATGTTCAATGAGCAAAAACTAAAACAATTTTCATAAAGATCAGGAACAAGATAGGGCTGTCTCCACTTTCACCACTCTTATTAAACACTAGAGGCCTGGTGCACAAAATTCATGCATGGGGGGTGTCCTCAGCCCAGCTTTCACCTTCTCCAATCTGGGATCCTTTGGACATCCCTCTCACAATCCGGGACTGCTGGCTCCTAACCATTTGCCTGCCTGCCTGCCTGCCTGCATGATTGCTCCTAACCACTCTGCCTGCCACCTTGGTAGCCCCCAAACCACTGATGCCTAACTGCTCCCTTGCCGGCATGATCACCCCCAATTGCCCTCCCATGCCGACCCAATTGCCCCCAACTTCCTTCCCCTGTAGAGCTGAGGGGACTGGGGAACTCCAGCTGGATGAGGCAGGGCTGAGGGGACTGGGCACTGGCATCTTGTAAGGAGGGCATAGCAGTCAATTAGCATAGTCCCTCTTTATTAGATAGAATTGTACTGAAAGTCCTAGTCACAGTGATCAATGAGAAGAAATAAAAGGTAACCAAAAGGAAGAAGTAAAACTATCATTATTCACAGATGACATGTTATTATACATAAAAACCCTAGACTTTATTTTAAAAAACTACTAGATTGAATAAACAAAATTGGCAATGTAATAGAATGAACAATCAATACTCCAAAATAGATTTTTTTTTCAAAATAGATTTTTTTTTATACATCAATAATGAAATTCCAAAAAGGGAAAGTAAACCAAAAATCCCATTTACCACTATAACAAAAAATTTAAGGTAACTAGGAATAAAGTTAATCCAGGAGGCAAAAGACATGTATTAGGGAATCTACTAGATGTTGAAAACAGGGATTGAAGACAATATAAACAAGTGGAAGAATATACCGTGTTCATGGATTGGTAGAATCAATAGCATTCAAATGTCCATACTACCAAAGGCAAGCTACAGATTCAATGCAATCCCTATCAAAATATCAATAGTATATTTCACAGACCTAGAACAAAAACTCCAAAAATTTATGTGGAATAAAAATAGACCCTGAATAGCTACAGCAAACTTGAGAGAGAAAGAAAAAGTTGGAGCCCTAGCTGGTTTGGCTCAGTGGCTAGAGCATTGTCCTGTGGACTAAAGGATCCCAGGCTCAATTCTGGTCAGGGACACATGACTGGGTTGCAACTTGATCCCTAGTTGTGGGGAGGGGGCGTGCAGGAGACTCCGATCAATGATTCTCTCATTCTTGTTTTATCTCTCTCTCTCTCGCCCTTCCTCTCTGAAATCAATAAAAATATATTTTAAAAAAATTTGGAGGAATCACAATAACAGGTTTCAAGTTATACTACGGTACCAAGCCACAGAAATCAAAACAGCCTGGTGCTGGCACAAGAACAAGCATATAGATCAATGCACCCAAACCTTTATGCTCACTTATTTTTTGACAAAGGAGGCAAGAGCATGTAATGGAGTCAGGACTGTCTCTTCAATGAATGCTTTTAGGAAAATTGGACAGATACATGCAAAAAATAAAAATAAAACTGGACCACCAACTTACACCATACACAAGATTAAACTTAAAATGAATAAACTTAAAATGAATAAAAGTTTTAAATGTAAGTTGTGAAACCATAAAAATCCTAGAAGAAATCATAGGCAGCAAAATCTCAGACATCTCTCATACTAATACATTTATAGATACATCTTAAGGCAAAGGAAATTAAGAAAAAAATGAACAAATGGAACTACATCAAAATAAAAGCATCTGCACAGCAAAAGAAACCATCAACAAAACAAAAAGGGAGCCTACTGCATGGGAGAACATATTTGGCAATAATACATCTGATAAAGGGTTAATATCCAAAACATATTAGGAACTCATACAACTTAACAGAAGGAAGACAAACAATCCAATTTAAAAATGAGCAAGGGACCTAAATAGACACTTTTCCAAATTGGACATACAGATGGCCAGCCAAGAAACATATGAAAAAATGCTCAATGTTACTGATGATCATCATCAACATGCAAATTAAATTGACCAGGTGGTATCACCTTACACTTGTCAGAATGGCTTCCACCAACAAATCAAGAAATGACAAGGGCTGGCAAGGATGTGGAGAAACGGGAACCCTAGCACACTGCTGGTAGGAAAGCAGACTGGTGCAGCCATTATGGAAAACAGTATGGAGTTTCCTTCAAAAATTAAAAATGAAACTGCCGAGAGAACCAAGATGGTGGCCTAGGTAAGCACCTAAGCTGCCGCCTCACACAACAATTTCAAAAATAATAACTAAAATCAGAACGGACATCATCCAGAAACACAGGAAAGCTGTCGGAGTGGGAAATCTACAACTAGAAAGAAGGAGAGAGGCTCACGGATCAGATCGGGAGCCACAAAGTGCTGAGGTAGGGAGATGCTCAAGCACAGAGAGGAAGTATGGCCAAATGCCTGGCTGGCGGGAGGGGAAAGGAAGTCCCGACTCTACTGAACCCTTTCCAACTGCACTGAACCCCAACCCCGGCTGAAACTCCATGGACCCAGGCTCATATGGGTGGAGTCTGGACTGTAGAGAAAGGCAGGAGACTCAGAGACTGGGAGCCTGGGGAAGCCAGGAGCCACAGTGGGCAGGGTCTACAGTTGCACAAGAGTGAGTACGCACAAAGGTCTGACCACGGAGGTTGCCGCGGCCTCTCCATAGCTGAAGGAGTCAGAAACTTCAGACTACAGAGACCCAACCCAATTCTGGGCAAGCCCCTGGGGCACCCACACTCTTGCAGGGGAATCTGAGATGGTCAGGAGGAAACTGAGGGGAGCCACAGAAGGCAGAGGTCAGGCAGAAACTCAGGCGAGTGCATAAGGACAGGGCTGACGGGAAGCCAAGACTGTCAGCTCAGCCCTGAGACTCTGCCCCATCCAAGCTGAGCACAGAGGCTTCTGCAATTTTGCAAATCTGATTCTATAAGACTGTCTCCAATACAGAAGGTATCCCAGAGTAGACACAACTGATACCCATATCCAATTGGCCTGAAGGTCACTTCCTTCCGGGGATACCAACAACAATAAAGACTTAGCTACAACAAGGCTGTAGACACAGTCCACAAAGGAGAGCACCAAGAGTGTCTACCTCAGGTAACTGAGGAGGCTGACCCACTGGACCATATAGGACACCAAACACACAAAGCCATCCTACCAACTCTGGGAAGCAGCGAAAATGCTGAGACAAGGAAATAGATCTCAAATGAAAGAGATGGAGGAGAACAAAAGACTGGATATAGAGTTCAAAATCACGGTTATAAGGTTTTTCAAGAATTTCCTAGAAAAGGCCGATAAATTTATTGAGACCAATTAGAAAAAACATAAACTGACTGAAATAAAAAATATTATACAGAGACCCAACAGCAGACTTGAAGACAAGAAACAAGTCAAAGAGCTGGATACAAAGAGGAAAGGGGCACTCCTCCGCAGAAGCAAGAAGAGAAGAGAATCCAGAAAGTTGAAAATAGTGTAAGGAGCCTCTGGGACAACTTCAAGTGTACCAACATCAGAATTATGGGGGTGCCAGAAGAAGAGAGAGTGCAAGATACTGAAAACATATTTGAAGAAATAATATCAGAAAACTTCCCCCACCTGGTGAAAGAAATAGACTTACAAGTACAGGAAGCGTACAGAACCCCAAACAAGAGGAATCCAAAGAGGAACACACTAAGACACATCATAATTAAAATGCCAAGGGCAAAAGACAAAAAGAGGATCTTACAAACTGCAAGAGAAAAGCAGTTGGTTACCTATAAGGTAGCACCCATACGACTATCAGCTGATATCTCAACAGAAATATTCAAAGTGATGAATAGCGAGAACCTACAACCAAGATTACAGTATCCAGCAAAGTTATCATTCAGAATTGAAGGGCAGATAAAGAGCTTCACAAATAAGAAAAAGTTAAAGGAGTTCATCACCACCAAACCAGTATTATATGAAATGCTGAAAGGTATTATTTAAGAAGAGGAAGAAGATCAAGTGAATTAAAAATTTGAGGAACGTAATAATTTGGTGAAAATAGAATCAGGGGCAAAGAAAGGGAGTGGATTGATAATTATCAGGGGGAAAGGGGTGTGGGGGTGCAGAAAGAGACTGGACTAAAATTTTACACCTATCAATGAGGACAATGAGGGTTGGGGAAAGGGAAGGAGGTAAGGGCAGAGGGTGGGGCGGGAACCGGGTGGAAGGGAGCTATGAGGGGAAAAAGGAGAAACAATTGTAATAGTCTGAGCAATAAAGATTTATTTAAAATAAATAAATAAATAAATAAATAAATAAATAAATAAATAATAAAAATGAAACTGCCATTTGACCCAGTGATCCGACTTTCAGAATTATATCCTAGGAAAACCGAAACACCAAACAAAAAGAAGGGATGCACCTCTATGTCCATAGCAGTACAATTTACAATAGCTAAGATCTGGAAACAGCCCAATTGCCCATCAGTAGATGAGTGGATAAAAAAAAATTCATTTATACCATGGAATTTTTATACCATGCAGCAGTCAAAAAAGAAGGATCTATTACCCTTTGAGACAGCATGGAGGACCTGAAGAGTATTATGCTGAGTGAAATAAATCACTCAGAGAAAGTCAAGTATCACATTATCTCAGTCATATGTGAAATCTAAGTAAAAACCGATGAACGGAGTGGACCCAGATATTTGGAAGTATGGAACATAGTGCGAAATCTTGGAAGGAAGGCAGGGGAAGGGGGGTGGGTGGCAGGTAATCAATCAAAGACCTTTATGCATATATGCATAACCCATGGACACAGATAATAGAGTGGGAAAGTTCTCGGGTTGGTGGCCAGTTGGGGTGATGGAGGTCAATGGGGAAAATAAGAGGATATATGTAATACATTCAACAATAAAGACTTCAAAAAGAAAAAGAATAAATTCAATATAATTCTTAAAAGAAATTGTTTGATTAAATAAATTTCAAATAATTAAGATATCAACAACAACAAAATATATAAATAAATGAATTTGGCTATGTAGCATAATGCAAAATCAATGCCCAATAATTGATAGCTTTTTTATACACTAATAATGAATTCTCAGAAAGAAAAACTAAATAAAGTATCCCATTTACCACTGCAACAAAATAATTAAGATACTTAGGAATAATCTTAACCAAGGAGGTAAAATGCTTGTATTTGGAAAACTACAAGGCATTGAAAAAAAAAAGAAAAATATATAAACAAGTGGAAGATTATACTGTGTTCATGAATTGGTAGAATTAACATCATTAAAATGTCCATACTGCCCAGCTGGCATGGCTCAGTGGTTGAGCATTGACCTATGAACCAGGTGGTCATGGTTAGATTCCACATCAGGGCACCTGCCTGGTTTCCTGGCATGATCAATGATTCTCATCATTGATGTTTCTTTTTTAAAATTTTTATTGTTTAAGGCAGTGTTTTTCAACCTTTTTTGGGCAAAGGCACACTTGTTTCATGAAAAAAATCACGAGGCACACCACCATTAGAAAATGTTAAAAAATTTAACTCTGTGCCTATATTGACTATACATAAAGTAATTCTCTTGAATAGGAATCAAATAAACACAAAGAAAGTATTTTATAATTACTTTATTATGAAATATTAAGTAAACAAAATAGTGAAAAATTATAAAATTCTTGTCTTGTCTGCACCTACGGCACACCAGGCAACATCTCGCGGCACACTAGCGGTTGAAAAACGCTGGTTTAAGGTATTAAAAATAGTAGTACATTTGTCTTTTTTTCCCCCCTATTGGCCTCCCCGTAGCTTCTCCGACCCCCCAGTACTTACCCTCACCCAAGACCCCAGTGTCTTGCATCTATTGGTTGTACTCATATGCATGCATACAATTCCTTCGGTTGATCTCTTATTCCCCCTCCACCAACCTTACCCCTATGGTTTGACAGTCTGTTCAATGCTTCTTTGCCTCTATCTATTTTTGTTCAACAGTTTATAATGTTCATTATATTCCATAAATTAATAAGATCATGTGGTATTTATCTTTCTCTGACTGGTTTATTTCATTTAGCATAATGCTCTCCAGTTCCATCCATGCTGCTGCAAATGGCAATAATTCCTTCTTTTTTACAGCAGCATAGTATTCCATTGTGTAGATGTATCACAATTTTCTAATCTATTCATCTGCTGATGGACATTTAGGCTGTTTCCCAAATCTTACTGGTAACTATTGTAAATTGTGCTGCTATGAACATAGGGATGCATATATTCTTTCCGAATGGTGTTTCTGTTTTTCTTGACATATATTCCTAGAAGTGGGATCACAGAATCAAATGGCAGTTCCATTTTTAATTTTTTGAGGAAACTCCATACTGTTTTCCACGGTGGCTGGACCAGTCTACATCCCCACTAAGCAGTGCACGAGGGTTCCTTTTTTTCTGCATCCTCGCAAGCACTTATCCTTTGTTGATGATAGCCATTCTGACAGGTACCTCATTGTTATTGTTTTTTTACAGAGAGGAAGGGAGAGAGATAGAGAGCTAGAAATGTCGATGAGAGAGGAACATTGACCAGCTGCCTCTTGCACACCCCCTACCGGGGATGTGCCCACAACCAACGTACATGCCCCTGACCGGAATCGAACCAGGGACCTTTCAGTCTGCAGACCAATGCTCTATCACTGAGCCAAACCGGTTTCGGCAGTTACCTCATTGTTGTTTTGATTTACATCTCTCAGATGATTACTGACTTTGAGCATGTTTTCATATATATCTTGGCTTTCTGAATGGCCTCTTCCAAAAGTGTCTATTTAGGTCTTTTGTCCAATTTTATTGTATTGTTTATCTTCCTTTTGTTAAGTTGTATGAATTCCCTGTGAATGTTGGGAGATTAAACCCTTATCTGAGATAGCATTAGAAAATATGTTCTCCCATGCAGTGGGCTTCCTTGTTGTTTTGTTGATGATTTCTTTTTCTATGCAGAGGCTTTTTATTTTGATGTAGTTCCATTTGTTTATTTTCTCTTTAGTTTCCATTGACCTAAGAGCTGATACGGCTAGAGAAAAAAAAAAAAGTCTGCTATTTTGTTTCCTGTGGCTTCTTCTAAGATTTTTATGGTTACCCATCTTACATTTAAGTACTTTATCCATTTAAAATTTATTTTTGTATATGGTGTAAGTTGGTGGTCTGGTTTCATTTTTTTTTTTTTTTTTTTTTTGCAAGTATCTGTTCAGTTTTTCCAACACCATTTATTGAAGAGACTGTCTTGTCTCCATTGTATGCTCTTGCCTCCTTTGTCAAATATTAATTGAGCATACTGGCTTGTGTCGACTTCTGGGTTCTCTGTTCTGTCCCACTGATCTATATGACTATTCTTGTGCCAGTACCAGGCTGTTTTGATTATGTGTCTTTATAGTATAAATTGAAACCTGGCACTGTGATTCCTCCAACTTCATTCTTCATTCTCAAGATTGCTGTAGCTATTTGGCATCTTTTTTTATTCCAGATGAATTTTTGGAGAATTTGTTCTAGATTTTTAAAGTATGCCATTGGTGTTTTTATGGGGATTGCATTGAATTTATAGATTGCTTTGGGTAGTATGGACATTTTAATGATGTTTAGTCTACCAATCCACATACTTGGTATTTTCTTCTATTTGTTCATGTCTTCCTCTATCATCCTGAAATTTTCTGAGTATGGTCCTTTGTGTCCTTGGTTAAGTTTATTCCTAGGCATCTTAATTTTTTTTTTTTTCTATGGTAAATGGAATTGCTTTTTTAATATCTTTCTTTGAATTTATTATTGGTGTATTGAAAAGCCATAGGCTTCTGGGTGTTAATTTTGTATCCTGCTACATTACCAAATTCACTTATTAAGTCTAGTACAGCGTTTTTCAACCGCTGTTCCGCGGCACACTTGTTGCCTGGTGTGCCGTAGGTGCAGACAAGACAAGAATTTTATAATTTTTCACTATTTTGTTTACTTAATATTTCATAATAAAGTAATTATAAAATACTTTCTTTGTGTTTATTTGATTCCTATTCAAGAGAATTACTTTATATATAGTCAATATAGGCACAGAGTTAAATTTTTTAACATTTTCTAATGGTGGTGTGCCTCGTGATTTTTTTCATGAAACAAGTGTGCCTTTGCCCAAAAAAGGTTGAAAAACACTGGTCTAGTAGTGTTTTTATGGAGTCTTTGGGGTTTTCTATGTATAATATCATGTCATTTGAAAATAAGGACAGTTTTACTTGTTCTTTTCCAAAAAACATTCTTTTTAAAAATATATATTTTATTGATTTTTTACAGAGAGGAAGGGAGAGGGAGAGCTAGAAACATTGATGAGAGAGAAACATCAATCAGCTGCCTTCTGCACACCCCCTACTGGGGATGTTCCTGCAGCCAAGGTACATGCCCTTGACTGGAATCAAACCCGGACCCTTGAGTCCGCAGGTCAACAATCTATTCACTGAGCCAAACAAATTAGGGCCAATTTGGATGCCTTTTATCTCCTCTTTTCTGATTGCAATGGCTAGTACTTCCAGTACTATGTCGAACAGAAGTAGTGAGAGTGGGCATCCCTGTCTTGTTCCTATTCTTAGGTTATATGGTTTTAGTTTTTGCCCATTGAGTATAATGATGGCTGTGGGTTTGTCATATATGGTTTTTATTACGTTGAGGTATGATTCTTCTATTCCCACCTTGCTGAGAGTTTTTATCAAAAAAGGGTGTTGGATTTTGTCAAATGCTTTTTTTGCATCAGTGGATATGATTATGTGGTTTTTATTTCTAAGTTTATGTGCTGTATCACATTTATTGATTTGCGGATATTGTACCATCTTTGCATCCCCAGAACAAAGCCCATTTGGTCATGATGTATGATCTTTCTAATGTAATGCTGAATTCAACTTGCTAGAATTTTGTTGGGTTTTTGCCATCTATGTTCATGATGGATATTGGCCTGTAATTCTTTCTTTGTATTGTCTTCATCTGGTTTTGGGATTGGGGTAATGCTGGCTTCATAGAAAGAGCTTGGAAGTGGTCCTTCCTCTTGAATTTTTTGGAATAGTCTGAGGAAGATAGATTTTAATTCTTCTTTGAAGCTGTCTGGTCCAGGGCTTTTCTTTTTTGAAAAAAAATTTTTTTTTAATTACTGCTTCAATTTACTCCATAGTTATCGGCCTATTCAGATTTTTTTATTCCTCCTTATTGGGTTTTGGAAGGTTGTATTTTTCTAGGAATATTTCTATTTCTTCTAGGTTGACCAGTTTGTTAGAGTAGAGCTGCTCATAGTATTTTTTTAAATGATTTTTTGTATTTCTGTGGGGTCTGTTGTTATTTTACCTCTTTCGTTTCTGGTTTTGTTTATTTGGGTCCTCTCTCTTTGCTTCTTGGTGAGCCTGGCTAGAGGTTCATCAATCTTGTTTATCCTTTCAAAGAACCAGCTTTTGGTTTCATTGATCATTTGTGTGTTTTTTTGTTTTGTTTTTTTGTTTTTGTTTTTATTTTGTCTCTATGTCATTTATTTCCTCTCTGTTCTTTATTATTTCCTTCTTTCTGCCCACACTGGGCTTTTCTTGTTACTCTCTTTATAATTCTTCAAGGTACAGAGTTAGATAGTTTATTACCAGTTTTTCTTGTTTTTTTTGAGGTAGGCCTGTAATGCTATGAACTTTCCTCTCAGGATTGCTTTCATTGTTTCCCAAAGATTTTGGATTGTTCTGTTTCCTTGTCATTTGTTTCCAGGATGTTTTTTTATTTCTACTTTGATCTCTTTGATAACCCACTCATTTTTAATAGCATGCTATTTAGCCTCCAAGAGTTTTAATTTGATTGTTTTTACTGTACTTGATTTCTAATTTTATGGCATTGTGATCTGAGAAGATGCTTGATATGATTTCCTCTTGAATTTGGAGAGACTTTGCCTGTGTCCCAATATGTGGGCTATCTTTGAAAATGTCCCATGTGTGCTTAATGTATATTCTGTAGTTTTGGGGGGCAATGTACTAAAGATGTCGATTTAGTCCATCTGATCTAGTGAGTTCTTTAGGATTGATGTTTCTTTGTTAATTTTTTTGTTTTGTCTAGGATTTATCCAGTGATGTTAATGGAGTATTAAAGTCTCCTACTATGATTGTGTTGCTGTCAATCTCTCCCCTGATATCTTTTTGTCTTTTGCCCTTGGCATTTTAATTATGATGTGTCTTAGTGTGTTCCTCTTTGGATTCCTTTTGTTTGGGGTTCTGTGCGCTTCTTGGACTTGTAAGTCTATTTCTTTCACCAGGTGGGGGAAGTTTTCTGTCACTATTTCTTTCAATATGTTTTCGGTATCTTGCTCTCTCTCTTCTTCTGGGACCCCCATAATTCTGATGTTGGTTCGTTTAAAGTTGTCCCAGAGGTTTCTTACATTATCTTCAACTTTCTGGATTATCTTGTCTTCTTGCTTCTGCTGAGGAGTGTCTTCTGGCTCTTTATGTTCCAAATCTTTGACTTGATTCTTGCGATCTTCCATTCTGTTTTTAGGACTCTGTATATTTTTTATTTCAGACAATGTATTCTTTATTTCTTGTTGATTCCTTATTATTTCTTGTTGATCCCTTATTATTTCTAGTTGATCCCTTTTCATATCCTCATAGGTCTCGTTTATTTTATTGGCCTTTTCTAGGAAATTCTTGAAAAATCTTGTAAGTGTGGTTTTGAACTCTATATCCAGTCACTTTTTGTCCTCCATTTCTTTCATTTGTGATCTGTTTCCTTGTCTCGGCATTTTCGCAGCTTCCCTGAGTTGGTAGCCTAAAAAGTCTCTGTGTTTAGCTTGGATGGGGCAGAGTTTCAGGGTGGAGCCTACAGCCTTGGCTTCCCTCAGCCCCGCCCTATGAGGTTCCTGAGTCTCAGTGTTCCTCAGTGTCCTTTGGTACTTGCTGCAAGCACCTCTGAGAGAAAGGTGCCCTCGAGTTTCGCCTGCTACCAAACAGTCTAGGCTCTCCCCCAATGAGCCAGGAACTGGGGTTCAGTTCAGTTGGAAGTGGAGCTGGAAGTGGAGTTTTTGTCTCCTTCCTGCTAGGGCAATCAACGGCCCGTCCGCGCCTCTGGGACTAACTTTTGCTGCTCCCCTGAGATTCCGCCTTACAGCCCAGGCTACCTCTGTATGAGCCTGGGTCCCCGGGGTCTGGCTTAGAACTAGGGTTCAGTGCTGTCGGATCTGGGGTTTGGCACAATCCGGAGTTTTTATCTCCTTCCCGCTATGGAACACCAGCCAGGCACTCAGCCTCCCCCTCCTCTCTGGCTCCGTCCTCTCTGTGAGCACAACATGTGTCCATACTTTAGGCTTTTACAGCTCCTCTGCTTTACCTTCTAATTTTTTCTTTCCTTCTCGTTGTAGAATTTCCAGTCAGTCGACTTTCCTGTAGTTCTGGGTAATGTCCATTTTGTATTTTAGTTGTATTTTATTGAAATTGTTGTGTGAGGCTGCAGTTAGGTGTTTACCTATGCGGCCATCTTGGATCTATCCTCGATTACTTTTGATTGGAGCGTTTAATCCATTTACATTTAATGTTATTATTGATAGGTACTTGTTTGTAGCCATTTCTGTGTTTTAAGCCTGTGTTCCTTCCTCTCTTTCTGTTCCTTCTTTTTACAGCATTCCCTTTAGCATATATTGTATTGCTGGTTTGGTAGTGATAAACTCCCTTAACCTTTTTTTGTCTGCAAAGCTCCTGATTTCTCCTTCAGTTTTGATTGATAGTCTTGGTGGATAGAGTATTGTTGGATTCAGTCCTTTGCTTTGTATCACTTTGTATACTTCCTTCCATTCCCTTTTAGTATGATCTATTTCTATTGAGAAATAATTTGATAATCTCATAGGAGATCCTTTGTAGGTAACTCTCTGTCTCTCTTGAAGCCTTTAAGATTCTCTCTTTGTTGTTAACAATTACCATTGTAATTATGATGTGTCTTGGTGTGGGTCTTTTGAGGTTCATCTTGCTTGGGACTCTCTGTACTTGTGTAACTTTTTTCTTCCCCATGTCAGGGGAGTTTTCTGTCATTATTTCTTCAAATAGATTTTCTAATGCTTGCTGCTCTTCTTGTCTTTCTGGTACCCCTATTATATGTATGTTACTTTATTTTATGTTGTCCCAAATCTCCCTTAGGCTCTCCTCCTGCTTTTTAATTTTTTTCTCTAGTTGTTGCTTGGATTGGGCTTATTTCACTACCTTATCTTATAACTCACTAATTCGGTCCTCTGCTTCTTCTAATCTACTGTTGAAACCTTCCATGGTATTTTTGACTGTAGCTATATCACTTTTGATTTCTTCCTGATTTTTGCATAGATTGTTGATTTTCTTGTCCATGAACTGTATGACCATTACTCTGAATTTTTTTTCTGTCATTTTGCATGCCTAATTTAACTTATTTCCTTTCTTGGCAATTCCTCATTTTCTTTCCTCTGAGGATTGTTTTGCTGTCTCCCCATTCTAACGACCACCAAAAGGTTCAAATGCCGAGTTGCTGGGGCCTGGGCCATGTGCAGAGGGAGCTTTGTGCCACCTGAGTGTCACTGAAGAGCTCCGACACCAAGACATGTGGCTATAGTGGGTTGGTGGGAGCCATGCTTGCCCAGGATCAGAGTCACTGGCACTCAGTGCAGCCTCGTGCATGCACCTAGAATCAGGGATCCCCACCTGCACCACACTGTAAAAGAGACCTTGCTGACGTGTGCTAAAAATCAGGGTGCCCTAGTGCATTTCAAGAGTCAGAGGACCCCTGTATCTGTGCCAAAAATCGAGTATCAGAGTCTCTGTTGCTTGGTACGGCCTCGCGCCAAGAATCAGGGTCCCTGTGTGTGCATGCACCAAGAATTGGAGTCACTGGCTTTTAGTGTGCGTTCACTGGGACTCAGGAAACCCAGGTCCGGGCAATGAGGAACTGGTGCTTAATGCTGCCTCTTGTGCAGAAAATCAGGGTCCCCAGTCTGCTTGGGGGTGTGGGTTGCACAGCTGCCCTGTGTCAGCAGGGAGTCCACTCCTGTGCTGTGTAGAACAGACTTCCCTGTGCACTTGCACAGAATCAATATCAGGTGGCACTGCCACCCTATGTGGGCGTGTGGTCTGGTCACATGATTGTGTACTGGGGGGAACAAATTCCCAGTATTCATGTGCCCATGTGTGCGCCCAGGTTCAAATTCCAGTAGTGGAGCTGCAGCCCTGTGTGAGGGGCAGGTCTAGAAGTTCCTATGGCACTGCAGCGAGCCTATGGGGAGGGGGTGGGCTCTGTGACTCACAGAAATCTGCAGCCGGGATGTCTGGATTCTTGGTGATCACAGGTCTTTGTCCCCAGTGGCTGTGGAGTTCCAGTTTGCATCTGAGGCCAGATTAAGTGGTGATGAGGCTAGGATCCTAGTCTCAAGCAGTTCTGTTTTTCAAGATAATATGATCTCTGTCCCCACACTGGCTGCCCCTGAAGTGTTCACAGTACCAGCAGGGTTTCACTGTCTAAGACTGCCCAGTTTGACAGTCCCTTGAAAGACCTGCAGGATCTAACTGTCCCTATTTCACTCATACACACACCCACTCACATCCACACACTCCTCTATCACTTCCTCAGTCTCTCATACACCCCATCTTATTGTTGGTTGCCATCTTTCTTTCTTTTCCTCATCATTGATATTTCTATCTTTCTCTTCCTTCCCTTCCTTCCTGGAGTCAACAAAATAAAATTTTAAAAATTTTCCATACTATTCAAACTAATCTAAACATTCAATGCAATCCCTATTAAAACAACAGCAACATATTCACAGATCTAGAACAAATACTCCAAAAAGGTATGTGGAACCAAAAAAAAAAAAAAAAAAAAAAAAAAAAAAAAATGCAGAATAGCTGCAGCAATCTTGAGAAAGAAAAACAAAATTGGAGGAATCACAAGACCAGATTTCAAGTTATACTACAAAGCCACCATTATCAAAACAGCCTGGTACTGGCACAGGAACAGGCATATGGATCAATGGAACAGAGTCCCAGAAATCGATCCAAGTTATTATGCTCAATTAATATTTGACAAAGGAAGCAAACACAGACAGTGGAGTGAAGAGAGTCTCCTCAATAAATGGTGTTGGAAAAATTGGACAGATACATTAAAAAAATGAAACTAAACCAGCAACTTACACCATAAATAAGAATATTCTCAAATGGATAAAAAAAAAAACAAACTTAAATGTAAGTTGTGAAACCATAACAATCCTAGAAGAAACTACTGGCAGCAAAATCTCAGACACCTCCAGTAGCAATATGTTTACAGATACATCTCCTAGGGCAAAGGGAACTAAGGAAAAAATAAACAAATGAGACTGCATCAAAATAAAAAAGCTTCTGCACAGCAAAAAGAAACCATAAACAAAATGAAAAGGGAGCCCACTGTATGGGAGAACATATTTGGCAATGATACGTTTGATAAAGGCTTAGTATTCAAAATACATAAGGAACTCATACAACTTAACAAAAGACAGACAAACAATCCAATTAAAATATGGGCAAAGGACCTAAATAGACATTTCTCCAAAATGTACCTGCAGATGGCCAACAGACATATGAAAAAATGCTCAAAATCACTGATCATTAGGAAGATGTAAATTAAAATGACAAGAGTTATCACCTCATACCTGTCAGAATGGCTACCATCAATAAATCAACAAATGACATGAGCTAGAGAGGGTATGGAGAAAAGGGAACCTTAGTACACTGCTGGTGAGAATGCAGAATATTGAAGCCATTATGGAAAACAGTATGCAGTTTCCTCAAGAAATTAAATATGGATCTGCCATTTGACCCAATGATCCCACTTCTAGGAATAGATTCTAAGAAACCCAAAACATTAGAAAGGATATATGCACCCCTATGTTCATAGCAGTGCTATTTACAATAGCTAAGATCTGGAAGCAGCCCAAGTGCCCATCAGTAGATGAGTGGATAAAAAAACTGTGGTACATTTATAACATGGAATACTATGCAGGGTGAAAAAAGAAGGATTTCTAACCATTTGAGACAGCATGGAGGGACCCAGAGAGTTTTATGCCGAATTAATATTTGACAAAGGAGGCAAGAATATTCAATGGAGTCAAGACAAAGTCTATAATAAGCCAGTCAGATAAAGACAAGTATCACATGATATTACTCATATGTGGAATCTAATGAACAAAATAAATTGATGAAAAATATAGATCCAGAAATGTAGAACCACAGAACAGACTGTGGAATCTCAGAGGGTGAAGGTGGGGGAGAATGTATGGGTGGAAAGTGTTCTGCCCAGCCAAAGACCTTGTAGCATATAAGCATAACCTATGGACATAGACAATAGGTTGGTGAAGGCTGGGGTGGGGGTCTAGGGGCGGCAGAAGGGGTCAGTAGGGGACTAAGGGGGCATATGTAATACTTTCAACAATAAAGATTTGTTTTAAATTCCAGAGAGTGTTGGTGGCAGAAAGCGATGAAAGAGGGAACAGGTTGTAGTCAGGGAGAAGCCCAGCTGTGTGTGAATCAGGTTAGCTCTGCACCGGGACAGAGTGCAGAAGCAAACACCTGGCCAAGCTTTAGTTTCCTGCCTTTCAGATCCCTAATTTTTCTGCCTTGAGGACACAATTTAAGCACATGCTGTTTCATAGGGAGACCTAAAGGCCCTAAAGTAGGGGTGTCGAACTCAATCAGAGAAGGGGCCAAAATCTAAAATCCAGCCTAAATCGAGGGTCGAATGGTTTACTGAACAGTCATAAACTGTCATTGTGATGGAAACGCAGCGGAGTGCAGTGATGACAGCGCGGTGCGGGCCACATTGCAAGGCCTGGCGGGACGGATTTGGCCGGAGGGCCTTGTGTTTGACACATGTGCCCTAAAGTATCTAACAAATTTTGCTAATTGTTATTTCCCTCCAATAATTATAACTTATGTTTTCTCATTGGGAAGCATTTATAGATGGGGTGGGTTTATTGCTGTTCAGATGGAAATAATACCATAATGATAAAATATGTACACAGATAATAATTTAATAAAAAAAAAAAAAATAATGAGATCCAAGATGGCTGCGCCCAGGTGAACACCTAGCCGCAGCCGCACACAACAATTTCAATAAAATACAACTAAAATATAAAACAGACATTGCCCAGAACTACAGGAAGGTTGACTGACTGGAAATTCTACAGCGAGAAGCAAGGAGAAAACCAAAAGGAGGCACGGAGGAACTGTAAAAGCCCAAGGTACGGAGACACGCGGCGCGCGCAGAGAGGAAGAAGCTGGAGAGGAGGGAGGCCGAGTGCCTTATTAATTCTGGTGAAAGAATTAGATTTACAAGTCCAGGAAGCACACAGAACTCCAAACAAAAGGAATCCAAAGAGGACCACACCGAGACACATCATTATTAAAATTCCAAGAGCAAAAGACAAAGAGAGAATATTAAAAGAAGCAAGAGCAAAGAAGGTAGTAACCTATAAAGGAGTACCTATACGATTGTCAGCTGACTTCTCAACAGAAACCATGCAGGCCAGAAGGGAATGGCAAGAAATATTCAAGGTGATGAATAGCAAGAACCTACAGCCAAAAATAATCTACCCAGCAAAGCTATCACTCAGAATCGAAGGTCAGATAAAGAGCTTCACTAATAAAAAAAAGCTAAAGGAGTTCATCAACACCAAACCAGAATTATATGAATTGCTGAAGGGGGTTCTTTCAGAAGAGAAAGTAAACAAAGATAAAAATTATGAACAACAAATACGTAACTATCAACAAGTGAATCTAAAAACCAAGGAAATTAAAAAAATCTGATGAACAATATTAACTGTTGAATATAATAGAATCAGAGGTATGGAAGGGGAGTGAACTGATGATTCTTGGGTAAAAGGGGAGAGGGGGGCGTGGGAAGAGACTGAACATAAACTGTGCACCTATGGATGAGGACAATGGGGAGAGGGGAAAAGGGTGGGGTGGGAACCTGGTGGAGGAGAGCAATGGTGGGGGGGGGGGGGGGGAAGGAACATTTGTAATAATATGAACAATAAAAACTTATAAAAAAAAAAAGATGTTCCATCACAGATGGCAGTGTTCTACCATGTAACTGTGATAACAACAAAAATTTATTAAATGATAAATATTAAAAAAATAAATAAATAAATAAATAAATAAATATCATAAATACACCTTTAAAATCTGGAGGGTGTGAGGGGGGAAGAAAAAGAAAAAGAAAATACAGGACAAGCAAAAAAAAAAAAAAAAAGTGAATACCTAAGCTCAGGTTATGCTTAAAAAGAGAAAAACTTAAGCTCCACCTCTTGATAAGAGGAGTATTAAAAACTTTAGGGGAATCAGGAAGAAAACTTAGGGATGGAAATTCTATACCCTCCAAATCATTATATGCGCATTTGAGAGTTTATTATGCCTGATTCTTCTCATCCTCTTAAAGTTTGTTCACGGTTTTCCATTGCCTGCTCCCTCAGACAGAGGCTAATGTCATCAGAGTGTAATTCAAAGCATTCTGAGATCTTGCACTACTTTCCAGCTTTTTCTCTCAGGGCCTCTTTCCCTTTCCTATGGATCAACAGAATGGAGCCATTCCTTATTTCCCAAATGCCGTTTGCTTCTTGTTCCTTCTCCCTCTAACACCCTTTTCTATCATCTCAATAGGCTCAAATCCTGCCCACCTGCTAAGTATATGCTCAAAAGCCATTTCTTCCAAGAAACAGCCCCTAACCATCTCAGCCAGAATTAAGATCTTCCTCTTCTAGATTTCAAGAGAACATCATCAGCACTCCTCTCAGAGCATGGCATTGTCATCCATGTACTGTTTCAATGATCTATATCACATGTGTCAAACACAAGGCCCGCAGGCCAAATCCGTCCCGCCAGGCCTTGCAATGTGGCCCACACCGCGCTGTCATCACTGCACTCCGCTGCGTTTCCATCACAATGACAGTTTATGACTGTTCAGTAAACCATTCGGCCCACGATTTAGGCTGGATTTTAGATTTTGGCCCCTTCTCTGATTGAGTTCGACACCCCTAATCTATATGAATGTCATTTCCTCCTGTTGGATCTGCAGCTCTTTGATGGCATGGGTCACATTCACATCAGTCTCTTTGTTCCCCTTTGGCACCTAACCTTCATCTAGAAGTCCCATAAGTATCTGTCCAGTTTATTTGCCTCATGAGGACACAGATTATAGAAGAAAAAAAAAAAAAGGTGCAATCTTTGGTGTTTTTCTTTATGATAAAGTGATTTAGAAAAATGTAAAAAGGCAAGACATTGTGGATGTTTGGAGAATGGGTTGTATCAGAATAAGAATAGATGTGGCCAGGTTAGTTTGAGCTTACTGCCATTGACTCAATGAGACATCGTGGAAATCTGGACTAAGAAGGTGTCAGTGGAGATGTGAGATATGGAGAGACTGAAGGCATGCTTTTAAACCAAAACTGGTACAGGAAGTACTTTTGGATTGGATGGGAAACAATTGTTAAGGATGACTTCCTAGTGATTGGTCTTGGTAACTGTGGAGCTGGTGGCCCCATTTCCTGCAGAAGGACCATGTGGGGCACTCACAGATGCTGAGATGCCCTTGGGGAAACCTAATGGTGAGGTCAAGGGGCAGTTGGGTCACTTAGATACACAAGTCTGGAGATCAGAGATGACACAAGGGTTGGAGATACAGGTTTGAGGGTTCTCGGCATATAGATGATTTTGAAGGGGTGAGAAAGATGAGATCCCCTAGAATGAGTGGAGGTGGAGAAGACTCCAAGCCTACATCCCAGGAACTGAAATGTCTAGAGAAATGTTTGGGGACAACAAGGGAAGAAGCCTGAGAAGGAACCGCTGAGGCAGTGGAGGCCAAGCAGGCAGGTGTGTGCTGCCCATGCAGAGGAGGGATCGGATCTCAGGAGGGCCTGGGCTATCTGTGCTGATTAGTGTTGGAACACCAATCAGAATGAAGACACAGAAGTGCTCTTCGGATATGGCAGGAAGGCTGGCAGTGGCAGGTGTTGTTCAGTGGCATGAAGAACACAGAAGAGTGGACTGATGCATGAATGGAAGATGAAGGACTTGAATATTTGGGTTTACTATTCACTCGCTGGGTAAGACCCTTCGGACCGCCCCTGCCTGGCCTCCTGAGCCTCTCACAAATGGGTTCACTTCAGCCTCAAGCCTGCCTTAACTGCACTCACTGACAGTCTCAACTTGGATGTTTTGTCAGCAGCATCCTAACTGGCCTCCCAAGCCCCGCTTTGCTCCTGGCAGCCAGAACCACCTTCTAAAATCCCTACATATGATCATGTCACCCTCGTGTTTAAAAACTTTCACTGGCTACCTATTCTCATGGGGATAAAGTCCACATCTCTTGCCCATGTTTTTAGGTTATGTGACTCCTGCCTGTCTCTCAGCCAAGTCTTCCTTCCACCCTCACCCCCCTCCCCACCATCCCCCATTCTTTTTCTGGTCTGCACTCCAGCCACTTCTTCTCACTGTCATCTTTATTTTCTCAGCTCTGCCCTGTTCTCTTAGGACACCATGTTCGAGCCTGAAGTCTCCGCTTCACTATCATTTCCCTAGAGAGGCATCCCTTGACCTCTTCGCCAGCTCAAGCCCCTGACCCTCTGCACTTTCCCCATCTTATGAGACAGCATTTCTTTTTTCCGACATTAGCACCAAATTGTGCTGATGGTTTACAGCTCTTTCTCAGCCCGTGGCACCGAGAAGGTGGTCCCAAATGTCCCTCCAATGGCCTAACGAAACCAACTTTTCATTTCCATGGAAATTTCCACCAGACTCTTTCTTAAACAGGAAATCATCCTAAAATGTTTTCAGAGTATTTAATTTAAGCAATGAAAGCTAATTTGGACATTTTAGAAAGGCTTTTAAAAAACAAGTCAATCATATTTCGGGAGGCAAGACCTCTAGACCCGATATGCTAAATCATTGCGACTCACAGACCGGAGGCAATGCTTTCATTAGAGGTTGTTTGTTCATCCATTTAATGAGTCACCTTTCGATTGAGGCAGAGGTGAGTTACGTAAGCCCTGCTTCTATGCAAGCAATTGCTTATACATATATTAATTGCCTGCTTTCAATTCAGGCACTATTTTATAAAAGGAAATCCCAGAGGAGAGAAGGTAGGAGTTTAACAGCCATCCATTCTTTGCAACACTTCAGAAAGCACATGGAAATGAACCCTGCAACAAGCCATCAGCAGGGCATTCATTCATAAACTTAATAGATTTCATTTTGTGACTAGGAGCTAGAGTCACAGGCTTCCACCTCCAGCCACCTGCAAGACATCTCCGCAGGCAGGTTCCGATGGCACCTCCAGTTGTGCGAGTCCCTTTCTGAATACAGGATGGTCCCTTGCAGAAACCTGCCTTCCTCCATCCCAGCACACAGGGTGCAAGTCTCAGCATCTTCTTGGCCTCCTCAAGAGCCACCTCCTTCCCCCTGCCAAGGCTGCTACATTCTCTGGATTGAACCTCAATCTTAGAGGATCTACCCCAACCCCTTCTTAACCCATTAACTCTCCTGAGGCCTCCCATCTCGCACTCCCACCTCCAAGTTCCCCAACATAAGGCCTCCCCCTCAGCTATGGGGACAGAGCACCAAAAACACAGATATGATCTGTCACTCCCTCAAAGCAAGCAAACAAAGCAAAAAACCCAAATGTTTCCTCCTAGTCATAGCAACTAATATTTACTGAGCACCTACTGTGTGCAAAAATCTAACTCCCTGCCAAGATCTGGCCCTGCCTGTCTCCTCTGCTTCATCTGGGCTGCCTGGTGCCACTCTCAACAGCCTTTGTGTTCCAAAAACACATGGCAAGCAGCTCTGTTCTACAGTGTTCTCTCCTGGTCCCAGCTTGCTTGACTCCTTTTGGCATCTGACTCAGAGAAGCTTTCTCTGATTGCCCATAGTTGCAGCACTTGTTATTATTTTATTTGTTCCCTTCATTCAGCTCTCTGGGTAGAATGTAGCCTCCCTCAAGACAAGGACCATGTCCAGTTTGTTCACCAATGAACTCCAAAAGTAGCATAGAGTCAGGCACTTAATAAGTAGCATAGAGTCAGGCACAGGTAAATAAACAGTGCTCAAAGGAATGAATGAATCGCTTCTTGGCCTTTTGGCTAAGATCAAGTGTAGAAGGAATGAATGAAATCTTCTTGGGGAGTCCTCTGGAAATCATCCTATCATCAGTGTCCAGCGCTCTTGTCTCTAATGCCCTTACAGCATCCAGATCAGAGAGTGTTAACATCTTTGTTCACAATTTCCATGAAGTCTTCAGGCTCTTGCTTTTGGACCTCCTACTATGTGGTGAAAACCATGCTATGGGCTTAAAAAGCATCATCTCCATTATTCTCAGCAGCTACCGCAGGAAGTAAGCCCTCTTTTCTAGGGCTGCATTATGACATTTGTGGGCTCTAGATACATTGGCCTTCATGGGCCTTTCTTTCATAAAGAAATATTAAAAATTATATATTATACTGCATTAGTTCTTCATACCAATTATACATATACTAATGTAATCCAGGATGGATTCATTGATATAATAGTTATTGTTCTTCTCATTAAACATTTTCGTGGGCCTTAGGCCCTGTATCTGATAAGTCAGCCCTGCTATGGGGCCAGTTGTCCGATGAGGAAACGGATGATTCCAGGACTAAAAGTCACAGGGGAGAAGTGGAGGGGACGCGAACCCACGCCAAGCAAGATTCTAGTAAAAAAAACTCCTAACAGGCTGTGCTCCAGGGTCCCAAAGGAAGTTCCCTAGGCCAGCACCCACCCAGCTTCCAGGCCCTCAGCACCGGGATCAGAGAGCCTGGGGCAATTCACGGTGCCGCCCCGCCCCTCCCTCCGGCCCCGCCCCTTCCGCCTTCCTCTTGGGCGGAGGCGCACGGCCGCGGGAAGCCGGGCCGCGGGGCCGCGCGTGCGCTCTCCCGCCCTGTCGTGCGCATGCGCCTTAGCCGCTCGCTCGCTCCCGGGAGAGGATGGCGGGGGCCGCGCCGGGCGCCATCATGGAGGAGGAGTACTTCGTGAACGCGGCCGAGCGGGGCGACGAGGCGGAAGGCGGCCAGGTGAGGGGGCACCGGGCGGCCCGCCGCCGCGTCGGCCCCGCGGCCACCTTGTGGTGCAAGCACAGCGCGCCGCCCTGCCGTCGCCTTCACCCCGGCGGCTGGCCCGCCCCTCAGCCCCGCCCGCCAGGCACGCACAGCGACCTGCAGGGCGGGGGCAGGAGCGGCGCCCAGCCGTGACCCGAGGTGACCCCAGGTCTCTTCACTCCATTTCTCTGTGTCACACTGCCGGCCGCCCACGTGGTCTCGATGGGCCGAACCGAGTGCGGTGGCTTCGGCAGCTCCTGCCCTGAGGTTTGCACGTGGCGCCTTCGAGGCCCGGAGAGATGGGCCAGGGCCTCGCCCAATCGGTAGCCCTGGGCGCTGCCGGAGGCAGGCAGAGCTGGGCTGCGCCCCACTGACCCGCAGGGTCCCAGTGCCGCCCCACCCACTGGGCTCGCAAGGAGAGGCGTGGGCCAGCCCAGCTCTGCGCTGTTTTCCAGCGGGCACCGCCGAACCTGCTCAGACGAGGGGGAGAAGGCCAGGAAAGGTGAAGGGATGGCATGAGCCGAGTTTTGGCAGCTCTTGCAAGGTCCATTTCTGTGACTCCTATCCTGTTCCCCGGGGACCGAGCTTGCTGCGGGGGAGGAGGCAGGGAGATGTGAAGTCCACATGGTGGAAGGAGCTAGAGCGACTGAAATGCGAACATTCAGTCTGGCTGCAGGTAGCCCATCCACAGGGGAGCCTGGCCAGGGGAGCAGCTGGAAGGTTGAGGGCATGCTGGAGCTTGGATGTGTCTTCCGAGTGAGACAGCCTCTGGCGGCTGATGAAGATAGCTGGCCCGGCCTGGTGACTGCGTTGGTTGGAGCGTCACCCAGCACACAGAAGCTTTTGGGTTTGATTCTGGTCAGGGCACATACTTAGGTTGAGGGTTTGATCCCATGTGAGGGTGTGAACAGGAGGCAACAGATCAGTGTTCCCCTCTCTAAAATCACTAATAATAAAAAATATTCTCAGGTGAGGGTGGCATCATGTGAAAGGTGATTGAGAGGCAGGAAGGAGGCCGAGCCCCGAGGGGAATGTTAGTCCTGTGACACCCACAGGATAGGGAGGGGAAGAGGGAGCGAAGGGCCACACAGGACTGACAAGCAGAGGTGGAACTGCGGGGAGTGGTGAAGGAGGAGGAATTGGGGAAGCCTAGGTTTGTGGGCTTAGGGTAATAGGCAAATATGGAGCCTTGTACTCAAATATGGGCTGTGGGGAAAAGGTGAGGTCAGTTTTGGATCAAGTGAGTTTAGAATAATGGTGAGGCATCGGAATGGACATGAGAACACACTGTTGAGTACTTGAGTCTGGAGAGAGAGAGATAGGTATCCATCCATCAATCGGTTGATTCAGGCTAAATTCTAGATTTACGGGCAGGGAGGGGGTATGGTCCGAGAGAAGATGTAGGAGGAGGGAAGGGGGTCCATAGTAGAAGCCCAAGACTCTCACATGAGGAGGAGCCTCAGGGTGAGCCCGGGCTTCCTTCACAGCCTTGTTTGTTTAAGGCTCCCCGTCAGCATGGTCTCAGAGGGCGGCTGACCTCTCTGCAAAGGCCACACGGTATTTTAGGCTGTGCAGGTCTACAACCACTCAGCTCTGCTCTGCTAAGGGGGAGGCAGCCATAGATACTGGTTTGTTAAAAAATGGGGTTGGCTGTTGTTCCAGTCAACTTTATTTACAAAAACGAGAGGAGGACTAGATTTGGCCCTGGGCCGTGTTCGCTAAGTTGGTCCAGCTCTAGCCCTACAGAGAGTCAGTTACACGGAGGTTGGTCTCTCCAACTAGTTTGTGAATGCCTTTGGTGGAAAGAGACACCTTGTCTTACATGTTCCTAGGTTCTTGTCTTACATGTTACATGTTCCTAGGTCATGGGTACATGGTTATCACATCATCATGCTGCTTTGTCCTTAGACTCAGGAGCGTGCTTATGGTGGTTTCCACGTAGAACGGGGACTAGCACCCGGCCAGGGCTGCTTATACGATGCAAGTCTATGGTCTTTACTTTCTAACAGCAGATTGGCGGTGTATGCCTGCAGGAATCATTGTTGCCTTAACCTGGTCAGAAAGCATGAAATGGCACATGCAGACTAATAGTAAGAACAGTAATAGCTAATGTCTACTGAACTCTCACTAATGTCAGGCACTGTGTGTGGCTTTTCCAAAAATTAGCTGTGCGATCCTCACCGCAGCCAAGTGGGAGTAGGTGCTGATGTTCTTTGTTTAACAGGGAAGGTTCCCAAAGACATGGCTTGTGTGGCCACATGCACAGGTTCTCCAGGATAGAGGCAAGACAGACCCCCTTGGTGTGATCTGGATCCCATTTTCTTAGCTACTCATTACTGTCCAGCCCACTCCCTGCGAGTGCCATGGAAGGCACATGTAATAATGTCCGTGTGTGGAGTAATTTGAAGGGGGCAGTGTGAGAGACTTGTGAGGTCACAGGAGCTTGTGTTAACGGAGAATGACCACCAGCAGGAGGAGGAGTATGCCGAGGGGGAGGACGACGCTGAGGTCCAGCAGGAGTGCCTCCACAAGTTCTCCACCCGGGACTACATAATGGAGCCCTCCATCTTCAACACCCTCAAGAGGTACAGATGTGAGAAGGGTTCTTAGTGCTGGGAGTAGGTGGCGGTAACTTAGAGAAAGTTTTGTAGTGGACCCGGATGGTGGCCTGTGAGAGTCAGAATGCTGCCATATTGGACAGGAAGGCCCCTCCTGGGGGTCCCCCACACACTGTGTAACCTTAGTAACCTGTCTCCCTTCTGGCTCCAGCTGTCATCCACCCATGCCGTCTGCCTTCATTTTAGTGAAAGCGTTTGTTGCTTTTTCCAGGTACTTTCAGGCAGGAGGGTCTCCGGAGAACGTGATCCAGCTCTTGTCAGAGAACTACACGGCCGTGGCCCAGACCGTCAACCTGCTGGCCGAGTGGCTCATTCAGACAGGTGCTCTGTGGGGCCCCTGTCCTGGCTGCTCATCACCTTCCCCCGCTTTTCAAAAGCCTTTGGTCAC
The DNA here is from genome assembly GCF_014108245.1 of Pipistrellus kuhlii. Taxonomy (NCBI): domain Eukaryota; kingdom Metazoa; phylum Chordata; class Mammalia; order Chiroptera; family Vespertilionidae; genus Pipistrellus; species Pipistrellus kuhlii. Next base: position 1,232,129 of record NW_023425566.1, read on the forward strand.
TGTGATGCTGATCAATTGGAAAGCTGCTTTGTCTTCCTGGCTTTTAAGACTTAAGTAAGACAGAACTGGACTTTCCTACCCTTACCTTTCACTCGGTGACTGAGGTTCACAGATAGCCCGCTACTGTGATTCTCATTGAACTGTTCCACAGTGTATGTGGGAGTGTCCTTCAGAGGTCCATGAGAGCAAGCAGCAGATGGTGGACAGGTTAGGGCTGAGTGTGATTGTGGCTTTCAGCGAATGTGATCAGAGTAGAGCCTCCTGTCAATCACGGAACTGGCTGCGACGACACAGTAAGACTTCCTGGAAACCAGTCTGTCGTCCTGTCACAGTGGTTGGACAGGTGTCTCTGCTGGCTGCACCTGCTCCTCCTCCTGCGCACAGTGTGTCTTTCTGTCCTCCTGTCTGGTGTGGTCATTTGTACTCATCCTTAGCGAAGTTTGACGGTATTGTCCTGTCCCTGTAGAAAGGGCAGAGCATCCTCGTGTTGTGCTCTGTGCTCCTTTTGGTTCTTAAGCATTGAATAGAATTATTAAATAGGAGTTTTTAAAAATTGGTCCCAAATCCTCAGTTGTCAGAAGCAGTTCTCTGATATTTGACTCACATAGAGACTGGAGCTGTCTGTTTTCTTTAAAGTAACACAATGAATTGAGAAGTTGTCGTTCTCTCTCAGGTGTTGAGCCTGTGCAGGTGCAGGAGACCGTGGAGAATCACTTGAAGAATTTGTTGATCAAACATTTTGACCCCCGCAAAGCAGACTCTATCTTTACTGAAGAAGGAGAGGTGAGGGCCTTGTTTCCTTTTCTCATCTGAGTTCCTAGGGCCTTTTGCTAATCCCATGTGCACAGTGGCATGTGGCATGTTATATGAGAAATGTAAGAGTTAGAGACTAAAATCAGGGTGTGAGACACAAGTTGCATCAAGTCACCATTGCCCTTTAAATGCCACACCTGGTCTAGTGGGGAGAGGCACTCAGGTACCAGCTCCAGAGAAAACGGCAGATTCCCACCTCCCATTCCATGCTACCTCCAGGCGCAGGCTGTAAGGTGGTGTGGCTCGGTCATTTAGGTCCTCCAAAAAGAAGATGCCAGGGCTGGATTAGTCTGTGGAAGGCCTGGGGGACACACCTTTGAGGAAGATGAGTAGTGGCTGGAGAAGGCTGCAGGAGCTGTGAGACAGGTCTGACCTCTGAAGACAAGAGGGAGGGCAATTAGGAGGGGTCTCAGACGATAGTGCAGTTGTCAGAAAGTTTCAGCAATGTCAGAGTCTGCAAAAGCCACAATCACCTGTCACAGGAGCCCTCAGAGCCTGGCCACCCTCGGTGTCTGGGAGCAGCCTGGGGGCAGCTCAGCCTTGGCACGGAGGGCTGGTGGATGCAGAGCGCAGCCCTGGCAGCCACGCAGTAGGAGAGCTGAGAGCCACATTCCCATGGCTGCTTCGCCAGTGATGGGCAAAGCCATCTGCGCTATTTCAGCTGCCTGGTCCCCTGTGCCCAGGCACAGCTGATTTAGCAGGAAGCAGTTGTGCGTGTGATGTTGTTCCCATGAGCGTCTAATGTGGGACTCTTGGAAGTCTCCAGGAAGTGCCTTGGCGGGTCCTGCGTGGAGTTGGCTCTCCCAGAAGCCGTGAGTGGGCGTTCGACTCTGCCATTCAGCTGCCCGTGAGGCGTCAGCCGCTCTGGGACTGTGGGGCCACGTCCAATGCTCCAGGGCTCTCCTCTGCAGCTGAAGATATCCGTGATTGTTTAGACGGCACAGTCTTCACTAAGCCAGTGCTGGGCCTCACCTCTCCCTGTCTGTCTGTCTGTCTGTGTCTGTCGGCAGACCCCAGCTTGGCTTGAACAAATGATTGCACATACCACATGGAGAGATCTTTTCTACAAACTGGCCGAAGCCCATCCAGACTGTTTGATGCTTAACTTCACTGTTAAGGTAGGAAGAGGGCCAGAGGTAGAGAAAGACAGCAGCGTTCATGAGCAATGGCTGTCTTTAAGGACGGTTAGTGTGTGTGTGTGTGGGGTGATCTTTCTCCTTTGAGAGACTGCATTTGCTTTGTTGGTAAAGGCCTTCATCGTTTTACTTGAGTAAGCCCTACATGAGAAAGAAAAGCACAGAATGTGTATGTGTGTTTGGGGGTCAACATTTCTGGGGTTTCTAGGATTTGGCAGAAACATAGAGTCTGTTGTGTTCCAAGGAGGCCTGTAGGACTGCCTGGTCTGTCTCTTCCATCTTATAAAGAAACAGAGCCAGGGGTTGGCTTGGGCACACACCTAGTTAGAGGCGGAGCAGGGTCAGAGGACGGTGTGTGACTGAGACCAGTGCTTGCTTGTCTCATCTCACCACGAACACTGATAACGAGGCAGCTTGCTGTGAATGTTTAGCCACTACTTGCTGACGCTCTGTTTGGCTGCTGCTTTTTGTGTTGTAGCTTATTTCTGACGCAGGGTACCAGGGGGAGATAACCAGTGTGTCCACAGCCTGCCAGCAGCTGGAGGTGTTCTCCAGAGTACTGCGCACCTCTCTGGCTACCATTTTGGATGGAGGAGAAGAAAACCTTGAAAAAAATCTTCCTGAGTTTGCTGTAAGTTCTCAGTTGGTCTCGGAGTGGAAGGAGGTGGCTGGGTCAAGCATTTCCCATGCCCCTTCCTTTAGGGGACCCCCGGCCAAAAGCTCCTTCCACAGTGACAGCTTCCTGCAGAGGACAGGGCCATCTGCCCTTTGCTCTGCGTTTGTCATTGCTACAGCGTGAAACCTCACACTCCCTCCCTGACTTTTCCAGAAAATGGTGTGCCACGGGGAGCACACGTACCTGTTTGCCCAGGCCATGATGTCCGTGCTGGCTCAGGAGGAGCAGGGTGGCTCCGCCGTGCGCAGGATCGCCCAGGAGGTCCAGCGCTTCGCCCAGGAGAAGTGAGCGGTGTCTGATCACCGGGTCCCGCTAGCTGCCCCAGTAGACCCCCCATTGCCCACTTCCACAGCCTTAGACTCCAGGCCCTCTTCCGGGTCACACACACAGCCTGCCTGCCGTTGACCCCCAAGCTAGAGAAGTCAGGGACACTTCAGGGCGCGGGAGGCCCTGCTTCCTCGGTGTTGCTTTGATGGATAATTTGTTAAGTACTGGATGATTGTTCAACTCACTGGGTTTTTGAACCTGTGTTTCATATTTTGGGATTTATCAGTTGTTAATAAGAATAGTTTTGAAAGTGGTTAGTCAGTAGTCTTAATTATTGAGGTTGTCCATATTGTATTGTAGAATAAGATTAGCTCTTATTGTCTTTATTTGCTACTGGTGGAGTCTTAACAAGGTATTTAGAAAGTGAGTGGTTCCTTCTAGAAAGTCTACAAGCTATGTTGAACTCTTCCTTCCCAGTAGCTCCAAGTGTTGTCTCCTGGGTCAGTTGGTGAGTGTACAGTGAAAGCAGGACTAGGGAAAAACAGGGGTCCCAGCCGTCAGAGCATTCACTGAGAAAAAGGGAGGGAGGGAGGGGTCATTAATGATGTAGTCTCCCTTACTGACGATGAGATACATGATTGTTTTCATCAAGAGGCCATGACGCCAGTCAGATCACGCTAGCACTAGGCACGGCTGCCTCCTACCCGAGGGCGTGCCAGGCCCTTGGGGCTATGCTGTCCAAAGGAGCCCTGAATCCGGCTGACATCACAGTCCTGTTCAAGATGTTTACGAGCATGGACCCGCCTCCTGTTGAGCTCGTAAGTGCCATGCTAATGGGGAAGGGCGATCTTGGGAAGTCTGTGTTTCTCTTACTGCTCTTAAGTCAATGAGGACCAATTCGCGTGGAAATGTTTCTATGCGTTTCCTGGTCCCCCATCCCACATTGAGCCCACACACCGAAGCAGCTGCTGGGTGTGCGCCACACAGCCCGCCACTGTGAGTGCAAGTGGACTTCCCTGCCATGTTTCCACGTCCCTTTCCACCTTGTCCTGTGTTTCCCCCAGATCCGGGTGCCAGCCTTCCTGGACCTGTTCATGCAGTCGCTCTTTAAACCCGGGGCCAGGATCAACCAGGACCACAAGCACAAGTACATCCACATCTTGGCATATGCGGCCAGCGTGGTGGAGACCTGGAAGAAGGTGCTGTCAGGGACACAAGTGACCCACCCTCCCGGCGATTATTTGGGGATTCTGGCTGCAAGAAATCATGAGCCCGTGTAAAGTCAGAAATGTCTTTTTTTACTGCTTATTCATAAAATAGTCGAAGTGCCAAAAACAGTCTCAAGAAAGTAGCATCTATACTACTTATTCAAACTATAGTTTGAAGTTTGTGGGACTGAAGAACACACACCAGTGTCTTTGGCTTTCAGTCTCTCGGTAACGTGTGCCTGGGGAGGGTGACCGTTAAGTAAATGGACCACTGACTTCAGACTAGGGAGGGGCCTTTGCAGGGAGAGGTGGCCCGTAGCAGATCACCCCACACTGGCCAGGCATGTGCTCCGGGGGACTCACCGACAGGGGTGGGGTGTTTTCAGAACAAGCGAGTGAGCATCAACAAGGATGAGCTGAAGTCGACGTCGAAGGCGGTCGAAACCGTTCACAATCTGTGTTGTAACGAGAACAAAGGAGCCTCTGAACTGGTGGCCGAGCTGAGCACACTCTACCAGTGCATCAGGTAAGCGACAGCCGGTGCTCACCTTCGTCCCTCTGGGAGTTCACTCAAAAAGCCTGCGGAACCTTCAGAAATGTTCGCTCGTTCATTTTCTCTTGTTTGAATGTATATAGAGAATTGTAAACTGAGTTACAAAAACTGATTTGGAGAGAAGGGTCTATTTACGGTAAAAGGAGACTCAACAATTATGCCAATTATATCAGTAAAAGTTCACTAGAAAAGCTTATAAATGGGTGTTCTCTTATGGCACTCGAGTCTTTCCCGTTAGCCTGTGCTATAGGGACAAGGAGGGGGTTTGCTAAATAACAGTGAACCTCACCCTGCCCCCCAGCTCCAGCAGGCTCCACGGATGCTCTCCTGTCAAGCAGGGAGGAGGTAAAGGAGCTGCGCACTGAGCGAGGGTTCTGCACTGCGTGTTGGTTGGCAGGGAACCGGCTCCTCTCTCACTGATGGTATCTCCCTTGCAGAGTATCAGATTGATGGGATAGATTGAGCTTGTTGTCCTTGTTTTTTAAACCTTTCTGTGTGTTGTTGAACAAATTTTGAAAGGCAGCATTGGGCCTTGTTACCGGCAGGTTTCCAGTGGTGGCGATGGGGGTGCTGAAGTGGGTGGACTGGACCGTGTCAGAGCCCCGATACTTCCAGCTTCAGACTGATCACACCCCGGTGCACCTGGCGCTGCTGGACGAGGTAGGGGCTGGAGAGCCACACACAGCACACAGTGGTGCGTTGACTGAAGGGAAATGATTTGAACATGGACTAATGCATAGGAGCCACAGTTAGTGCCCCTAGCATGCCATCGGCGTCGAAACAAAACAATATTGAACAAAACATTGTGCCCACACCTGTGGTGCTGTCCGTGCTTGTGCTGTCTGTGCCTGTGTTTCTGGCACATCTGTAAGTGAGCTCAGGACATTCTCATCAGAGCAAGTTGTTTCATTTTTATTTCCAGTTGCCTCTCCCTTTGTCAGTTGTCAGTTGCATGTATTCATGCCTCTGTTTAGACTTTATTTCTATCATTAAAGCAAATAGAAAAAAGTATTTTTTCTGTATTATATGAAAAAAAAGTTAGCATACCTTGCTGCCTATCATCCACTTATATCAATATATTAATTTGTATATAATTTCTTGCTATCAATAACTTTTCTGTTGTCCCTAAAAATTATGTTTATTTTTTTAATTTCAGAATTTTTTTAAAAAATTCTTTATTGTTGAAAGTATTACATATGTGTCTTTTCTTTCCCCCCTCCCCCTTCACCTCCTCCAGCCCTCCACCAAACCTAGGACCTCACCACCCCATTAACTGTGTCCATGGGCCATGCATATATGCATACAAGGTCCTTGGTTGATTATTTATTACCCACCACCCTCAGCCGCCTTCCCTCTGAGATTCCACAATCTATTCCATGTTTCTGGATCAATTCTGTTCATCAGTTAATTTTGTTATTTAGATTCCACATATGAGTGAGATCATGTGATACTTGTCTTTCTCTGACTGACTTATTTTACTCAACATGATACTCTCCAGGTCCCTCCATGCTGTCTCAAATGGTAAAAGATTCTTCTTCTTTTTATTTTTTTTATTTTTTTCTTTGGTGATATAGGGAACCAGGCGGGAGCCCACCTCTAGTAGGAGGACTGCTGCTACGCTCTGGCTTTGCTATCCCTTTTTTTTTTTTTTTTTTTTTTTTGACACGATGGGATACACCCTTTACCCTTAAGCAGGTTTAAGATACACCCATAGACCTTAGGCAGGTAATAAGTGGATTATCATATCAGTAAGGATTTACATGATTACAAGATGGGGACTTTGCCTCAGTTACCATTGTCTCAATTGGATAGGGACTGGTAAGCTCTGACCTTTCAGAGCTTCAAGGTTGACCGCCTTTTCTATTTGTGTGACAATGGTCTGTTTCTGGCATCTCCCCGTTTCTTTTAAAAAAATCTTGCATCTATAGACCAGAAATAAACATATAAGAACAAAAAATGTTTGAGTCCAAATTTCAATTTCCAATAGTTCTGAGTCCAGTTTTAATGCCAAACAGTTCCTTATGTGTATTGCAGCAATTATATTTCAGTTCTGGCTGGTGGAGAAATGGTGGTAATTCAGGTCTTACCCTCTCTGGTTTGGTCCTGGGCAACCTGCAGTGAAACACAGCTGCTGACTGCTAGCATGGCAAGGCATTGTCAGAGTCTTCCATTTCTGGACTGTTTCTCTTCTTGTCTTCATGGTTGGAGCATTCCTGTCAATTCCTCTCTGTTGCAGGAATCTGCATGGTCGTGGAGTTGTTTTCTGAAAATATATAAACCTTTTTTCGGTGAATTTTCCACACCTTTTCTCAGTTTACTATTTCCTTCCTTCACTCTTAGGCGAAAAATACCTCCTTCTCCCGATGTCCCCTGGTCGGGTGCCAGTTTTGGGAACCACTTTCACTTCCTACATGGTTCAGGGTCCGGTTCAGGGTTCGGGTTCTGGAGAAGGGCCACATGCAAATTAAAAGAGACTAGAAGAAATTTAATTTGTTGATATGGGGGGCCAGGCGGGAGCCCACCTGTAGTGGAAGGACTGCCAAAAGACTCTTCTTTGTTACTACTGCATAGTATTCTATGGTGTAAATGTACCACAGATTTTTTATTCACTCATCTACTGATGGGCACTTGGGCTGTTTCCAGATCTTAGCTATTGTAAATTGTGCTGCTATGAACATAGGGGTGCATACCTTCTTTCTGATTGGTGCTTCAGGTTTCTTAGGATATATTCTTAGAATTGGGATCACTGGATCAAATGGCAGTTCCATATTTCATTTTTTGAGGAAACTCCATACTGTTTTTCATAGTGGCTGTACCAGTCTGCATTCCCATTAGCAGTGCACGAGGGTTCCCTTTCCTCCACATCCTCACCAGTATTTGTCGTTTGTTGATTTGTTGGTGGTAGCCATTCTGACAGAGGTGAGGTGGTACCTCGTTGTTTTAATTTGCATCTCAGTAGTGATCAGTGAGTTGGAGCATTTTTTCATATGTCTCTTTGCCATCTGTATATCCTCTTTGGAGAATTATCTAGTTATATCTTTTGCCTATATTTTAATAGAATTGTTTGTTTTCCTTCTGTTAAGTTGTATGAGTTCCTTATATATTTTGGATATTAACCCTTTTTCAGATGTATCATTGACAAATATGTCCTCCCATTAAGTGGGCTCCCTTTTCATTTTGTTAATGGTTTCTTTTGCTGAACAGAAGCCTTTTATTTTGATGTGGCTCCAACTTTTTATTTTCTCATTTTCTTTGGTCCTAGTCTATGTATCCAGAAATACATTGCTATGAGAGATGTCTGAGATTTTGCTACCTATGATTTCTTACAGGGTTTTTATGGTTTCACGACTTCTATTTAAGTCTTTTATCCATTTTTAATTTATTTTTGTGTATGGTGTAAGTTGGTGGTCTCGTTTCATTTTTTTTTTTTTTTTTGTATATGTCCATGCAAATTTTTTTTTAACACCATTTATTGAAGAGACTGTCTTGACTCCATCGTATGCTCTTGCCTCCTTGTCAAATATTAATTGAATGTAATGGCTTGTGTCAATTTCTAGGGTCTCTGTTCTGTTCAGTTGATCTATATGCCATTCTTTTGCCAGTACTAGGCAGTTTTGATTACAGCGGCTTTGTAGTACAACTTGAAATTTGGTATTGTGCTTCCTTCAACTTTGTTCTTTTTTCTCAAGATTGCTGAGGTTATTCAGGGTCTTTTTTGGTTCCATGTAATTTGTTCTATATCTCTGAAATATGCTGTTGATATTTTAATAGGGATTGCATTGAATCTGTAGATTGCCTTGGGTAGTTATAGACATTTGAATGATGTTAAGTCTACATGAACACTGTATATTCTTCCACTTGTTTCTACCTTTTATGTCTTTTTTCATGTCCTGTAGTTTCCCAAGTACAGGTCTTTTGTCTCCTAGGTTAAGTTTATTCCTAAGTATTTTAAATTTTTTGTTGCAGTGGTAAATGGGATTGCTTCTTTAGTTTCTCTTTCTGAAGAATTAATTATTGGTGTATCAAAAAAGCATTCATTTTGGGGTGTTGATTTTGTATCCTGCTACATTGCCAAATTCATTTATTAGATCTAGAGGTTTTTGGTGGAGTCTTTAGGGTTTTTCTTTGTATAATATCATGTCACCTTCGAATAATGAGAGTTTTATTTCCTCCTTTCCCATTTTTTTTTTTAATATACTTTATTGATTTTTACAAAGAGGAAGAGAGAGGGATAGAGAGTTAGAAACATGAGAGAGAATCACCAATCAGCTGCCTCTTGCACACCCCCTACTGGGGATGTGCCCGCAACCAAGGTACATGCCCTTGGCTGGAATCGAACCCAGGACCTTTCAGTCCCCAGGCCAATGCTCTATCCATTGAGCCAAACCAGTTTCCGCTCCTTTCCCATTTGGATGCCTGTTATTTCTTCTTGTCTGATCGCTGTGGGTAGGACTTCCAGTGCTATGTTGAATAAGAGTGGTGAAAGTGGACATCCCTGTCTTGTTCCTGTTCCTATGGGAAATGCTTTTAGCTATTGCCCATTGAGTATGTTGGCTGTAGGTTTATCATAAATGGCCATTATCATGTTGAGATATGCTCCCTGTATTCTCACTTTACTGAGGATTTTTATCGAAAATGGGTGTTGGATTTTGTCAAATGCTTTTTCTGTGTCTATTGGTATGATCATGTGATTTTTGTCTTTCAATTTGTTAATGTGATGTATCACGTTTATTGGTTTGTAAATATTGTACCAGCCTTGCATCCCTGGAATAAATCCCACTTGGTCATGGTGTATTATCTTTGTAATATATTGTGGATCTGATTTGCTAATATTTTATTGAGGCTTTTAGCATCTATGTTCATCAGGAATATTGGCCTGTCATTCTCTTTCCTGGTAGTGTCTTTATCAGGTTTTGGAATTAGGGTAATGCTGGCCTCATAAAAAGAGCTTAGAAGTGTTCCTTCCTCTTGGATGTTGTGGAAGAGTTTGAGGAGTGTAAGTGTTCTTCTTTGAATGTTTGGTAAACTCCCCTGTAAAGCAGTCCAGTCCCGGGCTTTTATTTGCTGTTTTTTTTTTTTTGTTTTTTTTTTAATACTGCTTCAATTTCCTCAGTTTTTATTGACCTACTCAGATTTTCTGATTCTTCCTAATTCTGTTTAGGGAGATTAATTTTTTTTCTAGAAATTTGTCCATTTCACCCACATTATCTAGCTTGTTGGCATATAGTTGTTCATAGTATTTCCTTTAATCCTTTGTATTTCCGTGGTGTCAATGGTTATTTCTCAGCTTTGGTTTCTGATTTTATTTATTTGGGTCATCTCTCTTTGCTTCTTGATGAGTCTGGCAATTGGTTCATCAATTCTGTTTATCCTTTCAAAGAACCAGGTCTTGGTTTCATGGATTTTATGTATTGCTTTCTTAGTCTATGTCATTTGCTCCTGCTCAAATCTTTATTATTTCCTGCCTTCTACTTACTCTGAGCTTCCCTTGTTCCTGTTATTTGAGTTGTAGAATTAAGTAGTTTATTGTTGATTTTTCTTGTTTTTTGAGGTACCCCTGTAGTTCTAGGATCTTCCCTCTCAGGGCTGCTTTTGCTTTTTCCAAGAGATTTGGGGTTGTGGGTTCATATAATTTGTTTTTAGGAAGTTTTTTTAATTCATTCTTGATCCTTTAGAGGCAGTTTCCTTGTTAACCTTTTGTCTGGAAGTCAGCAGGGTATTAAAGTCCCCTACTATGGCTGTATTGTCGTTAGTCTCCCCCTTGAAGTCCTCTAGAAGTCTCTATATGTACTTAAGTCCATATATTGGTGCATATGTTTTACCAGGGTTATATCTTCTTGTTGGACTGATCTCTTTAGTATTATGTAGTGAGCTTCGTTGTCCTTGTGATGGCCTTCATTTTGAAGTCTATTTTATTTTATCAGATATGGGTATTGCTCCAGCTTTTTCTTTTCCATTTTCATGGAAAAAATATTTCCACCCTTCACTCTCATCCTGTGTGTGCCATTTGTTGTGAGATGGGTCTCTTGTAGACAGCATATAGTTGAATCATGTTGTTGTACCCATTTAGAAATCCTCTGTATTTTGATTGGAACATTCAAGCCATTTACATTTAAGGTTATTATTGATAGGTATTTATTTGTTGCCATTTTAATTTTGTATGCCTAGGTTTCTCTCTGTTTCTTCTTATTACAGAAGTCCCTTTAACATTTCTTACAATGTTGGCTTGGTGTGGATATACTCCTTTTGCCTTTTTTAGTCTCCAAAGTGAATTATTTCTATCCTAAACCAGGGTTTTCCTTTTGAGGACTGTGTAGATGTCTGTTTTTATCAGGTGAAGCCAGCTGACTAGCTGGGCTGAGCGATGGGGACCATAGTTGTTAGGATAAGCCGTCTGTTGGCTGTGACAGTGACAGTGGCTCTGTGTGCTGATGATGAGCGCTGGGACCGGCCCTCACGCTCAGCAGGGCTCCCTTCGTCTGTTTGCAGATCAGCACCTGCCACCAGCTCCTGCACCCCCAGGTCCTGCAGCTGCTGGTGAAACTCTTTGAGACGGAGCACTCCCAGCTGGACGTGATGGAGCAGGTGAGCAGGGCGGGGCTGCCAGGTGGCTGAGGAGCGGGCCTTCTCTAACTGACTTCTGTTCACTCTTGTAGCTCGAGCTGAAGAAGACCCTGTTAGACAGGATGGTACACCTGCTGAGTCGCGGTTATGTACTTCCTGTTGTCGGTTACATCCGAAAGTGTCTGGAAAAGCTGGACACTGACATTTCTCTCATTCGCTATTTTGTAACTGAGGTCAGCAACACATTTGTTTCATGTCCCTACTGTATACACTAACAGTGTCCTTTCTGGATTAATTTAAGTGTTTTGTACCTAACCCTGAGAACCATGCCGATGATAGTGACCTGCATTGCCTCTGGGTCCTAGGTCACTGGAGAGCAAGACGCTGGGTGGGGAGGGTGGTTTTCTCCAGACCAACTGGCATTCATTCCATCAGCCTGTGGTGCAGGGCTGCTCGCAGGCATGCGTGCGGAAGCAGTGACCTGCTGTCCTCTCCTTGCAGGTGCTCGACGTCATAGCTCCGCCATACACCTCTGACTTCGTGCAGCTCTTCCTCCCCATCTTGGAAAATGACAGCATTGCAGGCACCATTAAGACTGAAGGGGAACACGACCCTGTGACAGAATTCATAGGTAGGCAGGGTGGGAATGTCCTGCTAGTTTACATGTCATGTTTTACCTCCTGGTTCTGACCTGTTTTCCTCCCGTTTGCAAAGTTCACTGCAAGTCCAACTTCATTCTCGTAAACTGACCCAGTACCCTCCGGAGCCTAAGAGAACATTCCAGACCGGGAGAAACGCCTTCCAGACCAAAGGGGCTCAGTCAGCACCTCGGAAATGCGTTCTTGGGTGAATGGCATTTAAAAAAGGAAAACTGAACAAGATAAGTGGAAAATTGCTGTCATGAGTGGTCCCTCACCTTGTCAGTTCTCCCCCAATAGGGCCTGTGTTCAGGTTACCTCTTGGGATGGGTGGTGGGAATTCAGAACCTGAAACACTTAAATCAGCTGCTTGCAAAGCTGACTTATGCTTTCTTACAAGAACCTGATTAGTTATTTCATTTCATTGTGTTAATTTCCCAAAGACAAATAAAACCTTCCTTTTGAGTTGGAAAGTGTAGACCCTGGTGTTCTGTTTGCATGTGTGAATAAGGCATGCTCAGGCTCCGTTCTCTTGTGAAGTCCATATTTTATTCATCACTTGGGTGATTTGAAACTGCCGTCTCCCCCTCTATTCCCCATCCCTTCCAAGGGGACAAAAGAATTGGTGATAAATGCCACATTATAGACTACAGTTGCCAAAGAGAAAATACCAAACCATCAATCGAAGAAAATGGAGTTCACATAATTAATATCTTGCGATCCCATCTTGGGCAGGAAGATGGTTCGCTGCAGTCCTGCAGGGAGTGTCCTGGGCTGGTCACGCCATCCCTTCTGAGCCTCCCAGGGGATGCGCTTCACCAGGACAGTGCCCTCGCGGTGCTCAGTGCCCTCGCCAGTCCTCCGCAGTGTGATTTGAACATCAGCATGTTTTCTTAAAGATCTGCTCTGGAGACATCTGCCTTAAACGATGGGGTCCCCAAATGAACAGCTGTCCTCGATAGCAAGGTTGTATTGAGCGCCCTTTCCATCTTTGTAGGTGCTGGTCACTATCCGCATCCAGCCGCGCTCGCCCTGTGACAAGGTGGAGCTCGTGTTAGCTCATTGCCCAGCCCGACCCCACTCAGCACACCCGCACCCCCTCCCTCTGCCTGGCTCTCAGCACAGGCTGCACCACCTCACCGTCCAGCTGCCTCTCCCTTCCCCATGTGGGACTCCTGCTTGCAAATACCTTTTGTGAGTATTTCACTTTGTTAGTATGTGACATGAGGGGTGCAGGTACCTGCATGGCAAAGGCCAATTCATGGAACCAAAACATGGGTGCTTTGGACCAGATGACTTAACTTCCTACTCTTTCTCCATGTGCAGTCATTTAATACAAAATACTGATACTGTGCCTGCAGGCATGGCTCAGTGGTTGAGGATCGACCTATGTACCGATTTGATTCCCATTCAGGGCACATGCCCGGGTTGCGGGCTCAAGCCCCAGTGTGGGGCGTGCAGGAGGCAGCCGACCAATAAGAATATATATACAAAATACCAACATGGTGGCACTTCAACATTAATCACTTTCCCCCATTGAATGTTACATTCATTATTGTGAAATGGGGGAAAGTGATTAATGTTGAAGTGCCACAATGTGTCTTAAGCCATTAATGGTTCATACTACTTCTTAAAATTAAAATTCTGGCAATCAGTTTCTCTCCCCTGCATTTGTGACACAAACAAAGGTATGAAAAATTATACAGGATTACTGGGCGGAGCCATAACTGACAGGAAAAAGGACGAGCCGGCTGTGAAAGAATAAGCTAGCTAACCTGCAGCTTCTAGAGCCGAGTCCCCCCAGGCCGTTCCCCCTGAACACACCTGGCAGTGTCTGGAGACGGTCTTGGTTGTCACAACTGAGGACAGGGAGAGCAGCTGCTGGCGTCTGGGGCCAGGGGCCAGATGCCGCTTAATGCACCACGCTGCCCAGGACAGCGACAGCCCCCATGCAAGTTAGGTGTCTGACCCCAAACGTCACTGGCGCTTGCTGAGGGCCCAGCTCCAAGCCACAAAGCCCAGCACCATGGACGTGAGGAGTGCCAGCAGGGACATCTTACCCATGGTTCACCCCACGAGTTCCGGACAATCCAGTACTCGGTCCCATCGCTGACGCCCCAGCCCGCCACGGAAATGATGTGGTTAATGTAGCTCTTCTCCTGGTACTCCGAGTAGATGCCTCCGCTGTAATTCACCATCTTTTCTGTTGCCATTATCCCGCAGCTGGGAGCAAGCAGGGAGGGAATTAGCGTTTTGTGAATCTGAGTAAATCTGACCCAGATAGTGCGGCAAGTGAGCCTGCCTGCTGGCGGCCCAGCCCGCAGCCTTCAGCCCTCACTGCAGCCGGGCCTTTCCACACACTGCCCCTCACTCCCAACCACCCGAGGGCCCACGGCCAGCTTGGCTCCACTCGTGAGAAAACTCCCCTGGCGGCCGTCTGGAGCCTAGCGAGTACAGGGGTGATGTGCCTGCAGCTGCGCCTCCCAGCCGGGGCTGCTCACCTGATGGGGCCGTTGGCGTAGATCTCTGCCATCATCTTCTCCCTGCCGGCCACGGAGCCGTAGTCGCCCACTTTCCAGAGCGTGTAGTTCTGGATGGGCTGACACTCCTTGAACTCCGTGCATGTGCCACACTGGTTGAACTTGTTACACTCTGGGGGTACACACAGTCAGGGAGACCCGCCCTCAGTCATCCGCCCGGGAGCACTCCAGGCCCACCCTGCCCTCAGCTCCCTGACGGACATTAGCGGTTATGGCCATCCCACTGTTTAATCCTGCTGCTCCTTCTGCTGCACAGGAGTCCTAAAGAGCCCAGCCCCAGGCCTCGGTGGGAAGCACAGGACGGACATAATTAGCACATAGTAGGCACTCAAGACAGCCTTTTTTCTTTTCCTTTAATGGCCTGCGGAAGGGCCCTTTCACAAACTCCATAGCTGAAAACAGAGCGTCATTGGATGGTTAGCTCTTAAGATGAGTTAGCTCTTAAGATGCCTCGGGAATAGTCTTATCATTTGGGGGGAAAAAAAACATTTTTTTAATGATTTTGGTTTGAGGTGATATCAAAAATTAGGCTTTAAAAAATGGCAGCCTTCAGTTCTCCACAGCACCCACTGCCTCTGTTCCTGGACCGGACCTGCCTTTTCACAGCTGCGCAAGTTACCTATGTTGCTGTTCTAGTTTCTTATCAGCCCAGGCTCCTCCCCCAGGATATTTGACTCTTTTGAGGTTAAAATGGCTTGATGTGTCCTTTGGTCACCAAATGCCCAGCACAACCCGCAAGACCAGGTTATTGCAAACAGCCAGGCTCCTGTCACACCAGGGTTCCAGGGCCAGCCTAATTCCAGATTAGGCAGAGGGCAGAGTGAGGCCCCAGGGACCACCTGATTCCTGGTTCCTAGCTGTCATTCCACCTCCCTTCATCTGTCCCTCTCAGGTTCTCAGATCCCTGCAGCCTTTATCACTGCAAGACTGGCCCAACCAGTCTGGAGGAATTCCTTGTGGCTGGGCAATATGGCCCTGAAGGCAAGCTGAGGGCCCGAGGTGCGGTGGGGCCTCAATCTGCTGGGTGCCTCCCAGGCCCCGGGGCTAGGCCATCCCTTTTGTAGGAGAGGGTGGTCGGAAAGCACCTGGGCTCCCTCTAACCGCCTCAAACAGCCTGGAACTGGTCCCAGCTCTCTGCTCCAGCTGACAGAGGTAGTGTGGACGAAAGGGGCCACATGCTGACCTGACAGGCTCAGGGGAGGCCTGCGTGGCGGTCTTGCAAACTCAGACCTAAAGTCACCACAAAGGATGGCTGAAATTAAACTTTAACTGAGAGCAGTTGTCCTAGTCCGGTATCTTCAAGGACAAGGTCAACTTATACCTTAACTGAGCCTGTGTCTTTTTGCATCTATAATAACTTACCCTTGAAACAGCTGGGTAACTTCCCTTTTTCTGGAGCCCCTGGGGCACAACCAAATGTGCTGGGTGCCAGGACAGAGACCACAAATTCCTTCATGGTCATGTTAATTGTTCCTGCACCACCTAAGTATGTGTCCATCATTTTATTTTTTTATCTAATTCTAGGGGTTCCATCTCCCCACTCACCCCTCTTTGCTTTATCTATCACAAATGAGTTCCATGTAACCCACCTACATCCCTCCTTTGATTGCAATGAATAAATACAGATGTAACCCCCATTCTTCAGAGCTTTATCTCAATTCGTTGAGGTTCTGCTTCCTGGCATATATCAACAGTTTGGGTCAAACTCACAAAAATTCTTTACAGGTTTCAATGGTTTTTTACGTTAACCGGTGACTTAAAACTGCCAATTAGGGGCTTTCTTTCCATTTCAAAGGGAATAGAAAGAAAGGAATGTGCCAACTCCACGGTTTCCAGGCCCACATGGGTCAGCTGGTCCATGCAGGGCCCCTGGACTCCAGTCCCCCTGAATGCACACGGCCCGGGTCACGCGGCAGGAACCAGACCAGAGCCATGCTCCTCCAGGGGGCCCGCTTGCCGCCTAGGCAGCAGCCTGCCTGTGCTCAGCGCGCTCCCGGGAAACTTACTCTGCCCTGCGTGTGGCCACCTGTGCTGCTCTCATAAAGGCCACACAGCCACCGTGTCAGAACAACCACGGCCGGCCCCGCTGCAGGGTCACAGGCTGGAGATCCCTGCCCAGGGCCTTTCTGGTGCCCTTAGCAAGGACTATGGGCTCCAGCTCCCTGCTCCCCGAAACGCACAGGTTTGAGCCTCCCCTGGCACCCCGACCAGGGAGAGGAGCCTGGATTGTCCTGGGAAGAGGGAGGCAGGGGGAGGGCCTACCCTGGTCCTTGGCCTGGTAGTTGTTGCAGGTCTCGTCGGGAATGCCGTGCCTCTGGGCGTAGGCCCACACCTCCAGGTCGTTGCCCCCCTCGCAGGAGCCGGCCTCCGCGCAGTCGATGACGTGCTGCACAGACAGGAGGGTGGAGGGCCAGGCCCCCTTCCTCTTGATGTTGATCCGATCTGCAAGCACACCGTGGGACTCAGCACCAGCCTGCCTGCCGCTTGTCCCTCAAAGGAGGGCCCTCTCCCGACTGCCCCGAGGAAACCTTGGCCCTCCGGAGCGGTCCCTGGCCCTTCCCTTCGCTGCACTGATGTCTGTGGCCACACCACCCGACGGGAAGGGATGTGGGCTGGGCCGAGCTGGAGATGCCCCCTAAGAGCCCGCTGAGGAACTGGAAGGGCCAGGAGCAAGGGCAGCCAGGACCACAGGCGGTGAGCCCAAGGCCAACAGCCCCTGGGAGGCTGGGCGGGACCGGCCCAAGGGCACTGCCCCACTGCTGGTGGCTTCTGCACCACGGGACTGGGGGGCAGAGGCAGGGCCCTGAGCAGCCAGCCAGGATCTGGTCAGTGTTGGCTCTGCCTGTGGGCAGGGCCCACACCCCGCTGTGGGCACCAGGGACAGCCCCAGGCAGGTAACTCTTTCAGGAAGGATTGCTCTTTGCCTTAAGCCCGTTGTTGCTACACATTTAGGTGAACACACCTTGGAAACACCTTTCAGACCCCTCAAGGGCAACCCAGGAGGGCACTGGATCTGGTTAACAATCCTACTTCCTCACCTCCCGGTAATTCCCCCAGAATTCCAAATGTCACTGCGTGGGGCACCGGAGACACCGCTTCCCGGTAACTGTCTTCAGCTTCGGCTTAAACAAACTCTTACAAAAATTCCCTAGAGGTTTGGATATTCCTGGTCCAGAGGGGAGAGGGCAGAAGTGGGAAGGACGGGCTGTTCGTTCTGAACATGTGAGGTTTGGAGGGGCCAGACGTCCAAGCGAGAGGGAGTGTGGGCGCTGGTGTAACGCTGAGGGGAGAGTTTGGCTGGGCGGGGCCAGGGACCGGTCCTGGGGAAGCCGAAGTTCCCTGGTGAAGCTGGGAGGACGAGGAGCCTGGAAGAGCGGGAAGGAGGTGGGCCAGTGCTAAAAGCATTTGTTGCCCAGGAGGTGGAGGCCCGGGCTGACCACTGGGCCTACCTTGCAGCCAAGTGGAGTGAGGCCGCAGTGGGCTCAGGATGGGGAGGAGGAAGCAGGGAAGCCCACAGAGGGTGGTGGCTGAAGGCGGGCCGGGGCCACGCTCCTGCACAAAGTGAAGGCCCAGTCTGAGCACAGGGAGGCGTGGCCTGGGCACGCGGGCCGCCCAGGGACCAGAGGGAAGGATAAACCAGCTGTGTTGGGTGGCAGCTGGGTAGCCCCATGGAAGTCCCCTTCTGGAGACTTCTGCTTTCTCAATGAAAGTGGAAGGAGAACCCTGCCACTAGGGAAATGATGGAGGGTTGAGGAGAAAGGGGGAGAAGAGGCCTCTGTCCAGGAAATTCCCCCAGAACTGAGGCTGGTTGATCATCCTAAACTTTAGGACCTAAAGGGACCGTCAAAGGCAGCTTCTTCAAGGCTCCTCCAGGGCCCTCCCTGGGACAGGCCCAGGGGACTTCTGCAGCCTTCCTCTCCCCTCCCCCACTGGGCCCTTTCACTTCCTCATCCAGTGCACTGTCCCTGACCACCTGCGGCCTTGTCCCTGCCTCTGCCTTCAGGCTGCCCTTCCCCTGCCTGCAGCAGCCACGCCTTCAAGTGGTTCAGTGGTTTGAGCTCTGGCCTGTCTAGCTCTTGGCCGCCCCGCTCTCCCAGGGGTTCCTACACCTTCCAATTGGGCCTCAGCCTACCTGCCCCTTCCTCCTCCTTCCTGGAGATCAGGGGTACATTGCAGCCCCCAGGGCCCCGGGCAAGGCCACCAGGGAGACCCCAGCGGAGGCCACTCCTTCGGCCGGCCTCCCTGAGCTCTGGCCCTGAGGCAGCTTCCCAGCGGGAGGTCCCTCCACCCACGGGCTTCCTGGGTGAGTGGCTCCCCTCCCCCGGGCCAGGCCCACAGCCTCCTCAGGTGCTCCACCTCAGGCCAGCCGCCTTCTCACAGGCAGAGGTCCCGGCAGCATCGCTCACACTCCAAGCCCAGGCCGGCCGGCCGGCACCTCCACAGCCAACCGCCCTGGAGAAGCAGCAGCTTCCTCTCTCCCAGGGACGCCAGGCCTCTGCGTTCCCACATATGGATCGTCTTTGGGACACAGAAGGCCCCTGGGGGCCACTTGTCACGGCTCCCGTCCTGCCCGCCTGTGTGGGGCCCCGCCAGCCTGGGCACCGGCCCTGCCCAGGCACCTGGGCCTGCGGGCGGACACCCTGCGGGGCCTGTGCTAGAGGGCGCCCACACCTACCCGCACCTACCAGCCATGGCGCTGGTGCTGCCGTGGGCCCAGCAGGAGCCGCAGTACTGGGGGATGTGCTGGTTGCGCGTGACGCTGGCATAGTTGACCCCGTCCACGTTGCGCCAGTCCCAGCTCTTGGGCAGATCCGACAGGGCCAGGTACTCGTGAGGCCGCGGGTAGGTCCTGGGGAAAGGCAGCGTCAGGACCCGGCCTCCCTCCATCCCCCGAGCCCTCCCCCGGGCAGCCCCAAAGGCAGGGGCAGGGCTCCCCGGACGTGAAGAGAAGAGAGACCCCCCCAAACTGGATCTGACCCTCAAAGGTCAGCAGGGCAGGGCGCCCAGGAGGCGGCAGGGCCCGGGAGGAGGAGCGCGGAGCCCGGGCTGACCTGCGCCCCGGGGGGGCCAGCCGGTCCCCGCGCGGCGCCCGGTAGCAGCCCGGGCCCGGGAGGGGGCGGCCGGCCCGCGCGCCCGCCAGCAGCACAAGCAGCAACAGCAGCAGCGGCCCCGACGACGCCATGGCTCGAACCCGCACCGGATCCCGCGCGACACCCTCGGCCCGCGCCTCCCGGCCTCGCTCCGGCCCGACCCCGCCCGGCCCTTAAGGTGGCGGCGCGGGCGCCCGGACACTCCCCCGGGGCGGGGCGGCCGCTCCGGCCCGGTGACCCCGGCCCCGCCCGGCCCGCGGGAGAGGCTCAGCCGCAGCTCCGGCGGGAGGGGCCAGGCGGGGTCACGTGCTGGGCTGGAGCCGGACCCCAGGCCTGACCCGCACTGGCCACCGGCCACGTGGTTGGGGGGCCTGGTGAGCACATCCGAGCCAGACCTCGAGGGGCCCTGGGCGGGGCGGCCGGGACAACAGCCTGGGATTCTCGGGACCCTCACCCCTGTCCCTGCATCCCGCCTGGGCCCAGCCTCTCCCCAGTCCTGGCAGAAAGCCCCTGTCCCCGCAGAGTCTGCCTGGCCTGGCTCTCCACCCTGTGGCGGGCGCCCAGGCCCCCTGGATTGAGGCCGCCCCTCACGGAGGAGGCACTGCCAGGCTTCTTGGCACAGAAATCCTTGCTTCTGCGTTCTGGCTTCCAGGATGCTGTGGAGGCTTCCTGCTGACGAAGCTCTTCAGGGTCAAATGCGGAACTGAAAGCAGAAGTGGGGAGCTGTGGCCTCGATTTCGTAACAACAGGCATCCCTCCCTCCTGCCGCCCCGGACGCAGAGCCGCTGCCTCAGCTGGAGGAGGGGTCCGCTGGCCCCTTCCTGGGCCTGGGCTGCCTGACCATCAAAATCAAAATGACTGCCTGCTGGACTCCCAGCAATTTCCGGGGCCACCTTAGGAGTGCTGAAGTGACCACGGGACCCCAACGGGGCTGGACACCTGTCCGCAGTAGCTGTCCGGGCAGCCGAGGCCTCAGGTGGAGCCCAGGCACTGCATTCTCAGCCTGAAGTTTCGTCCCTGTTCCTGAAAAGCCACTGGGAGCTCGAGTGTGGTCACGGCCCCACCCTCGGATGTGCTCTCTCCCTTCTGGGAAAGCCCTGAGTTTGTCACTGGCAGGTGACCTGCAGTCACACAGGCCCCCCGTGATGCTGCTGCCCACAGAGGCTGCAGAGGCTGGCCTGGTCGCAGGGCCGGCAGCCAGGGCGGAGGCCAGGGTCCCCGCTGGGAAGGTCACACAGGCTTGTGGAATGCAGCTTAGCCCGAGGGAGGGGTGGTGACACTCAGGCTGGTGATGGGAGGATGTCAGGCTGCCTCGCTGTGGCCCACCAGCGTTTCCCTGACACAGAAGCAAGTCAGACTCAGAAAGCGATGAAGGAAATCGGGCAGCGGGACAGCGGGATGGGGAGGGAGTCTAGACATTTGAAACCATAACTTGCAAAGTGAGAAGTGAGCGAGTGAGGGCGGGGGTGACACGCTCTGTCTCTCTAGCCCCCGGACAGTCAGAGGTATGGAGCCAGGCCCTTCACCTGTGAACTTGGCTGTGACCAGGGATGCTGAGGCTCTGAGAGGGGGGTGGCCTTGGACCAGCCTGAGCCACGTGTCGGCCTGCAGACTGTGGTCTGAGCACTGCAGCTGACTGCTAGGGAAGGGCACGCAGATCAACACGAAAGGCCTCTGGGCTCAGCGGGAGGAAGAGCCTGCTGGGCTGGCCTCCGGGCCTGCTCCTCTCTCCACACAGCACGTGCACCTGGCAGCCAGTCCTGTGAGGGCATCCTATCTCATAAAAGTGTAACATGCAAATTAGCTATCAATCTGCTACACCCACAAGCCATGCCCACCAGCCAATCAGGAGCAAATATGCAAATAAACCAAACTAAGATGGCTTCAGCCACAGAGAACAGAAGGGAGTTTCCCCGGCGATGAAGGAAGCCAAGCTTTCCACACACCCTGGCTGGTCCAGGCCTCTCCACATCCCAGGGGAACCCCCACCCTCATCTGGGACACCCTTCAGGGCAAACCAGCTGGCCCCCACCCATGCACCAGGCTTCTATCCTATCTAATAAAAGAGTAATATGCAAATTGACCATCACTCCAACACACAAGATGGCTGCCCCCATGTGGACACAAGATGGCTGCCACAAGATGGCCAGCAGGGGAGGGCAGTTGGGAGGGACCAGGCCTGCAAGGGAGGGTAGTTGTGGGTGATCAGGCCAGCAGGGAAAGGCAGTTGGGAGGGAACCAGGCCCGCAGGGGAGAGCAATTGGGGGAAGATCAGGCCTGCAGGGGAAAATCAGGCTGTTAGGGGTGATCAGGTTGGCAGGGGAGGGCAGTTAGGGGTGACCAGGCCTGCAGTGGAGGGCAGTTTGGGACAAACAGGCTGGCAGGGAAGCAGTTAGGCATCAATCAGGCTGGCAGGGGAGTGGTTAGGGGTGATCAGGCAGGCAGGCGGAAGTGGTTAGGGTGATCAGGAAGGCAGACAGGTGAGCAGTTGGGAGCTGGCAGTCCTGGATTTTGAGAGGGATGTCTGACTGCCCATTTAGGCCTGATTGATGGACATCTTTCAAGGGGTCCCAGATCGGTGAGGGTGCAGGCTGGGCTGAGGGACATCTCACCCTGCAAAAATTTCATGCACCAGGCCTCTAGTCCTATATAATAAAAGGCTAATATGCAAATCGACTGAACAGTGGAACAACTGACTACCAGGGGAGTGTCTCTCAGCCAGAAGCTGGGCTCAAGGCTGGCAAGTGCAGTGGTGATGGCAGGAACCTCTCCCACCTACCTTGGCAGCAGTGGGACATCCCCTAGGGCTCTCGTACTGCAAGAGGGTGCAGGCTGGGCTGACAGCCCCCCCTCCCTCCCCTGAGTGCATGAATGTCATGCACTGGGCCTCTAGTGTGTGATAAAGACTCATCTTCTCCAGCCTGGAGCAGAGGGGGCTGGGCAGGGGCCCACCAGCTCTAACCACTCCCTCCTGGACTCTGTGTGACCCACCTGGGGCCCCTGGAGCAAGTCCTTCAGGTGCTGAGACGTGGGGTCACCCTGAAACCACCCACCAAGCCGCCTCTCTGGAAGCCTGCCTGTGCCCTGGCGTTTCCCTCCTGGACGGAACTGAGTCACACCTGCTTCTAAAGGCAGAGGCGGTGGCTTTCTAGAATAGTCTCTAGGGTGGGAATCATCTGTCCTCTTTAGATGTTGGCACAGCCCTGTGAGGTGGGGCCAGATGCTATCTCCCCATTTTATAGGAGGGGAGACTGAGGCTCCACAGAAGTCAGGAGACCTGTACTTAGCACAGGCTCGTGGGTGGCAGGTTAGAATCGAGTCTCCCCCCACCCTCTTTCTTTTCCTCTATAAAGTCTCCTGACACATACATGGTCCAAGGCCACAACACAAAAGCCTATCATTTCTAAAATTAGGGTTGATTTCCCTCGTCCCGATGAAGAACACACATACTCCCTAGCTGGGCCGGGCACGGGGAGGAGAGTGCGGACAGGTGTCTCTGTGTCTGTGGAATTTCCTCGGAACCTTCAGGCTGCGTGGGGGCTCCCGCCCCACACTGCAGACACGTCCCATCACTCCCCACCCCTGAGTGGCCACGTCCTGGATGCCAGTGTTGTTGGAGGGATGCTGACCCTGCTCGCCAGGCGCGCCTGGCTTCCCAGGGCACTTTGGCGTTTGCCAGCGCAGGAACCCTCTCCATCCACGTGGCCATGAGGTCAGATGCTCCAGCTGAGTCCCAGCCGCCTTTGCACGGGAAGCCTTCCGATGGGTGGGTCAGGTGTGACCTCGTCCTGCTGCTGTCCCCAAGGGCGTCACCATGAGCCCCTCTTGGACACACACTGGCCTCCCTGGGACCCCGTTCATGAGGTCGGCTGTCAGCATGACCTCCAGAACATGTTGGCCGTGGCCGAGCCCGGAGTGTCAAGCCTGCCTGGAGCTGCCCATGACCTCTGTCTGGAGGTCTTGGTCATACCGGCCAGATGTCAGGCAGTCACAGGTATTCGCTGAGCACCTGGCATGTGCCAAACCACGGTGCCAGCCCCTGCCTCCGAGGAGCTTACACGCGGGAAAGTGCACATGGAGAAAGGAAGCCCTCCGGGAGGAGAGGTGCCTGGAAATGGATACAGCAGGGCCAGCTGGAGGTGGGGCCCCTGGGAAGGGCGCTCCAGGGAGCGGAGACATGGGCAGCTGGGTGGGTGCTCACCCAGAAGAAGCTGAGGGGCACGAGGCAGGTGGGGTGGCTGACGAGGTCACGGAGAGCTCAAAGGTGCCCTAAGCATGCCCCTCCGGCATCCAGCCGGGCACAGCTGCTGTGTCCTGACTACCACCTGCGGCCACGCTTCCTGCAGGCGCTGCCCAGGAGGTGCGGACTCTCTGCCCTGCATCGCAGTCTCTGCAAGCCCCCTCCTCACCCCTCCCGGCATCTTCTCCGAGGTCCTGAGCCCCGGGGGCTGTGGTGAGAGGGGCGGTTTTCCCTGGTGGCAGCGGCTCCCGAAGGGCAGGGCCTGGATTAGGCGATAAGATCCCTCTAGCGGCAGTGCGTCGAGGGGGGGAAGGAGGCAGAGTGAGGCCAGGTGGGCCTGCTGTGGTCAAGGCCAGGCACTGAGGATGCCCCGCAGAGAGGAGGCAGCATGCACACGGCTACCTGTCTGGGAGGCAGAGCTGGCAGGACCCAGGCGTGGGCCAGGGCTGGGGAGAAAGAGGAGGTAAGCAGTCTGGGCTCCTCAGATGCCTCGTTGGAGGCCAGCAGGCTGACCCTCCTTTGCACCTCACATTGTACCCCTGGACACAGAGGCCTGAAGACCTGCAGGCCGACCTCACTCTGGGGCTCCGGTGAGCCGGTTTCTCCTCCGAGCCTCCGATTCCCCAGTGAGGGGGCAGAGACCCCGGCAGAGGCCAGTGGAAAGGGGCCAGGGCTGTGTGTCTGCACCTTGGAGAGCAGGCCCCCTTCCCTGCTTCCCCGAGGCCCCTCAAGCCCCCGGAGAGCACCTGGCCCATGTTTGTTGGATGAACGAATGGGTCTCTGAGAGGCACACACAGGCCCCTTGGACAAACACTGGCTGGAAGGAGTGTGTGTTCTGTTTGGTTTTAGCTGCAGGTGCTGGCGGTGCCGTGCTTATCTCTGCTTCCGCCCAGAACACTGCTTATCGGGTCCTATCCGCCTGGGGAGGAAGAGGGAACGGCGCGGTGCGGACGGCTGATGTGTCCCTGCAGAATCACGGCCATTCGGGGAAGTGCGTGTGTATGCGTGTGTATGCGTGTGTATGCGTGTGTATGCGTGTGTATGCGTGTGCATGTCTCCTCCTGCACCTTGGAGATGGCTCAGCCCCGCTCTGACCCTTGATGTGCCCAAAGAGCTGGCGGAGCGTCTCGCTGCCTGGGCCCAGAGGCCAATGAGGGAGCACGGGGTGCAGAGTGGCCCCAGGCCGGCGTGGTGTGGGTGCCACGGGGGTTTCCGGCTGGGGACCAGGCCTAAAACTTCTCCACGAAGCCGGGCAGCCTTGTGGGAACACAGCTGTGCGCTCCCAGCCCCTCCTCTCTGTGAATTACTTGTTCTTGCTCCAGAACTTTCTCTCACAGCTAGAGAACACCGAAGCCAAGGACAGGAACGGGGCGCGGGCGCAGCGGATCTGCCCACACCGCTGAGTCACTCATAATGGTCCCTCAGATGTCATTTTCTTGCGAAGACATTTGGAAAAATTTCTGCCTCTGAATCACAAGCAAAAACTATAATTCAACAATCTCCTCGGAGTTATTCACGGAGCTTTGATGTACCCAGAAGAGGATCAGGGGCGGATGAAATCAATGAATTCTAAGTGTGCTGTGTTTTTCCTGATTCCATGTCATTTGTCAAATTCGGGGCGGGGAGGGGGGGCTCCATCTGACCACTGGGGGCACTCTTGGAGGAAGTCCTGGAGCAGCCGATTGGGGTTCTGGTGACACTGGTTTTCCTTATCGTCGTAGTCCTATTCCCATAATAGAGCAGTGACATGCAGGAAGGGCTGGCTGCCATCGCATCTTCTCGCGGCCAACATGCGCGAGGGCGGTGCCCAGCTAAGGGTCATTTCGCGTCCGGCGGTGTCACCACCGTGCATTCCCTGGGATGCTTTTGCTCCTAATCTCTGCCCTCTGCCCTCTGCCCTCTGCCCTCTCTGCCCTGATGTGCACTGATGCTCTGAGCTCCCTGGCAGTCACTGCTAACCTGCCTTTGCCACGGCCCTTCTCTGGGGGACAAAGGACTGTCCTTCGTCACAGATGGCCACTCTCCATCCCTCGCTGCGGTTCAGGGCTGTCACCTCCTCCGGTGGGAGCGCAGAGCTACGCCCCAGGAGGGGCTGCCTCCTCCGGTCTGAGGAGGGTTCTCCGAGGCGAGCTCTTCCACGGGGCACAGCCCCCTTCACCGGGACAGCGTGGCCCCTCTCAGCCCCACGCCTGTCTTACCACTGCTCCACCCAGACCTCTTACACCGGACAGCCAGCCCTCTGTGCCCACAGCAGCTCAGCCTGGCACGCGGTAGGTGCTCACCACCTAGACGTGGGCGGTGCCAACTACACAGGCAGCCGCAGCCTCTAACACCCTGGAGGCCGACTCGCAGAACGCCGCCTGCGAAGGCACTGGTCCCACCGCGGCCGGCGACCGCTACCCCCCGTGGCCATGGAGAGGACTCCAGCTCAGGGAGGAGGTGGCCCACGGGCGGCTGCGCCTCGGCCCTGGCCCCTGGGCTCCCTGCCCAGCATCTGCCCTCGCCCAGCGCTGTCCAGAGCTGAGTGCAGGCCCAGACTGAGCAAACACTGCCGGCAAACAGCTCAGAGCAAACAGCGCCTCTTCTTTCCTCTTCTGCCAACTGCCCATTAACAGGAAAACCTTTTAGGCGCCCATCGGGCCTGGCCCCCTCCTTGAGCAAACAGATGGCCAGGAGGAATGTGCTGGGGGGGGGCACCCCCGGCTCCTGCCCACTCAGCGAAGAAGGAGCACAGAGATGGAGGGCCCCGCCCGGCGGTGTCCCTGCAGCCCCCAGCCCTGTGAGCGGCTCTCACAGCACCTGCGGTCACCCCGCCAACAGCCACTTAGGGGCTGGAGGGAAAAACCCGCCGCCTCCCCCGCCCCACCCGGCCCCCGAGGACATGCTCTGAACAAATACATTATTGCCTTATGAAAACGCGCGCGGCTGCTCACACTGGCCCAGCTGTCCGTGTGCGCTCCGCAAACATTTGCTGAGGCCCGCTACCCGGGGGCGGGGGCGGGTGGGGGGCTCGGAGGCGGAGAGATAGCGGCAGCGCCCAGACGGGCAGAGATAAGGCCTGAGAATAAGTGATTAGCAAACAGGACCGAGTAAAGTGCAGGGGTCGCAGACGCGTGTGTGTGTGTGTGTGTGTGTGTGTGTGTGTGTGTGTGTGTGAGAGAGAGAGAGAGAGAGAGAGAGAGAGAGAGAGAGAGAGAGACACCCAGGGACTGAGGGGAAGGTCAAGGTGCTCCAGGAAGTCACAGGGGAGCAGCTCTGCAGTCTGGGAGTCTGTCGGAGCCTGATGAGCAGGGGAAGGGGGGAGGTCAGCAGGGGGTGGGGGAAGAGGGCGCCCAGGGAAAGGGAATGGGGTGACATCCATGAGAGCTGAGGGCCTATTTTTTTCATTTGTGAAAAGTACTGCCGGACACCGCACACTCCTCCATCTTGAATGTGCACTTTCTCCTCTTTACCTTTGAGGGGGCGTGGTTTGCACCAGAGGCGTCTGTGAAGCCTGTGGTCGTTGAGGTTTGAGCAGAAGGAACTTCCCAACCCGAGGAGTGCTCCCCGAGCTCATCCCACACCCTGTGGGGAAATGCACCTGCTGTCACCAATGAGCCACCCTGGCTCACCTCTCCCTGTATCACATTTTATTGTGCTGCCTAAATGTTTGCGACTAAATTGCTGGCCTGGTGACTCTTGACCTGAGTGCGTCACAGTATTTCCTAAAAACAGGATTCCTGTTTGTGTAAGCCCCAGGCCCGGTCACATGGAGCAGCTCTAACACGGACACAGTGTTATTGAGCAATGTGTGCCATCTATGCCCCCGACTGTCCTGGGGCGCCCCACAGCACCTTTCCCGGCCCAGGGTCATGGGGCTTCTTCGGGACAGCGGCAGCCAGAGCAGCTCTCGTGCCAGCCCCTGGGCGACAAGCCCTCCTTCCCCACCTCTGGGGTTTGCTTCCAGTGGACAGCTCAGGTCCTTCCTGGACAAATGCCTTTGGGAGGATTAAAGGCTATTTACCTCCACCTCCCTCTCCCTCCCCCCCAAGTCCATTGTCAGCAACTTTTCTCTGCCATCCCACGGATCCCGTCTCAGGCTGCCCAGGCCGGGAAGTACACAGGGCTTAGGAGCCAAGGGTCTGGAAAGGCCCAGGAGGCAGGACTGACCCCTCAACCGACATCACCTGTCAGGTCAGAGGCTGGAGGACAGGGGCCGGGGCCTCTGGGCTGATCCACTGCAGTCCTGCTTTTGGATCCACATCCTGGGGACTTGGCTTCCTAAGTCAGTCACCCCCTGGGAGAGCTCCGGGACTCAGGCTGCCGGCACAATCTCCTCCATTCCCGAGCCCCCAGCTCCCACAGTGTGCGGGCATCAGGCAGGTGCCGGTCGGTAGCTGTCCGCTGATGAGGGCCCGCCTCGGGCCCGGGCAAAGACCGAGAGAGGCTTCCAGATGCAGGAGCTTGCTGGGGACAGTTGCACATGAGCGGGGGCTTCAGGACTGAGGTGTGGCTCTGCCTGCACCCCCAGAGCTCTGAGCTGTGGGGCAGGGCTGGCTGTGGGGAGGGGAGCCAGAGCCTAGTTTTGCAAGTGGCTTGCTGAGAGCTCAGGGAAGCATCTGAGGATCCGGCAGAGTGGGTCCATCCTCTGCTGCCCTCGGCTGGGCCTTCGCCAAATGGAAATGTGGGTGGGCGTCCCTGAGCCCTGGAGCACTCTTGGTTTGCTCAGGGAACCCCTGGCGGGCAACGAGCCCCAGAAGCAAGACAAGAGCAAAGGGGACAAGAGAACCAGGGCTCGAAAGGGTGATGAGGGGCCAGGCTCAGTCGTCATACCACATGCCTCACCAGCCGGTGCCGAGCATTCATCTTGAAAGCCCACCCCTGGTGCTGGGCCGCGGGCACTGTGCACAAGGGCAGCCTTTGGTCTTGAACTCTAGGAAATGACCGGGCAATATTCTGCGCGGGCAGAGGAAAAGAACACCCCCTTCCTTAGGATGATCGGCAGAACGCGGGGGGCTGGGCCGGCCTCGGGCTGGACACACCCTTGGGTCACACTGCAGGGCAGCCGGTCCCATCCCTGCGAGGACCAGTCGTGCTGGGTTCCCACTGGCGAAGGGTGTCTCTCCCAGGGCCTGAGGACTCCGTGAAGACCTTGCCCTAGGGCACAAAGCAAGGATGCGTGAGATTGTGCACATTCAGATCGGCCAGTGTGGCAACCAGATCGGATCCAAGGTAAGGCGCCTTCACTCCTCGCAATGGCTTCCCCACGGGGCAGGGGCAGCCGGCCGATCGCGCTTGCTGGGCGTTTGATTATTAAACGGTCTCTAATTAGACTCAGGAAGCAGCACAGGCGTACAGGGTTAATTGAATTCATGTTAATTTTGTGGAGTCTCTTGTGTACGATACACATCAACTATTTTTACTTTTATCATCCTTAAGCAATAAACTTTTGATATCTGAAAATAGTAATTTGTCTCCAAACAGTTTTCCAAGGTTTGTTGGGAAACTTTCAATACCATATCTCGAAGCTATCTTTCCCTCCCCTTTAGATTATAAAGTTAAAAGGATCAACAACTGCTGTTCCATTTAATATGCAACAGGAAAGTAAACGGTAAACCTCCAAGGTTTGTGCCCAGGAGCAATAAGAGTTAAAATACATGCTCTGGAATATAAGTGAGTTTTTCTCCTCCTCCCCCTCCCCCCCAACATTTTCTACAAAGGACGGGGCTCAGAGGGTAATGCTAGGAAAACACTGAGAGCGCCTGGTGCCTCCAGCCCCCACTGGAAGATGACCAGTCCTATGGTCCCCTATTGTTCTCATTGCTGTTGTTAAATTACCTTTACAATATGAACTGTATTTAACCCGACTTTAAAATGTTAAAAAACAAAACAAAACAAAAAAAAACTGGTGAAAGACAGCATAAAACTTACCACCTTCACTATTCTCCCCCTTCACCTTAACTATTTAAAAGGGTGTCTAACTCAGTGCCTCTTGCAAACCTGAAACTCTGCTAAATGGTAAGCCTGCATTCCTCTCCCAGCCTGGCCCCTTGTCCAGGTCCCTCCTGCAGGCTGTCATCAGCATTTGTCCTTTATGTCATGAGCACAAGTCCTCAGGCTCATCCAGGCTATCGCAGGTGACTGGATTTCCTTCCTTTCTTTTTAAAAAAAATCCCCCTCGGAGGACATTCTCGTTGATTTTTGAGAGGAAGGGAGAAACATTGATGTGATCAACACCAACCGGTTGCCTCCCAGAAGCCTCAGACTGGGGATCGAACGAGCAGCCTAGGTATATGTCCTGACTGGGAGGTGAGGCCACAACCTTTTGGTGCACCAGACGATGCTCCAACCCACGGAGCCACCCCACCAGGCTCCTTCCTCGCTTAAGGCTGAATATCTGTGTGTGGCTGGACAGCATTAGTGACCCTCATCCCTGATGGACAGGGGCTTTCTCCACCGTCTGCCGCTGTGGGTGCGGCTGCTGGGCAGAAGCCAGTCTTTGGACAAAGACGCTTGCTGCTCGAAGGGAAGCATCGCCCTTCCCCACGACAGTGATAAGATGTTCACCCTGCGGCCCGCGGGGGAGGCCCCGCCCCCCTCCCTGACGCTGGGAGATAATGTGGACGGAGGCCCTGGCTCGGGAGAGCCAGCAGTGCAGATAGGGGCTCAGTGCTCCCTCCATAACTCTGGGCAGAACCGCAGCTGCTACTTAGTATTTGGTCCGTAAGAACTGCATTTGTGGTGTCATAGGACTTAACTTTACTGACTCTCCCCCACCCTGGACAGTGCTGGTTACCTACTGCAAATAAGCCCGTGGCCGGACAGGGCCACCCTTCACAGGGGGTGGCTGGGAAAGGCCGTGGGGACGTGAGCATAGGTGTGCTCGTTGCACGGGCCCATGGGCTTCCCCAGGGCAATGAAAGAAGGCGTCCGTAACTGTTTTTATCCGAGAGCGAGGCATGTGTCTACATTGTTAAGTGCTGTGTGTGACTGGTATGATTTTGAACTGTGTGCTCACCTGATCATCAGAATGCCCATTGCTTGCATCGGGCAGACTAGTAGATGTCCCCGTTACAGGCTTTTGGGTGAACTTCATGAAAATAAACCTCCAAAAGGAAGTGCGATATTACTGTGAAAGCAGCTAAGGGTTCAGTCTGTTTTCATTCTGCAGTCTATACTTCATTATTATTATTTATCAGTCCTCACCCGAGGATATTTTTCCATTGACTTTTAGAGAGAGTGAAAGACAGAGAGAAATACCGATGTGAAAGACTCACATCAATTGGTTGCCTCCTGCATGTGTCCAGACCTGGGACCTTTCAGTCCGCAGGCCAATACTTTATCCACTGAGCCAAACCAGCTAGGACTGAGAGTCTATACTTTACATGCTTGGAGCACTACAGGTGAAATTAGAGCTACACTGATGGGAAATTCTAAACAGCTTTAATGTCTACAACAGCCTGAATTTAATCAGAGCAAAATCCAACGCAATGCACGTTGCAGTCCATTTGGGGAATTCCGGTGGGTATGGGAAGCGGTCTTCAGATGCAGCTGTGGTAGAGGCACAAAGCAGAGTCACGGCGGCGGCGAGGATTTATGAAAAGGACCAGCAGCATGTGTTGGGGAGGGACAGGCAGGGAGACCCAGGGGGGCAGGCCCAGGGCACCCCCTGTCTTCCTGTCCAGCTGCAGCCAACACAGCCTTTTCCGAGTCCCTGTGCGCACTGACCACCCTCCTCTGCTTCCAGTTCTGGGAGGTGATTGGTGAAGAGCACGGCATCGACCCAGTGGGGAGCTACGGCGGGGATTGCGCCCTGCAGCTGGAGAGGATCAGTGTGTATTACAACGAGGCCCACGGTAAGAGGCTGTGCTCCGGAGCAGCCAGTGCTCACAGTGCTCACAGGGACCACAAGGTGTCCATGGGCACTTCCGCAGGACGCTGAGTGACGGCTCCCCAAGCCCGGCTCAAAGAAGTCATCAAAGAGGGGGGGGGGGGGAGGGCACAGTTTAAGCACCAACCTTCCCATTTGGATTTTAAATAAAAACCAGCAGCATTTCTAATAGGAACAGAATCTTTGTCCTTGGCAACGTAACACAACAAATCAATAATAGAAAAGTGATTTTTAAGGCGCTTTGTAGATTTGGCTGTTGTTAGGGTCAGGATGTGATTGCAAATCTCTACCAAAGAGATACCAAATCTCTACCATTTTTTTGGGGGGGGGGGGTAGGGGAAGGGACCAGTATCACAAGGTTCTATTTTGATGAAACATAATTTTTATTTTATTTAAAAAATATTTTTCTTGATTTCAGAGAGGAAGGGAGAGGGGGAGAGAGATAGAAACATCAATAATGAGAATCACTGATCGGCTGCCTCCTGCACGTCCCCTATGAGGATGGAGCCCGAAACCCAGGCATGTGCCTTTGACCGGAATCGAACCAAGGACCTTTCAGTCCCCAGGCCGACACTCTAGCCCACATGTGTCAAACACAAGGCCCGCGGGCCAAATCCGTCCCGCCAGGCCTTGCAATGTGGCCCGCACCGCGCTGTCATCACTGCACTCCGCTGCGTTTCCATCACAATGACAGTTTATGAGTGTTCAGTAAACCATTCGGCCCGCGATTTAGGCTGGATTTTAGATTTTGGCCCCTTCTCTGATTGAGTTCGACACCCCTACTCTAGCCACTGAGCCAAACTGGTTAGGGCGAAGCATTAACTTTTAGAAAAAAACAAGTTCGCTGACTCCTCCCGATCTTTCTGCCCAGGTAAGAAATATGTGCCCCGAGCCGTCTTGGTGGACCTAGAACCTGGGACGATGGATAGCATCCGGTCTAGCAAATTGGGAAGCCTCTTTCAACCAGACAGCTTTGTCCACGGTAGGTTTTTCTGGAAGGTTCCATCGGGACGAGAGAAGGATGCCTGCTAACGGTGTCCTCCACTCTCCACCCTGTCTCCTCTCCCTCTGGAGAGGTAACCACGTGTCCTCTGCCGCAGGTAACTCTGGGGCTGGCAACAACTGGGCCAAGGGCCACTACACGGAGGGAGCGGAGCTGCTGGACAGCGTCCTGGACGTGGTGCGGGGCGAGAGTGAGGCCTGCGACTGCCTGCAGGGCTTCCAGATCGTGCACTCGCTGGGCGGGGGCACCGGCTCAGGCATGGGCACGCTGCTCATGAACAAGATCCGGGAGGAGTACCCCGACCGCATCCTCAACTCCTTCAGCGTCATGCCCTCGCCCAAGGTGTCGGACACGGTGGTGGAGCCCTACAACGCCGTGCTGTCCATCCACCAGCTGATCGAGAACGCCGACGCCTGCTTCTGCATCGACAACGAGGCCCTCTACGACATCTGCTTCCGCACCCTGAAGCTGACCACGCCCACCTACGGGGACCTCAACCACCTGGTGTCCCTGACCATGAGCGGCATCACCACCTCCCTCCGCTTCCCGGGCCAGCTCAACGCCGACCTGCGCAAGCTGGCCGTGAACATGGTGCCCTTCCCGCGCCTGCACTTCTTCATCCCCGGCTTCGCCCCGCTCACGGCCCAGGGCAGCCAGCAGTACCGCGCCCTCTCGGTGGCCGAGCTCACCCAGCAGATGTTCGATGCCCGCAACGCCATGGCCGCCTGCGACCCCCGGCACGGCCGCTACCTGACGGTGGCCTGCATCTTCCGGGGGAAGATGTCCACCAGGGAGGTGGACGAGCAGATGCTCGGCGTGCAGACCCGGAGCAGCAGCTGCTTCGTGGACTGGATCCCCAACAACGTCAAGGTGGCCGTCTGCGACATCCCGCCCCCGGGGCTGAGCATGGCCGCCACCTTCATCGGCAACAGCACGGCCATCCAGGAGCTGTTCACCAGGGTGTCGGAGCACTTCGCGGCCATGTTCAGGAGGAAGGCCTTCGTGCACTGGTACACGGGCGAGGGCATGGACATCAGCGAGTTTGCGGAGGCCGAGAGCAACCTCCACGACCTGGTGTCCGAGTACCAGCAGATCCAAGACGCCAAAGCCGGCCTGGAGGAAGACGAGGAGGTGGTGGGGGAGGCAGAAACCGAGGCAGAGGATAAGGAGGGCTGACCGAGCGCGGCTGGCTGGGAGCGGCCCTTCACACGAGTGCTCTGGGCACAATCCCAAGGCTGCTCCGCTGAGCAGCACCGAGAACCACTGCTCACAGCCACTCAGCGTTAGCTCAGCCACAGGCACGGGCACGGGCAGGGGCAGGGTATGGGCAGGGGGCGGTGGGTCGGGTGGGGACATCACTGATGGCTTCAGGGTCTTCTCTGGCACTGTATTCCATGCACTGCCTGCACTCCTTTGAACAGTAAAGTGAATTTATCACAAAGTACTCCCTTTGCCTTCAACTGTTTACTGTGTGGACAGCACGTGCGGGCAGGACAGCACATGACGTGTGGGGATGAGGGTACCTCGTCACTGTCAGCAAGGAGGTGCCCCTGGGCTCTGACTCGGTATCCCGGGCTGTGAGGACTCCGCCCAGCACCCTCTCTCACGCTTGTTGGCTTCCAGGAAAGCCAGGTGACCAAGTGGTATTGGGGAGCCACACAGCTGAGGCAAGTGAGTCAACACCCACCGGCAAGTGGGGTAGTCCCTGTGCCCAGCGCAGCCACTGGCTGGCTGGACAGGAAGGCGAGGAAAGTGCGGGCCCAAACCCAAACCACAAACGACAGCCAGAACTTAGGGGCACCAGTCCGCTCCTTGTTGCCAGCTTTCCACACACATCTCCCATTTCCGTTCTTACTAGGGTCAGGCTCTGGGACCCCGTCGCCCACCCTCCTCGGGTCCCTCTGAAGGCTACTTTGGAATGGCCTTCCCTCTCCCACCCTGTCACCACCTTCCGAGCGCCGGCCAGCCCCGTGCACTCAGGAAGGGCGGGCGTGGGCGAGGCGGCGTTCCTCTCGGTCACAGAGGACATCATCTCATCAGGGGGCTTTTCTAGCTCAGATTCATTTGCAGAAGTTGTCATAATGTTTGCAGGATGACACAGCTTTAACCATCACATGGTTTTAATCTGCTCTCATTGCAACAGGACCAAACACATAAGAGCATAATCAAATGGCCTGTAACTTAATTACAGCTTACCTATTTCCAACATACGCTGCGGCCCTGAGGGCCTAAGGGCTTAATGGCCCACAATTACCCCGGAGCTCTACCTTGTTTGCTGCACGGACAGCCGGGTTCACTTGCAGGCACAGGGTCTTGCTTCCTGATTTGCTTCCATAATCTGCAATAATAATGAGGAGCAGGTGCAGGCAGGTTCGGGGGGCTAGGAGGGGGAGATGGAGCTCCTTCTGGGAAACATTACTTTTCACAAATGCATCAAAGGAAATGACTGAAATTGCCAAGAGGAAATTAAAGTCTTGAGGTCGGCAGTATAGCAAGCCTTCTATTTACAAAACGAAAAAAAAGTTTTAAACACTCTCTACTTGAGGTTCAAGAATCACTAAAAACACAATCAGATTGAATAAGAAGCTGCACCTGTAAGCTCTTACTTTGAAGTTAGGAACTTCCTTAGATGCTAAAAAGTCATACAACCTGTGATTACCTAAGAATTCATACTCCTGCTTCCTCGAGCACTTTCCTCCTCAAGTCTAAAAAGGCAATTAAGTGGATGGGAGGAAGGATATAAATCTAAATTAAAAAAAAGACTTCTGCTGACTTATATTACTATAAAGATTTTTTGTTTGCTCAATAGTAATCATTAAACTATAAAGAAATTCCATTTTAAATGGCTCAATTGCTTTATTTCAGACAAAATAAATTGCTTTTCTTGGAGTCTAACCACCTAGACTGATTAATTTTAGCTAAAAATACTTAAAAATGCATCTCACCAGCCTACTCTTTCGTATGGTGGAAATAGATTAAAAAAACAAAAACCTAAAAATATAGAAACCAGAAGAAATCCGTTCTCTGATTTTGAAGAGCCAGTTTCTTTAGTAGTATGGTTGCTCCGGTGACATTGGTCTCTGAGACTGACATAGTAGAATCGGAATTTTAGAGTTTGTCCGATGCCTTCACCTCCCACCCTAGAGCACTGCAAGAGATTAAGAACAGCCCCAACCATCCCAACCAGACTAAAATACCCACAAGTCCATCTGATCGGGCCCCTGGTAACCTGGACAGTCCTGCAAGCTACCCAGCAGGGCTGGATGCAGTTTATTTTTCAATCACAGAGAAAGAGCCTTAGAGACTCTTTGCTGGCAGTAAATTTATCTTCTATTCAGTTCCTTTAATCCTTGCCATGTCAAAAGCCCTGTCTCTAAGTCTCACCTCCAATGATCACATTTGCCTCCTTAATAAATGACTCATTTCTAATTACTTGGCTGGAAATAATTTAGCTCTCTGCCAGCCAGTTACTTTGTCTGGTTATAAAAAAAAAGGCCTCAAGGCCTCCTGAGTCACCGACTCATGTTTGTATGAGCGACGCTTCCTAGTCCCTCCGTCATCCAACATCCCAGGTGCCTGGACAGCAGGGGAACAGCCCGGGGCAAGGGCCACAGGGTCTCTGCGACCCCAGCCCCGCTCTGCCCCTGCCCGGCTGCTGCCAGCATGCCCTGTGCTGAGAGTTAATTAAAACCTACAGGTCAAGTGTCCCAGGGGCAGGGAGTCTTCTCCATGAGCTGAGAACAAAGACATTTTCTGGGTTCCTTCTTGGCACTGCTAAGTGGCCCTGATAAAATTAATATTAGCTTAAGTGCCGTGGTGAGAACTGGTCCCAGTGCACGAACTGAACCGTGTTTTAAAATTTTCTGTTCAAACTTAGTTCTCTGTTCTCCAAAAACAATTAAAATGAAGCAGTTAACTCTGCAATGAAGTTTTACTCTCCAATTGCTTCCAAGTTTCAAAGAAATATAAAAACAAAACACTTGCAATAATTCTACAACCATAAATATTTAATGACTAAATGAGTCACCTCCCAAACACCATCTAACTGTTGTAATCATCACCCCGAGACTGCAGTTAGGAGCCTTGGATTTAATTTCAGCTTGGCCATTAGCTCCATAAGCTGGTGAGTGAGGCTGTGCCTCATTTCCTATGAGCAATATTCCCAGAATGTACAGATTCATCCATCAGACCAGGTTTTAAGTGCACAAGAAAAAAAGGAAATACAACTTAGTATTTTTCTTCTAATCGAGGACTTTAGCAATGATTTTTCTTTAAGCTACTGGCCAAGCAGCACACACCACAGACCCCTGCCTGCACCAAGCGGGGTGCTGGGAACCACCCAACGCGGCTCTGACACGACCCCTTCGATTCAGAGATAAGGGCAGTCAGGGCCTAATGACAGCGTGTCAGTTAATGTCATGAAAAAGAGTACTTTCTATTCCGAGACACTTTCACACTGTTTCCTGTATCTCTGTGGTCACTGGGTATGAAAGCTGCTTCCCCTACTTGAGACACCTTAGTCCCCAGGGTCCCGGCCCAGTGGTGCATTCAGCTCCCACGAAGGAAGAGAAAAAGAACAAGTCTGACAGAAAAAGCACAGCAGCCTGAGGGAAGCACGTTTCACTTTATTGGCATTGTCAATCCATCCATAAGACAGGTGTTATTTCCCCCGTGAAGTGAGATCCTTCTCAATCTGCATAACCTGTGCCCACACATCTTCACCTTGAAAATGGAGCACTTCAAGCTTCAGGCAGGGTCTGGGGGGAAAAGAAAATGCAGAAGTTGCTAGTCCTGTTTTCTTGAAAAGCCAACACGAATGGATGCAAAAACTCTCTAAGGCTCTTTCTTTGTGATTGAAAAATACCCTGAACTGATAACTGAATAAATAAACTCTGCATCTAACACGAATGGGAAATAACCTCCTTACAGTGAGTTATGTAACGTAACTGTGGCTTCAGCTCACTCGGCTGGTGAGGAGCTTTGGCTCTCGGCAGGGCCTTAGCGGAACAGGAACTTATTCCCTAAGTAAAACCAAACACTTGCCTAGCAATAAAGAAATTACTTTGCCTTTAAAAGACACTGAAACCCTCTCTGCTGATGGACATGTGGAGAGTGGCCTGGACACTGTTTCCTGACCCAAGGATATCTCAAGGTCATGGGAGTGAGATGCGGGGTTTGGCAGGCTGTGCTGCAGAGCAGGGCTGTAATTTGGTGAGTTAGCTCACTGTTAGGAATAAACGCACCCCACACAAAACCTGGTCTCATTGCTCAGAATTATGAGATTACACAGAGAGCCCTTAGAAAAAGGACTAAACTCAAAACACTGTATCTCTAGACTGGTAATAAAATATTTACTAATTCAAAATGAAAATGAGAAGTGCTTAGGGAAGACAGTTTCAATAAGTAAAATTGCTCATAGCCACAAGCTGCCAAAGGATTAATATCCATCACATTTCCCTGCTACTGCGGGTTGGAAGCTTTTTAAAAAGCAAAACAAGAAAACAAAATCTGGAAAACATCTCTCTTGTAATTTACTTCACTTATCTTTGAAATAACAATGTTCAAAAAAGTGGTTTACAGAGCAAATCACTTTAGAAGCTCAGAGCACAAAAGTCTGACTGATCAAATGTACAAACTGTCTTGCGCTGTGCAGAATGGAGCTTATCACTGCCAGCGTCTTCGGAGAAGTGAAATGGCCAACACCTCGGAGAGCAGAGCGCACTGGGCAGAGAAGGCTCCCAGAGGGTCTTGCAACTTCTACCGCCTGGTCAGTGGCAGGCCCCTTGCCTGCACTTGCAGCCCTTCATTAGGCAGTGATTTGTGAGAACATTAGCAGGTGTGGGGGAAACAAAAACACAAACAATAATTTCTCAAGCTCCCGAACTCTTATGTAACGCCAACAGCAATTACAAAAATGGGGAGTTTATCCTCCAGATTATTTGACTTTGTGCAAATGAAACAATTTTAATTAAAATAAGATGGATCTCTGCCTAAGCACTACTAAAGGAGCTG
The DNA here is from genome assembly GCF_014108245.1 of Pipistrellus kuhlii. Classification (NCBI taxonomy): domain Eukaryota; kingdom Metazoa; phylum Chordata; class Mammalia; order Chiroptera; family Vespertilionidae; genus Pipistrellus; species Pipistrellus kuhlii. The sequence goes on from NW_023425566.1 coordinate 1,270,739, forward strand.
AAAATCAATGTGCCAATTACTTCTGCTTGTCAGGGCCCCAAACAACATTCTTTGACTTTGCCAAGGGACTTGTATAACCTGTATGTATAAGTTATTATCCCACTAACTTCTACATGGACTAATTGACCAAAAGTGGGACAAGTTCAAAAGTAAAATTACTTTTTTTTTTTTTTAAGTATTCTCAAAAAATAAGCTGCAACTCTTCTAACTCAATCAGAACTTACACATTATTCCTTCTTCACTTTCACAATTTTGACACTGCTGCCAGAAGACTTCTCGGCACCTGCTTTGAATTCAGTTTTCAGTGCATCTCTCACCGCTTTTGCACAGATCTGGGAGTAGCGGATGTAGCTGGGAGAAAATGAGAGACAATATAGAGTTAATTATCAAGGATCCAACCAGATTGGTGTGCAACTGTTTTTTTCTCCCTATATTTTTAAATTTGGTTTGAGGGTACATTATTATAGAACTGGATTCAGAAATGACAATGCCAACAGGAATCCATGCAAAGAAAAAGACTAGGAAAAAATGTACCAGAGTCTTAACTGGAGTTAGGATGGGCGGGCTTTAGTTTTTCTACTTTATATTGTTTCCCCCTCTTTAGTACATATTAATTTAAAATAAAAGATGCGCCTAAACCGGTTTGGCTCAGTGGATAGAGCATCAGCCTACGGACTGAAAGGTCCCGGGTTCAATTCCGGTCAAAGGGCATGTACCTTGGTTGCCGGCATATCCCTAGTAGGGGGTGTAAAAGAGGCAGCTGATCAATGATTCTCTCTCGATGCTTCAAGCTCTCTATCCCTCTCTCTTCCTCTCTGTGAAAAATCAATAAATTATATATTTTTTAAAAAATCCTTATAAAAAAATAAATAAAATAAAATAAAAGATGCCTAGCCTGGCTGGTGTGGCTCAGTGGGTGAACTCGGCCTATGAACCAGGAGGTCCCTGTTCGGATTCCTGGTCAGGGCACATGCCTGGGTTGTAGGCTTGATCAATGATTATCTCTCATCACTGATGTTTCTATCTATCCCTCTCTTCTCTCTTCCTTCCTGAAATCAATAAAAATATATTTTAAAAAATAAGATAATAAAAGATGCATATATTTTTTAAAATTCCACAACATAGGAAACAGACCAAAATGTTAATGGAATCTATAACATGAGGGATTCCCCCCAATCTCTCTACTTAAAACTATTTTTAAAAATATATTTTTTTATTATTTTTTTTAAAAATATACTTTATTGATTTTTTACAGAGAGGAAGAGAGAGGGATAGAGAGCTAGAAACAACGATGAGAGAGAACCATCGATCAGCTGCTTCTTGCACACCCCTACTGGGGATGTGCCCACAACCAAGGTGCATGCCCTTGACCAAAATCGAACATGGGACCTTTCAGTCCGCAGGCCAATGCTCTATCCATTGAGCCAAACCGGTTTCAGCTCTACTTGAAGAAACTTTTTCTATTATTCTGACAAGGTAAAGTATGTATAATTAAAAGAGAAAAAAAAGCTATTTTAAATTACAAGTTCTCCCACTGATTATTTAAAGGTTTTCCCGAGAATATTGGATCCTGCTTCACAATTTTGCCATTAAACATACTTTCCAATCAACGTTTCCAAATTTAACTGCAACAGTCCTTTGAGAGTATCATCAATTCTAGCAAAATATCTAACAGCCTGCTTCCTGTTTGGTAGATGGACTCCCATCAACATCTTATTTTCAAGATGTCAGCTCACTTTGTACACTTTTTGAAAACAGGAAGGGGAGTGAGGCGAGAGTGATGTTGTCTATTTTTCTCATGTTTTCAGATTAGGGTGTTTTTTGTTTTTGTTTTTTGCCAAGAGGTAGGCATTCCAATGCCTGCTTCCACTCTTACTAACTGGGTGACCTTCAGGCTGTTCAATCTTTCAGCTCCTTTATTAGCCCAGAGAAACAATAGAATAAAACAGACATTACACTCGCCCCACCTGTGGGTGGGTGGAAGAGAGACAATGTTTGAAAAGCATGAATCACCCCTTCCCGCACATAGTAGGTGCTTAATAAACGGTACCCATTCCTAGAACTATCCTCCCAATTCTGCAAAACTCTGCGTGACCTCCCGAGGGTCACGTGGGCTGCTCAGGTGTCTCACAGGCCTGTACCCACAGGCCCACTAGAAGGTGCTACTCTGGGCAGGTGCGCAGGTGAGAGGTGTGTCCTGGGACAAGGTACTGCACTGGGCTGGGTGGCAGCCAGAGCACTCAGGTGTGACGGGACACAGAAACCAGACAGGGTCTTTCCCGCCACACCAGATGCTCTGTCCTCAAATGGGTTCCGTCTTGGAGCGTCCATGAGCCACCACCACCTGTACGCAGGGCTCTCTGCAGGTAAGAGCAACGGAGTTAATTTAAAATAAAAGTAAAAAGTGTGCACCATTGAAAAGAGCCCCGATTTGATCCAGAAAAGGCTAACTGTGGTCACACACGGAGGACTGTCCCCCATTCTCCCAGCTCCCAAGTTTTACGTCCCTTTGACACCCGAGTGTCCTGAGAAGGGCAAAGGGCCTGCGCTGAGCCGCCGTCTCTGGGGGGGAGGGACGGGCGTCGCGCAGGAGCGGGGCTGCACCCCAGGCGGGCGCACAGGCGGCAGCGCTTGCGGCCCCCACGGGGCTGCGCCCGCTTCCAGCAGCGCCGGCCCGCCCCTCACCCCAGAAGGCCGCCATCTTGAGCGCGCTCGCCTCCCGACCCCCACGCGCCCGCGTGACCTCTGACCCCGGCCGCCCCGCGCTCCCCTCCCGAGACCCGGGCCCACCTGAGTCCAGCCTGTCGCCAGTAGGCCACCATGATGCCGCGAGAGGGGGGATAGTCTGACCGAACCGTGAGGACGCCTCAATGTCGGCTCTGCGCGCGACCCAGCTGCCGGAAGGTCAGGCCTGAGAAGCGGAAGGGGCGGGGCTCAGGGCCTGCCAAGCCAGCCGCTCGGTCCCGCGGCCTTTTCGAACAGCTTCCGCGGTCCCGCCGACTGGCACCGGGAGCCAATGGGAGCGCGCGGCACGCGCCGTGACTGCCAATCCCCGGGCAGGCTGGCCGGCTACGCCTCGTGATTGGCTCGGCGGGTGATGAGCTTGCGCCCCGCGGGCTGCCGTAGTACCAGGGCTTTGGGCAGCAGAGCTGGAGGGAACGCTAGGCCGCGTGGTTTTTTGGGATGGGAGACAGGAAGCTGTGGCCAGTGTGGGGAGCACCCCAGGAGGGAGGGGGAAGAGACTCCAGTTTCAGGGAACAAGTGGCCAGCCAGGACATTTCCCCAAGTCTTAGGAAACCTGTGCTGCCAGCAAAAGGGGGAGAGCCCCAGACACCTGGAAAACCCTTTTCAGCACCACCAGTAGAGACTCATCCCCAGCACGGAGCTGGGATACAGCTGAGACAACTAAGTGTATTTAAGAAATTATAACCAGACCTTCCGGTGTGACTCAATGGTTGAGCATAGACCTATGAACTTGGATCAGGTTTGATTGTCTATGACTCTATTCCGTCAGGGCACATGCAGGGGTTGTGGGGGCCTACAGGAAGTGGCTGACCAATGATTCTCATCATTGATGTTTCTATCTCTTCCTCTCCATCTGAAACCAATAATATAAAATTAAAAATGTATTAAAAGAATTACAATCAGGAAACCCACATAGTTTTTATTAAGAAAGGTTCTTCATTAGTGTAAAATCCACTTTTAATATTAAATAGGATTAGATGCTCCTAACCCAAGAGTCTATTCGGTGAACACTTCAGTGTAGTCCTCTCAAATGTATTTGCTTGCTGTGCATCTCTATCTTTACAGGTAAAAGCCACAAACTACCAGCGATTTAACTGGAAGGAGTAATTACACAGGAAAACAAAAATTTAGAGAATTTTATCATTAGCTGTCACTAAAACAAAATCAAACAAAATAAAACTTAAACCTTTTTATCATTAGTGCATCATTACACCTTTTTCAGAACAAGTATAATTTATAGAAATCATACAAGGCAACTTTTAATTATTATATTATTGATTGTAGAGGAAAAGAGATAGAAACATCAATAATGAAAGAGAATCCTTGACCGGCTGTCTCCTGCATGCCCTCAACTGGGGATCAATTTGGCAACCCAGGCATATATTATACCTTCAACCAGAATCAAACCTGGGACCGTTCACTCTACAGGCCGACATCCACCGTGCCAAACCGGCTAGGGCATACAAGGCAACCTTTAATAAAAAATCAGTGCTTCACAATGTTTTGTTTAGCTGAAATGTTATTTCAATTGTAAAAACCATCTCTGGTTACAAAAATAATAAAAAACCTTATTGAATTTCACTTGCTTTTACAAATGCCCCAAGAAGTCTAAGCTAAACAATATTTTTAAGTAGAAAAACACTAGTTTTTAAATAGTTTGGTATGCTATTTCTGTGGTTTATGTACATGTTACCTGGTTTCTTTTTTTCCATTTTTTTTATTAAGGTATTATGTGTGTACATGTCTTACCATTGCCCCTCCCACTCCCATACATGCCCTCACCCCTCAAGAGTTTTGAGTGCATTGGTTATGCTTATATGCATGCGCTCAAGTATTTTTACTTGGTTTCTTTTAAAGGAAATCTGATTAGAAGTTGATCACATCACATTAAGCACTGTAAAATAAAGGCAAGAAGCTAATCACCTTTTAACAAAAATACTCTATAAGCAACAGTTGCAAGTATCAAAGATATTTTTTAATGGTTGATAATTAACTGCTACAAAATATGAAACAAAATACATTTCTGGATTGTTTTTCTGAGTGCAGCGGCCCTGTGGCTCCCAAAATGAGGATTTCCCCATAAATAAAAGTTGCAAAGTAATTCATGTAGTGGTTATTTTAGGCCAATGCCTGCTTCTCTCCCTCCCCACCCCCCCATCCCGTCAGTGGCACTTATTATTAAAAACAATAGGTATCTGGGATTTGTACCCCAGATCAAGACATCATTTGGGCAATTTCAAATGATGTACAGCTCCTCATGTAAAAAGATGTTCTATGGTCACAATTACTTAAAAAAAGTAATTATATCCAAATAACCTGGCAGATCATGTTTTAGCAATTACAAAACCATGATTCTGACACATGGCAATTTTACAAGTTAGACAAATGTGAAATGCTAAAAGATTTGAACAGCTTCTCTTCTGTTTAAGTTTAGAGTGCTAAAAAATTTGATAATGACTTTATTTTTTCAGTTAACATAACCGGCTCACAATACAGCATATAGGTCATAAAGTACAAATCCTCAGAAGATAATTCTCTTCGCTAAGTTACAAAACTTTGGCAAGTCAATACAGTACTCTTTCATAGAATAAAGATGCAATTACTTAAGTGATAATTTTAACTCCAAAAATGTCATTTAAGTACCAAATTAAAACAGTGGGTAATGGTGGCTTATAGCAAGCAGAGCACGGCCTTTTATAGAAATTTATATCTTAAAACTATACAATTTCTCCTGTGAAAGTGAGATCCCTCTTGAAGTTCCCCACAGCAGAGCAATTGTGTCTATTCAGAGGCAGCTCTGCTTTGTCCTGGGATTGGTCCAAAGCCAGGTAGAGTTCCAATGCATGAAAGGCTTTAAAATTCAACCTGAAGACTGACTATGCTAACACAAATTTTTAAGTACCTTTCAAAAATTGTTAAATTCTCACTTAACTATGGAATCTTCAAAACCAGAGTCATTTCAAACAACACTAATAATTCCAGATGCTCCCTTTTATTTAGAAACATCGTACCTCCTTGCTTTGATCAAGTCACATACCCTTTCTTCAGCTTATTAAAAAAAAATTCTACCTAAAATAGTTTTTTAATGTATTTTTTAAATAACAATAAATATAATGCCAGTTAGTAGAGATCTAGGGGACCGGGTGCTGTATAACAACTTTCATCATTTCTCTACAAATGCTGCTGCTGCCATTGGCGTCCTTATGCTTCCTCTTGCTGAAGCCGTCAATTCTTCAATCTCAGCATTTAATTTATGTATTACCCATTCCATTGCTTCTCGACCCTAAAAAAAAATCCAATACATTTATTGTTACCGAGAGCAAAAGCATCTAGCAAATAAATGGAACACAAGGAAGTAGCGGGGGCATTACAAGTCTAACTAAACCACACCAGGATAGCTGGGACCGGTTTGGCTCAGTGAATAGAGGGTCAGCCTGCGGACTGAAAGGTCCCGGGTTCGATCCAGTCAAGGGCATGCACCTTGGTTGTGGGCACATCCCCAGTGGAGGGGTGTGCAAGAGGCAGCTGATCAATGATTCTCTCTCATCGATGTTTCTAACTCTCTCTTCCTCTCTTTGAAAAATCAATAAAAAAAATAAAAATAAACCATACCAGGATAGATCTTCTTCCTGATGTTATTTACCAAATAAATGCCTTGAGCAATTGATTTGCTCCATAAACTAATTTTTATTCTGTATGCAAAAGATGTCCTCCAAAGAATATATAGTCAAGTGACAGTGATATTTTATTATTATATTTCATGATTAGAGTAGTGACCTTTTAGGGAGTGAAAGCCAATCCCCCTTTTTCTTTTTATGTTTGTATTTTAAACCAAAGTCCTATGTAAGTGCTAAAACAAAGATTTAAACCAAAATCCCGAGAGATCTGGTCCCTGACTTCCTCAACCATTTTCTCCTGGCACACTATGCTCCATGCAGTTCCGCTAGGAACAGCAGCAGCACTTCACTTTCCTGTCTCAGGGCCTCTGCACACTCACCTGTCTGAAGTGCTCCCTGCGCGTGCCTCACAGCCATCACACCCCTCATGCAGCTGCCACCATCACTCACGGAATACACATTAAACACTCTTATACCTTCCTGCACTTTTCCTTTTATAATGAATGATATGCTGTGCAATGAATGTTGCCTTACTTAGTTCCACATTTTTTAAAATTTCCAGATGCATCTCCAGTCTAGCCTAGTATTCTGTCTGGAACAAAGCAGGCATCTATGAGTATCTTCTCATTGCTGAATGAATACATGAAGTGTCTTAGAACAGTGCACTAAGCATCCTTTTCTCTAGACTTTGTTTGAATCATGTGTTCTCAATGGGGCAAAAATTAGCTGGGTTGGTGGAAAAAAATCAACCTTTTTTTATGCATAAAGTATTATCTATCCATTAACTACACAGGATAGGGTGATCAAAAAAAAAGAGTGTAAATTGATCTGGGATGAGGGAAATTATAAATGAAAAAAGGTTGAGAATTGGTGCTTTAAATGACACATGGTAACATGTAATCAAGTATTTCCCACATGCTGGGCCCTGGGTCACACACTTTCCATGTTATCTCATTGACTCTGTCATGCCCAGCCCTGTGAGATGGGCAGCTAACCTCCACTTCATAGATGGTAAACTAAGGCACAGAAAGGTTAACTTAACTGTGCAAGCTGCTAAGATTAGAGCTTGGGCCCGACACCCAGCTGTGCGGGGCCCTAGAGCCTGTGCAGGTACAGCTCACATGGATTCTCATTGTATCATAGCTGAAAATCGGCTTGTGAGGAAAACACATGCTCACTGCCAAGCTCTTCCAAAGACAAAACCCAGGAATAACAGCAACCAGGGGCAGCCTCACGTACTTTACTAGCGTTTGAAGATATCGTGCTCGCCATCAGCCCTTCCAGATAACTACTGAGGCTGACTCCTTTGACAGTGATGATGGCCTCTTGAGTCAAAACAGTTCTAGAACAAAACAAATTCACAGTTTCAGAATGATCTAACTTTCATTAAAAAAAAAAAAAAAAAAAAAATTGGTAAAAAAATTAAAACACCTGTAAAATAAGTTTGTTAAAACATTTTTTTACTTACCTTTCTGGGTCCTGAGGATGTGGTTTATATATAAGTCTCTCATCTACTGAAACCATATTTGTAAATGAAATCTATAGAAATTAAAAAAAAACTCAGTTCATGTTGGAAACAGGATTGAAAACATTTCCAAAATTAATTCACAAACCCAAATCTTGCAAGTATACAGAACAAGAATAAACCACTTTGATAATACTGTGTAGACAGAATTTAAATTTCACATTCATTCTTACTTTTTATAAAAAATAATAAATGCGACAAAAGCAGAATCCCAAATCATTTTATTGAGTGCTAGCCCCTAGAAATGCTAAGTAGGCTCACTGAGTGGGGAGGCTAAGCTGCAAAAAGGCAAAGGCAGCAGAGCATGTGAGCGCTGACTGCCTAAACGCCCACAGAGCTAGATTCATCTCTTCAACACTAAGAGTGACAAGAACTTAGGCCAAATAGTTTAAAATAAAACAAAGGAAGCCAAAACTTACATTAGTGGATTTAAGTTCCATTGTTTTCTCTACAGGATCAACTACAGAATGTTCTTGCACATATGTTTTGGTTCTTGCCGCACCAATCAGCTAAATAAAACATCCACAATTAGTAATCAGAGGAGGAAGGATTGTATCAATATTTTATTTGAAAGTAAAATGTGTTAATGTCTTGAGCCAAAAATCTGTTTCGTAAAAAACAAAACAAAAACCATGAGGCATCAGACAAAGGTCAGAAAGGAGGCCCATCTGATACCAGAATTTGCCCCCATGGATAAGATGAGACTCCCCACAACAACCCCCATCCCCCAGAGGTAATGAGCAAGTAGCCCATGAACGTGCCCCAGGGAGGAAGGATGCTGGGCCTGCCAATGACAAAGGAGCAGGGGCTGAAACATGGGACTCAGAGGGTCTGGGAAACATGGCATCTGGAAAAAGGAGTGCTCGGACTACCAGCCAGCATTTTCTTAGAGCCATCCAAAGGAGAGGGTGCAATGGCCTTTTTTCTCCAGACAGGAAACAGCCATGTCATGAAGGAGGACATCACTCCCCGTGCCCTGACCCCAAGCCAACCACCCAATCTCCCTCATTTCTGGGCCCCCGTTACCTAATGCAGTGGTTTGCACAAAGGAAGCAGCCAGTGCCTTCCTGTTGAAAACATTGTACTTTCGTTTTCTGGGTGGACCTGCCTTCTAGAAAGGGAACTTCTATTGAAAGCTGGGTCCACTTGTCATACCAGTTTCCCACACTATAAACTGGCATTCCAGTTTCTTGCTGGTTAAATCGAATCACTAAAGCCTGCTTGCTTGAAACTGAATAGAATTACGTTTTGAAATGTAAGGAGAGGAGGCCCAGATCTTGGAACAATGTGGCAACAGGAAGTCTAAGAAAATGCACAAACCACCACTGACCACACAACTGTCAGCTAACAATCCCCACCAAACCATTACTTCCAAATCTTGCTGTTGGTCTCAATTTGCTGGCAAAAGCAGGAAAAGTAGGATATTCCTCATTTTAAACTACAGAGCATTAGCTGGCTTCCTTCAGAAAGTTTTATCAGGTGCCTTCATGAAGACTGTAATAATATTTCCAACTCATTATACACTCATAACTCAAGTTTATTATAATACAATTTGAACTGATGAAAAAATGACATTCAGAATCTGCTCCCACGGCCTATTTGAAATTATAATGTGGTTTGGAAAACTTCTCCCCAGCAGTCACGTTTCTGCAGGAATAAAGACACACTTACAGATTTCACAATGGAAGGCAGTCCCCACTCCGTGCTGAGCAGTCTGTGGCTGTGCAGTTTTCCAGAAGGATCTACATGTCTGTCCAAAACATCGACCCCAACCACGCTTGGGTTCATAGGGTTTGGGTATTTCTGCATTGCGGCCGTTGTGACAGTTTCCCAAGGGTGGCTGCGACATAAAGCACAATCAAACACTCAAAAATATGCCTTTAAATTAAGCATTTTATAACCCATCAAATTATTCTTTGCAATTGAAGTTTAATTTACCTAGGGAAAATTTTCTCAAAAGATAACTTTAGGGACTCAACCTAAATTGTAAAAATATACATTTAGTCTTTTTTTCAGCACAGGTTATATGGCACAATTAATTTCTATAAAGATTAAAATAGCCTACAGAGCATCACAGTACAGGTTCTTAAAATAATCCTTCCTATTTACCCATGTAAATTTTGTTTCTAAGAACCAAATTCATAAAAATTATATTCTACAGAATCAAGCAGTAAAAATTATACCATTTATCTTTTTGTCTGACCCCAATTACATGAAGCTATAAAGTAACGAGAATAAAGAGTTTGTTTGCCTTGTAAATTTTTAGTGATTACAAAGATTCAAAACATTACTGACTTAAATGTCATATTAAAAATGTATTTTTCTCTACATTAAGGTAATAAATAACACTGTCCCCCTCCAGTTAATCTTGATCCATTGCTTTGCTCCAAGGAGTGATTCTGATTCGTTTTGAAAAGATAATAAAATGTTTTTAAGATGTTCCTAATATACTATTTCTTAAAATAATAAGATTTGCTTATCTCCTAGGATGTTAATGGAACTTGCAGCATCTTTATCTCTTGAGAAAGCACATGTGCCTGGTAATTCAAATGTGATGTACATTTGTTCACTCTACAACTTATGTGAATAGGAGGTTGTACACAAGACATCCTTTTCAAAGGAGCCCTCATTAACTACACTATGAGCTTCTTTGGAGGTTCTAGCAGGGGAGGGCAGCTACCCTTGACCAAAGACCGGTCCTCTCCTCTTGGGGGAAAGTCGTCCTCTTTGACCGAGCGCGCAGCTTCGGGAGGGACGCACATGGATCGGTGAGGGAGGAGGGGGACACCCGCCTAGCCAGCCAGATCAGCCGAATCAACCCTGGCGATCAATGGGGTGACAGATATCGCAGCCAGATCGCCCTCACATCCAACTACACTGACTATGAAAGGTGACGTAACTTTCAGAGAACCATGTCTGACAACTACTTTACATCGACAGAAGGAAAAAATCTCAAAATCCTGGACAACCAGTGACATTATTTGTAACCGGAGGCCTGGTGCACAAAACTTCGTGCACTCGGGGAAGGAGGTGAGGTGAGGTGTGTGTGTGTGTCCTCTTGCCCGGATTATAATCACAATCCGGGAGCCCTTGGGGGACGTCCGACTGAAGGGAGAAGACCTAAACCGTAGTCTGGCCTCCCTCTGAGGAAGGCAACCAGCGGGCTGATCAGGGGATGGGGCTGCCTGGCCCCACCCCCCATTGCCTGGTTGCCACTGTCCGGCAATCACCATTCCCTCCCTCTGGCCACTGGCATCTGCCCTGGCGCTGCCCACTAGCCCTCCCGCCCCCAACCAGTCATTCATTATATAGGATGTTTTAGTTTTTGCTACCATATTAAACAAATGAACCTCATTCTGTTTTTAGTATCAGGCTTTACTCAGCAATCAATGCAGTTATATTAAGTGGAGCTATTTTATTAATCTAAATAGCCCTAACAAATAGGAGTGATACTATCTAAAATGCAAATTGGACAAACCCTTTCCCTGGCTCCATCTAGTCCCATACCATGATCAGCTAGTTTCCTTGCACTTAACTCTTTCCCTCATCCCCTCAAAAATAAATAAATAAATAAATAAACAAACAAATTAATTAATAATTGCATGGCTTTGGAGTGGTTACACAGTATCTGTAATTTAGTCCTTCTCTCCTCTGAGCCAACTTGAAAACAACCTTGTTGGCTTGAACTAAGATTGCTTTATGAAGTAGAACTAGCTCAAACATTACAAAGGAGGCCTACTATGATGCACAGTCTTCCTACAATGAATTTTAACTGTCTCGATGTAATTATGTGATAGGATCTCACATTGGAAAATATTCATAGCACCAAAGGGCAGTCTGGAGAACTGGGTGGTGAGATACTGACCTGTCAATTTCTTTACCTATAAAACGAGGGGAGAGACACTGCACCTCCACTGAAACAACAGATTCTTCCAGTCCTAAGCTCAGTGCCTGGTAGGTACGTGGCGGCATTCACAGCTGTTGAAGGAGCCAATGAATGACTTCACAACTCGATGCCAACCACATGCTAGGCCTCAGGAGGAAGTGTGGGACCCAAAGCTGGGTGCGACACAGAGTGACGGCTTAGACATTGTTATTAGATTGGATCATCCTTAAGTTCGATACATAGGGAGTGATCTAAGATTTTTGGGAGATAATGACTTTAATTTCAGAAACGCTGAGTTTGAAGAGCCTGTGGCACAGGTGAGTAGAGATGTCTGGTAGGACCTGAAAATAAGGATGTGAAATTCAAGACCAGCTGGAGCCCAACGTATAGATTTTGGAGCCCCAAGTGTGTACAAATCAGCAGGGCTCTGGATGGGAAAGCCCTGAGTATGTGGACAGAGTAGGAATCAGGACTTCTCCCAGGACATGTACAGCTTTTACTTGAACATGTCTCTCTTCTGGGAGGAGAGCCCCACAGCTTTCCTCAAATCTCAGAGAAGTCTGTGGCAAAAAAAAGAAAAAAAAAAAAAAGAAAGAAAAAAAAAGAAAAAAAAAAGATTAAGAATCACAGATAAAATGCTAGACAAGAAGGCCAACAACAGAATCTTATTGAATACCGATACCAAACGGGTATGTTGGAAACATTACAGAAAAAAGGGTGGCAAGGGGCTGGGAACAAGCCAGGGAACAGAGTGTTAGGGAAGATGGAGAAGGATATTCTAAGGAGGTACGGTCCCAACGATGGAAGCATGTAAACCTGGAAGAGGATCACAAGGAAGAAACCACCCCTGGTCCCAAGGGCTGAAATGGAGCAGTGAAGAATGTGTCCTGGTGGAAGAGTGTCAGAAAAGACGACAAACTCAGGGTCTCTGGCCGCAGAACGATAATAAACTATTAAGGAAAGAAATCTTCCCTGTGATTCTAACATTCCACGGGTTTCCAGGACCCAGCGGGCTCTTGAGTAGGTAAGAAGTTTACAACTTTTTTTTTTTTAAACTGCCCTTTGAAATACTGTTGATCCAATAAACTAAAACACACTGTAAAGCTATGAAAGCTAAAACGATGTGGCTCGCCAGCAAGATGGTGGAATCCAGCAGACAGCTCAGAAAGGTTCACCGGCGTGCTGGGCGGACCGTCCGTCTCATTACACGTGTGGCTCTTCCGTCCGTGGGGTCAGAGCCCCAGGAGGACATTTAATCCCAGCACCCATGGGCTTAAGGCCCCTTCCTTCCGTTAGGGACATTCCGGCGAACCCAGAGCAGTCCCGGCAGGGCCTCCGAGGCATCCCGCACCGGCGGGCCCGGGCGGCCTGGCCGACCCCTCGCCCTTCGCGTCCCCGACGGGAGGGGCCGAGGTCACGGCTCGCAGGCGGCAGCGGGCACCGCGGCCTCCGACCCGGGCAGCTCCTCCCGGCGCCGCGCCACCGGAAGTGTGGCCTCCAGGTCGCTGCGCTCGTCCAGTCACATTCCGACGTGAGGCTCCACCCAAACGGCGGCGGGCCGTCCGGGGCTCTCGCCCCCGTCCCCACGCCCTCGGGGTCCCGGGCCGCGTCCTGGGCGCGTCCCGGGCTTTGGGAACCGGGGATACCGACTGGGGGTCGCTCGCCGAGTGCCGTCCAGGAACTCGTGTTCGGCGGCGCTCCGCCCCCGGGGGCCGGCGCAGGTGCAGCGCCCCTGGCCCCCTCCCGGCGGGGCCTGGAGGTCCTGGGGACCCGTTCCCGGGGGCCGGGCCGCGCGGGCGCCCCCAAAGCCCCATGGGGCTCACGTCCAGCGCCCCAACTCGGCCCGACGCCGGGAAGCTTCCTGAGGGCCGCCTCGACCTCGCTCCCACTTCGGGCCCAACCTTCTCCCCCGCCCCCACACACCACACAGTGCCCCGCGCCCCCCACCGCTCGCCCCACGCCCCAAACTCACTCAAAGACGTGCTCCGACGTCCAAATCTTCATGGTGCCGGCGGCCCGCACGCTGTCCCGCGGCGCAAAGAGGCAAAGAGGCCGCACAGGCCCCCGCCCTGCCCCCTCGCCTCCTCGCCTCCTCGCCGGCCGCGCAGCGCGCACGCGCCGTCGGGCCCGACGCCAGGACGTCCCGACGCCGAGCCCCGCGCCCTATCCCGGCCCGGGACGCCCGGCTCCGCGCGCGGCGCAACCATGCCCCGCCCCTTAGCGCCGGGCGCTCGCGTCGGCGCAGTGCGGGCAGCGCCGCGAGCCGCGCCGGCCGAGGTGCTGCGCAGGCGCGGCCCGCCCCCTCGAGGGAGCGCTGACCTCTGGGCAGAGTTGGGTCCGGCCCAGCCGATTCCCTGGCGCAGCCGCCCCGCCCGCGGCCGGCTTCTTCCCGCCCCATCCACCGTCACCTGGCGGGCGTCGCGGGGCCCGTTGACAGCTGCCGTCAGACGGAGGTCGCGGACAGGCTGTCGTGTTCACTTGAGTAGTCAATGTTCTTGGCGCCCATGAGCAATCCCTACCGCCTCCGTCTCAGCCCGTGCCTTTGGGGCTCCAGACTCAGCCAGCCGGCCTGCCAGTCACCTCTGCTCTCCACCTGCCCTCCCAGAGGCCATGACCTTGGATGGAAAGAAGACAACCGGACAACGAGGAGCTAACAGACAATATGACTGATGTTTGAACGAAGGCTCCAGGGAGGAGCATGGGTGCTGGGGGGAACAGATGGGGACGCTTCATGGCCCCGCGTTAGAGGATGGCCTCATCTCAGAAGTCACCCTGCAGAGAGGCCTTCCTTGTCACCTTCTCCAGCAGATGCCACCCCTGGTCCCCCATCGCAACGCCTGCTGCATTGTTCTTGGTGGGCACTGCACTCTCAGAGATCATCTCTGTTCACCTGCCACCCAACGGAAGCCCTTGAGGGCAAGGATCCTGCCTGTTGTGCTTAACACTGATTCTCTGGACCTTGCCCATAGGAAAGGCTCAATGATTACTTATTGAAAAGCAAAATAATCAATAATTATTTGTGGGATAAATTAATTACTGAAGCAATCTGGTTTGCCTGTTTAACTTCCTTTAGACTGTAGGGCCTGAAGGGCGAGGCTCCTGTCAGAATCGTTCAATGATCCCTTACATAATAGTGTACCTACATAATAATTTTCGTTGCATGATTGAATGGATGACTAAGAAGTGAGGGGGCAGGAGGCAATGGCACGTGGCTCCACCCACAGAGGAGCCTGGTTCAGTGGACAAACGGCCTGGCCCTACTTTCAGGATAAGCCCTTCCTCTCCTGACGCCCCTCTCCCTCGCCCCCATCCGACAACCTTGAACCCCTTCAGAAATCTGACACTTTAAGTGATGGCTGTGGTGGAAAATCTTTACATCTGGTTACTTAGAAGCTAGTTAGAAGCACTGACTCATTTTCTTAGCTCAGTTGATTGTTAGAAACAAAAGCCAGGTTAATTTAGGAGGGAGAATAATCTTAAAAAAAAATAGCTGACATCCTTTATGTGGAAAAAACAAAAATTATATTAGGCAGGAAGGAAGTAAAATGGTTGGCTAGTTGCTAAGTATAATTTGTGGTACTCAGGACTTAAAAAGACCCCTACTGTACTTAGCGTGAGTTTTTGGGGAGGTAATGCTTTGAAGCTTGCTGAGAGTGCCTCCGCCATGATTAAGACGTAAAGTTGGTATTGCTGGTTGTTAAAACATCAGCACAGAACAGCCTGTCCCTGTTATTCCTGGCCCTCCATGGAGCATTCACCATCCAGGATTCCTGCTCGGATTCTTTTACAGAATGTTGTTCTGCCCTCCTTCTCCCCCCAGCTCAAGATTTTGTGAAAGTTAAGTGACACCTGTCTTCTACCCATACTGTATCAGTCAGTTTTACTTACCCCATCTGGAGTGATGGGCATGGAAGGATGAGGATCTAGGACCCACTCATTTTTTCTGTGTGTCCCCAAGGTGGGAACGATATCACCTTGTATGGCACTTGCGATTGGAGAGCAAGACCTTTACATGCATTATCTCCTGGAGACTCATGACTCATTTAGAATCACCCAATGGAGTAAGCGGAATGGCTTTTAGGTGCAACAGGTCAGATAACTTGGATAATCAGGTCAGTAACTTGGAATTAAGTAGGTGACTGGCTCTTATGGCCCTTGCTCTAGGATGACACAGGATTCCCCAGATTCCCATGCCCTTCCCTGGGTGGAGGGAGGGAAGAATGCAAGTGTGGCTCCTGCTGGCAAGGACCTTTGCATCTGGCTGAGGCGCCAAGACACAATCGGAATGGCTACAAGATATTTACAGCAAGGGTTGGCTCGGTGTTTAGAGCAGAGAGACCCATGACTGGACTGCAGTCCCTTTGTGCATGTTGGTGGGCCGAGCACCCTCCTGGGCCACAGAGAACGCTTTGGCTGAGGGGCTGGGGCCAGAAGACACTCAGGGCAGCGGCAGCACCCAGGCCGCTGGGTCCACCCTGCAGTGACCAGACGCAGGCCTTGCAGGAGCAGTGAACGAAGCCTTGTGCTCCAGTGTCAGCTGGGCTCCCTTTATTTTCCAATTCCAGTCATCCACACACCATCTTCACCACTTGTTCCATCTTCATACCATCAGGTCCATCATTGCTCTATTTTTCAGGTCATTTTCTTTACCAGTACACTTTAAACAAACTTCTTATAACCGCTGTCAACACATCTGTATCCCCCTGACATATGGTAAACATTATGGAAGTAAAACAGTAAGCTCCAGTAGAGAGAGGGTGTGTCTGACTTGGGGGTCTATTTTCCAGCTGCTTTGGATTCTTATTCATTCCCTTCAAACTCCAAACGCACCTTTTCTTCTGAGCCAGTAAGCGGTGACCTTTATCTCTGAACTCACAGTGGACTGAAGTTCTCCCTCTGCTCCTTAAAATGCCTGGTACTCTCATTGATGCTCTCTGTCTTTCTTCTGAATTCAAATAACATATTCTTTCTCTTTCCCAATCATTTCGTTTTTGCTACATTCATTAATGCATTCATTCATTCATTCAACAAACAGCCATGATAACCCATTCTAGGCCAGTCCTCACCTCCAGGAGGTTATGCTCCCCCAGTGGTTCTCACCAGAGTGATCTCCTCCAGGAGACGTTTTGGCTGTTACACCTATGAAGGGGATGCTGCTGGCATCTAGGGGACAGAGGTCCAGGATGCTGCCAGCTGTTCTATGGTGCACAGGACAAAGACAGTCCCCCACCAGAGAAGTACTCCGCCTCCAATGTCAATGGTGTCACAGTGCAGGAACCCTGGGCTACAGCTAGCAGGCTGTCATCGCCTGGTTCAGTCCGCCTGTCTGGCCTTGATCTTTTGTCCTTCCATTCCCCAACTCAGTGGACCCTACAGCTACATCCACTACTCACTGTCCCTCCACAGGCCATGCACTCCCACACCCTGAACTTCGGATGCGATGTACTCTGCTTAGAGCACACTGCCCCTTTATTCACCCTGCAGAGTCTTACAGTACTGCAGTCTTGAGGCTGCAAATACTCCACTCCCGCTGAGAGCCTCGCGGATATGCCTTTGACCTAGCTCCTGTGCTTCAGTTGGCATTTTTACGAGACCTTGTTATTGTAGTTTGTGAGTGTGTGAGTCCACAACTGCAACTTAAAGTACAAAGTGATCTGTCTTAGGCCATTGGAGGACGGCAACAAAATATCACAGGGTAGGGGGCTCATAAACACAGAAGTTTACTTCTCCCAGTTGTGGAGGCTGGAAGTTGGAAGCCAGCATGGTCAGGTTGGCCATTTCTGGCCCGTGTCCTCCCCTGGTAGGAGGGGCCAGGAGCTCTCTGGGGCCTCTTTGATTTTAATTAATTAATTAATTAATTAAAATCTTCACCTGAGGATATTCTTCCATTGATGTTTAGAGAGAGTAGACGGAAGAAGAGACAGAGAAAGGGAAGCATCGATGTGAGGGAGACACATCGATTGATTGCCTCCTCTCTGTGCCCCAACTGGGAGTGGGGATCAGCATGCAACCAAAGTACATGCCCTTGACCAGAATCGAACCTGGGACCCTTCAGTCTGAGAGAGGATGCTCTATCTACTGAGCCCAACCGACTAGGGCTGGGACCTCTTTTATAGGACACTAATCCCACTCATGAGGACTCCACCCTCACGACTTAAGAGCTTCTCAAAGGGCCCGCCTCCTCATACCATCAGCTTGGGCATTAGGATTTCGACATATGAATTTTGGGGGAACACATTCAGACCATACTTCTGTGTTAGAGGGATGGGGGTGGGGTGGGTGGTACTTACCTTTCGAGTCCTTTTTTGAATCTTTTCTGTAATGTGGGCCACACAGGGAAGCAAGAGCCATCAAAACAAAATCCTCACTGAACCAAATACTTAGAAACACAGTGTCTGTTGAAAACACTGGTCTAGACCCTCCCCTGTGGAGCCCAAGTGTTTGCTGGTTAGCCTCTCACTGGCTGTCCATGGACCACAAAGGCTTGGAGAGTGAAGTGGAAAGTCTGGGAGAGGAGCAGGGTTTCCTCAGGGTGAGGAAGGTGATGCTGAAGATGCTCTCGGTCACACAGGAAACCGCCAGGAGCCGACATCATGCAGGACGGTCCCAGCCAAGGGGAGGAACTCACAAAGGAAAAGCATGTCATGAGACAGTGAGCGAATCACTAAGCACTGGGAGGACCTGCCGCAGGAATGACCAGGCCATTGAATGTTTCTGCAAAGATCTCTGTGACTGCAATTGGGCTCCAACATTCAAACGTCTGAGTTGTGCTTTTTATAGTCGCGCCTGTGTGTGTGTGTGAGGGGGGATTATGGCAGAAATTGGCACTTGGTTCATTTGAGATAATAAGAATTTTACCTCAATTCAAGGACAGTTTAACCTGTGTGTGCATATATATCTCACTAAACAAAATACGTCATATATGTATTATACATATATGAGTGGCCAGGTTATTATGATCTCTGAACGCATAATAATCTGGCCACTCAGTGTGTGTGTGTGTGTGTGTGTGTAGTAGAGGCTCAGTGTATGAATTTGTGCATCGGTGGGGTCCGGCCAAACTGGCCAGAGGGAGGGGACATGGGCAGTTGGCCTGTCTTTCTGCTGGTCAAACTCCTGGTGGAGGGGACAATTTGGATATTAGCCTTTATTACATAGGATATACCCTGAGTGGCCAGATTATTATGCATTCAGGTATCATAATAATCTGGCCACTCAGTGTATACATATGTATATGTGTGTGTAAATAAACTTATCATCATTTTATATTTCATTTTTCAGGATGAAGTGCCATCTACAATTTTTTAAAATTGTTCACTATGAAGTTTTGGTGTTGCTTTTAAGTGGATTCAATTAGCTTATTGGGCACCAATTATATATTAAGTATGAAGGCTTTCTTAGACCCCAAGAGCTGGGATTACATAGCAGGGTCAGTTAGGAGAAATAGTCATAAGTTTTCCAGGTGAGAAACAGCCAAGGCCACGGTGGAAGGGGGCAGGGAGGGTAATTGAAGCATCCAGGAGCCTTCCTGGTGCATATGTTCTCACATTTCATTGGTGGCCCAAGCAGCCTTAGCAAGTGGAGAGTCCGAGTCTGGCCCCAGAAAAATCCAGAGAGAAGCTGCCTGCACAACTCAAGCCTGAGACTTCAACACCCCACAGTGACTCCTCTCTGGGGCACCCCACTAGCCTGAGAAGGAGAGGCCAGACCTTTCTCCTGGCTCACCTGCTTGTCTCTGCATAGGGGACCCCATTTTAGGAATCTCACATAACTTATTTTATTTTCTTTTTATCTATTTTTATATTTTGAAATGTATTTTAAAAAAACATTATTCTTCATTATTGAAAGTGTTACATGTCACTTTTCCCTTGAGATAAACACCCTTCAGCTCACCTCACCCCTTTCCCCTGCCCCAGGCCTTCACTGCCCCATTGTTGGCATCCATGGATATTCCATATTCCATATAATAAAAGCCAATATGCTAAGTGTCTGTTAGACTGTTCTACCAGTCGTTATGATGTCCACTGACCACCAGGGGGCAGACAGTCTGACTGGTAGGTTAGCCTGCTGCTGGGGTCCAGTCAAATGGACCGGACACGACCTGGAGCCTCCTGCTGTCCCTACCCAGCTCCAATCTTGCACCGATGGGGTCCCTTGGCCTGGCCTGGGCCCTCTCGAAATCTGGGACCCCTTGGGGGATGTCGGAGAGCCAGTTTTGGCCTGATCCCCACAGGCCAGAGCGAGGGACCCCACGGATTTACAAATCTGTGCACTGGGCCTCTAGTATTCATACAAGATCCCTGGTTGATTACCTCTCAGCCATCCACCTTCCCCCGCCTTCCTTCTGAGTTTCTGCATTCTTTTCCATGCTTCCATGTCTCTGGATCCATTCCGTTCATCAGTTAGTTTTGTTACTTAGATTCCACATATGAGTGAGATCATGTGATACTTGTCTTTCTCTGACTGCCTTATTTCACTTATCATGACACTCTCCAGGTTCCTCTATGCTGTCTCAAAGGGTAAGAGATTTTTTTTTTTTTTTTTTTTTTTTTACTGCTGCATAGTATTCCATGGTATAGATGTACCACAGCTGTTTCCAGATCTTAGCTATTGGAAATTGTGCTGCTGTAAGGATAGGGGTAGATACATTCTTTCTGATTAGTGTTTTAGAATATATTCCTAGAAGTGGGATCACTGGATCAAATAACAGTTGCATATTCTTTTTTTATTTTTTTTTGGGAAACTCCACACTGATTTACATAATGGTTGCACCTGTCTGCATTTCCACCAGCAGTGTACTAGGGTTCACTTTTCTCCACATCCTCACCAGCACTTGTCATTTGTTGATTTGTTGATGGTAGCTATTCTAACAGGTTGAGTTGATACCTTATTGTCATTTTAATTTGCATCTCTCTGATGATTAGAGACTTTGAGCATTTTTCATATGTATCTTGGTAATCTGTATGTCCACTTTAGTTCCTTTCTTCTACTTAGGATTTTTCTTTTTCTTTAAAAAAATTTTTTTTTCTAGTTCTTTAAGTTGTAGGGTTAAATAGTTTATTGTTGACTTCCTTTTTTTTTTTTTTTTTTTTTTTTTTTGAGGTAGTGCTATGCACTTCCCTCTCAGGACTATGTTTGCTATGTCCCAAAAATTTTGTGTTGTTTTGTGTTCATTTGCATTTGTTTCCAGAAAGTTTTTTTTTTTTAATCAATCTTTATTGTTCATATTATTACAAAAGTTCCTCATTGTTTCCCCCCTCCACCAGGTTCCCACCCCACCCTTTGCCCTTTCCCTAACCCCCATTGTCCTTGTCCATAGGTGCACAGTTCCAAGAAATTTTTAAAATTTATTTCTTGATCTCATTGGTAACCCATTTATTGTTTAATAATGTGTTAGTTAGTCTCCACATGTTTAAATATTTTTGGGTGTTTTTACTGTAGTTGATTTCTAATTTCATTCTTTTGCTCTGAGAAGATGCTTGATATAATTTCAATTTTCTTGAACTTGTAGAGACATTTTTTATGTACTAACATGTGGTCTATTTTTGTGAATGATCCATGTGCACTTGAGAAGAATGAATATTCTACTGCTTTGGGTGAAATGTTCTATAAATATCAATTAAATCCATCTGATCCATTGTGTCATTTAGAATCAGTTACCTTGCTTTTTTTTTTGGCCTAGAAGATCTATCCAGTGAAGTCAGTGGTGTGTTAAAATCCCCTACTATGACTATATTGTTGTCTATATCTCCCTTAAAGTCCTGAGGAATTATTTATTTACTTACTTAGGTGGTCCTATATTTGGTGCATATAATATATATGTTTATCATATTATGTAGTCACCTTTGTTGTCACTTGTGGTGGCCTTAATTTTGAAGTCAATTTTGTCAGATATGAGCATTGCTACTGCAGTTTTTCTTTCTTTCCCATTTTCATGGAAAAAAATAATTCTATTCCTTCACTCTCTCTCTGTGTGTCTTTTGTTTTGAGGTCTCTTGTAGACAGCATATAGTTGGGTTATGTTTTTGTTTCCATCCATCTACCCTAGGTGTTTTGATTGGAGCACTTAATCCATTTACATTTAAAGTTATTGAGGAGAATCCAAGATGGCTGCTTGGGTAGGCAGCAGGCGAAAATCGAGGGCACCTTTCTCTCAGAGGCGCTTGCAACAAGTACTGAAGGAGCCTGAGTCTCAGGAGTCACATAGGGCGGGGCTGACGGAAGCCAAGGCTGTGGGCTCCACCCTGAAACCCTGCCCCATCAGGAAAGCTGCCTGCGAAAATGCCTAAACCAAATAGATCACAAACGAAAGAAATGGAGGACAAAAAGCGACTGGATATAGAGTTCAAAACCACACTTATAAAGTTGTTCAAGAATCTCCTAGAAAAGGCCGATAAAATAAACAAGACCTATGAGGATATGAAAAGGGATCAACTAGAAATAATAAGGGATCAACAAGAAATAAAGAATACATTCTCTGAAATAAAAAATATTTTACTGAGTCCTAAAAACAGAATGGAAGATCGCAAGAATCAAGTCAAAGATTTGGAACATAAAGAGCCAGAAGACACTCCTCCGCAGATGCAAGAAGGCCAGAGAATCCAGAAAGTTGAAGATAATGTAAGAAACCTCTGGGACAACTTCAAGCGAACCAACATCAGAATTATGGGGGTTCCAGAAGATGAGAGAGAGCAAAATATCAAAAACATACTGAAAGAAATAGTGACAGAAAACTTCCCCCACCTGGTGAAAGAATTAGACTTACAAGTCCAGGAAGCGCACAGAACTCCAAACAAAAGGAATCCAAAGAGGACCACACCAAGACACGTCATAATTAAAATTCCAAGAGCAAAAGACAAAGAGAGAATTTTAAAAGAAGCAAGAGCAAAGAAGGTAGTTACCTATAAAGGAGCACCTATACGATTGTCAGCTGATTTCTCAACAGAAACCATGCAGGCCAGACGGGAATGGCAAGAAATATTCAAGGTGATGAATAGCAAGAACCTACAGCCAAAGATAATCTATCCAGCAAAGCTATCACTCAGATTCGAAGGTCAGATAAAGAGCTTCACTAATAAAAAAAAAGCTAAAGGAGTTCATCACCACCAAACCAGAATTATATGAATTGCTGAAGGGGGTTCTTTTGGAAGAGAAAGTAAATAAAGATAAAAATTATGAACAACAAATACGTAACTATCAACAAGTGAATCTAAAAACCAAGGAAACTAAAAAAAAAAATCTGAGGAACAATATTAACTGTTGAATATAATAGAATCAGAGGTATGGAAGAGGAGTGAACTGTTTATTCTTGGGGAAAAGGGGGTGGGGAAAGGGCAGAGGGTGGGGTGAGAAGGGGGGGAAAGGAACATTTGTAATAATATGAACAATAAAAATTTATTTAAAAGCAAAAAAAAAAAATAAAGTTATCATTGATAGGCACTTATTTATCACCATTTTAACTCGGTATGACTAGGTTTCTATGTCCCTTTAGCATTTCTTGTAATGCTGGCTTGGTGGTGATGTACTCCTTTAGCCTTTTTTTTTTTTTTTTTTTTTTTTTAAGCTCTTTATTTGACTGCTTGTTTTAAATGACAACTTTGCTGGATATAGTAACCTTGGTTTTAGATCCTTGCTTTCCATTACCTTGAGTACTTCATGCCATTCCCTTCTGGCCATCAGAGTTTCTGATGAGTAATCAGGTGTCAGCCTTATGGAACATACTTTGTAAATAACCATTTGCTTTTCTCTTGCTGCCTTTAAGATTCTCTCTTTGTCTTTATTTTTTTGGCATTTTAATTATGATATGTCTGGCATGGGCCTGTCTTGGGGTTTTTGTGCCTCCTGGACTTGTGTGACTTTTTCCTTTACCAGATTAGGGAAGTTTTCTACTATTATTTCTTTTAAAAAGTTCTCTGTTCCTTTCTCCAGTTCTGTCTCTTCTGGTGCACCTGATATTCGAATATTGTTACATTTCACATTGTCCTACAGCTCCCTTATGCTGTCTTCTTGTTTTTTAATTGTTTTTTCTTTTTCCTGATTGAGTGATTTTTTTTTTCCTCTGAGGACATGTTTTTATACAGTTGTGACTTTTGAATTATGCAAAAGATTTAAATAAAAAACAACAGATTTAAATAAAAATGATAAAATAATCAGAACTGAACATAAATGAACCTACCCTTTCAGATAGAACATGCCTCATTCAAAAAATATTTCTTAATTGAACCAGGCAAATACTCTCTTTCAGCCTCCCGAGTGATTTTTTTTTTAAAACCTGTCTTCTACTTCACTGGTTTGATCCTCAGCTTCCCTTAATGTGCTGTGTATTCCTTCCAATGTGTTCTTTATTTATGCTATGTCATTCTATATTTCTGTTTTGATAGTTACGATAACTTTTCACATGTTGTTGAGCATCTTTACTATCATTCTGAACTCTTTATCAGATAAATTTATTATCTCCATTTTGTTTTTCTCTTTTTCTGGAAAATTTTATAACTTGGAGGTTGTTTCTTTATCTCATTTTGGCTGCCTGCTTCAGTTTGTGACTATGCATTAGGTAGATCTGCTATGCCTCTCAATATCTGGTGAGGGAAAGTGTCAAATGCTGTTTCTAACTAATTGTATCAGGCAAAGATGCAGAGCCTCCAGAAACCACCTCTGCCTACAGACTAATAGGATTTTGTCTTTTTTAAATTTTTTTTAATGATTTTGCCTTGAATTGTCCTCAGGCAATTATCCATCGGTATGATAAGAGTTATTTTTTAACAGTGTGGGCAACTGCTTCTTCCTGGAGGCTAATTGTTATTCTCAGTCTCTTAATGGGCCTGAGCAACTCCACACCACCGGGCAAGGTGTTTTCCAACAGGGTGGATCAACTGTTTCCTCCCAGGCAAGGTCGCCTGTATAGTGAATGTCTGTGTGAGAAAGATGACCTCCACAGTGTGAGGGAATGACTCAGCCCTGGAAGCCAGGGTGTCTGCCTTCTGAGTCTAACCCTAGAGCCCCTGATGGTGGCTTCTTCTCACACAGCTCCAGTCCACTCTGCTCTACCATTGCCAGAAGACTAGATGGGTGGCTCCACAGGGAATTTTGTGCATTGGCCCTTTAATAGAGTGCCTGAATTTCCAACCATCTCTCCCTGGTAGACAGCAACCCTGCTGCTTTTCACAGCCAGATGTTATGTGTGTACCCTCTCAGTTGTGGTGCTCTGTGCTGGGGGCCCCACCTCGGGGATTAGACCCCAAAGTTCCCAGTGGCAACTCCCACCACTGAGATATCTCTCTGGAAATTCAGTCTGTTGGAGCCCGGATAGCCCCTTCTTGCCTCTGCACTTCCTACCAGTCTCTATGCAATCTCCTCTCCAATGAGTTTTTCTGTATTTTATTTGTTGCCAGGGTTCTTGTCCCAGTCTTACAAAGGGTTCTACAGTCTGGAAAAAGGGGCTGATGCATAGATTCAAGAAGGAGTCCAAAGACTAAAGATACTTTTGATTTTGGGAATCAGAAGATTTTCAGCTAAAGGATTTGAAAGACTACTTCTTGTCTAAGGACCCCATGCTATTTATTAAGACAATTTGTCCTAAGGCAAGGTGGAGACATACACTTCAAAGGGTATGGTTTCAAAGGGTAGGTTTACAGAAGCATTGTGAGTTTGGGGAATAGCCTACAGCTGCTCAGGTGTTTGGCCAACAGGAGGCAATAACATGCCCTGAGCTGTCTGGCAGTTAACAATCCTATATACAAATCTTTAGGTTTGGGGAAAAGTCCTGAAACTAGTTTCCAACAGGTAATTACATTTGTAGCTCAGCCCTTATTGAGGCTCGCCTTTTGGTGAAACTCTTGTAATTATATGACATGCTGGAATTGGTTCTCGGCAATTTGTAACTTCAGTTTGGTCCTGGGAATATTTCTGTGTAGCATCCACTTACCCCACCACCATTTTAAATGCATATTACTTCTAATTTAATAAGCATATTGGGTCAAATTCAATTTTGTTCACATTAATGATGGAAGATTTCAAGTAATTGTCCAGAATTCCTAGCTATACTTCCCCCTAACCCTTGGTTTTCTGTTTACCCAAGTACCTAATCTAGGTTACCCAGAATTCCTGTCCTAAGAAGTGAATCTCTTCTCCTGGAGGACTTTGACTACTCCAGTAAGTCCTCATCCTGAGAAATTAAGGGTATCCTTCCTTAAAGCTGAATCAATATGTGCTGTTTGCATGCTGCCCATTGGAGGCAGTCCTCACGGAAATGAGCTCCACTCTCTTTCTATGCTGAAAGCGCTCCCCACAGACAGCTCCCTCACACACACTGTCAGGGGTAGAACCTGGCCAGAAATTGACCCTGAAGCAATCAAAATGTCATTCTTGCCCATGTGCCCTGAACAGAACAGCTTTGAAACCCCTTAGTTCATGTTCGTTTAATGAATTTTGTTTGGTCCCTATGACTGCACCAGGAGGTGGGAAGGTGAAGGAGCCCACCAGCCAGCTGCCAAGTGTTTAAAGATCAGAGGAGACCCACCGGAGCACTCGTATGCATGTAGGTATGAGCTCTCTTTTTGTTTTCTCTTGAAAAGGACAGTTCTTATCTGAAGCCATCCAGACAGTGACCTGCTGTTTGGTGACAAAGGTCAACCCTTAGGAAGTGGACTGCCTGTCGTCGAGAGAGGGGTGACAGTCTGCATGGAGGCTCACTCTCTCTCAGAGAGGCGCCCGTACAGTAGCAGAAGGGAAGGCGGCCTGGCTCTGTGCTGTCTGTGGGACATGGCGGTCTCCTCCGTTTTGGGGAGACAGATTAGTTCTCTCTCTTTGCTGGAGGCCAACGGCCAATCCAGAAGCAGACACAGCCCGGTGGGGCTCCCTTTCTAGTGCCCCGTCCAAAGGGGACATTGGAAACGGAATGACAAATGCATAGTGGCCGGGGCGGATCCAAACAGCTTATTTCTGTGCGGTCAATCGGCACGGCTTTATCTCAATGACCTTTCCGATATAACGTTTTAGTGGCCAACAGCCCGAACACCGAGGGAGAGAACAATCATAGCTGCTGCTTCCTTCCTGAGAGCAATTAGTTGACTGCAGTTTCAAAGGACCCAGCCGCCATCTCTTTCAAACCCCTGTGGTCCAACCTGATCAGAACCCTCCATGATGAGTACGTGGGAGTGTTCTGGGATGGATGAATATTTTTTCTCTTTCCAAAGCAGCTTATAGCACATATATTCTCTCATTTGCCAGAGTGACATCTTGTAAAGAAATGAAGTAGAGACTATTACTCCTGTTTATAGCTGAGAACTGGGAGCAAAGGGGCCTGGGAGAGAGCCAGCAGGTGCCCGAGGCAGAGCAGTGTCCCGTGGGTCAGTCTAGGAAGATGGATCTTGAAGGCCAGAGCAGGAAGAGGCCGGGGCAGCACCCCATGTAGTGTCCCAGAGTGCCCACAACCAAAACTGCCTTCATTAGAGAGAATAGCTGCTTGCTTGGTTCCAAGGCCCAGAAAAAAGTGTTGAGTCATATGTTCTTGTAAATCAGTGCATGGCCTTATTAGAAAAAGTGCCAGAATGATTGATTAGGAAAGAGCCAGCCAGCCTGGGTTATTGCTTTCCTTGTGAGCTGCAAGTTTGTTTAAAGTCAGAATGTACCCCAAACTACCCTGCTCCCATTTTTCATCAACAAAACCTTTGAGAAATGCATGTGCTGGAACCACCACGGAAGAGGGAAAAGTAAGACATTTTCTTAAGGGCCAGGAACACAATGTAAAGTATTGATTCCAACCAAAATCATGCCCTTCTAGGGACTGTGTTACGTTAAACAACGATGAAAATATTGAGCACTTGCAGGCTGAGAGACCACAGTGGGATCTTAGATTCATGCTGACCTTTCTCCCAAGTCCTGAGACACCTGGTATTCGGGGCCACAGAGGCGCCCTGAGCACAGGTTGATGATGTTTGAGTGTCCACAAGCCCAGGCTTTGTCTCCCCTGCCTCGTCGGTGCACAGAGAGTGACCACGCAGGGAAAGCCTGAGGTAAGAAGTAACTTCAGTGGGTTCTCATTTCTTCCTATGGCACTGACTCTATCTGTGAAAAAGACACAGATCCTCAAAGAGCTTTACTAGTTATTTACATCAGCCAACTGGTGTCCTAGCACAAATGCCTTCAGATGTCGGCACAGATAACAGGCTCAACCAGCATGTAACATTAGTTGTACATCTACTAAGAAGATGTTTGGGGCAATAGTGGTTTATTTAAGAAGACAGTATCTTGTATGTGTTATTTAAAATTAATTCCAAATACAAAAGTCAATAGCTTTCTATCGTACCAAGCAATGATCACTTATAAACGATAATAGGAAATTTTCATTGAAAATAACCCCTAATATAAAATACCAGGGAGTAAATCTCAATAGGAGAGGAACAGGACCTCTGTGAAGGGCATTACAGCATCTTTCAGAAGAATGTGACAGGAAGCCTGGCTGGGGAGGACGCTGAATGTTTGGTGCTATGCATCCTCCGCAAGTTAGTTTAATGAAATTTCAACCCAAATCCCAATAGGATGCTTTTGGACTGGGACAGAGTGATTCTAACATTTATTTGGAAGAATAAAGAGATGAGAACAGCCAGGAAAGTTTTGAAAAGGCAAAGAAAAAATTGGTTTACCAGGTATATAACGTATTTTGCAGCAATAGTAGCTAAAATAGTGTGATGCTGGGCGAAGATGGGTAGAAAGGATAGCCTTAAAATTAACGTTAGTGTGTATGATATTTTAACCAGATTTCAAATCCAAGGGGAAAGGGTAGATTAGTAAATAAATTGTGCTGGGACAGTCCATTAAATACGTGGGAAAAACAGAAAGTTGTATTATCTCAGTCTATACACCTAAATCCATTCTAGATTAACTAAAGAGATAAATATTAAAAACCTAATTATTTATACCAATTCAACTTCATAAATTGTACTGATCACAAATATAGAAAACATCAAAAACAGCATTAGAAAGAAAAATACATGAAGATCTTTGCCACAAATTTGATAGATTGAGTTAATTTTCTTAATTTATAAAAAGACATGTAAACTAATAAAACTCCATCAAATCCTTTAGAAAGTAAAAATACCAGGAACATCCCTAGCTGGTTTGGCTCACTGGATAGAGTGTTGGCCTGTGGACTGAAAGGTCCCAGGCTTGATCCCGGTCAAGGGCACATGTCTGGTTTCGGGCTCATTCCCCAGTAGGGAGCGTGCAGGAGGCAGCCAATCGATGATTCTCATCCTTGATGTTCCCATCTCTCTCTCCTCCTCTCCCTTGTCTCTGAAACCAATAAAAATATATTTTTAAAAATACCAGGAACAAACAGTCTGTAGGAAAAGTGCAATTGGTTAATAGATGTGAAAAACACCTAGCTGCAACTGGTGATACAACAAATGCAAATAAAAATGCACTTTGGTATATTAAATTAGCAATGATTACAACATCACTCTTATTCAGAGTTGATGAAATAGGCACTTTCATACACTTCTGTTGAAGTGTATATTGGTACAACCTGATTGGAGAGCAATATCTATCCAGAGCCTTTTTGTTCTTGTGATTCCCAGTGTAGGAATCTATCATAGCAAAGTATTCAGAAATATGGACAAAGATCTAGATCACAGAGTTATTTGTAATCATGTAAATTTAGGAAAAACTTATAGGTCCAAAAGATGATTAATTATTGGTTCATGAAGGAACAAAAGTAGTCTTTCCAGAGGAGGGAAGAGGAAGGAGGGAATTATGGGGAAAAGGGGAGCTTGGATAGAATTAGGGGTGTGTGTAAGTTCAGTGTGGCCAGTTTGGAGACTGTATGTTGTGTGCTTGGTCATGGTCGATGTGAGGCATGTAGAGAGCATAGGAGGAAGCGAGGTTCAGAAGCTCTTGTATAGTTGTCTATTCTCCTCATGAGAATTTAAGCTATAGGGATTCTATGTTGGTCGTCTTTATATCTGCCTAAGCTCCTATTAGGTGCTTAATGAATATGTTAATTAATAAATACATAGATTTCTTTCAGAAGTTGAGTGACTTTGAGTTCCATGTCACCGAATTGTGTTATTCCATAGCCAATGAAAACCCAGCAACATTTCTGAGGGAGAAAATTAATAAAGACTCTTCCTAACTAACGTGATTGATTCATTTTTATGTCGTGCATTAAGTGATATTTTAAAATACTTATTTGGGCTTCAGTCAACAGGGAGTGCACCTATGCTGGAAATTCTAACATTAATGAAGAATAATACTTGTTTATTGATCTATTGCTTTTAAATTCTGTTTATTATCTCCTTCGTGCCCCTCCTTTTTTGCTCAAAGAACAACAATTTTTCACTTCTCACTCCCACACACATACACTCAAAACCACATTACAAGGTTGAGTATTAAAAAGTATTAATTTAATATTGCTATTTATTATAGTTATTAAAAGTAAGTGTGACATTTTAAAGAAATTGGTGCCATGTGAAGAAGAGATTAACTTAAATTGTGCTTATTATTTACTCAAGACACATTTTTCATCAGAAAAGGGGAGAGAGTACTGGAAAATGTTTATAAAGTGGCTTAAAACAAAAGGGCAATATCAGCTAAAAAATGATCACAGAGGTAAATCAAATTTAATCAAAAGCTTAAAAACTTTTGTAGAAGAAAAAAATAGTGAAACTAAAATAAAAAGAAAAGCACTATGTGTAAATAAAAGGCAAAATGCTCAAAAGAGATTATAAAAGATATTTCAACACTGTGCTGCTCATGGATACCATACTTACAAAAAGTCACACAGACAACCTCAAATTATGTTTCTACAAAGACATAGCAATGGTAGTAAATATAGGAAAGCATAGGTTGCAATAATAATATAACTTAAGATAAAACATATTAAGTGAAATAAGTTTGTAGTTATACAAAGATAAATAATACAAACATAAGATATAATAATTTTGAATTTACATGCACCAAATAACACAGCAACAAAACATAGAAAACAAAGAATGCAATAACTTCATGTAAAAACAAATAAAAATGGAAGAGCATTAAATTCCTTATAACAAAATCACAACAAGTAAAATAGACAAAATTCTGTAGTCTATAAATGAGATATATTTCTGTATAATTGCTCAAAAAACATTTACAAATCTTATCACTTGATAGTTTACATACAATTAAATAAATAAACTTCACTAGAGCTTTCATGGGCTCCATTCTAACCAAAATACAATTGAAAGTTGAAATTAAGAGTCTTAAGAATAAACAAACAAAATTTCAAGTTACTCAGGTATCTATAATAATAAAAGCATAATATGCTAATTAGACCAGACATCCTTCCGGATTAAGCAACGGAAGGTGGGGCTGAGGCAGAGGCAGCCGCCTGTGTAGTGCAGGCCAAGCCCCTTGCACAAATTTTGTTCTTCGGGCCTCTAGTTTTAAAATAACCTCCTAAAGAACAACTGGGACAATTAAAAAATAAAAAAACTCAGCAAACGACAGCTTACAAATAAGAATAAGAATAATATACATATCAAAATAATGCTTAGAGAAAATATTAATAAAAGCTTTAAATGTTTTATTTTAAAATTAAAAATGAAAGTAAATATTTGACTTAATATCTTAGAGAAGAAAAAAACACAATGTGATAAATAAAAGGATAAAGTCATAAATTGGAAAGCAAAAATTAAAACTCACAAAACAAATGCTGATTCCTTAAAATTTTAACAACATAGACCAAATTCTGAGATCTAATCAAGAAAAATAAAAAAATACATATAAAAATAGAAATTAGAAAAGAAATAAAAGCTCTATTAAAATAAAAAGTATAAGAAACAAATTCCTCCAAGTATGCTACTTGTATTTGTAATTCTCAGAGAAATGGGTAATTTCATAAAACTTAAAATTCCTAAAATTTATTAAAATCAAAGTAAATATTTAGAGATTGATGAGAGGTAAGAAAAATAAGAAAGTCATCAAAGAATTATTCCAATTTCAATAAAAAGGCTCAATCAGAGTGAATTTTAAAAATATAAAAAAAATAGGTTATACTGTGTTACAAAGAGTGTTCCTGATGGAGAAACACTAAATACAGATCTGATAAAGATAAATACCCCAACTAATTAGTCAATGTCAGGAATATAGATGGGGAAATCTGAAATAAAACCCATCAAAAGAGCATCACATTACAGAGTAAAATATATTCCTGAAATGCAAGAATGGTTCAATGACAAAGTCTTATATGAATGAATAAAAATAAAATAAAACTCTCTATATGGTCATTTTCATAGATACTAAAAAAATCATTTGAAAAAATTCAACACATTTTAACTACACCTTTTAAAAAAGAAGTATACTTTATAGAGACAAAATATTGAATTTCAGCTGATAGAACGTGTAAATGCACTACAAAAAGTTGCCAGATAGAGAAGAAATATCTAAAATTGCCAGATAAAGCCGGGACCGGTTTGGCTCAATGGATAGAGCGTCAGCTTGGGGACTGAAGGGTCCTGGGTTCGATTCCGGTCAAGGGCATGTACCTTGGTTGCGGGCACATCCCCAGTAGGGGGTGTGCAAGAGGCAGCTGATCGATGACTTTCTCTCGTCGATGTTTCTAACTCTCTATCTCTCTCCCTTCCTCTCTGTACAAAATCAGTAAAATATATTTTTAAAAAAATAATAAAATTGCCAGATAAAGAAGAAATATAAAAAATTAATAGCTTTCTTGATGTACCTGGATTAACACTTTATTAAGTATAGCAAGAAAGAAATTATAAAAAGGAAATTAATTGTAAGTTTATTACTCAGGAATAAACTTAATAAGGGATAGTGTATGAAAAATAACTAAAAATGTACTGGGAAGTCAAAGGAAGACAAAAGAATGTAGAACAATGCTGTGTACTAGAAGAGAATAAATTTTCTAAGGATTAGCATCCTTCTCAAGCCCAATTAAAATCCTTCGAAGATGTTAAAGAGAACAAACAACTTCAGTAAATAATTATAACGCTCCTTAGGAAAAGATGGCCATAGGAAGATATGAACAATTAAAAAAGGTGAAGACCAGTCAAGCTGGCAGAGATGGACTTACTTTGAAGCTAATGAAGCTTAAAGTTCTCTGCCCTTACCATGTGGACCCTCCTAATATTTTCTTTATGAGTCCCCCAGATGCCACAAGATTTAATTCTACCATGCCTGATATAAAATTATGTTATAAACCTACAATGATTCCAAAGGTTAACAGATAAAAAAAAAGAGGCACAACAACAACAACAACAACAAAACTCACCCCCCAAATGAAAAAAACAAAACAACTAAATAATAAAAAAGAAGACTACCTAGTGGTGTATAAAACTGAATCAATAGAATAGAAATAGAAAAATGGCTAGAAAGAAATCCATTGCTATGTAAAATTTAACTATATGAGAAAGGGTCACAGAAATGTGATGAAGAAATGAATAATGTAATATACAGTATTGGGTAACAGTTTAGGTGATGTTCAAAATAATAACAACAGTATGGTATGGGTATAAAAACAGATGCTAGCCATTCCCACCAGGGGCCATTGCACAGGTGGGTGTGACATATTCCAACCCTGGCTTAGATTAGGAAACATGTGAGATCTGTGTGTTGTACTGTATTGAACTTCAGATGGACTACTTCATTAGACATAAGATATTTGATTCTGACCAGATATCTGGAAGAATGATACAACTTTCTAAAGATTGCACCAAACATCTGACTTTTATAACACTTTTATAAAATGAAATGAGCAAAATCAAGAAGGAAACAGCTATTTTGGGGAAAAATGTGGAAATGAAATATGACAAAGGGTTAGTATTTTATTTATTTATTTATTTTAAAAATAAATCTTTATTGTTTATATTATTACAAATGTTCCTCACCCCCCCCCCACCTCCATTGCTCCCCTCCACCAGGTTCCCACCCCACCCTCTGTCCTTTCCCCACCCATCATTGTCCTCATCCATAGGTGCACAGTTTATGTTCAGTCTCTCCCCACATCCCCCTCTCCCCTTTTCCCCGAGAATCGTCAGTCCATTCCCCTTTCATACCTCTGATTTCATTATATTCAACAGTTAATATTGTTCATCAGATTTTTTTTTAATTTCCTTGGTTTAGGAAATTAAAAAAATTAACTATCAACTTGTTGATAGTTAGGTATTTGCTGTTCATAGTTTTTATCTTTATTTACTTTCTCTTCCAAAAGAACCCCCTTCAGCAATTCATATAATTCTGGTTTGGCAGTGATGAACTCCTTTAGCTTTTTTTTTATTAGTGAAGCTCTTTATCTGGCCTTCGATTCTGAGTGATAGCTTTGCTGGGTAGAGTATTTTTGGCTGTAGGTTCTTGCTATTCATTACCTTAAATATTTCTTGCCATTCCCGTCTGGCCTGCATGGTTTCTGTTGAGAAATCAGCTGACAATCGCAGGGGTGCTCCTTTATAGATAACTACCTGCTTTGCTCTTGCTGCTTTTAATATTCTCTGTTTGTCTTTTGCTCTTGGAATTTTAATTATGATGTGTCTTGGTGTGGTCCTCTTTGGATTCCTTTTGTTTGGGATTCTGTGCACTTCCTGGACTTGTAAGTCTAATTCTTTCACCAGGTGGGGGAAATTTTCTGTCACTATTTCTTTCAGTATGTTTTCAATATCTTGCTCTCTCTCATCTTCTTCGGACCCCCATAATTCTGATGTTGGTTCGCTTGAAGTTGTCCCAGAGGTTTCTTACATTATCTTCAACTTTCTGGATTCTCTTGTCTTCTTGCTTCTGCGGAGGAGTGTCTTCTGGCTCCTTATGTTCCAAATCTTTGACTTGATTCTTGAGATCTTCCATTTTGTTTTAGGACTCTGTATAATATTTTTTATTTCAGACAATGTATTCTTTATTTCTTGTTGATCCCTTATTATTTCTTGTTGATCCCTTTTCATCTCCTCATAGGTCTTATCGACCTTTTCAAGGAAATTCTTGACAAATCTTATAAGTGTGGTTTTGAACTCTATATCCAGTCTCTTCTTTTCCTCCATTTCTTTTGTTTGTGATCTATTTCTTGTCTTGGCATTTTCACAGCTTCCCTGAGTTGGTAGGGTGGCTTTGTGTGCTAAGGTGTCCTATATGGTTCAGTGAGTCAGCCTCCCAGTTACCTGAGGTGGTCAGTCTTGGTGTAGCCTTTTGTGGGATGGGTGGGCAGTCTTGTTGTTAAGCCTTGCTTGTTGTTGGTATCACTGGAAAGCATTGATCTCCAAGCCAATTGGCTATGAGGATCAGAAGTGTCTCAGCTAGGAGGGTTTCCTTATTCCACTTGGATGGGCAGAGTCTCTAGGTGGCACAGCCAAGCTTTGTTGAATCCCGCACAATTGGTTGCAGGCATGCGCACCTCTTTGGTATAGGCGCAGACAAGCTTTAGATTCCTGTCTGCCCCTCCCTAGGAGAGTCCTACTGGCAGCGGACGAGGAAACTAGCCACTGGAAGGGCCTCTGTGCTCTGCTTGGATGGGGCGGGGTCTCGGGTGGTGCAGACAAGCTTTACTCAGTCCCTCCCTATGAGGGTCTGGCTTCTGAGTCCCGCAGTAATGGCCTCTGGCTTCACACACCTCCGAGAGATTCCCGCCCACTGCCGGACAGTCTGGCCTCTACCTGTCTGGGACCGTCTATCAGTGCAATAGGGTGGTTCTGTTTTCCTCCTGAACCAGAAAGCCAGCCGGGCATTAGCTGTCCGCCCTCTCCATGCAGGGAGTAAGTGGGTAGCAAACTTGGCCTGCCCTCTCCGCGCTCCGCAAGCAAGCCGGCAGCAAACTCTGTGACCGCTTTTTCATGTGCACAGTTTTCTATACCTTCACAGTTCCTGAGGTTCAGTGGGCCTTCTTTCTCCTTCCCAGATGGTAGAGCCTCCCCTCAGCCAGCCATCTGGCGCTTCAGGGTGATGTTTCTCCTGTTTTTCAGTTCTAAATTCAAATTTGTTGTGGTAGGCTGCATTTGGGTGTCTGCCCTATGCCGCCATCTTAGTTCTCTCCCGCAAGGATTAGTATTTTAAAAACTCATTTCAACATAAACTAATAAAATGGAAAATCCAGTAAACAAGAGACCAAGTTCATAAGTAGACAATGTACATAAGAACAGAGATTAAACAAACATATGAAAAGGTGTTGGGCTTTCATATGAATTTAATAATGCTAAGTGAGAGCAATAGATTAAAAACAGTTCACAGTTTCAAAACTGTTTAACAAGACAATACCCATTGCTGGTTTGGCTATTCTTACACTGGTAACTGTGTATGTTATAGGTAATCATTTTCTTTTGAACAGAAACGAAAGGCATATATTGGCAATATCTTATCTAATAAAAGAGTAATATGCAAATTAAACATCACACCACCACATCCACAAAGCCAACCCACAAACCACACCCACCAGCCAATCAGGAGAGAGTATGCAAATTAACCCAACCAAGATGGTTGAGGCTACAGAGATAGCAAGAGGGAGGCTTGGTTTTCCCCTGCGATGGAGAAATCTAAGCTTTCCACACACTCAGGTGGACCCATGTTTCCACTCCAGTCTACAAAGTTTCAATTATAGAAGATAAATAAATCCCAACAAAAATGGCGATAGCCACGGAG
Source organism: Pipistrellus kuhlii (assembly GCF_014108245.1). Lineage (NCBI taxonomy): Eukaryota > Metazoa > Chordata > Mammalia > Chiroptera > Vespertilionidae > Pipistrellus > Pipistrellus kuhlii. Next base: position 1,307,124 of record NW_023425566.1, read on the forward strand.
TTGGAAAGAGCAGGAGGTTAGGGTTGTTCTCAGCGATGGAGGAAGCCAAGCTTCTGGAGTCCTGGCCTTCTTTGGCCTCCACTTAAAGCTACAAAGTTTCAATTATAGAAGATAAATAAATCCCAACAGAAATGTCTGCTGCCAATGAGTGAGCAGAAGGCTTGGCTCCACTTAAGGCTACAAAGTTTCAATTATAGAAGATAAATAAATTGCAGAAACCAAGACCTCTGGTTTGGTTGCCGGGGGATGTGGCCAGCCTGAAAACCACCACAGGCCCCTTGCCCAGCCTGCCCCAAACCCCAAGGGGAACCCCCCCCCCCCCCCGCTTGATCTGGGACACCCTTAAAGGCAAACCAGCCAGCCCCCATCTATGCACCAAGCCTGTATCCTATCTAATAAAAGAGTAATATGCAGATTGACTATCACTCCAATACACAAGATGGCTGCCCCCATGTGGTCAAAGATCCTGCCCCCATCTGGACACAAGATGACCACCGCAAGATGGTCAGCAGGGAAGGGCAGTTGGGAGGGACCAGGCCTGCAAAGGAGGGCAGTTGGGGGTGATCAAGTCTGCAGGGGAGGGCAGTTAGGGGTAACCAGGCTGGCAGAGGAGGGAAGTTGGTGGCAACCGAGCCTGCAGGGAAGGGCAGTTGGGGGGACCCAGGCCTGCAGGGGAGAGCAGTTGGTGGGGGGGGGGGTGGGACAGGTCTGCAGGGGAGGTCAGTTGGGGGCAAACAGGCTGGCAGGGGAATGTTTAGGGGGTGATCAGGTTGGCAGGCAGAAGCCTTAGGGGCAACCAGAAAAGCAGGCAGGCGAACAGTTGGGAGCCAGCAGTCCTTTGAGAGGGATGTCTGACTGCTCAGTAGAATCAGGCCTAAATGGGCAGTTGGACATCCCTTTAGGGGTCCCAGATTGGAGAGGGTGCAGGCTGGGCTGAGGGACACCCCTGCTTCCCCACCTCGTGCACGAATTTTGCACACTGGGCCTCTAGTAAAAAATATAATAATGAAAACGTTTCTTCCTTTTTACTCCATAATTCCACATCTGAGAAAAAGCATAGTACACAAGAGGGTAAGGAATGTCGAGATGGAAATGCTAGGTGTGACTCCTGATTTTAATACTCTCAAACTCCAGTGATTCCAGGAGAGTTGTTTACTTTCCATCTGCTCCTCAGTTTCCTCATTTGCAAAGTTGGGATTCTCACATGATTCTCAGAGAGTTCTAGTGAGGGCTAAAAGCACCGAACTGCGTACATGCATGGGAAAACCTGTTTCCAGGACATTTCGTATCTTTGCCCAAGAGCTTCAGTCTCCTCATCTGTAACACGGGGATTATAATACATATTTCACAAGCTTGTTGGGATATTGAAATCTGATATTGCATCCATTCATTCATTCATTCATTCAACCACCAGGGTCTAGTAGTTACAGATGCTGTAACCATACCTGGGTGCTGGCCACATTGGGGTGAGCCAGACAAGTCCAATCGAGCATGCTGTGCCCACCTGGAACTGAGCCCACGTAGAGGGCCGCCTGAGAAGGCACATGGACATTCTTTAAATTGTTAGCTGAGCCGGAGGCACTGGCAGGGTACCTTTGTCCAGGTGTCAGCAGGGGCAGGTCTAGATATGTAAATCCAGAAATGCTAGGGCCTAGTTAAGTATGCAAATAAGCTCCTTTGACCCTATAAATAAACCTGCGTGGCTTGGGGGTCGCCTTGCTGCCTCTCCATCAGAGAGGTGGCGCCCACCTAGAGCCCAGCTTGATGAATCTATTTCTGCCTCTTGTGTCTTTCTTTCTTTAATTTCTTAATCCAGAGCTCCTCTACTTAGGAACCTGTCATTTTTCCGTGATGGACACAGAAAACAGAGAAACAGCCCCCTGCAAGCCCAGTGACAGGACTGTCCTCGGATGCCTGTGCACACTTCTCAACAGACATACACACGCTGGAATTAGCAGTCTGACTGGTGCACACTGCACTCCGCCCTCAAGGGTGACTTCAGATTGGCATTGCCTTTCTGTGCCCTGAGGATAGGGGGTCCCAATGGGCCTTCCTCCCGTTGGGCGGCTGAGTGACTGTATGCAGAAAGGTTTCCGAGGGTCATTGGTTTAAATGGATGATCTGACGTCACCTAAAAACATCCAACACCAGAAGAGCCACAGGCCCACCATGTTGTATTCACTTGGAAGGATCATGAAAGACAAACATGTTAAATCTAATATTTCATGGGGAACAAAACTGGAAAACAAAACTGCATACACATCACAATACTTCCACAGTGAAAGCAGGTGTAGACAAACCAACTTTTTGTTATGGTAGGGGAGGCCTGGGGGAATTAAAAAAATCCCTTTAATGATTGGAAAATATTATGTTAGCAATAAAATGACAATAAGCGAAAGAAAGTGGTTACTGTGCAGAGAGGGAAAAATAGGTGATTTTCTTTAATTTTTTTAAAAACGTGTTTTTATTGGTGAGAGAGATAGAGATAGAGATAGAGAGAGAGAGAGAAAGAGAGAGAGAGAGAGAGAGAGAGAGAGAGAGAGAGAGAGACAGACAGACAGACAGACATCTATGAGAGAGAAACATCGACAGGCTGCCTTCTGCATTCCCCTTCCTGGGGACTGAGCCTGCAATCGGAGCAGGTGCCCTGACAGGAAACTGAACCAGTGACCTCTTGGTGCATGGGATGGTGCTCAACCAACTGAGCCACACCAGCCAGGGCTTCCTTAGCTTTTTTGTTTTGTTGTTGAAGTGTAACTTACGAACAGTAAAATGCACTTATGTGTCCAGTCAGTGAATTTTTACACATGCACACCTGTGCTTAAACTCCACTCAGATCAATTCGTAGGGCAATTAAAAGCAGGTGATTTTAAAGGGAAAGAATAGTTTTGGTGGATACTGAGAGGGTGGACGGTAATAATACAGGGTATTATTTTGCAGAAAGATATCCCTGGGCTCCTCACGGGGAGATAAATGTCAGAATGTGGGAAACCAGCAGAGAAACCGAGTCCATTTGTGTATGGAGTTCAGAAATTGGCAGATTTTCCCAGGCAAACGATGTGAGCAGACTCCCCCCCTCCCCCCGCCCCTTTTGCACTAAAAGCCCTCTAAATGGAAGCAAATTACTTTAGAATGATTACATGTAATATGCATAACCACAGAGCTGACCCCGCCATCATGTGCATAAGCTCGGTTTTATAAATAAGGCAACAAGGGAGAAACGGGACTGGAAATGGGGCTCCTGCAGCTTCCCGCCTCCAGCAAGGGGCTGGGCAGGGCGAGGAGGGGCCCAGAAGCAGTTTGCGAACTGGGGGGGCTCTGCTTGCCTTTCCTTCCCCTTCCCCTCACAGCTGTCCTAACCCCCAAACCGCAGCCGCCTGTCATTTCACAGACACCTCTGTCATTTCAGAGCCCTCTGGTCGGCGGGTAATTTATCTGGCGTGTTGCCTGGCCGTCTTATCTCCCTTTCTCTGCCCAGGATCTGGAATCGCTGCAGCCGGTCCTCACCTCCCCTACAGGAGTCTGGCAGGGCTGGGGCTGGACGGAGCACCCCCGTCGGGGGGCGGTGGGCGTTGAGTGATGCTCAGAGGCAGCCTGAGTCACAGGGAGGGAGGGGGCGTGGGGAGGAGGTGAGCATGGCAGAGCCTGGCTCCGGGGAGACGTGCGCGGGTCGGGCATCCTGACGTCAGCCCCGAGGCCCGTCTTTAAAAATAGCGAGGCTGCTCGGTGCATCCGAATGATCCAACGGGGGGGGGGGGGGGGGGGGGGACGGCCCAACGGGGGGCGGAAGCTGACAGGGCCTCGTGAAGGCACTTCACCCGCCACCTCCTGACAAGCAAACGTGACCCGTCCGGATGGGGCAGGAGTGCTTTCAGCATCCAGACACTCACCAGCCCTGCTGGACGGCCTGCCCAGGGTCCTGAAAAGCCAGCCCAGGGGAGGGGTGAGGGAACAGAGACCTGCGAGGGGCCTGACCCCCTTCCCCGCTGCAGTGACCTGGGCAGCTGGGGGGACCGGTTCTGCTTTGGGACAGAGAGCACAGGTGGGTCCTCGGGTACCAAACCAGGGTCCGGACAGCAGGTCCCTCAGCACGGCTGACCCCGGCCCGGTTAGCCCGGGGAAGGGTGGGCTGGAGGCAGCCTCTGGTTACATAAGCCTGGACGGGACAGGCGCAGGCTGCTTAATTCATGTGCATGTGTGCCGGATCACCCGCCTCCCTTCCCCAGCCCCGGCTTTAATGCATCTAATTGTTTTTCTCCGCCTGATGGAAAATGGAAATGTATTAAGTGCTCCAAATGCCCCTTTCTGGGAAGCCGTGAAAGCTCTGTGCTGAGGTGGCTGACGTCTCTAATGAGTGACTCAGTGCAGGCACACAATCACAAAAGTCATGTTTAAACATTTCCAAAGCTGGACACACTGCTGACATTTAATAAATACCAAATAACTATTCGGAGCACATTAGAGGTTCTAAATTCAAATCAATTCCGTAATATTAATAATAAAAATAATCACCTGCGGAAATTCGTTTTTTTTTTGTTTGTTTTCTTTTTGGTGATTCACAAGCTTGCGGTAATAAGTGCAAAAATAGGATTTGCCTCCTGAATAAAAATGTTCTATTTATAAGAACCAAGCAAGGCCAATAATTAAACATGTACTTCTTCAAAGTATAGTTTTTCATCTTAGTCTTTTTATAAAGGTAGCTCTAATTTTTTTTTCAAACAATAAGAAGTACAGGAAGCAACTTAGCAACCAGAACAAACAAGCAAGTTTCAGTTTCTGCTGTTATATTTCATTATTATCAAGCTGCTGCCATAAATTGTCACACGAAGCTGGAAACTGTAGTTTTAATGAGGCACACATAATTTTTCCTGGTTTGTTTCGTGTACATTTTATCCATATGACAAAACATCAATGTAGACTTACATGTTATATGAGCAAAGGGGCACAGCAAATGAGCACGTTTCATTCTCCCATTGCCCTTAGTACGGCCAAAGAGTTGCAAGGAGGGACAGCTAACAGATCCTTTTGTGCTGTTAGGTGCCGTTCTAATAACTTACATCAATAAACTCTAGCAAACTCTTTCAGAAAAAGCCCAGCTGCAGAGTGGCAAAAATACAGAAAGGGTTACAAAATGACAAGAGTATGAAACTTGCTCTGATAAGACTTCTGATTGCATTCAATATTTTTAAAGAAAATTTTTTGTGGATATAAAAAATGGTAAGAAGCTGACCACATAACTGGACAGTATAACCCTAATTCTCTAATCACAAAGTTAATTTATAAGGGTCTGGGGAATGAAAAAAGATAACTGTGTTTTCAAATGAAATCTCATTACTTCTCAGACTGGGTGACCCACTGTGGAAGGGATGGTCACTGTCTTTGCTCCTAAAAGGATTCAGAAGCACAGAATGTAATACATGGGCAGCTGTTACACTGAAACAACTTGGAGTCTGCAATGACTTAGGATCATTTAAAAAGGAAGTATTTTTAAGAACAGTCTTGCATTTCCCCCCAAGGTATTCTGAACAATTAGTTGTATATAGTAGGTGAAAAATTTCGACTCTTAAGATTGCTAAAGAATAAGTAACAAGGATATGGGTTCAGGATAAGTAAGTTCAGTATCCCACCTATAGGACAGAGCAATGCTTTTACCTTCATGATGATGAAATAGTCATTACCAATGTTTTAAAAGACATGCTTTGGAAGAAAATAACCGAACCCAGAAACTCTGCAATGTAGTCTTCACAATGTTTGGCATACAATTAAAAATTACCTAATGTAAGGTGAAATAAGAAACACAACTGATAAGCAAACAAATAACCCAGATTCAATAGAAGAAGACAGATGCTGTCCTGATATTGGAGTAAGACAGACCGTTGTTTAACATAAGAACGATTAGTATGCTAAAGACAATAGAGGCAAACGTGGACCAAATGGGTAGTGCCACGACCTGCACAGTAAGGTTCGGGGTCTGAAGGAGGGACTGACGCATAAATGAAATGCTATACAAGAAATATGAATCCAGAAGGCATTGGGGGGCCAGGTGGAACCTTTTTTGTGAAGAGGAACACTGAGACTGGGTCTTGTCTCCTTTTATTTACTTTGAATACACACTTGCCCTTTAGCAATGCATACAGACAGATCAAAGGTAAAGTTTAATAAGCAATGTAAGGATTATCAGGTCAGGAAATAGCCTCCAGCCATTACGATCCCAGCAGGTCTCGTGCTGATATCCATGGCCTTCCAGAGTCTCTTTTGATGTTAACTACTGTTTGCTTTAGCCTCTGGCATCTCCCCTTTTTTGCTTTTTAAATAAATTTTGAAAGGTGTATGCTGTCTGTAGGGCTGGAGTTTTTTTAAAAAAATATATTTTATTGATTTTTTATAGAGAGGAAGAGAGAGGGATAGAGAGTTAGAAACATCGATGAGAGAGAATCATCGACCAGCTGCCTCTTGCACACCCCCTACTGGTGATGTGCCCGCAACCAATGTACATGCTCTTGACCGGAATCGAACTCGGGACTTTTCAGTCCGCAGGCCAACGCTCTATCCACTGAGCCAAACCGGTTTCAGCTGGAGTCTTTTTAAGACCCTTCATTCCGCATCTGCAGACTAGAAATAAATATCAATATATAAGACCAAGAATGAGACAGGCGATAGTGGTTATGCTCAGAGGCAAATCAAGCCTTTTTTCTTTTGGCTTATAATGACATTAATGTAGCTTTATTGGTGTCTTGCCATTAGCATTACAATTGAAAAAATTTAAGGTAATTAAAGCTTGGTATAGTCTACCTACAGGAGATTTTCCAGCATCACTATTCCCATTTTTGTTTCTCAAGTTGGGAGTTTTAGCTTGCTATAATTGCCTGTCCTTGGGAATTGTATGGTATTCCCATAATATGCTGAATTTTTCATTTTGTATAAAATTGCTGGGAATGACAGCTTGTGAATGTAGGTCCATTATTAGTTTTACTAATATTTGGAATTCCCATGGTGGCAAAAGCAGCTAGGAAATGATTAATGACTTGTTTCACCATTTCTCCTGTAGATACTGTGGCCTGTAGGACTTTTTTTTTTTTTTTTTAATAAACTATTTTCTTTTTTAAAATAAATCTTTATTGTTCAGATTATTACAGTTGTTCCTCTTCCCCCTCCCCCCAGCCCCCCGTAGCTCCCCTCCACCTGGTTCACATCCTACCCTCTTCCCTTTCCTCCCCGCACTGTCCTCATTCATAGGTGTACAATTTTTGTCCAGTCTCTTCCCGCACCTCCTACACCCCTTCTCTGACAATCCTCCTTAGGACTTTTGAAAAGGTGTCTGCAGAGACATGTAATACCCCAAGGCGTCCAAAAGGAGCATAATGTGTTACATTTATTTGCCATATATGGATCCTTATCAATCCTTGAGGGTTAATTCCTGTGTTAGGCCCTTGAGGCAGGTGTAACCTACAAGTGGGACATTCCTCGATGATCTGTTTTGCTGGCTGCTGAGTGACTGAGAACCATTTGGACTGTGTTTTGGCAGGCTGGTGTAAAAGCCGAAGAGATTCTGTGGCTGTTGTAACAAAGCAACCCACTCACTGGCACATACATTTTCTTTTCTTAAAGGACCAGGCAGGATGGTGGGAGCCCTGATATGAGTAATGTAAAAGGGATATTGTCTTTGCTGTACAATTTGCTGTACCAATTAAATAGTATAAATAGACTTTGATCACTGAGCCATTTTAATTGATCAGTCTTAATTCCATTTACCAGGCCAGTAGCATATGCAGAATAAGAAATAGTATTAAGAGGCTTTTGGAATTCTTGCAGTGCAGCCTCCATAGTGTTCAATCCAATTCTTTGTACAGAAGTGTGACTAGTTTGGATGACGTGGTCTGGATTTACCGTGTGATAGGCAGCTTTGCCATTGCAGGAGACATCAGTTAAAACAGTTATGCTCCAGCAATAGTTCCTGCCTAGTATTTTCTGGTATAATACAATAATAGGGGTGTAATATAAATATTGTAGTAATTTGTTTTTTAGTAGGTGACAACTAAGTTTCCCTGAATATCTGTCAATTTAAATTAGTTTGGAATAAGGTTTACTTTCTAATTTCGCTTGTCTTTAGGAGTGGACAGCAAATGACACTAATTGGATTTCTGCTACTTAGAGATTTTTAGATAAGGTTTTAACTAATTAATGTCCCCTAATAATTCCTAAAAGTCATCTAAGGTTTTAAAGGCTATCTCTCATACTTTCATCTTTTGAGGCCTAATACATTGACTTTTAATTACTAGTACGGCTTCTAGATAACTTGAAGGGCATTACTTTCTCTACCTTTTCGGGAGCAATCTTTAAGCTCCATTTATGGATTCTCTTTTCTAATTGGGTAAACATTGCTAAAGTTTGCTTTTCCTGTAGGCTTGCCACACATCACTACATTGAAGACTTTTCTTTCAAACAGAACAACCAACTTGATTGCTTTTCAGAAAAGCAGGTAGGAGAGAGACTTGCTGGCCAATATCCTAATGCATACATCTCAAATAAAAGTAACATTTTTTTACTTATGGTGTCTCATTAATGGTGAGATTTAATGCTTAAATAATAATTTTTAGTTTTCTCTGTAAATGGGAGAGATTTTGAAATTTCTTCTTTTTAAGCTTAAATTTATTTCTAAACAGCATTATTTTTGGCTAGTGCTCATTTGCATATGCATGCAAATTTTACTTTGGAATTTGTTAGAACCAATTGCATATAAAATATTGTCTTCTCAGATAAATGAGTTTATATGAGACCTTGATTATATTGTGAAAAGCTAACTTATTAAGTAATTAAAGTAGGTACTTTTATTGAAAAGACAAAGTAAGGAAACTTATACAGTTGACCCATGAAGTACAGATGTCACTCCACCCTTCAGCCAATCTGGAGAGCAGGCTGGGTGGGGGTCTGAAGTATTATGCATGGTCCTGTTTTAAAATTCTGCTGCTGAATATTCTGGTTTCCTGCTAAGCTTACAGGCTAAGACCTCTGTAACATTTAAATATGCATAAATAAATAGAACACAGTTATTAATTTTTATTTGATAAAGCTTCCTACATGATTGCAAGTATATTAGATCAGCCTAGTTTAGTTAAAAAAACATTGCTTTTAAGAAGAGAGAATAAATCCTTGAATCATTCCAAGGCCCTTGAAATATCCCAAAGCTATCCCTCAGTTAAAGTCTTGAAATTTAACTTGGAAAGATTATTAAATATACATACTCCAAGGATTATATTACACACTTTTTGTAATTATTCTAAAAGACATTAATTAAATTTAAGCCAGTTTTAATATTAAAAATTTGGTTTGAACTATAGAATTAATCCTCCTTTTTAATCAGGCAATAAAATATTATATCCTAGCTTGAAATTTTACCACATAGACATACATATACATAAAGACTATAATATATTTTGAAATACTAATTTTTCAGAGAAAATGCAACAATTATTTTCCTTAAAAATGAATTTTTATACTTTATATATTCTGTTATTATAATCATGTAATTTCTCCCAACTTAGTTTGAACTTTTAATTTTGAGAAGTTCCAAATTTTAGGTGGCAAGTTAAATATTTAGTATGTCTCAGATTAGTAATATATTAATATTTTTAAGGATATATTTTAAATAAAATACAAGACATAGTTAAAAGATTCAAATCTATCCTTTAGATTTTTCATATGAGACAAACTCAGATTAATATTTTAGTATCTTGTTATTTCAAAATATCTAGGTATTTAATGATTTTTATTATTTAATTCAGCAAACTTCAAAGTTTTAAGTTACCAAAGACATTGGGAAACTATGTTTAGATATATATAATACCACTGAAAAAGATTTACCATATATTCTTCATATTAATTATATATATATATATATATATATATATATATATATATATGTTTTGCCTTAACAACGTTGAGATTTTAAAGCCAATTATTATTATCCAAAGCATTTTCCTTGGCAAATTCTGTAACAGAAATAACTCACTGGCTTTCAGCGGCTTTATGTTAAAGTATTATTTTATTTTACTTTACTTAATAAAAGCAGGAGTGCCCTTGAGACCAGGAGTCAACCTTGTAATTCAGTCCATTATTATTCAAGAACTTCCCATTATTATGGAAACACTAATCTTGTTGCCCAAATCGAGCCTGTATATTTTCCTTGTCTCATTTTCACCATCTTCCAAAGAAAAACAGTCTCAGGCCTGTTCTACAGCATCTGTAAAGAGATGGGGCTTAGGCCAAGACACTACCCAAAATCAGGTAGGGTGTGCCTTCTCTTAACCTAGCCTCTTCCTCTCTGTGAGTATAGAAGCCCTGGACGCATTTTCAAATTATGAGAAATGGCTTATTTATTCAAATTTATAAAAACATAATGAAAATGAGACTTTTAAGAATGCCCCTGAGACTGGATGCCCATTTTATAGGGTCACAATAAAGGCAATAGGCAAGAGACCTAGTAATTAATGGGCTGGGTCTTTTTTAGATACTTCCCTTTGTCTAGGGCAGTGGTTGGCAAACTCATGAGTCAACAGAGCCAAATATCAGTGGTACAATGATTGAAATTTCTTTTGAGAGACAAATTTTTTAAAATTTAAACTTTTAACACAACTTCTTCAAAATAGACTCACCCAGGCTGTGGTATTTTGTGGAAGAGCCACCCTCAAGGGGCCAAAGAGCCGCATGTGGCTCTCTAGACGCAGTTTGCCGACCACGGGTCTAGGGGAATCTTTCTAGGACCTGTTCTATTGGCCACGTGTTCTGCTCATATTCTCTCTTTCCCCACTCCCACATCCTGGGGAAATTCAATAATGGCCTGGCCACCCACTGTTTCTTTTCTATGAAGACAAACCAGAGGCATGCTTAATAGACTAACAATAAACAAATTAAACCAAACAACAGACAGGTAAACAACAATCAGCAAACAAGTGTGCATAACACAGAGATAAGACTTGATAAATCAGAGTTCTTTCCATGGATCCTTCAGGCGTGTTCAAGTGCCTGGGACCTACAGTCAGAATGAAGCCCAGAGGGCTCCCCTGGGGGTCTCAGTGAACACCCACAAACAGATTTCATCATAGTCTGCCCTTGATAACATTGACTGGTGTCTAAAGTCATTGAAGCTAAAATCTGTCAATCCTGAGGTGTTGTCATATGGTAATTTTCAGACGAAGCATTAAGAAATCCTTTTTAAAAATGGACAATGGACTGTTGGCTGAGTTTTCTCTGTTTGATGAGCCTTCCCACAGCATAGGGGGCTTCATAGGCTTTACCTGAGGAGGAGGAAGAGGGGGTGGTGGTAAATTTTCCTGGCATTGTGTAAGCTTTTGATCCTCAATATGAAGTGGGCAATATACGGCTTGAACAAGAGCCCACATAGTTAAAGATGACAAGGGCACTCATTTTCCTTGAGACTGATTTCTCTTTAAATTTCTACCTATTTGTTTCCAGAGATCAAGGTCTAATGTTCTAGGATCAGGGAACCAAGGATTATACTCTATGATAATATGCAAAAACTGTAGGAGAATACTTTCGGACACTTTAATTTCTTTATCCTTGAGCATGCAAGGGAAAAGTCCGCGACAATGTTTTTGCCTTTTGCTTGAATTCTTCCCCCTTATAACCTGGCTGCTCCCAGAAATGTCCCCGTCCACTTACGGTCGAGACTCTGAAGCTTTGATGGGTTTTGTTGGTCTGTGAGTTTCCACTTTTCTGGTGAGTTTCCAACTTTCCTTTTTCACTTCATTTTTTGTGCAGGTGAATCTTCTTCTCAGATCTCTGTTTCAGATGCTAATTGCCATGACCTGCACAGTGAGATTCAGGATCTGAAGAGGGGCTGGCACATAAATGAAAATGCTATATAAGAAATATGAATTTAGAAGGCATGGGGTGGGGGGCAGGCAGGTGGAACCTCTTTCTTGAAGAGGAACAGCCAGACCAGTCCTGTCTCCTTTTATTTATAATACTTTGAATACACACTTGCCCTTTAGCAATGCATACAGGCAGATCCAAGGTAAAGTTTAGTAAGCAATGTAAGGATTATCAGGCCAGGAAATAGTCTTGAGCCATTGCAGTCACAGCAGGTCTTATGCTGATATTCAAAGTCCATTGGCTTTCCAGTGTCTCTTTTTGATGCTAACTGCTGTTTGCTTTAGCCTCTGGCAGGGTAGGAATGTGCAATATTTAAAAATGAACTAGAATGCGCCAAAATCTTTTATAGCCCTTTTTAAAAGGGAGCTCAATTGGTAAGAGCATTGTCCCTACATACCAAGGTTATGGTTTTAATCTCTGATCAGAGCACATACAAGAAACACCAATGAGTACATAAATAAGTGGAACAACAAGTTGATGTTTTTGTCTGTTTGTCTGTCTCTTTCTTCTTCTCTCTCTAGAATTAATTTTAAAAAACAGCTGATAGCACTGGCTCTGATCTCCACACTGCTAACAGTGCCATGTGGCCCTGCAGGTCTCGCTCTTTGCCTGAGGAATGCTGTATCCTAAGGATCTAGGCACTGCACTCTCTGTAAATTACAGCTCGATAAGAAAAAAGACCAGGAACCTGCCTGGTGTGGCTCAGTGGTGAAGTCACAGTTCGATTCCCTGTTAGGACACAAGCCTGGGTTTTGGGCTTCAACTCCAGTGTGGGGTGTGCAGGAGGCAGCTGATCAAATGAGTCTCTGTCATAATCTATCTATCTATCTATCTATCTATCTATCTATCTATCTATCTATCTTCCCTCTCCCTTTCTCTCTCTTAGATAAATAAAAATAAATAACAAGTAGAAAACAAATAGGAGCTATTTTTATTTGTATGTTAAATTGTTCCAAAAAGTAACTAACCTCCATCTTTTCCTGGACAACTTGTCAGTCTCCTCTCGTTTTGGTTGCTGAGAACTGCAGCTAAGGCCCCGTTGGTCTCCCTACATTATAGGACTGATGGAAACAACAGGAAACAACTGATTGGGAACCTTGAAGATATAAAATTATTGTGATTAAGATGCTTTTATTGAAATGTTGTTGTTTGAAAACGGGGCTGACCTCTGGTCTCGCCATGATGCCAAATACTAATATTCAGACTTTGAATACTCAGGGAGCCATCTCGGTGGGTCAATTCACAAAGACTCGTTGAAAGCCGTACTGCCATCAGGCTGTAACCTATCAGCCACCAGTCTACTAAAGGTTTTGAAAAATGGGGGAAGAGGCTGGGTGTCAATCTGTGACAATCTAACTCCATCTCCATGCTCAGCCCAGATCGGACCCCAGTCAGGGGCCCCTCCACCTCTCACCCCTGTGGCCCCGGAAGCAATGAAGCTGTTCACTCCTCTCTTTCCTCAGGGACTTACACAGGATATTGAACTTGCAGAGAACAATTTTCACATGAAAAGTTTCTGATGGCCATTTCCTCGCTTGTCTCAGTTTCCTGCTTGTTCTGGGAGTGACATTTCAATGGAAGATATGAAGCATTTGCTTCCCAAACATGTTCAACTACCTGCCGGGGAACACGAGGGCCTATTCTTTTAACTGGAGCCAGTGTTCATTTCCTCGGTTTTCAACAGCTTTGCAGTTTTCCCAGCATTCAGATGCTTCCTCTGACCGGCGCCCCGTGAAAGGTCACGGGTGCCTGGCACACACCAGCCCTGGTCACACTTGCTTCCGACGCGCCGCAGGCAGATTCTGGAGGCCGCATGCCTCGCTGTGCAGAAACCGTGCAGGAAGAATGGGCCGAGGCTCTGGAGCGTGGCGGGCAAACTGCTTAGAAATAGGTTTTTGTAGGCGATCAAGTTAAGATGAAGTCCTTAGGGCAAGCCATAAACCAGTATGTCCTTAACAAGGGGAAGCTTGGGGCCACACACACACACACACACGCACACGCACACGCACACATATGTACACATGCACAAACACACACAATGTGTACATGCACAAGCACACACAGGTACACACACGCGCGCGCACACACACACACACACACACACACACACACACACACGGGGGAGCTCTGGTGAAGATGAAGACAGAGGTGGGGTGCTTCTATCTAAAAGCCAAGGAGGGAGAAAGGCTGCTGCTGTGGGCGGCCCTGGCAGGACCTCTCCTCCTTCTGGGTCTTGGGCTTCGTTACCCGCAGCTTCTGAAACTTTTTTATGGCAGCCCGTGTGGACGGATATATCCACTCCTGATCTGAAGTGGAAAATATGACCATTCTCTGTGGAAATGTGCTCATGTCCACATCAGATCAAGGGCCTCTCAATTTTGACAGACGTTTTCTTTCTGCCAACTTTCACCCATGGACACTTGGGCAGAACTCTGGAATACAGGAAAATCCCAGCTTTCTGTGCTGATAGCCCAAATAGCCAAACGAGGAAGCAAGTGTTTTGGGCTCTCTTTTTCCAACATCTCAAGGAGCCAAACCAGGTTTCAGTAAAATATTTGATGAAAGCAAATGATTGTGAACAAACAGTAAGTTCCCTGACCTGGGCTCTCCCATTGGTCAGTTCCGCTTTTAAAATGCCAGTGTCGCTTGTGAGAGCCGTCCCATGCAGGTGGGCGCTGCTGCTGGAAGACCATCTGAGCGTCTCCTGCGGGTGAGAGAGCAGGAAGGGGCCCGGGGCTGTGGGACTGTGCTGTGAGCGATGTGCTTTGTTTGAGAGCACAGCTCTGGCCCAAGACAAAGAAACCAAGCTGCGATTCCTAACCACAGGGAAGATTTGCTGGAAACTTCTAGATGCCCAGCTCTAATTCGGGTGCTCTGGGGAAAAAGATATGGAGACACACTTTGACCTCGTAAATCTGTGCAATTAATTGCTAGCCTGCTTGCAAAGATGGGAACACTATACAGCAAAGGGCTAAGTGGGTGGAAGGAGTTCCAGGCACGGTCAATGCTCCAGGTGGAGCCTCGGAGGGGGCACTGGGGCCTGGATGGACAGAGGGGGGCAGGGGTGCCCCCGGGCTGGGCGGGGGCAGCAGCTGCGGGCAGAGCCTTGCCCAGGGGGTGGGTGTGGGAGTCGCCCCACGGCTTCCTGAGGGCAGGAGCCGGTGACCCTGCTGCCCCACCTCCGGGCTCCATACTGCTGACTCGCTGAATTAACGCTGGGAGAGGCCTGAGAAAATAAAAACCGGCAGGGCCGGGATGTATGGGAAGTCCCCCAACATAAACGGGCCATATCCTCAGCGGTTATTTACGAGGCGCCGGGCGCCCAGCTCATTTCTCACAAAAAATGCGATAAACAGCGTCTGTTTCCTGCCATAGGCAATGCATGGAGCTGATTTATGGCCTAACGTAAAGGGCCACGTATCCATCACCACGAGGAAGCAGCAGGAACAATGTCTTTACAGTTAACGAGGCCGGTTCCCAAGACCTGTGGGGCTGTTGTGAGACCCCGAGGCCTTTTCCGCGGGGCCAGCATTCCTGTTGACTCAGGAAGGGGGCAGAGAGGAGCCAGGAAAGCCGGGAGGCTCGGGGCAATTAGCAAGGATGTCTCCTCGGTGGGCGCCACAGGTCATGGGGCGTGCCTGCTGAGCGCCCCAGCCTCCGCTGGAAGGCACCCAAATCCCCCCCCCCCCCCCCAGCCTGTGGGAGCAGAACAGGGGGCTGAGGGCTGAGGCAGGGCCTCCGACGTGGCCTCTGAATTCGGGTCCCATTCCCCCTGGGTCGCAGCGCTGCTCTCACTCTGTGTTCACGGCGTGGCCGGCATGACCAAGGCGACTCCAGGCCTCATCTCAGCGGCTCAGCCGGCCACAGAGGGAACAGTGCGGACCCCGCGGGGCCCTAGGCAACGAGGAGAACCAAGAATGCTGACCCTGCCTCTGAAACGGCGATATCTGGTTCACCTTAGATTCTTTGTGCATTAATTTTTATGCTGGCGTGTACTGCATGCAGGCCTCATTAGTCTGGCTTGCTGAGGTTGTGGAGTTCACTTATCACTCCTGCTCAAGTGCAGAGGCTTTGACAAAAGCATCGCCAAGGTCACACAGCTAATCATGCGAGGTCCACTGGCTCCAGACCCCGTCCTTCCTCCCTGACAGCGCGAGGTGCCCCCTGGGCCCACGTCTGGCCGCCCCTGGCACCGGGCCCGGGGCAGAACAATGCTTCATAAGTGTTTCCTGCCCCAACTCAAGAATAATGTCTTTTTCTCTGATTTCACTAAGTACCTTCTTCCAAACAGGATGTTTTCAGACTCGGAGGACTTTCTTATTTTTTGGTCACGGAGGAGCTGATCTGCATTGCTAACTCTGAGGAAAACAGGGTGTACACGGGATTTCACAGTGAGCTGTGGGGCCTGAGGGGCTGCTATGGAAACCTTTTTTGGGCAGAGGCTGGTGTAAGGGGCCAGGAAAAGAGGAGATGCAATTCTTAGGCCAGGGAGCAAGTGTTACATTTGCAAAGGGGCAAAGGTGAGTGGCCAGTCACCCACACCTGAAGTGATGGACGGTAAGAAGCAGACCTGAATTAGTGACAGCGGTGATGACACATGCAGGCGCCTGGTGATAAAACGTGAGTGAGAGGTGATGCTGCGTCTCCCACCGCCCAGAGCACATGACAGGCAGCTCCGCTGAGCTCAGAAACACTTCGCTGAGAGAGGGGCACCCTATCCCCCCTCCATCTGCCTGCAGACACCGTGACCCCCAGGCGCGGCCGGCTCAGTGAGTGGGCTATCTTGGGGAGGCACCGCGCCTGGAGCTTCTGAATTCTTGAAAGATAAGAATCCAATCTCAGTCCGTCCCAGAAGCCGGTCTATTTTGGGTTAAGAAGCTTGAAACGCATTGACACGAAGGGTCCCAGGAAATAAATGCCCATCCCGCTGCTTAACACACAGCAGTACCCCAGGCAGCTTGCATTTTATCTCTGGGGAGCCCTCCAATATATACTTTTGGGCTTAAAATTCAGTATAACTTTGAAATGCACTTTATTCCAATCAACTCAGCAGCACTTCTGAGATAGAAAAAAAAATCGTTCCAGCTTTGGAACACCGAGGGGGAGAAACGACTTTCAGCATTACTGCGCTGAGCTCTCATGCTGCTCTCAGAGAGTCACAGCTTAATTCCACATCTCTTATGCAAGACTCGGGGCCCACGATTTCATTTCAACTTATTAAGTCAATTACCCGAAAAATTGACATCAAATTACAATGTATACTGTTTCCCCCCCCACTCTATAGAGAATCAAAATGTCACAGGTAGGTGGGATACAACAATTTAAAAAGTTTTGCGCTTATGAATGATACATAATTTCAAATGACTCACAGCACCCGTTGAAACAAAGTATTCAACTTGGCTGACTCATAACCACAGTGACAATGAGTTTCAGATAGAGTTTCCCCGATGACAGAAAGTGCCCCCATGGAGCATCCCTGCAGGCTAGCCGCTCCGGGGACCGGCTGGCCGCCCGGCACCCTGGTGCTCCCTGCGGCAGCCCTCCCGGAGCGGCTGGAGCACGCACCCGCGCCTTCCTGCTCGCAGAGGCTGCAGGACCTTCCCCGCCGTTTACATGCAGCTCTGTGGGGAAACTAATGCAAAAGGGCGGCTCTCTATGCTCCTGCAACTTTAAAAATGGCCTCCTTTCGTCTCCGAGCACACCACCACATCTGGGTGATTTAAGAAGAGAAATGGCAGTGTCTGGGAAGAAGGACCAGCTTATTTGCTTCGTGCCCTTCGGCACTGAGACCACACGACGAAAAGAGAAGGTGTGCGAAGATCTAAGCGGAGCCCTGAGTAACCCAACGCCATCCACACGCCCCAGCTCGGAGCCCGTGCCTCCTGGTTCCCGGGCCTCCGTGCAGGCAGCTCCTTCCCTCGGGCTCGGGATCTAAGGAGCAGGATGGAGGCCTCCCTGCAGCAGCACACTTCCGAGGGAGGCCTCAGACAGGCCGGGCTCTGTGCTCGTCGTCTCCGTTTGTAAAACAGTGGCCCGGCGAAGGGTGTGAGCCAGGGAGGTCAGCAGCCAGGCCAGCGCTGACCCCAGGGCCGCCTGCACACCCACAGCAGAGGGAGCCCGTCTCTGCTTCTCCCGAAGGACAGGCAGCGTGTGTGCTTGTGTGTGTGTGTGTGTGTGTGTGTGTGTGTGTGTGGAGGGTGTGTGTGTGTGTGTGTGTGTGTGTGTGGAGGGTGTGAGTGTGTGTGTGTGTAGGGTGTGTGTGTGTGTGTGTGTAGGGTGTGTGTGTGTGTGTGTGTGGAGAGTGTGTGTGTGTGTGTGTGTGTGTGTGTGGAGGGTGTGTGTGTGTGTGAAGGGTGTGTGTGTGTGTGTGTGGAGGGTGAGGGTGTGTGTGTGTGTGTGTGTGTATGTGGAGGGTGTGTGTGTGTGTGTGTGTGGAGGGTGAGGGTGTGTGTGTGTGTGTGTGTGTGTGTGTGGAGGGTGTGTGTGTGTGTGTGTGTGGAGGGTGAGGGTGTGTGTGTGTGTGTGTGTGGAGGGTGAGGGTGTGTGTGTGTGTGTGTGTGTGTGTGTGTGGAGGGTGTGTGTGTGTGTGTGTGTGGAGGGTGAGGGTGTGTGTGTGTGTGTGTGTGGAGGGTGAGGGTGTGTGTGTGTATGTGTGTGTGTAGGGTGTGTGTGTAAGGTGTGTGTGTGTGTGTGTGTGTGTGTGTGGAGGGTGTGTGTGTGTGTGTAGAGGGTGTGTGTGTGTGTGTGTGTGTGTGGAGGGTGTGTGTGTGTGTGTGTGGAGGGTGTGTGTGTGTGTGTGTGGAGGGTGAGGGTGTGTGTGTGTGTGTGTGTGTGTGGAGGGTGTGTGTGTGTGTGTGTGTGTGTGTGGAGAGTGTGTGTGTGTGGAGGGTGAGGGTGTGTGTGTGTGTGGAGGGTGAGGGTGTGTGTGTGTGTGTGTAGGGTGTGTGTGTGTGAAGGGTGTGTGTGTGTGTGGAGGGTGTGTGTGTGTGTGTGTGTGTGTGTGTGGAGGGTGTGTGTGTGTGTGTGTGTGTGGAGGGTGTGTGTGTGTGTGTGTGTGTGTGTGTGTCAGAGTTCTGAGGAAGTGGCAAGAGCCCTAAGAGCTGGTTCTGAGTGGTCTTGTGTTCCAGCATAGCCCTCTGTATTCATTCAGCCAGGGTCTATGGCGCCTGCTGCCTGCCCACCTGAGGGCAGGTCACCCATGAGCCGCTGGCCTCCTGGCGTTTCCCCTCCCGAGGATAGAAGGACCCTCGCTGAGCAGACACATTAATTACAAGGCCTATGGGCACCAGTGAGCTGAGCTGGGGCGGAGGGGGGGAAGGGGGGACAGGCAGGGGGACTGGGTTCCTGGTAAGTGTTGGAGATTAAACCCTTATCTGAGATAGCACTGGCAAATATGTTCTCCCGTGCAGTGGGCTGTCTTGTTTTGTGGATGGTTTCTTTTGCTGTGCAGAAGCTTTTTATTTTGATGTAGTCCCATTTGTTTATTTTCTCCTTAGTTTCCATTGCTCTAGGAGCTGTATCGGTGAAGATATTGCCACGACACATGTCTGATATTTTGCTGTCTATGGATTCCTCTAAGATTTTTATGGTTTCCCATCTTATATTTAAGTCCTTTATCCATTTTGAGTTATTTTTATGTATGGTGTAAGTTGGTGGTCTAGTTTCATTCTTTTGCATGTATCTGTCCAATTTTCCCAACACCATTTATTGAAGAGACTGTCTTGACTTCATTGTATGTTCTTGCCCTCTTTATCAAAGATTAATTGAGCATAGTGGTTTGGGTTGATTTCTGGGGCCTCTGCTCTGTTCCATTGGTCTATATGTCTGTTCTTGTGCCAGTACCAGGCAGTGCAAACACATTTTAAGTACAGAGTATCCAATTTTAATACACAGACTATCGAATACCTCCTCCTGGTCCAAGCAACATATGGTAACAGTTTGCAAATATCCCCAACTATTTCTGTCCTTCGCTTCAGGAAATTAAAGTCAAGAAATGGCTTCATTTTGTACCTCGCTCTTGTACTCATTTCTCCTACTTTAACTACCGGTATATAATAGTCTGTTGCAACAAGATGTATGTGATCCCAGGGCACAGGGCAGCCATAAATAAACTCAAACTCATGTTCTATTTTTCTGATTCTTTCATTTACATCTTTAATTTTTTTTTTTTTTGAGTCAGTAAACCATAACCAAAGAGTGCTCAGATTGAGGGGGATTCTGAGAATGTTGGAAATAAAGGCAGTGCTTCCAGGAAAAAGGGGTGAGTGGCACAAAAAGGGTCCACTCAGCCTCCAACCCGCCCCGGGAAAGAGCTGCTACCACAGCATTTGAACGGGACCAGCGGCGCTCTCACAGCTCCACAGCGCCTCTCAGCGGACAGAAGGCTCCATGCCTCACCGTGATGCGAGGACGCGGGGTCTGGGCCCCGCTTCCACCCTCTCCGCCAGACCTGCCCTGGGGCGCAGCAGATGCACGTGTCCTCACTCAGTTTGGGGCCCAAAGAAGAAAAACCGGGGTGTCTTAGCTTCTCTTCATTCCTTAGACGAATGCCTTAAGCAGAATGGTTTTCCAACACACAGTTAATGGACTTGATTTCAAATGCATTCTCTATTAACAGAGTGGATCAGTGACATGCCCAACATTTGTATTTTGAGTTTAAACCAAGACATATACTTTATCCACCAAGAACTCTGTGCCCCAACAATAGAAGTTGATTCCGACGGACTTCAGAGGGCAGGCGCTGGCTGCGGGGACATCAGCCCTTCCCGGAGCCCGGGAGCAGCCTGGCGCTGCGGTGCTGGACGTGCAGGGCAGGCAGCCAAGAACCCCGGGCAGGACGTGCAGGGGCGCCCGGCCGGTGGCCTCCACGCGCGCCCCGCTGCCTGTCCACGGCCCTCTCCCCCCTCGGCTGGTTCCCGCCTCTGCTGCCCTCAGGGGAGGTGGCCTGGGGGTGCACCTGTTTCTGAGGGGCTCTCCCTAAATGGCAGTCCCGGCGAGGAGTGTGCAATCAGCTGAGCCTCACTGCAGGTTCACATCCTGCGCGCTGGGCCATGGGGGGCGGGAGCTTCTGCACTCTGCCTCGGCTCTCTTCTGGGGGCAGGGGCCTCATAAAGGAGAATTTCACCAAGATATGAAAGGCATGAGCAGAGTAGAGAGAGAAGGAGGAGAGGGAGGACACAGTGGGAGGGAGGAGGGGGAGAGAGAGAGAAAGAGAGAGAGAGAGGAGAGAGAGACCAAGAGGAAGAAATTTTGATTTTGTTAACCATTAGTCTTTGAAACAGGTTGAACAAACTCTTCTAAACCATTAGAGCCTTTTCCAAATACATTTATCTAAGACAATCTCAATGATCCGTGCGAGTAGAAACAGCTTAAGTTACTGTGTAATCTAACTGAAAAATTCCACATTAATAGCACAGAGTACTAGAAAGTTTCAGCGTTTAATAAAAGACAAAGTGTAAAGAATGTGGAGTTCTTTATCTCAGTGCTAATGAAGAGGGAAGTGCTTCAGAATCAGACCCAGCAAATCAGTCATTAACCAGAGGGTTAGTGAGTGGGTCCCGGCGGCTGAGAGTGACGGGCTGTCTAATAAGTTTCCTTGAACTTGAGTGGTGTGTGTGTCTCCACCAGGCTGTCTAATAAGTTTCCTTGAACTTGAGTGGTGTGTGTGTCTCCACCTGGCCGGCATTCTGAGATAAAGATCGGCTGCGGCTGCTCGGGAGGCACGTTCGCATGTGGGGAGTATGAATAACGAGTCGTTATGTTTCCTTGCACTAAAGTCAAAAGCCCTCTCCCCAGAACAGGCAGGGTTTGCTCATTATGATCGTAATGATTGTCCGTGCCACGCATCAGGGCTCAGAGTTCCTGTCTTTAATTTCTCCCCCTTTCTCCCCGTCTTCATGAATTAGTTATTTTAATGTTCCCAAACAGCCCGGCTGACTCCGGCGCTCTGCACACGGCTCAGCGACAATTACCCTTTCCTCTGAAGCAAAAACCGGGTCTTGCGTTACTTACGCGGTACCCACCACGTTAAGTCATGCTCTGGAAACACGGAAAGCTATTATGATAAAATAACAGGCTGGTACAGAGAAATGCCACCAATTTCTGGTTATTAGCTTTTTCTGGACGTGGGTACATTCAAATGCATAATTGATGTATTCATAATGTCCTGGAATGAACAAAAACAGACACTTAAACAAATTGAAGTTGCTGTTGGTCTGGCCTATAGGATTCTTTGGCTTGAATGCCTAGTCATATGTAGGACCCGCAAAGTGCATAAGATTGTCTCTGTTGGGTAAACAGTGAGGCAGATCGTCAGCTCCGGGGACAACTTTACGGTCCACAGGGGAAGATTAGGTGGCAACCAAAGAGGTGCTCTGGGCCCCCATGGGGACAAGCACAGAAACCGCGGCACCCAACTCGAAGGCGCAGGAGGCTCAGCTGCGGTGCTCACCCCAGCGGGGAGAGGCGCGGTCTACGGAGAATGGGTGCGCCACCGGTTTCCAGGAGCGGCATCTGCCTGCACCGACAGAACACCTGGTTTTAGGAGGGAACCAAAGCAATGAGTGATTGCTCACACCCCATGACTGACCCTGAGCACTCCCACTTGGCTTTATAAATTGAGCTGTCTCAAGAAAGGGCTTTTCGTGGGCTTTTCGTGAAACTGTTGTGTCTCTCAGATACTTTAAAAAAAGTTTCTGTTGATTTTTTTTCTTAGAGAGAGAGGAAGGGGGAGGAAGAGAGAGAAACACCAGCTCCTGCCTCCTGCGCGCCCCCTCCTGGAGACTGAGCTGCAGCCTGGGCATGAGCTCCCACGGGGTCTGAACCACTGACCTCGTGGTGCACAGAATGAGCCACACTGGCCAGACTCTTGGATCCTTCTAAAGCAAAGTATTGATTGTCTTTCTTAGATTGAAAAAAAAAAGAAGAAGAAGAAAACAAGTGACAAGGAATTGCATCAGCTGAGTCCCTAACAGGTTGCAGTGCAGGTGGCGATTTTGTTTATTAAGCCCGTTTTTGCATTTTGGTGGGAATGAGTGACTTACAAAACAGAGGTCAGGTAGGACTAGAAGTATCAATTGGATCAATATTTGTTTTTAAAAAAATTTTTATTGATTTTTTTTTTTTTTTTTTTTTTTTTTTGGGAGGAAGAGTTAGGGATAGAAAGTTAGAAACATCGATCAGCTGCCTTCTGCACACCCCCCACTGGGGATGTGCCTGCAACCAAGATACATGCCCTTGACAGGAATCCAACCTGGGACCTTTCAGTCAGCAGGCCAGCGCTCTATCCACTGAGCCACACCGGTTTCGGCAAGGATCAATATTTCTTGAAGGCAGTTTGTCAATACATGTCCAAAACCTTAGCTTTATTTTTGCTCCAATATATCCTCTGTTAGGGATATAGATTCAAGACATAGCAATGAATCTGTGTGAAGAATGTGCCGGGAGCATGCTCACAATGGCGTGGTTTATAAAAACAGGAAATTATTAATCGCCCGCCATCCGGGCATAAGGAAAATCAACTGCACGAATGGCTGGCTAAGTACACAAGCTCACCGATGAGGGACGTGCCTGTCACCACCACGATGAGATGCCACTTCATGCCCTCGAGGTGCGCCATGACGGAGAAGTCAGAAGAGAGTGTTAGTGGGGACTGAGGAAATTGGGATCCTCAGAATCTGCGGGTGGGAGTGAGATGGGCCAGCCCCTGCAGGAGAGGGTGATGGCTCTTCCCCAGGTGGAACAGAGTCGCTGTGAACTCAGCAGCTTCCTGGCAGGACTACACCCCAAAGCACGGCACCAGGCACATCGCCCAAAGGTGGAGCAAACCCAACACCCACCCACTGGTGATCGGTGAACACCTTGGGCCACCCACCCAGTGGCACGTTGTTCAGCCACAAAGAGGCATGGATTTCTGACATACGCGGCGACCTGCTGACCCACAAACACATGTCGAGGGAAAGAGCAGGACGCAGAGGGCCACGTACTGCATGGCTCCATTCATGTCAAGCATCCAGAGCAGGTAAATCCACAGACACAGGAAGCAGGCTAATGATCGCTGGGGGCTGAGGACAGGATGGGGGTGGGGTGGGTGGGTGGGGAGGGAACCAGGGAGTCCTGGTTAAAGGATCCGGGGTTCCTTCTGGGGTGATGGAATGTTCTGGAACCAGACAGGAAGGATGGCTGCACACATTGTGAATATACCGAATGCCACCGAATCGCCCATTTTAAAATGGTTAATGGTTAACTCTGCTATGTGAATTTTTCCTCAATATAAAAAGCTGCTGATGGAGAAGGATAGTTCACGAGAAGGGGGAATGTTCACTGCTTATTTAGTGGGATAAAATGTAAAAGTAGCTCCCCCTCCCCCCCAAAAAAAGGTGGCTATAGGAATGTATCCCTGTACTTGCTAAAATCATATATAACAGGCTTACACACAAAAACATCCACAGTGAGGACGGGAACACCTAACTCCTTTCTTATCTCTGTATTTCCAAATACCTCAGACTTAACATGAATGCTTTGGCTGGAGAAAACGGTGTGAAAACAATATAGCAAATAGGACTGGAAAGCCAGGGTCAGGGGCCAGGACTCCCAGGCAGCCCTCCGGAGGCCCAGTAATCCAGGGCCTCTCACAGGAGCTCCTCTGAGTGATGGCAGATGGAGCCCGGGAAGCAGCATTCCACAGGGAAAAGCGGTAGGTCCGGCTGACCACCCAGCGAGGCTCTCCGAGGTGCTCGCTCTGCTTCGGCTGCAGGGACTGAGACCTCTGAGTTGGGATAATATTGAGGCAATTATAGGGACACAATTAAGTTTCGTGACTTTTAAATGCACTCAGAGAAAATACACTTACAAGAAATAGCATGTTAAGAAAATAAAACCACACACTGCATGTAAGTACTCCTTTAATAAAATATACTTTACTTAAAATCATTCCTAAGAGCTCATTCTTTTATTCATGAAGTATATACAAATGTGGTCCATTTAACGGGGATGAAATAAAGTGGGTTTATTTACCATTTTTCTCCTATTATTGGAGATTATGTGAGAAGGAAGCCGCCGAATGGGAAGACTGCATTTCCATGCATTAAGCAAACTTGATAAAAATGCAAAGTACCAAACAGGGAAATCACAGGATTCCCATTTGCATGACCATGAGACAGACAGATTATTGAAAGAATGAGACCTTCCATGCATTTAGAAACTTTCAGTTTTTCTTTTGTATAGGGCTACTGCAACTCTGTATCTGCAATCACTTGTCCAGAATTTGGTCGGCAAACGGGGCCTCGCGAGCCACATGCGGCTCTTTGGCCCCTTGAGTGCGGCTCTTCCACAAAATGCCACGGCCTGGGCGCGTCTATGTTGAAGAAGTGGCGTTAGAAGAAGTTTAAGTTTAAAAAAATTTGGCTCTCAAAAGAAATTTCAGCCAAAACCGGTTTGGCTCAGTGGTAGAGTGTCGGTCTGCGGACTGAAAGGTTCTGAGTTCGATTCCGGTCAAGGGCGTGTACCTTGGTTGTGGGCACATCCCCAGTGGGGTGTGTGCAGGAGGCAGCTGATGGATGATTCTCTCTCATCAATGTTTCTGACTCTCTATCCCTCTCTCTTCCTTTTTGTAAAAAAAAAAAAATCAATAAAATATATTTAAAAAATTTTCAATCAGTTGTATTGTTGATATTTGGCTCTGTTGACTAAAGAGTTTGCCGACCACTGGTCCAGATGTTACTAATGGTTTTCATGAAGGCTCCCTGCCAACCCCATCTGACTTTCTTTTTTGCTAGTGAAGCAGATACCTGCTCATTCCACAAGGATTTTTAAAAAAATATATTTTATTGATTTTTTACAGAGAGGGATAGAGAGTTAGAAACATCGATGAGAGAGAATCATCAATCAGCTGCCTCCTGCACACATCCCACTGAGGATGTGCCCACAACCAAGGTACACGCCCTTGACCGGAATCGAACCCGGGACCTTTCAGTCCGCAGACCGACGCTCTATCCACTGAGCCACACCGGTTTCGACTCCACGAGGATCTGAGGGCCACCAGCCATGCTCTCAGTGCCCGGGGGGAAATGGTGGTGTGGTGGCTCTTGGCCCGAGGAGGAGTGTGAAGGGAGAGGGTGATGTGTTTTTGGGGAGCTCCCGCACGGGCGAGATGACGAGAGGAGGAGAGACAGTCTGAGGGCAGCGAAGGAGCTTCTCAGAGCTTAGCACCCACTACAGCCTGGCTCCCAGGGGTCCCATGCTGGCGAGAGGCTGGGTGCGCTGGGTGGAGGGCCGGGGCACTGGCATGTCGGAATCTCGGCCTTCCTGGGACCCATTTGGTTCCTGGCAGCACAGGGCAGAGCATGGGCAGGCGTGGGCAGGAGTGGAGGAACCCGGGGAAGCAGTCCGTGATGGATACATGCTTCCACAGAACCCGGGAACAGCCTGCACACGGGCAGAAGGAGGTGAACGGAGAGGCTCCGAGTTTGACAGTGAACAGCGAGGGCTTTTCCTCGCGCCGGCCTTGTCGTCAGACCCTCCTGAGCCCAGGGAGGGCCGTGTTCACGGACGGTCCTGCCATCCAGCAGCTGCTTTTATCTCGGAGACCGAGGGCAGCGCTGGGCCCACAGGAGTCTGGGTGGCGGCCCCGAGGGGGTGTGCCGGGCACATACACCCAAGAGGCACTGAGCGCTCACGGTGACTTTCTGTGCCCACCGGAGACATGGTGTTTTGCATTCATGGTTGTTTCATAAAGCTGCTTTTAGAAATAGATCTGTTTAGTTAAAATAAATGAATCCATTAAGGGAACACTGTAAAGTAGTCACTTCAGAGAGGACACAAGGACAAAAGTCGTGAGGGTGGGGTGTGGCTGAGGGAAGGTGACACACTGTGGCACTTGGTGAAAATGATTTAAAACTAATGTTCCAAGAAAATGTGCCGGTACCTGCTTCGCCAGCAGCTCTGGAAAGCTGGTGAGGCTGTCCCATGTCTCAGCCAAAACCAGTACCGCCCTGGCAGGGAGGGCCAGGGGCCTGAGGAAGCCGCCAGGCCCGTGGCACATGTGGACACACGGCTGTGCATAATAACACATAGTTTCCAAAATATTAAGAAAGAAAGAAAGAAAGAAAGAAAGAAAGAAAGAAAGAAAGAAAAGAAGAAACAGCTATCCTTACTGCAGTGTCCCATTAAAACTTCTTTACCTAAGCTCCTTTTTTAGGCAATATACAATTTCATCTCACTCTTAATGATCTCTACTGAACTCCAGAAAAATGAATACTACTCGCCACGTCGAGATGAAAAGATGGCACCTTCCAGAACCCCTGCCAGGCACCTTCCAGGACATTCCCGGGTACACCATCTGCTTCATCACCTACAGAATTATGCTGACAATAAATTCAAACATAAAGCGAGAATATGGATCTGCCTTTCAACATGATTTTATTCGCAAAAGGGACAAATTACTCTTTTCTCCTATTCAATGAAGACATTTCTACTTATCATGAGGCATAAGTATGGTTCCAAATGAGAATCTTCTATCTAAGTAAAGATCGAGCTAAGAATTTATTAAATTGAACTTTAAAAGGAAAATCAAAAGACATAAATCTTGATTTTGGGGGTGTCTTGTCCTCTAGAGAATTTTTAAAACACCCAAATACAGCCGCAGAAACTGTTTTCACAAATCAGGCCCTTGATTGCTGCTGCTGTGAAATGGATAGGAAGCAAATTTCAAATGGCATAGAACTCGAAATCTGATTTTACAGCACTTCCTTCAGAACCCTAATGAGATTAAATTCAAATAACGTAAGCATATATCAGTCAGAAAGCTTATAAGCCATCTAATAAAAGTTATTAAAATATTTAGGAGGTTTTATATAGAACAAGTCAGACATTAGAATGAAAATATAAAAATATGTACTTGTCTAAACTTTGAAGTAATAACCAGACTCTATGGCTGGGAGAGCAAGAATTTCTATAAGAAGAGTCTGGTCTTTTCATCTTTTTAGTGTCTGTTAGGAGGCTAGCCAGATAATAACAATAATAAAAGTAATAATAATAAAAGGGGTGATTTTTATAATAATAATAATAATAAAAATAATAAAGGGTAAATTTTTGCTACTAATTTAGAAAGGTGACTTCTGTGTCACGTGACAAGGTACATAACTGATGTGACTTTACTAAGACACAATCACGATGGTAAGCTTGAATCAATTTCTTTACACATATCCATACTAATAAAAGAGAAACATATAAATTACTGTCACTCTGCTACACTGCCAGCCAATCAGAGTGAATATGCAAATTAGACTGAAAACATGGTGGCAGTCCAGACGTGTCTCTTCCTCTCCCCCACCCCCACCCGGCCTCTCCAGGCCTGTGGGGGTCAGAGAAGTCAGGTGCCAGCCAGTGCCTGAGGCTGGTTGCAGCCCGGGAGATGAAGAAGCTGCCTGCCCTGTAATTCCAGGCTGCAACCAGCAACAGAAGCCTCATGTCTGCCTGCCCCATGTCCTGGGGGAGATGGAGAAACCGGGCCCCAGCACCTGGGGTTGGGTGAGGCCTGGGAGATGAAGATGCCGCCCACCCTATGATCCCAGGCAGCAGCCAGCCGGAGAAGTCGCCCCCACTGCATCCCAGGGAAGATGGAGAAGCCGCCTGCCTATGGTCCAGGCGTCAGCACCTGTGGCTGGCTGTGGCCCTGAAGACAAAGAAGTCACCCACCCTATGGTCCCAGGCTGCAGCACTTGCGGCTGCAGCCCAGGCAAAGCCACCTGCCCACCATCCCCTGTGCCTGCAGCTGGCCTGGGCACCTATGGCTGATCAGAGGGAGGGAAGCCCAGATCCCAGGTGCCTGTGGTTGGCTGGAGGAGGGAATCCTGGGTCCCTGATGGGGGGCCGAGCAGAGCTGGTTAGGGGCAATCAAGCCAGCAGGGGAGCAGTTAGGGACAATCAGGCTGGCAGGCAGAAGAAGTTAGGGGCAATCAGGCAGGCAGGTCAGTGGTTAGGAGCCAGCATTCTGGATTGTGAGAGGGATTCCGACTGCTGGTTAATCCCTGAGGGGTCATAAATTGGAGAGGATGCAGGCCGGGCTGAGGGACACCCCCTTCCCCACGCACAAATTTTGTGCACCAGGCCACTAAGTTTAAAAATAAACAAGTAAATGCCAGTATAACAGAAATGGAACTGTGAACTCCATATTATTACCAGATTTAGTGGTGCATATTGCAGGATATTTTCCAAATTTAAGGCATCAACTTAGGGAGAAAAACTGTTCATTATATCAGCAAATTATGGTTGGTGAACAAAACTGGCCTGCTGCTCGTTTTTGTAAATAAAGTTTTATGAGAACACAGCCACATCTGTTTTTTGACATGTTGTTTCTGGAGGCTTTTGCTGCAGCAGCAGATCTAGTGGGTTGTGGCAGAGACTTTTGGGCCTGCAAAGTCTAAAATATTTTCTTTCTGCCCTTTATAGAAAAGTTTGCAGGCTCCTGGCTTATGGAGTCATCCAGAATCACAACAATTCATCTGTTTTCGCCTTCTTCTCTGTAAAATAATCAATTCTCATCAGAGGCATCATGACAATGTCAATTTAAATAAAGCTTGCAAATTTCTACACTGAGTAGGAGACAGGCTAGTATTCTTTTGCTCTCTCTCTCTCTGTTTTCCTCTCCCTCTCCTGAGAAACTTATGATGAAGAGCTAAAAGATTCACTGATGACAGTAAATTGGCAAATTAATTAATTTTGCTTCTCTTTGCTTTTCTACACTGAAAAAAATTGTGTTTATTTTGGAATTTTTGGCTGATCAATGCTCAAAAACAAGTAAGCAGAACCATGCCCTGGAACTCAATACTCTGGGAGTTATTTTCATCGAAATAAATGAGGCAGAGAATAATCAGGGTTTACAATGGAGAACAGAAATAATAAGGTACCAACTCAGAGCCCAAGACTACCACAAGGCTGCTATGAAAATGTGAGTTACTTACAGTGAGTGATTAACCTCCCTTGGAATTTTTCACCTTCTCTGTGAAATAATAACTTTTCATCAAAGGTGTCATGATAATGTCAATTTAAACAAAGCTTGAAACTTTCTATACTGAGTGGGAGATGGATTTGTATTCTCTTGCTCCTTTCTTTTTTTTTTTTTTTTTTACCTTTTGAGAAGCTCATGATAAAGAGCTAAAATAAAAAGGGAGCCCGCTGTATGGGAGAACATATTTGCCAATGAGACATTTGATAAGGGGCTAATTTCCAAAAAATATAAAGAATGTATACAACTCAACACCAGATGACAAACAACCCAGTTTAAAAATGGGCAAAGGACCTGAGTAGACACTTCTCCAAAGAGGACATGCTGATGGCCCAGAGACATGAAAAGATGCTTAACATCACTAATCTCCAGAGAAGTGTAAATTAAAACCACAGTCAGACATCATCTCACACCTGGCAGAATGGCTACCATCAATACATCAACAAACAAGTGCTGGTGAGGGCGTGGAGAAAAGGGAGCCCTTGTGCACCGCTGGTGGGTATGCAGACTGTGGCAGCCACTGTGGAGAACAGTGTGGAGGCTCCTCAAAAAATTAAAAACGGAACTTCCATTTGCCCTAGTGATCCCACTTCTGGAATCCTAAAACATCAATCAGAAAGAATATATGTACCCCTCTGTTCATAGCAGTGTTTGAAAACAGCCCAAGTGCCCATCGGTAGATGAGTGGATAAAAAAGCTGTGATACATCTACACAATGGAACAGGATGCGGTTGGAAAAAGGAAGGACCGATTACGCTTTGAGACAGTATGGAGGGACCCGGAGATGACTATGCTAAGTGAAATAAGCCAGTCAGAGAACAATAAATACCATTCACTTATGTGTGGAATAGAATGAACAAAATAAACTGATGAACAAAATCGGTCCAGAAGCATGGACACAGGGAACAGATTGACAGATCTCAGAGGGGGACGAGGGGACTGGATGAAAGAAGGAGAATTCACTCCCAATAACATATATGCATACCCCATAGCCTAGGATAAGAGTGTGGTGATGGCTGGAGGGAAACAGGATGGGGCCTGGTGGAGATGGGCAAAGGAGGAGAATGGAACTATCTGTAATAGTGTCGATAATAAAAATAAAGAAAACAAAGAACTAATATGTTAATTCTACATGTGCATGGTGGTTTCTGAACTTGAAATGCGATTGTAAATAAGTATACAATAAATGCTCTATGAAATATAAGATAGTGATTGCAAAGGGTAAGATGAAAATAATTTTAATGATTGAAAGGTAATTTTTCAAAAAGAGATCAAATGAATTGCTTGGAGCATCTCAGTAGGTGGTAGAATGCTCTAGAATGCACCATTGTCCTGGGCAAGATGACCACCAGGGGGCGCCTCATTTCTAAGTTTTCCCCAGGGGTTGTTCCAAAGTTCTTAAGATTCCTGGATTCAGGATCTGACTCAGAATCCTTAGAGAGACCCTGGAACTGATGGACTAACTGTGGGCTCTCATCCCTCGCAAGCCTGGGTCACAGATGTCCCCGTGGGTCCCTGAAGTACCTTGGGATAGTTATGGCCCCAGACTTGTGACTCTGCCTTATAACCAACATAGCCTTCAAGCTACACAGCTTTTGAAAACCTGTGGTCAAGTGGTGTCCGGGTCTTTTTCATGTGAGTTGCCCTTCGTATTCATTCCCTGAGGAGCTGCAAGTGGGACATGGAAGAACTTACTTGGAGTTCTGGGGACCTGGGCTCGCGTGGCTGCAATACGTGCAGAATGTGGCTGTGAGCAAATCACGTGGGCTCCTGGGGCCTCCGCTGTCCTGTTTGCTACCTTGAGGACTGCATGGCGATGAGACAAGATGATGGCTCTCCGCTGTCCAGCACATGTTGGCACTTCACACCACGTACCAAGCTGCTGCTATCCTCTCATTGTACTGGAAAAATATCCAGTCTTTACACTCACTCCTGTGACATGTCTTCTTCATTTTGGCCCTCCTTCCAGCTGTGAAAGATCTGACCCTCGGTGGCTTGGTTCTGAGACATTCTCACCCTGCTCTGCCTGTTTCCTCTCTGCTTCTCGCCCCACTGCTGCCTGGAGGTGCTGTGCAGGCTTCGGGGACTGGCTTTGTCTGCAGCAGTAATGCATCTCTCTCCTCCCACCTGGGCCAGTCGGCTTTGGAGTACACTCCGAGCGTTCTTTGTTGACTGCAGAACAGTAGATACATGTTCCATTTTCATTTATTTGTTATTATTATAAATAATTCTTTATTGTTGAAGGAATTACATGTGTCCCTTCCGCCCCACCCCCCACAGACGCCATCCAGTCTGTGCCCCAATCCAATCCATCACTGCCCCATAAATCCATGGCCTCACCTGTGTCCGTGGGTCATTCCTATGTGCACACAAGGTCTTTGGTTGATTACCACCCACCCACCAACCCTCCCACACTTTTCCTCTGATTTTCCAACTCTGTTCCATGCTTCCGTGTCTCTGGGTCCACTCCATTCATCAGTTTATTTTGTTACTTAGATTCCCCATTTGAGTGAGATCATGTGATATTTTTCTTTCTCTGACTGATTTATTTCACTTAGCATCATACTCTCCAGGTCCCTGCATGCTGTTTCAAAGAGTAAGAAAGTCTTCTTTTTTACTGCTGCATAGCAATAAATTCCATGGTGTAATTATACCACAGCTTTTTATCCACTCATTTACTGATAGGCACTTGGGCTGTTTTCAGATCTTAGCTATCTTAAATTGTGCTGCTATGAACATAGGGGTGCACACATTTTTTTTTTCCTTATGATTGGTGCTTTGAGTTTCTTAAGATATATTCCTAGAAGTGGGATCACTGGATCAAATGGTAGTTTCATATTTCATTTTTTGAGGAAACTCTATACTATTGTACTTTTCATAATGGTTGCACTAGTCTGCATTCCTACTAGCAGTGTGCTAGGGTTCCCTTTTCTCTACATCCTCACCAGCACTTGTCATTTGTTGATTTGTTGATGGTAGCCATTGTGACAGGTGTGAGATGATGATACCTCATTGTTGTTTTAATTTCCATGTCTCTGATGATCAGTGACTTTGAGCATTTTTTCATATGTCCCTGGGCCATCACTATGTTCTTTTTAGAGAAGTATCTATTTAGGTCCTTTGCCCATTTTTAATTAGCTTGCTTGTCTTCCTTCTATTAAGTTGTCTGAGTTCCTCATATATTTTGGATATTAACCCTTTATCAGATGTATCATTGTAAAATATGTTCTACCAAGTAGTGGGCTCCCTTTATGTTTTGTTGATGGTTTCTTTTTCTGTGCAGGAGCTTTTTATTTTGATGCAGTCCCATCTCCTCAGTTTCCTTTGCCCTAGGAGTTATATCCATAAACATATTGCTACTAGAGCTGTCTGAAATTTTGCTGCCTATGATTTCTTTTAGAATTATTATGGTTTCACAACTTACTTTTAAGTATTTTATCCATTTTGAGTTTATTTTTGTGTATGGTGTAAGTTGGTAGTTAGTTATATATTTTTTTGCATGTATCTGTCCAATTTTATCAACACCATTTATTATTTTTTATTTTAAAATATATTTTTATTGATTTTTTACAGAGAGGAAGGGAGAGAGATAGAGAGTTAGAAACATCGATGAGAGAGAGAGTCATCGATCAGCTGCCTCTTGCACACCCCCCACCGGGGACGTGCCTGCCACCAAGGTACATGCCCTTGACCGGAATCGAACCCGGGAGCCTTCAGTCCGTAGGCTGACGCTCTATCCACTGAGCCAAACTGGTTTTGGCAACACCATTTATTGAAGAGACTGTCTTGACTCCACTGCCTCCTCTTTCAAATATTAATTGAGCATAATGGCTTGGGTCAATTTCTGGGGTCTCTGTTCTGTTCCATTGATCTATATGCCCGTTCTTTTGCCAGTACCAGGCTGCTTTGATTACAGTGGCTTTGTAGTACAACTTAAAATCTGGTATTGTGATTCCTCCAACTTTGTTATTCTTTCTCAAGATTGCTGAGGCTATTCTGGATCTTTTTTGGTTCCATATAAAATTTTGTATTATTTATTCTATCTCTGTGAAATATGTGGTTGGTGTTTTAATAGGGATTATGTTGAATCTGTAGATTTTCTTAGGTTAGTATAAACATTTGAATGATGTTGAACCTACCAATCTGTAAACATGGTACATTTTCCCACTTATTTCTTCTTCTATTTCTTTTTGCAATGTCCTGTAGTGTTTTGAATACAGGTCTTTTATTTCCTTGGTTAAGTTTATTCCCAAGTATTTTAATTTTGTGTTTCAATGGTAAATAGGATTGCTTCTTTAGTTTCTTTTTCTGAGAATTCATTATTGGTGTTTAAAAAAAGCCATCAATTTCTGGGAGTTTATTTTGTTTCCTGCTACATTGCCAAATTCACTTATTATATCTAGAAGATTTTTGGTGGACTCTTTAGAATTTTTTATCTACAATATTATATCATCTGTGAATAATGAGAGTTTTGCTTCTTCCTTTCCAATTTGGATGCCTGTCATTTCTTTTTGTTTGATTGCTGTGGCTAGGACTTCCAGTGCTATGTTGAATAAGAGTGATGAAAGTGGACATCCCTGTCTCATTCCTGTTCTTTGGGGAAAT
This sequence comes from Pipistrellus kuhlii, assembly GCF_014108245.1. NCBI lineage: Eukaryota > Metazoa > Chordata > Mammalia > Chiroptera > Vespertilionidae > Pipistrellus > Pipistrellus kuhlii. Next base: position 1,341,625 of record NW_023425566.1, read on the forward strand.
GTTCCTGTTCTAATTTTTCCAATTGAGTATAATATTGGCTGTAGGTTTGTCATGCATGGGCTTTATCATATTGAAATATGCTCCCTTTATTCCCACTTTGCTTAGAGTTTTTATTAAAAAAAAAGGCAGTTGGATTTTGTCCAATGCTTTTCTAAATCTATTGATATGGTCATATGTGTTTTTTCTTTTAATTTGTTAATGTTATGTATCACGTTTATTGATTTGTAAATATTGTACCAGCCTTGCATCCCCGGAATAAATCCCACTTGGTCATGGTGTATTATCTTTGTAATATATTGTGGATCTGATGTGCTAATATTTTGTTGAGGCTTTTAGCATCTATGTTCATCTGGGATGTTGGCCTGTCATTCTCTTTCTTTGTAGTGTCTTTGTCTGGTTTTGGAAGTAGGATAATGCTGGCCTCATAAAAGAAGTTGATAGTAGTTTTTCCCTCTTGGAGTTTTGAAATAGTTTGAGGAGGATAGATAGTTCTTTGAATATTTGGTAAAACTCCCAGGCTTTTATTTGCCGGTTGTTATTGGCCTAGTCAAGTTTTCTGATTCAGTTTTGGGAGATTACATTTTTCTAGGAATTTGTCCATTTTATTTGCATTGTCCAGCTTGCTGGCATATAGTTGTTCATAGGATTTCCTTACAATCCTTTGCATTTCTGTGGTGTCAGTGATTACTTCTCTGTTTTTGTTTCTGATTTTATTTATTTGGGTCCTCTCTCGTTGTTTTTTGATGAGTATGGCCAATGGTTCATCAATTTTGTTTATCTTTCAAAGAAATAGCTATTGGATTCTTTGATTTTATTTTTTTTTAGTCTGTATGCCATTTATTTCTGCTCTAATCTTTATTGTCGCCTTCCTTCTAACTTACTATTTTTTTTCTTTTTTTCTTTTATGTTCTCTTTCTAGTTCTTTAAGCTGTGAGGTTAAATAGTTTATTATTGTTTTTCCTTGTTTTTCTGAGGTGTTCCTGTAATGTATGAACTTCCCTCTCAGGACTGATTTTGCTGTGTTCTAGAGATTTTGGGTTGTTGTGTGTTAATTTTAATTTGTTTTCAGGAAGGTTTTGATTTCTTTCTTGATCTCATTGGTAACCTATTCATTGTTTAACAACATGCTATTTAGACTCCATCTGGCTAAAAGTTTTGGGGTGTTTTTACTGTAGTTGATTTCTAATTTCATTCCACTGTGATCAGAGAAAATGCTTCATATGATTTCAATCTTATGAACTTGTAGAGACTTGTTTTGTGTCCTAACATGTGGTCCATCTTTGTGAATGACTCATGTGCACTTGAGAAGAATGTATATTTTGCAGTTTTGGTGTGAAATGTTTTATTAATTAAATCCATCTAATGCAGCGTGTCCTTTAGAGTCACTGTTTCCTTGTTAAGCTTTTTTTTTCTTTCTTTCTTTTTTTTTCTTTTTTCTGGAAGATCTATCCAGTGAAGTCAGCAGCATGTTAAAATTCCCTACTATGACTGTATTGCTGTTGATCTCTGCCTTAAAGTCCTCTAGAAGTTTTAAAATATATTTTGGCGCTCTTATGTTGGAGATATATATATATATATATATATATATATATATATATATATATATATATATGTAAATATGTAAATATATACACATATTTACCAGGGTTATGTATCCTCTTGTTGGATTGATCGCTTTAGTATTATTTAGTGACTTTTGTTGTCTCTTGTGATGGTCTTCATTTTGCAATCTATTTTGTCAGATAGGAGTGTTGCTGCTCCAGCTTTTTTTCCTTTTCAATTTGCATGGAAAACTTTTTTTTCTATCCCTTCACTGTCATTCTCTGTGTGTCATTTGTTCTGAGGTGGGTCTCTTGTAGATAGCATATAGTTGGGTCAAGTTTTTGTATCCATTCAGCTACTCTGTGCCTTTTGATTGGAGCATTAACTTACTGCTTTTTACAGCCAGATGTTATGTGAGTACCCTTCTCAGTTGTGGTGCTCTGTGCTGGGGGGGGGAGGGGGGGAGGGGGGGGGGGGGGAAGGGACTCAGCTTGGGGGTTATATCCCAGGGTTCTCAGTGGTACCCCACCCCCGACAGCTGAGATGTTTCTCCAGAACTTCAGTTGCTGTCTGTGGGAGCCATTAGCTCTTTCTCACCTCCGTCCCTCCTACCATTCTCCATGTGTCTCCACTTTCTGTCCTCGGTTATCAAGGTTCTCTCCAGCGAGTCTTGTATTGATTATTTAGGAAGTTTTTCTGTATCGTAATACCAGTTTGGTCCTGGGAACATGTCCGTGCAGCATCCACTTACTCTGCCGCCATGTTTAATCTCTTGTGTTTGTCTATTTTTAACATACTCTTCCCTGGCACCCTGCTGAGTGGGAAACACCTTTTTTGGGCTGAGTAGACTTGGAGTGCCATCTGGGAGCGTCAGGACTCAGGTCCCCACCTGGTGGCCCAGCGGGTAGGACTGCAGGTGAATCCCCATGAGGCACAGCCCATCTGATTACTAGTATGGCTCATGTGACTTAAAAACACACAGGACACAAGCTGAGACAGTTCTTTCCTGATGTTCTTCTCTAAAAGCCAGGCAGTACCAATGCTTTTTGGGTTTCTCAAAAACATAGGAAAATTATCTACAAAACAAAGCTGGAATATGCACACTAGTATGAACTTGCTTTGACCACTTTCGGACATCTTTCCTCCACCGCAGGGCTCCCTGTTCAGGGGAGTTGTCCAGCTCCTGGAACTCTCAGAGGCATCCTGTGACACGCCCACTGTCCCAGGGAGGGGCTTCTGTCATTATTTGCACGCTTGCTTGAACTCCATTGAATAGGTCTGGTGTTTTGAAACTCAGAGAGCCTGACTCAAGTAGAATTGATACAAAGAGGAAAGTTTTAGAGAACAGACTAGAGAAGAAATGTGGATGCTTCTAAGGCTAGTGGGACACCCAGTTGGGTAGATGATGGGGAGAATTCCTTCCAAATTTTATGTTGAGAAGGTAGTGTTCTGTGCAGGGAAAACAATTCATAGAAGCAATGCCTTGAGACAAGCCAGGAGCTTTCACATGGTCTCTGAGGGGCCAAGATCGAATGAGCTGCCAGGACACTTCGATTCTGCTGGTGCTCATCATTTACCACCTGGTGTTGAGATAACTGTGTGCATGTTTGTCATCCCCATTAGACTGTCACCTTGTCATGGGTGGGGGCCAGCTTACTTGGTTTTGTTTCCCTAATGTCTATGTGGTACCTGAATAGAGCTCACTCAGAGGACATCAGGGAATGCCATATACCTGGGAGAGGCTGGCTCAGTTCAAAAACCCTAAATGCTCAGTTATAGCTTTTGTGGGTTCTTGACATGTTCTCAACCCTTGCTTAACATCCCTACTCCCTCATAAGATACTTTGATGTAGCCCTAACTAGTTTGGCTCAGTGGATAGAGCATCGGCTTGTGGACTCAAGAGTCCCAGGTTCGATTCCAGTCAAGGGCATGTACCTTGGTTGCAGGCACATACCCAGTAGCGGGTGTGTAGGAGTCTGCTGATCGATGTTTCTCTCTCATCGATGTTTCTAACTCTCCATCCGTCTTCCTTCCTCTTTGTAAAAAATAAAAAATATATATATATATATATATTTTAAAAAGATACCTTGATGTAAATGACATTCCTAGCATCTATGAACTAGGTCAGTGGATATTTAGTGCTGAAGCTAAAATGTTAAGTTAATAAAGAAAAAGTTATTCCTGAACAACTCAATACAAAGTATATTACCATTGAATTGGATACAGGGCCAGAAAAAGTGCCGAAAAGGACTTTGTGATGATGGTTTGTGAAGCTGGAATATGAGTCAAGGCTACATTATTTGTCTGGCCTCCAGTTCTTCCTTTTCTTTCTTTATTTCTTCCCCAATTTTAACTGTAGATTAGATAAGAGTATTATATCAATTTAAAATTTCCGGAAAATGATGTGTATCATCATTATATTAGAAAATGTCCTTTTCTGTATTAGAGAATGGGCCTGAGGTATTTGGGAATAGAGGGACATGATGCATGCAATTTTATCTCAAATGGTTCAGACGCAGAGAGAATGACAAAGCAAGTGCGGCAGAACACTAGCCAGGGTGAACTTGGGGACTCTTTGTACTGCTCTTGCAACTTGTATGTAGGTTTAAAATTATTCCCAAAGAAAAGTTAACAAAAAGGGAGTAATTTCTACTATCATTAGCCTTTTCTTAGAAGCATTGTGAATAAAGGCACGGGCCGCAGACAGCCATGACGTGCCAGCTGTGGCAACACCTGATTACTCACTGACCTCTCCTCTTCCCTCTCTTTCATTCCCCACATTCTAACTTCCTCCCTTGTTACTGCTCCCAAACTGTCACACCGATCTCTTTGGGAACTTGTGATTCAGGGTAAGAGTAAAAGGAAAACCTTATATGAGGCTCACTATGGCCGGCCCTGCTCTGGGCACGTCATATATAATTGCTAATTTAAACTTCTCAAGTCCTAGAGGTAGATATTATTATCTGTCTTAGTCTGTTAACACTAAGTGAACAGGGCGGCTTGTAAACAACAGTTGTTGATTTCTCACAGGTTTAGAGGCACCAGCATGGCTGCATTCAGCCAAAGTCCTCTCCTGGATGCAGACTGCTGGTGTCTCACTGTGCCCTCACCTTGTGGAAGGGGACAAGGGAGCTCTCTGGGGCCTCTTTTAGAAGGGCACTAATCCCATTCACGAGGGCTCCACCCTCATGATCTACTCACTCATGACCTTCCTCCTAATACCATCATCTCGGGGGAAGGTGTGAACGTGTGAATTTGGGGGAGACACAAACATTCAGACCTTAGCATCATTAGTCCATTTTACAGAAAGAAACTGAGGCAGAGAGACATTAAGGAATTGCCTCTTTTTCTGAGTTCTGGTGCCAGGACTGAAGCCCAGGGCCTGGGCACTCACCCACTGCACTTCCGGTCCCTGTTCTTAGGCCAGTGCTTGGTCCAGGCTGGCTTTCATCACCCTTGCAGGAGACAGAGGGGCACTTGAAGGTCTGCCCAATGGCCCAGGACTGTGCTGCCCAACACCTGTGGCTATGGAGCCCTGGAAATGTGGGCAGTGAAAATGATGTGTGTTTTAAGTGTAATAGTTGAAGATGTAACACACATACACACACAGACACAATAATATAAAATATCCTCGTAATTTTAAAATTATTGATATATTTAGAGTGGCCTCAATACAATATTAAAATTAATTTCACATTTACATTTTCACTTAAAAAGGTATTTCCTAGAAAACCTAAAATTCTATATGCATCTTGCATTGAACGTCTATTGCTCCACATTGGCCTAGGGGCTGGAGAGAGAGTCTGAGCCCAGAGCTTCCATGGGAATAGACGTATCTGACCAGCTTGGAGGAGAGGGGAGGAGAGTTGGAGGCGGCTTGGCGGTGGGAGACCCCAGGTTTTGTACAGGTGCCTCATACTTCGCCTCTCTCAGCCAGACAGTAAGGGCCACAGAGGGAGGAGGATGTGTAGAACCTTTCAATTTTCACTATAATTCTCCAAATTTTGGGTGAGCAGCCATGGGCCAGGCACAGCCTGCCATCAGAGGTTGAAGGGAATGCGCTGGCCACTTGTTGCCCATCTCCCCTGTGCCCAGGAAGGCTTCTTCCATCTTCAGAGGAAGTCCCGCCCTCAAAGTAAGGCCCCACTCGTTAGCTCTCTGCATCTGCACAGCTCCTGCCTCCTGCGGATTTTTTTTTTTTTTTTCCTGGAAGCCCTGATGTTCCAGGTTTGCTTCAGAGATAATAGGCTTGTCTGATAGTGTGTCTTCCTCCCCCACAGCCAAGGGCTAGAGGGTGGGACTCCCAGGGCCACGTGGCTCTGCCCTGTGAACACCTCCAGACCTGTCTCCACAACTGTCCAGCCTCAGAGAGTCCCTCCACCACTCCATCGGCCAGCTCCCCGCACCCCATTATCCTGTTCTCTCCATCTCCTCCCATCTGCACGTGCAGTCAGGCACCAGGTTTGTGGGCCCTGCCTTTCAGATTCACCTGGAATCTCTCCAGGTGTTGTCTCCACCTGATGCCCTGAGAGGGTCCTTCCACTGGGACCTGCGTGCCAGCTTCCACATGCTGTGCTCTTGCGGGTGTTTTCCCCGCATGACAATGTTTCTGCAAAAAAGCCCCAGCTCCTATGCATGGCAGCCTCTATCAATTGGATTCTTCCTGATGCTTTGGGTCTCACTGTTCACGCTATTTCCTCTTCCATTTTACAGTCCAGCTATACAGGTACTTCTTGATTTTTTGCCTGGAATTCACTCTCCATCAACACTACCTCTACACCTCACCTCACCATCTCCACCCCAAACATTTTGCTGGGAAGCTGATTCTCTCATCAGGTCTCAGTTTACGATCTTTACTGACTCTTTCTATTTTCCCTCATGGAAGCACTTTGCACCCTGCTTTTCATGCTGATTTTAAGAGTGGACTGCTCTGGACTTCCATTTAGATCTCCACTAGGGGCCCAGTGCATGAATTCGTACACCTTGAAACTGTGGGTCACAAGGCTGTGGTGGGCATAGGGCACCCCCTCCTGGCCCCTTTGACCATGGCCCTGAGCCCCTATTTGCCAGCAGCCCTACTCCTGCCACTGTTGCTCCCACATGCTGATGGTGCCAGAGCAATTGGGGCCGGTGCCAGCAGCGGGTGCGAGTGGTGCTGGTGCCATCAGTGGGTGGGAGTGGTGGCTGCTGCCTTGATTGCCCCTCAGGAGCAGGGGGAGGTAGAGAAGCCCTCAGGGGTGATCAGGACTCACAGCCACTGCTCTAACCTGCTGATGGCACCGAGTGATCAGGACCGATGCTGGGCACTGGCAGTAGGTACGAGTGGGGTCAGTGCTGGCAGTGGGTGCAAGTGGTGGCTCTGATGCCATCAGCGTGTACGAGTGGGCTGGAGCCAGCAGCAGGTGTGAATTGTGAATGCCAGGTGGGACCATGGTGCACAGGAGCAAAGAATTTTCAGTAACCACCAGAGCTTGCCCCAATGGCAGCAACTGGTGCCTTGCCTTGGTCTAGCACCTCTGCTCACCTGCTCCACCATCCCACTGCTGCCAATGCCCTCCATGTTCTATGAACGCCCCCTGGTGGTCAGTGCACATCACAGCAACCAGTTGTTTGGTTGGTTGTTTTGGTTGTTCCACCATTCGGTCTATTTGCATATTAGCTTTTTATTATATAGGATTACTAGATGTGCCAAGGAGATAGCTGCCCAGTAAGTTTTTGTTACATAAATGAGTGGATTCAACACATCTTACTATTGCCAGAGGGCAGCTAACTTCCAGGGCAATAAGACTACCTAGCTATAGACATGCTTATACAAAAGTAAAACTCGCCAGGTCATGAACATCAGCTCTGTAGAATCCAAATTCCTTCCTTTTTGGCCAGCTGATGGAATGTTCATCTCTCCAGGCCCCAGGTGACTCCCTGCTCCTCTTTTTGGTTGTTGTTTTGAGTGGCTGGGCTAAGAGTGTGTCAGTGCAGGTGCGACTCAGGAGAAATTGGATAGAAATTATTTCTACTTAGCTGTGGAAAGTGAAGTAACTTTTCAAAACTGTTAACTACTTGATACTTTTAATCAGCTTACTCTTTCTAAGTATTGCTCCCATATTAAATTTGAGTCAATTGGGGACCCAAAATATCCTTCTGAATAATTGGATGCTGCTGTGAAATGTGTTCTCAAGGAGCCCTTTGTAAGTTTCCATGAGCTTCTATTATCCCAAGTCATATGAAGGCGGTAATCCATCAGAGTTACCCCATGTGCACAAGGAAGGCCTGCTTAGAATCTAATTTTATCTCTAACTCTATAAACAACCAAGTGGCACCATTTATTATTTTACATAAATCAATCCTGAGACCAAATTCTCCTTGAAATGTGTCCTTCAATCTTCTCCAATCCTGCTTGAAAAGCCTCCATCGTTTGAAACAATCCTGTGGCCTCTGCATTTGGGGAGGGAGAGAGGGACCAAGGAGAGGAGAGGGGAGGGAAGAGGAAACCCCTCAACAGCACCACTGTCCAGCAAGGCTTTGTTCCCAAGGCCAGAACATCTGGATGAAAAGCAAAAATCAATTCAATAGCGGGCCCATTCTCAACTGGGCCAGATGTCTTTTTCTATTCTCATTTAAAATGTCTTTTGGAAAACAGGAAATTATAGTTTTGCATTAATCACTATGAGGGAAACTTATACAGGAATTTACTCTCCAGTGACTTGAGTTGGAGAGTGGCTCGTGTCCATGGGTCCTGAGGAAACGTTAGTGAGAGACCAGGGCCCTGATGAAGATTGATGCTAAATGGGCCATATGCTTCCTGTGGCTCTAATGGAAATATCGCTGTATTTAGCATAATGGCAATATGGAAAGTCCACTTTCTTCTCCCAGCCATATTTATAACTAATGTAATATCATAATATGATTCTCTCTTGTTTATCCCCTTATTTTTTATAGTTACAATTTTAATTTGGTGTTTAAATGTAATTTGGATACTGCCTGGGGCTCTCCAGAGGCCAGGTGGTATCAGTTCTGCAGAAGGCAGCAATTGTAATTTTCACATGGTGTTGGGTGGCGACGAGGGACGTGCCAGGCCTCACGACTGGATATCTGTAAGCTCCTATAATCAACTTCAAAACCATCAGGAGCGAATGAGAAACTGATGAAAATAAATGTTGCTCTCCTTCCAAATTCAGTTACTGGAGCGGAAAATCGACTTGTTATCTTTTCTTGCCATACTTCATAGGATGAAAATCTGGTTGTTGAAAAAATGTAGCAGTAAATAGCCTTTCAGCTCTTTCCGTTCAGCTCTGGGCTAAATTTCTGGGCAGGTGAGTCAACTGTGACACTTTATCCCTCTCTGTCTGGTTTTGGAGGCTGTGCTTGGGACAGATTAGACTCTGGGTGTTGTTGTTCGTCCTTTTCAGTCTAGTGACTTCTCCTCTTCAACTTCCATTCAGACTTAATTTACTTTCCCAGCGTTTGACGTCCTTGGATGACATCAGAAGGAGCAAACTCTGGAGAACTTTGCACTCATATGGTTATAAATGTTTGATTGCTAGATGTTTTTGGTTTGGGTTTAGTTATAAGCTGAGACCAGTTTTGGAAATGAAAAAGAAATCCCAAGGAGATGTCAACAACATAAAAATTAGTTACTTTGCAAACAACAAGTGAGTGCTTCATGTGTACAAGGCCCTGTCCTGGCACTAGATTACAGAGAGGAATAACACAGGCCTCTACCGAATGGGCATGTTTGTAACTATTGTACAAGCTCAAGAGGACTCAGCACTCAATGAATGCCTCTTCTGTGCCAGGCATACTTCTAGGTACTGGGGTGAAAACAGACCTGGTGTTGACATGATCTTCAGTAGCTGATGGGTTAAGGGAAACGAGAGGAGTCAGCAAGACACCAAGGATGCTGTTGCAGGTGGTACAGGGGAGAAGAGGGTAGCCCCAAATAAGAAAATATCTGGGGATAAAGTGTGACAGACAGATACAAAAGATGCTTTGAGGTTGAATGGACAGACCATGGACCTGTTGGATGGAAGGATGAAGGAGAGGGAAGAACCAAGGAAAAGTCCGTATTTGTGGCTCAGATGTTTTCAAGAAGTGAGTGTTTTCGTGTGTGAACTGTTAAGCAGTCTGAACAAACATTACTGACTTGAACAGATGTTAGAAGTTAAAGGGAGTTAGACCTGAAGCCATTGGCTTTCACTCAAGAATTAGAAAAACTAATACTATAGACCAGAGGGACCTCACAGACATAGACAGAACATTCTACCCGACAGGAGCAGGGGTCACCTTCTTCTCAGGTGCACGTGGAACATTCTGCATGATAGAGATTATATGTTGGGCCACAAAGCAAGTCTTCATAAATTTAAGGTGACTGAAATCATATCAAGTATCTTTTCTGATCACAGTGGTCTGAAGCTAGATGTAAATAATAGGAGGAAAAGTGGAAAATGCACAAATACATAAAATTAATGCACTCTTGAACAACCCAAGGGTCAAAGAAGAAATCAAAAGGGAAACCAGGAAGTATCATGAGATAAAAGAGAATGGAACACAATATTCAAAAATGTATGGGATTCAGAAAAGCATTTCTCAGTGGGAGTTTTATAGTGATAAATGCCTACATAGAAAAAAAAAGGAAAAAAAGAAAAAAAGAAAAAAAGAAAAAAAGAGGAAGATCTCAAATAACCTAACTTTATACCTCAAGGAACTAGAAAAAGAACAAATTAAGCCAATGTTAGCAGAAGGAAGGAAATAGTAAGATCAGAGCAGAAATGAATTAAGTAAAGATTATATATATAAAAAAAGAAGAAAATAATAAAACCAGGGGTTGTTTTTTTAAAATTAAAATAAAACTGACAAATGTTTGGCTAGACTAACAAGAAAAAAATAAATAAAATTATAAATAAAAGAGGAGACATCACAATTGATACTATAGAAATACAAAGGACCATATCAGATTACTATGAATGATTATATGCCAACAAATGGGATAATCTGGAAGGAATGGACAAATTTTTAGAAATATACAACCTACCAAGACTAAATTATGAAGAAATAGAAAATCTGAACAGACCATTAATGAAGGAGATTAAGTCAGTAATCAAACCTCTCAACAAGAAAAGCCCAGGACCAGGTGGTTTCATGATGATTCTACCAAACATTTAAAGAAGAATTAATGCCAATCCTTCTCAAACACTTCCAAGAATTGAAGAGGAGGGACCTCTTCTTTAACTCATTTTATGGGGCTAGCATTACCTTGATAACAAAGCCAAACAAGAACACAATGAGGAGATAAAACAACAGGTCAATATCCCTCACGAATAAAGATACAAAATCCATAGAAAAATGCTGGCAAACTGAATTCAATGACACATTGAGACTCACACACTGCAGTCAAGTGGGATTTATTCCTGGGGTGGGATGGATGCATTTGTACATTTCTGCATATTTTGCAGCATCATTCACTGTAGCCAAGACATGGAAACAAACCTGCTAGGTGACTGGATCAAGGAGATGGGGAAGAGAAGGAAATCTTGCTCTTTCTGACATGGTGGTCGGACCTTGAGGGCGCCATGTAAAACCAGTCAGGCCGAGGATAACAAAGCCTGTGTGTTTTCACTTCCATGTGGAATCTAAAATAAGTCACACTCATGGAAACAGGCGATTCATGGTTGCCAGGGGCTGGGGCAGATGGAGAGATGCTAGTTAGGGGGTGCTTCTACTTATGAGTAAGTTCTGGGAAGCTAATATACAAGGAGGGTGACTATAGGTGACAACAGGGTACGCTTGAAAGTTGCTGAGAGAGTAGATCTTAAATGTCTCATCACGCGCACACACGGAAAGGCAACCTTGTGCTGGGTGTGCAGCTAAGCTTATTGTGGTCACCATTCCACAACATGCACATGTCAAATCATCATGTTGTGTACCTCACTCTACACAACATTATCTATCAAGTTCCTCTCAATAAAGCTGGAGAAACCTCGTCCGGCCCAGAGCTCACGCGCATTTGGGCCCGGGCTGCCCTGTTCCTCCTCTTAAAGGGATTGTTTATATTCCAAAGGATGGCAAGATCCTAAGAAGCACAGGTTCTTTCCAAGGGGAGGTGAGTGTCGCCTCCTCCCAGGGTATGATTCCGAGGCTCCTCCCCTGCAGGCCAGATCCCGGACACACAGAGCAGCACCTGGTTCCCGCTGGGCCCCTGAGGGCCTGGGCATGGGACTCTGGGCAGTTACTGCTGTGATGACTCTGATCACTCCTTCGGAAATGGGTTTGCTTCCTGATGAAAAGGGAAAACTCTAGCTACGGAAGATCTTTTAGGTAGCAGGTGAATGCCCATCCCCTCCATGGATAGAGAACTTGGGAGCTGTCAAAGTGACTTCCCTTCGGGATCTTGGTTGAGCCTTCGGGAGTTCAGAGCCAGCACGGCTCTGTTTCAAAGGAGGGAACGGAAAGTAAGACTCTGAGGTAGGGAGGGATTAGCTTGAGGTCAGACTGCGTGTAAATAAACAGCCAGCTGCTTCTAAATCAGGGTCAACTCTGCCTTCCAGGGGACATCTGGCACCAACTAAGGACATTTTTGGCTGTCACAGCCCGGAGAACGGTGACTGGCATTGCGTGGGTTAAGGCCAGAGACGCTGCTCAGTACCCTCCCTTCCACAGGACAGTCCCACAGAGATCAAAGGTGTCTGCGTGGCCAGGTTCTAACCTGCCTCTGGGTCCTCCAGGCCCTGGCTCCATGCATTCCCATCCCTCAGGAATAGCCTCCTCTTTCCTGCACCTTCTGTTCCCTCTTGGTTAAAGGGACACCTACCTGGCTGTCACGCCTATGGGACGTGCCCTCAGCTGTGACTGACCTTTCCGAAGTTTTCTTTAGTGTATCCTCATAAGCCCTGACTTTATGACCATGTCTAACTCAGTCCTATGTTTTCTTCAGGAGCCTGTTATAATTAAATTAGGGGCCCAGCGCATGAATTTGTGCACCTTGAGAGAAACTGTGGGTTGCAAGGCTGCAGTGGGCACAGCACTCTCATTCAACCCCTCCTGCCACAGCCCCTGGTCCCTTGGCTGCTGCTCACGTCCCATGACAGCATGGAGTGAGTGGGGCCAGCACAGCAGTGGGTGTGAGTGGTGGCCGCTGTCCCAATCACCCCTCAGGATCAGGGGGAAGTGGAGAAGCCCTCAGGGGCGATCAGAGGCAGCAGCTGCTGCTCACACCTACTGACGGCACCAAGCAATCAGGGCTAGCACTGGGCGCCGGCAGTGGGAGCAAAGAGTTTTCAGAAACCACCAGAGGCTCACCCCGATGACAGTGACTGGCACGCTGCCTTGGTCTGGCACCCCCACTCACCTGCTCCACCATCCCACTGTGGCGGATGCCCATCATGTCCCCTTGGTGGTCAGCACACGTCATAGCGACTGGTTGTTCCGTTGTTCTGCAGTTCAGTCTATTTGCATATTAGGAATATATATATATATATATATATATATATATATATATATATATATATATATATATATGGGGAAGCTGACCAATAAAACAGCCGCCTGTGCCGAGGAGTGCTGGGAGGAGGGCGGGCCACCCGTGTCTCCCCAGCTCCCTGCAGTGGGCCCCACAGGACACTTTCTTGAGTGGAAAGCCATGGCATCTCCAGTGTTGTCCCTGAGAGCATCTGGTTCTGGTCCCTGCCAGGCTCTGGACTCAGCCTTTGATCCCAACAGGGGAAAGGTGAGTGTCTCTTGGCCCAACCCTGGGCAGCCAGGCTGTGCGCTGAGGAGAGCTCACATTTTTGGAGAGCTGAGCATTCTGCACTAGTGGGCAGCCACGGGCCTTGGACGGCCGCCTTCACAAGCACGCGGGCACTCTGAGCTGGGTCGCCAGGTGAGCTCGCGTGGCAGTTGGCAGAATTCGGATCCCGTTCTTTGCGGTGGCCTTGGGGTCTGATGGCTGCAGCTCACAGAGGAAGGCTACGGTTCCCGGCTGCTACAGGTTGAAGTGTGTCCCCAAAAGATGTCGCAATCTCAGCCCTCAGTACCTGTGACTGTGACCTTCAGAAACAGGCCTGGCAGAGAGGCAAGCTGAGGTCATCAGGATGCGCCTTAATCTGATGCGATTTGAGTTGTAAAAAGGGGAGTTTTGGGCACAGGGACGGACACAGAGACAGTTCTGCTGCTTAAACCGTGCGAGGGACTGGCCACGGCTGCCCTAGCAAACACGTCTGCACATGGCTTCCTGCTCGTGGCTGCTTCTATCGAGGAGAGAGGGGACTTTTTCTCTCCGGTCTGACATGCAGCCCGTCAAGGGCCTGACCTCCCACCATCTTGGCACTATGTATGGGTTAGAAGCAAGTCACAGGTCTCGAGGGGCGAGGGTTGCACAAGGATGGGGCTGCCAGAAGGGGTCATTGGACTGGCCCAGCTCCCCAGGGGCCTGGACCAGGTCAGGCTCTGACAGGACCCCAGCTGAATGCCCCCTGCCGTCTCCAGCCCAGAGCGGGCGGGGAAGTGGTATAGACGTTTCCGTCAGACTTAGATTGATTCTGTTTAGGGAGATACCTGACTTTTCAGTGTACAAGGACTCCCCTTTTAAGGGAATAACGGGGACAATGGAGCATTGAGGGCATTTTTGGGGTCTATATTTGGCAAAATAAAAGTTGGAAGCTCTATATCATTCCCCCTAAATAAAGAACGCGTTTGACAGCAGCCTGTAAATTCATCGTCTGAGAACCCCTGGCCTCAAGCGCCAGAGGACGGCCGTAGGCAGAGCTCCTGTCCCCGGGGCTGGGACTCTGCCTCTGCCCTGAGCCAGGCTGAGGTCGGTCTCGTTATGTTGAACTAGCCAGCCCCCGGTGACTCTTCTCCTGGTTTTGAGAGTGACTGCTGACCCGGCTGCCGGGAGCTGTCTCCACACAACCCTGACTTAGTCCCCACGGCTGAGCCGAGGCACGCTGCTCTCTGAGACACTGCTCTCACAAACACCTTCCCTCACTCCACGGTCCTGCCCTCGGTCAGTGCCCTGGGATAACCGTCTCTAAGTTCAGGGCTTGGAAAAAGTTTGCTTTTCTTGGCAAACGTGTACATATATTTTTCTTCTTTAGACAATGAGCTTGGTGACAATGAGGACTGTGTTTCTCTTTTTGCCTTGGTTTCCAGGAAGCTTAGAGAAAGTTGTGTGTGTGTTTAATTGGTATAGTTTTCCACAGCTGAGGTTGTACTTGACCCCCTGCTCGCTGCCCTCACCCCCCCTCCTATTCTCTCAGGCTTCTCTTCAAAGTCTTATGGGCTGATGGTATCTGTGCTTCTAATCGTAAGTCAGCTTCAATCTTTTTGGGAAGAATATGGTTATAAATAGTCATCACGTTTCTCAGACTTGCTATAAGGATTGATGAGTTATGTATGAGAGAATGTTCCATAAACAGTGAGTGGCTATGAAAAAACACACACACACACACACACACACACACACACACACGTGTGCACGTACCAAACACATATAACTTTATATTCAATATAATGGAACAGTAAAAAGGGACTTGAACAAAAGTAGTAGGAAGCTTTGCCAATTTCACACATGGAATGTACCAGATTTTCATCGTTTTGCAGTAGTGGTTCTCAGTAGGTCTTCATCTGTAGACACATCCTTTCTCTCCGAACGAGCACCAGACTTGTCTGCCTCCACAAGGCTCCAGCTCTCACTGGGTTTGGGCTCTCCAGCAGTGGACCCTGAGGTAAGGATTTGAGTGTAAGTAGCTGATTTGGCAACTGGGGGTGTGAGTGGGTGCAGTGGGCTGAATTTTGTTCCCCAATTATGTCCACATCCTAACCCCAAGGTCCTATGAAGGTGACCTTCTTTCCAAGTGAGTTCATTTCATTGCAGATATAACTAAGCTAAGGGTCTCCGAATGGGAGCATTTTGGATTTAAGGTCTGTCCTAAATTCAAAGAGAGATGTTCTTATGGGAGGAGAGGGGGACACGATGCCAGGACACAGGGAAGAAGACCAGTGACGGTGGAGGCAGAGATTGCAGTGATGTGGCCACAAGCCAAGGATGCCAGGGCCACCAGAGCCTCTGGACACCTGGATTGGACTCCTGCCTCCGGACCTGGAGAGAATGAGCTTGTGTTGTCTGAAGGCCCCTGTCTGTAGGCATTCGTGCAGCATCCCAGCACACTCAGCAGGGTTTGAGGCAGGGAAGGAAAACAGCCTTAGTGCGTGCTGTCAGCTGGTTACCACCACCAGCAGGTGGCTCTCAGCCCCACGGGGGAGCTCAGGGAGTCTGGGGACATGCTCCTTGAAGTTGTGCTGCCCCAGGGGCAGAGGCCATGGGTGTTTATGTGCCCCTCCCATCAGTGCTGGTGGCAGGGCATTTGTGGCCCCCAAAAAATCTCTGATGAAGAAATGCAGGGGCTGAAGGTGGGGGTGGGCTGGGGTGCACTGAGCAACCCCACTGCAGGGAGGGGACGGGTCAGTGATGCCTGCCTTACTCCGCTGCCTGGTCACCAACCGGATGTTGGACTCTCGTCCCTCCATCCACTCTGCATCATGTCGGTCTTAAGACTTTGTTCTGGGCTCTCTCTGATCGGGACGTACTTGCTCACCATGGCCCCAGCTCGGCCCAGTCTGTGTGGCGTGTGTCAGGTAAGGACAGAGTTGACTGCAGGGCACAGCAAACCACACAGGAGCAGCACGGTGGGGGCTGCCAGACATTGCGAGGTGGGTGGCTGGTCAAGGGCCCAGGGGTTGCAGCAGGCATGACCCCTCAGTCAGGCCTCTCCCCACAGCTTCTGGAGGCTGTGGCCACCCTTGATGCCCTGGCCTGGCCCCGGGCCGCCTCACTCCAGTCTCTGCCCCCACGGTCAATGGCCCACCTCCCCGTCTGCCCGGTCTCTGTCTCTCCTCTTCCTACTGGGACATCAGCCAGAAGGACGGAGGGCCTCCTCCTCCAGGATGACCTGCTCTGAGCTCCTTCCATCTGCAATGACCCTGTTTCCAAAGAAGGTCACATTCAAAGGGTCAGGGAGGACACCGAGTCTGGAGGGACACTGTCCAACCAAGTGCAGGGTCAAGGCTCTCAGGTAGGGAATCAGCTGCCTCTCCATGGGGCTTCAGCCAAACTGCCCCTTCCTCCAGGACACTGGCTCTGACCCCAAACCAAGTCAGCTTCCCTTGTCTGAGCCCCGTGCCTTGTCTGCCCTCCCGGGCACGCTGGCCCCCCTGTCCCCGCCCACTGACTGTCTGAGCCCCTCCGGGGTCAGAGGGCAGAGCTGCCATCCTCTCCTGACCCTCATCCCGGGGGTGGCCTCGGGCACTGCTGCTTGTCTCTGGGTTTAAGACGCAGAGAGGCCACGCTCTCTCTCCAATGGGCCCTCCATCACTTCTTTTCTTGCCCAACAGGAAGTGCAGAGGTGGGCGAAGCCCGGGCCCAGGGAGCCAGGCTGTGGCTCTGCCTGTGCCCATGTCCACGTGTGAGCCTCGGCCTCGGGTGAGGAGCAGGAAGGCGGCCTCAGGGCCAGACACACCTTTTCTCCGGGGGCCATTTCCCAGACTCCCTGCTGGGTCAGGCTGCCACACTCCCGGGGTCAGCCAGTGGCCGGCACGGCTTGGATTCCTCCTTTAGGGGTGACCATGTATTGGGGGACCGGTTCACCGAGGGGATGAATACGCTCTGTTCTCCTCACCTCTCTGCCCGGGCCCGGGGCTGCGCTCAGGCGCGGCCTTCTGATGGGCACTCTGACAGCTCCCACACTGGCTCGGGCCGGGCCCTCTGCGGGGTCAGGCGCAGCCCTGGGAGCATGCTTCCTCCGGCCTGGGCCAGCTTCTCCCAGAACCTCGCCTGTGTGCCAGCTCCGCGGGGGTCAGCCGAGGGGACGCCTTGGGATCTTTCTGGGCAGGAACCAGCTTCTTTCTTGGAAAGTTCTGTGTTCCTGAGACAGGCTCCCTGAGGTCAGGTGGGGGTGAACTCCCCCTTCCTCCCCCCGCAGGTCTGAAGGAGAGTGGCTCGCCTGGAGGCCAGTCCAGGGCAGACAGCTGCCCTCCTTAGCTCAGGATTTTGGCTCTGGCTGGTTAGCAGGGGGGGTGAGGGGGAGACTGGAGGTGACGGGTGACTTTTGCAGCCCAGAAACCCTGGGGCAAGGTCAATCTTAGTTTAGAAGCACTGAAGCCAGAATGAGGGAAGTGTGGCCTCTGGTGGTGTTTCGACTTCCAAGGGGAGAGCAGGTGAATGCCCCTCTTCCGGGAAAACCCACCACCAGCTCCCACAGGGCTGCCACCCGAGCCTCCATCCTCCGCCTCGGCTGCCGGCTGTGAGGTGCCTGCCCTTCCCCTCTTAGAGCAACTTCCTCCTTCACATGGGGCCTCTGGGTTTGGGGTGAAATATTCAAACACTAGGAAAAAGATGGTAGGTGTAGGTGAATTTGCCAAGCCGAGGACATGGAGCAGCTGAACGTAGGACAGGCTGTTCTACGGGAAATCAAAGACCAAGAGGATAGAAGCATTAGCATTGGGGCAACAACAACAAAAACAATGACTCCCTGGATCGAAACAGGTCCATAAGCCGGGGTGACACTGAACCACCAGCCGCTCACTCTGGAAGGTGGTCTGGGCACCGACTGATTCTGAAAAGCGATAAACAAAGGAAGAGAAAGAAGCATTGCTATGGTCCTTCTTGTACCGACTGCATTTCGTGGTCGCCAAATGTTGACGAGGGACAGGTCTTTCCAGAAGACTTTTCTTAATAAATGGAGAAGGAAGAGCAGAGTTAGAGTGTACCGTTTTTGCTCTCTCCGGTGGAATATGGGTCTAAGGCAGCAATCTCCACCGGCGATAGGGGCGCGGGGGACTCTGGTTGGGATGAAGTGGGCTCACAGCGCCCTCCTGACCTGACGTGACACCGCAGCAAGCACTCAGCGCCATCTGTTTTCCTGCCAACATGCTTTGAACCTGGATATAATTTAGTCTCCAGAGCTCACCCTCCGCCCTCGGGAACACGAGGGGTAAGGGGATATGGGAAATAGCAGCACAGAGAAGACAGATGGTCCAGTTTCTTTAGCAAATAAGTAGGGTGGGGTGGGGGAGGCAGAGGGAAGAAGGGGGTGAGATGTCTAAATTTAAAAAAATGTAAAAGACATAGCAATTAAATGCAATATATGGACAGTGTCTATAACCTTGTTCAAGTGAGTGAACTGTGGAGAGAAACTTTTGAGATAATTGGGAAAATGTGGCTGTCTGAATAGAAGTTGATGTTCTTGTTAATTATTTTTAGGCGTGATGGCAGCATCGTGGTTATGTAAAAACATCTTCAATTGACACCATGTAAGCTGATGGTAGTGATAGGCAAGATAACACACTATCTGGAATTTGCTTCAAAATAGTCCAGGACACAGGAGAAGATAAAACAAATGGACAAAATATTGGAAATAACAGAATGTGGTGGTGGGCAATGGGGGCTGATTATATTGTTTTCCAAACTTTGGTGTAGGCTAGATCATTGCCATAATGAAATGTTAAAAATAAAAGTTTTTGTTTTTAAACCATACAAATTGTTTTAAATGTTTTTATTGGTTTTAGAGAGAGGGAAGGGAGAGGGGGAGAGAGATAGACATAGATGAGAGAGAAACATTGATTGGCTGCCTCCTGCTTGCTCCCTTCTGGGGATTGAGCTTGAACCCAGGCATGTGCCCTGACCTGGAATCAAACCGGTGACCTCCTGGTGGACGGTTCACAAACATTGTGCTCTGCTCTAGGACCTGGTTGAAATCTCACCTCCTCTGTGAAGCCTTCCCTGACTGCCTGCCCTGGAAGTAATTTCTCGCCATTTAAGTTCTAAGAGCATTCTGGTCATTATCTCACTGTAGGACGTATCACTCTAGTGTGTATCTGGTATCATCTAGCACCTTAGCTTTCCACGCCCTGATGTCAGGATTTTCAAACCTGACATTCCTGGCTTAGACACTCGGCTCTGCTACGTATGACCATGGCCCCGAGGAAACGGCCGCAGATGCTGCTCTGTGAAGGACGGGGGGCAGTGGAGGCGGTCGAAGGCTTGGCCCAAGGCCTGGCACATGGTTAGAGCACATGAATAGCAGGAGTCAAGGTTGGTGCCATGGTCACAGTAAAGTCCTGACCCTCAGTCCCTCTGATTGGGACCTTCTTTGGAAACAAGGTAATTGAAGTTGTGATTTGATAAATGAGGGCCTACTGGACAAGAGTGGGCACCCAGTCCACATGACTGGCACCCTTATCAAAGGGAGACGTTGGACGCAGACAGGGGCACAGGGAGATTAACATTTGAGGTGAAGACTTCCATGTGTAAGCTGAGAAGAGAGGCCCGGAATAGATCCTGCTCTCACTGTCCTCAGAAGGAACAGACCCAAGCTGTGCCAGCCACTGGCTGACCCCGGGAGTGTGGCAGCCTGACCCAGCAGGGAGTCTGGGAAATGGCCCCCGGAGAAAAGGTGTGTCTGGCCCTGAGGCTGCCTTCCTGCTCCTCACCTGAGGCCGAGGCTCACACGTGGACGTGGGCACAGGCAGAGCCACAGCCTGGCTCCCTGGGCCCGGGCTTCGCCCACCTCTGCACTTCCTGTTGGGCAAGAAAAGAAGTGATGGGAGGGCCCATTAGAGAGAGAGCGTGGCCTCTCTGCGTCTTAAACCCAGAGACAAGCAGCAGTGCCCGAGGCCACCCTCGGGATGAGGGTCAGGAGAGGATGGCAGCTCTGCCCTCTGACCCCGGAGGGGCTCAGACAGTCAGTGGGCGGGGACAGGGGGGCCAGCGTGCCCGGGAGGGCAGACAAGGCATGGGGCTCAGACAAGGGAAGCTGACTTGGTTTGGGGTCAGAGCCAGTGTCCTGGAGGAAGGGGCAGTTTGGCTGAAGCCCCATGGAGAGGCAGCTGATTCCCTACCTGAGAGCCTTGACCCTGCACTTGGTTGGACAGTGTCCCTCCAGACTCGGTGTCCTCCCTGACCCTTCGAATGTGATCTTCTTTGGAAACAGGGTCATTGCAGATGGAAGGAGCTCAGAGCAGGTCATCCTGGAGGAGGAGGCCCTCCGTCCTTCTGGCTGATGTCCCAGTAGGAAGAGGAGAGACAGAGACCGGGCAGATGGGGAGGTGGGCCATTGACCTTGGGGACAGAGTCTGGAGTGAGGCTGCCAGAGGCCAGGCTAGGGCATCAAGGGTGGCCGCAGCCTCCGAAAGCTGGGGAGAGGCTGATGGTCCCTTCCTCACAGCCTTCAGGGGGAACGTGGGCCTGTGACACCTTCATTTTGGAATTTTTTCTGCCAGAACTGTGACAGAATAAATAACACCCTGTTGTTCAAACCACCAGTGTATGGCACTTTGTCTCTGCTGCCCTAGCACACTGAGGGACTTTTCCCTGACAGCACCTGCCCAGTGTCATCTTCAGACTTTCCCCGGAAGCAGCAAGGCATTGTTATGAATGTTGATGGTTTGACAACAAAGAAGGGCTTTGAAATTGGGCGCTATTGCCCCAATTCAGGATTCCTAGTTTGGGTTTCTTAACTTGACCACACCCCCTCATCCTGACAAGATCGCCAATTCATTAGGTTAGGCACAACCCACACCCCACCATGCGTGTGTGCGCGTGCGTGCACACACACACACACACACACACACACACAAACACACACATGTGTACATACAATTTTGCTTTTAATACTTTGAGCAACAATATCCAACTATTTGCCATAATATTCCTGAGGTAATAAAACCCTGGGAGAGGCCAACAAGACCACAGAGGGATGTAGAGAAATGATCTTTTAATCAAGTACTTTAAACAAAACGCTGTAGGCCAGTTGTACAAACATCTGAGAGGTCAGTTCCTTGTGAGTGAATCCTGAGAGAAGACTGGGTCCTGGGTCCTGGGTCCTAGGAAGCAGTGTCACGAAGGCGGGGTCTTGGGGCTGGCATCCCAGCAGAGCGCCGGAGCTGCTCCATGCCATGCCAAGCCCCATCAGGGAACAAGGCCTTCGCAGAATAACGGCCACTGTTCATCCCTGAAAGTTTGGGTGGACCAGTGTGCTACTGGAAGACCTGGGGATCTTCTGTAACTATGGAAACATAAATCTAGGCTTTAGGAAGCCAGGGAGAGAACAGTGTTGCCTTGACAACACATAAAAACCTAAGTCTGTGTTGTTACGAATGGAGATAATGCACCTTCAATGTCTTACATTCATTTGCTTGTGGGTTGGAGAAGCTCAGGTGGGTTGGAGCACCTTCTGGAGGCAGACGATTCCTGGAAGTCGGGGGAGGGCATCGTTCTGAGGGTCACCCTGTGGAGCGGTGGGTGTCAAAGCTGCCTGAGATGTTCTGAGAGCTTGGACAAAGGGCTGGTGTCCTTATGCCCCGAGGAAGCCCTGGTTTTTTAATTCTGTGGCCTATAAAGCAAATGACCTCTGCCTCCTGGGTGGTTTTGTGTTTCTGAGCCGCCTGGAGGGAGCTGAGATCTCACTGTTGCTGGGACAGATGCTCAAACACCCTCCCCCCACCAAATCCTGGCCCTCAGCCTTAAGGGGATAAAATGTCAGCTTCTGGGGACATGGGCCACTCTGAGCTCATCACACAGCATCTGCAGCCCCGGAGAGACCACCTGTGAGCCAGCTGAGAAGTGCCCATAAATACTCATAGCTCTGGGCCACGTATAGGTTTCATTGCCATGTGCTTCCAAGAGATCATTTTTCTTCTTTAATATCCTCAGAGAATGTTGGACTTCGAGGTGGCAGGAACTTCTGAGTTGATGCCCAGATGAAATCTGTATGGAGAGTGTCCTCAGGCGAACTTCAGGGGCCGGAGGAGGTGTGCTGCTCTGAGAGGAAGAACAATGACATTGCATCTTCTCAGTGATGGAGGCCAGCTCGGTCCCACAGAGGAAAAGGAAATTTGGAGGGAAGACTTCATATTGTCACAAGTGGGGTTTGGGAGTAAAGTGAGAAAGAAGCACACACGAAAATATTTCTGGCACAGCCAGTAAAAAGAACAGCTGGGGAGGTTCCTGGTCTGCTCCTCCCTGGCCCCAGCCCTGTCTTCCAAAATGATGCCTTCAGACAATTATTTTAATATAACATGTTGCTATAGAGAGAATAATATGTTGAAAAACACAGAGAAGAGGACCAATGGCAATTGTATATGGGCCAAGGGTTTGTATTCTAGCTCAAGCCAATGCTGGCCCTTTCAGACCCCTCCCCCCTCCCCCTCAATCTGAGACCCTGGTGGGAGACTTCCAGAAAATTCCACACAGAAAACTCAGAATTACCCGGGCTTGTCAATTCAAGGGCACTTGATATGGCACTAAAAGTCCCTTTTAAAACCCATTCATTCATCCAGCAGCCCTTGCCAGCTTGCCCTGTGTTGGGGGCATTTTGTTGGGGATGTGGCCATGGCCAGTGCAGGAACTTGAGATATTTACCTTCTCAACTGTGCAACAACTATTTAACTCACAAATGTGGAAATTTCACAAATGCGTTAGAAAATGTGAAATCTCTTTGTATCACAAAACAAATAAACAGAAACACACACTGGCCGTGGAGATGAAAAAGTGCACCGAGGGTTAAAAGCCACTGTTTTCTGCATTAGCCAATAACGTACTTCTTGACCCACAAGGGGACCAAGGCACAGGCTGTCCAATTTCCTCATATTAAATTCAGACGAAGATGGAACATGGTCATTGAAAATCGGCACGTTTATGAATCAAAACGTTACCTGGAAGCATTAATAGCCCTCAACAAAAGTCGATTTTGACATATTGCTTTTTTTTGTTGAGTTTGTAGCCTTTGAACTTGCGGCTGATCTGAAGTACATTTCATTAAAAAAACCCGAACACAACGAAAAACCTCCTTTATTAATAAAGACCAGACTAGGATTTGTCTTATTATGTCTCTGGCAAGAAGCAAAGCTGTGCAGGGTTATTTTGGGTGAAGATTTCCAACCACTGTTTTGCTCGCCGGTGAGATAACGCAAATTGATCGTCACTGCCCCTAGATGCATTCTGCAAGTTTTCTTAAAAATCAATAAAGGGAAAAGTCTCCAGAAAGTTTCACCAACCCTCCTCCCTGCCTCTGACTTTCTCCCTCCACGGACTGTCCTGACATTACCCTGTGAAAGTCTTTTTTGCTTCTGTTTAAAAGAACCGACTTGGAAAACATAGGCTTGCAAACTGGGGATTAGGGAATTGGTTAGTTGGTGGCAAGGTGCTCCTGACATTTCTGAAGTGGGAGGAAGCGGGAATTTTAAAGTGGATGAGTCATGGGGGATTAGAGCAGGATCGGGCAGCCGGAGAGAGGGCCCAGCCAAGGGCAGAAGGCCAGCTTTGGAGGAGAATTTACTTGCACAGAGAACAGGGAATGGGGAGAGTGACAGCTACAGGCTGCGAGGCAGCAGATTCCTCTCCAGAAGCAGGTTAACTCTGTGCTGGCCTCTGCGGGGACGGTGCGAGCAGGGCCCGGCCCTCCTGGTTCTTCCCTGCTGCAGGCACAGACAGAAAGGGCGGTTTTAAGGTGTTGACTCGTGAGAGACTCCTTTTTCACAATCTTTCGTTCAGTAGTTCTTTCTCTGAGCACCTACTAGGTCCCAATGGGGTTTCTGTGGTGGGGCCAGGGCACCCATGGTGAATCTGCATTTGCAGTGACCTTGTTCGGATCAGAGGGAAAGAGAGAGATGTGGCCATGATGTCATCTCAAATCCTGACCTGCCACATCTGAATCCCCTGCTTGAGCCAGACCTCACTCCCTGAGTAACATATTTCTTTTGGACATAAGGCAGTCTGAATTGGGCTTCTATCATCACCCCAAATATCTCCAGGAACAGGAAGCCAATATTTGCTATGCAGGGACATACGGTGAGCATTCATTAGAGGGTGTCTTAGTTAATCTGTATTGGACTGCCGGTAACACCCATGTGTGCCATGACCCTCCATTCTGGAACATTCTGGAACATTCTGGAACATTCTGGAGCATTCTGGAGCACAGCATTCTTCACCTGCCTTAGGAAAGAAGAAGACTCCTGCAGCAAGTGGAAAAGTTACTCCTGTTTTGCTGATGTAGGAGTAGGCCAGCTGAAATTTTGGCAATTGTGTGAGGTTTTTTTTTAAATAGTTTTGAAAAAGTTCTGAAATCCAGCAGAGGTTCGCAGCAGAAGAAGGTTTCACCTGGTTAGAAATCACTTCATTTCTCTTATTCACCTGTAGATTTTGGCTGCCTGGCACTTAGGTCACCATTTTCTGCTGGAGACCTAGGTGTCCTCAGCCCACGTGGCTCAGGGGATAGGCCAGTGTGCCCAGAACCGGTGCTACAGACAGAATCTGAATGGTTGTGACAAAGAAGGGACCCAGAGATGTTTGCAGAGGAACGCAGGAAGATGGGAGCATCCTGAGGGTCCCGTCCTTTGGTGCTAAGATGACTTCTTAGCTATTGAAATATGGTCTGAATGTAAATGCTCCCCAAGTCTTCCCATGAGAAATGTAGGGGATTGGTGGAGTAGACAGTTTGCAAGACAGCCTCAATTCTTCACCTCTCTCCTCCCACAACCCATACTCTTTGTGATGTGACTTTTCAGTCCCTTCATCAAAAGGTGAGGACTATTTGTTTACTTCTTGAATTTGGCCTGGACAGTGGCTTGCTTTGGCCAATGGAATGTGGTGGAAGGGATTCTAGTCAGTTCCTAACATAAGATCTCTCTCTCTCTCTCTCCCCATCCTTTAGAAGCCTGCTGTCTCCCTAAAGGAGAGAACCCGAGGGTCCTTGTTGAGGCCATCCTGACCCGGCCTATGGCCAGATGACCCCCAAATACATGGGTGACTTCAGTCAAGATGAGTAGCTGACTGCAGATGTGTGGGTAAGGCCAGCTGAGACCCGTAGAACTATTTAGAGCAATTATACATGCTTATTGCTTGAAGCTATCAAGTTTTGGGATTATTTGTTACACAGAAAAAGCTAACCATTACAGACATCAACTGTTAGGTTCATTAGGATCTAAATTGGTTGCTGTGGCAAAAAGTTGCCTGAGCATAATTTATCACCTCAAGTTCTTCAAAGCTTTGGGAGGTCACGGACTTTGAAAATGGAAGGTGCTCTTGTTGCTATGGATACCCCCATTGAGACATTAGAGTGAAAGGACAGATATTGAGTGTTGCCTTGACAACAGGTTTGAGAATCCGAGTCTAGTAAGGCAAAGGCCTGTAAAAACAATAGGAAGAACAGGAGGAGAGGGGAAATTAGCCTAAAAAAGCTTTCCCCCCAACAGCAACTTGTCTCATGGAGTCATCCGTCTGTTAGAAGCGAGCGTCACCCGAATTGAGGGCTATAAAGTGAGCAACAGGAAGCTCTTCTCCTCCACGGACATCTCCGCCACAGGAAGACATCTCTCAGCCGGGAGCAGCGGGAAGCTCATTCACCGCTGCTGCCTCGAGGAGTCTGCAATTTTCTCGCCCCCGAGTTTCATTCCAAGAATTACATCTTGCCCGAGCCGGAAGGGGTCATACAGCATCTGGGCCCTCGCGCTTTCCCTCCTGCAGAGAGGGAAACCAGGGCCCGCTCCGGGTCAGACATGACGTCAGGACTTGGCTCGAGTGCAGTGGGCAAGTCCAAGTACACCATTGACTAGCTGGGTGAGGTTATGCAAGCCCCTGACCTTGGACTCTCCCTGTGGGATGGCATGTTGATCGGATGGGCCAGGACGGCTGTGAGAACTCGGTGAGCGAATGCACAGAAGCACTCAGCACAGCTTCCGGCCTGCGAGGCGGTGCAATAAATCGCTCGCTGTTATTGTCGCTGTCATTGTGCCACCTCCTCTGCTCTCGGGCATCAAAGTGACACCTGGAGGCCCATCAGGAGCTGCGTTTTCTCAGAGTGGCTTTTCAGATAGCCACGGTCACTTCCTGTCCCTTACAGGGGCTGTTGTAGTTATAAGCCCGAAAGCAGTCACTTCATTCATTTTCTAGTTGTGGCAGCTGGGCGGGAGGGGTCACACAGCTTCCCTTTAAAGAAATTAATATTTCTATGATTTTTCACTGTTTTCACGTTGTCAAGGAGGAGCTCGCCCAAAGGCCCTGGAGAGTTTCCGCAGCTGGAGGGCTAGAGCCAGCGCCTCAGGCCACATCTCCTTCCCCGAGCATGGCTGCCCCCAAGAATGTTACCTCCTCACAGATGGCCCAGCCATGGGGTTTAACTCACAGCGAGGAGAAGAAAGTCTGGGGCATCTGTTGGTGAGAGAAAATCACCAGCCATGGTGGAAATCTTCGCATTCTATCTAATAAAAGAGTAACATGCAAATTAACCATCACTCCATGACAAGATGGCGGCATCCAGTCCTCTCAGTCCTGCCAGAGTCCCCCAGTCTCAGGGAGGGCTGCTGCTGAGAGTCTGCAGAGTAAGCGGCCTGGCAGAATGCTGCCTAGAGGCCCTCCTGACCCTTTATAAAAAACAAAAACAAATTCACTCCCCACAGCCCGATCCCCTCCCAGCGATGACAGCGTGGGGTCTCAGCCACTGAGTCACACCAGCCAGGCAGATATGAAGGAATCATAAATGTTTCTTTAAAAAAAAAAAAAAATATATATATATATATATATACATATATTATTGATTTTCTACAGAGAGGAAGGGAAAAGGATAGAGAGCTAGAAACATCTATGAGAGAGAAACATTGATCAGCTGCCTCCTGCACACTCCCCACTGGGTATGTGCCTCCAACCAAGGTACATGCCCTTGAGTGGAATTGAACCTGGGACCCTTGAGTCTGCAGGCTGATATTCCATTTACCTGGCCAAACCATTTAGGGCTGTTCAATATGTTAAAGAAAAAATTCTATCTAATAAAGAGGGAATATGCAGGGGAGGGCATTTGGGGGTGACCGGTGGTCAGGGAGGGCAGTTGGGGACTATTGGGCTGGCAGGGGAGTGGTTAGGGGGTGATCAGGCTGGCAGGAGAGCAGTTGGGAGCCAGCAGTCCTGTATTGTGAAAGGCAGTAGGACATCCCCCAAGGGGTCCCAGATTGAAAAGGGTGCAGGTTGGGCTGGGGGACACTGTCCCCTCCCCGCCTTGCCAGTGCATGAATTTCATGCTCTGGGCCTCTAGTAACAAATGAATGGCTTGCGTATTCACAGGCACTTCTCAGACCTGAACGTTGCTCTATGGTCCCAGCTAAAATCTCTTGTAATGGGCAGGGGTCAGGGTCTTTGTGCGCGGCCTGGCCATGAGGAGAGCAGGGTCCCATAGCGTCCGAGGAGGTCAGTCTGAGCCAGGATCAAAGCAGGGCCTGGGGGAGGAGGGAGGAGGACAGGTCTAAGCCGCAGCCTTGAGTTGGACAAACACGGGCAGGAGGCAGAGGGTCGGGAGCTGCCGTGTGGAGGGGTTCAGTGACAGTCCACCCGGGAGCGAGTGGGCCGCCAGGACCCCCGGGAGCCCTGCCCCTCCAGTGGGTCCCTGACTGGGCATTTCCTCAGGAGCAGCTCCTCCAGCTCACAGAGCAAGAGCCAGATTGAGAAGCCCCGAGACCACTGCCTCCTCGGGCTCAGCACGCCGGGGTGAACTCTGACCCTTGGGCGGCTCTGGAGCTGCCATCTCTGACCAGGGCTGGCTTTGGGCGAGCAGTGGCTCCAGGCTGTCCCAGGGGGCCGGCCTTTGGAAAACATTTCTCTTAAAAACAAGCTGCAGGCTAGAAGGCACTTTTCTCTGGGGGGACGTTGTTGGGACTGGCGCCGGGCATCTGTGACAGGGACAGGTGAGGGCAGAGCTCGCACTCCGGGGCTCCAGACCAGCGAGAAGAAAGGACTGTGGTCCCCGCTAGGAACGGCCGAGCCCCTGGATCTGTGGTCCCTGCTCTGGCCCTTGTAGGACTTGTGGTGACTGAGATAACAGACAAGTCCCACCGGCCCAGGCTGTCGGTGCTGGCTGCTGCTCCCTCCGAGGGGCTCCAGCCCGACCGGGGCCAGGAGGATTTCAACTCTGTCCCGGGCCGCAGCCTCTGCTCTGGGATGGAGCCTCGCCCTGACGGCCAGGCCTCCGTTCAACAGCCCTGTGGAGGGAAGTTTAGTTTTGACAGAAATGGGCTCAACTTCCCCCCAAGACAGAGTAATGGATGTTGGGTCTACAGGCTCAGACCTGCCCATCAGGCTTGGGGAGGTGGAGGGAGGCCTCGGCCAGCGGCTCACCCACAAATCTCAGTGCTGCTTACAGGTTTTCCCAACGGTTGTTCATCGACCCGCCTTCGGGTACAGCATTGATTTTAACCTAAAGTTGCGAGTGCAGGGAGATCTCATTAATTCTTGCCTCGCCGACGTCGGATGCTGAAGCAATCATTTAAGTTGGGGCCAGGCTGCGGGCCGGCTGGCTGGGGCGCGACCCAGACGAGGAGCCGGGCGGGGCCGTGGGCGCTCGGGGGCTCCAGGGGCGCCTCGCAATGAGACATGTGCTCGGGCTGCTCAGGTCGAGCAGGAGCTGTGCTAGAAAATCAATCCGCCAACAAATTTTTATTGAGTGTCCCTGAGCACACGGCCTGGCTGGCAGAGCACACCCTGTTCAGCTACTTCTCATCGTCGCCCTGGCTGGGAGGGAGGGCTTCTCCCGGAGACGCATGTATTTCCGAGGCCTGGGCTCCTGCCCTCGGCCCACTTTCCAGGCTGTGGGTGTGGGTGTCCCCTCGCGTCTGTTGCCCTCTCCTTCCTGTCTTCTGCTCCACCCCAACCCCTCTCCAACCCCTCTCCCCCCCCTCGCCCCTAAGGGCTGACCCTCCACGTCTCACTGCTGCCCCTGCCTTGGCCTTGTGTCCTACGGCCTGTCCTTTACCTGGGGCCCACGGGACCTGTGAAACCTGTCTGGTCGATCATGCCGCTCATCCCCGGTTAACCCTTCCGGTGGCTTTCCTCCGACTCAGAGTAAAATCCCAAATGCGATTGCGGCCTCCAGGCCCCACATCTTGTCCCCACAGAGCAGGGGCTCCTGGCAGTGCCTCGGTGGTCCCAAACCTGGTCTCACCGGAGGCTGTCACACTCGCTGTCCTCTGTTTCCAGAATGTGCTTCGTGGTTCCCACCAGCCCCGCAGTGCGGAGACACGGACCTGTGCAGCTCCCTGTGCCCTTCCTGGTCTCCCCGCTCCCCATTCCTCATGCCTGGCCACCACGGTGCCCTCTGTGCCTCCACAGCTCTGTTTGGAGGATGCTATATACACCGAAGCTCAGCGTGTGCCCGCCTGGCTTTCTCACTCACTGGAGCGCGATTGTGGTGCCACCAGCTGTTGGGTGTCTCCGTAGCCCGCTCCTTTTCATGGCTGCCATGTGTTTTCGTCTATGTTAGAAGCTGTAAGAAATTGCCATGGACTGGGCATCGTAAACAACAAAAACGTACTTCCCACAGCTCTAGCCGCTGGAAGCCCGAGCTCCAGGTGCTGGCCCGGTGAGGGCGGCTCCTTGGTTGGCAGACGGCTGTCTTCTCCTGGCATTCAGAGGTAGAGCCAACGGCACTGGTGATTAGAGAGAGAAAGGAATCTAACCTCCTAGCCTCAGTTTTCTCTCTTGTCAAGTGGGCATAGAGACAATATTTGCCACCCAGGCTTGGGGGGGCGGGCAGGTGTGAGCCAGGAAGGGGTTGGCACCTGGTAAGAACCGACCAACATTTGTAATTAAGTTAGGAACATTTAATTTGCCACCGAAGAGAGGGCCGTTGGAGTGCGGGGGGAGGCTTCTCATGGCGGGTCTGTGAGGCGAGCCGGTGGGGCTGGGAGCATGGCCTGCGGGCACTGTGATTCCCTTCGCTGTGGGTTTCCAGCCGCCCGTGACCCACCTGGCATCGGGATGAGGGGCTTGACAGGCACAATGAACTGCGAGTCCTGCCCGGTGGGCGCTCGGAGCCCACGGTCAGTGGATGGGCTCCTTCCGTGCTGCCCTTTGCCGGGCCGGTGTCAGAAAGCAGGTTTGGGGCCTTTGGCTTCATCCTGCCTGGCGTATGAGACGAGCTATGAAGGCGCCTGACGTTCAAGAGCCCAAGCTCCTCCAAGTCACAGAGAGCTTGTGAAATGCTGGCAGGACGAACCCCGAAAGGGTGACATGGCTCAACTCCCCACTGTGCCAGCGTGGGCGTGATGGGGGGAGCGGGCTATGGGGGCAGCAGTGGGCTGTGAGTGGCCCCTCGGCTGGGGGCCCAGGAGTTCTGGGTGGTTTTCCAAGTTACACTCTGGAGCTCAGGCCCCCCGGGTCAGGGCTGAGCTGGCGTCTCTGACATTCACTACGGCTGTGACCTTCTCTGCCACTCAGGGCTGGCTGTGCCCATCACAGGTCGTTCCGATGCCCAAAGAGCAGCGAGGGTGGCTGGCACATAGTAGGTGCCCAGCAAGTGTGAGCTGTTTTGGAAGAGTCTGTGAAATGGCCTGTGGATGAGGTAGGTGAGGAAACCTCAGTCCCAGCGTGAACCTGCCAGCCTCTTGCGTCTGCTTCCAGATCTGAGGTCCTGGGAGGCCTCCCTCCGCACCCTTCCTGGCTCTCCAACCCGAAGTCACGTGACGCTTACGGCCACCCCCAGCCAGAGTCTCGGCTTCCTGGAAGGGCTGGCATCACAATCTTAACAATGATAATGCCTCCATTGACCATCTGTCCCCCGCTGTGAAGTCCCTCCATGTATGCCAGTCAGGGGATCCCTGCCAGGCAGCTGCCATGGCATGGACTGGGCAGAAGGGGACATGGGGTCCCTTGTTCCCTGACACATCGCTGGCCAGTTTGGCTGGCTCCAGAAGCCTTCCCCGCTCTGCCCGGCGCCCCTAAATGGCCCATGGTGACCCTTGCCCCTCCTCCTCTCCTTCTAGCCTCCTGCATGTGCCCCGGGACATCCGGATCCTCCAGGGGCTCTGAGTGGGAGGGAGGCCTGCATCCTGGCTGGAGGGAGGGCGCGCGGGCCGGGGGGCAGCAGGGGGCCCGGCCAGCGGGGCAGGTGGCCTTGCTCAGGGGTCACCGCTCTCCCAGGGGCCACGTCAGCCCCTGCCGGACACAAGGAGGGCGTCCAGGGCTTGCTAGCTTTGTGCCTCACTGAGTGTGCTCTTCTCCAAGTGGAAACAGTTTTCACTGCACACTTCGTCCTGATTGTAAATGTGATGCCCAGTCATTTGTAAAGAATTCAAACCGCGCAGGAGGGCATGCAGACGAAAGGTCCGCCCTCTGGCCCGGTGGGAACACGAGGCGGGGGCACGGAGGCCGGGTGCCCTGACACACCCCATGGGGGGCAGTTTCCCGCAAACGGGCCACCGCCCTGTGCTGTTCTGTAACGTGCTCCTTTGCCGCCAACGCTATGACGGCGGCGCCTTCCGAAGTGAGAAATGTCCGCTCCCGCCTCCGGTAACAGGTGCCTGGATGTCACTGAGCGGAGGCGCCCGATGGGGCGGCCGAGGCTCTTCTTCAGGGGTTTTGGGGGGAAGGGGAAGCATTTTCTGGCTTCAAGAAACCACCTGTGCATTCATAGCATGAATTTGTCTGGAAAAAAAATTGCTAGATAATTAATCGCTGGACTAATAGTGCCAAGTTGGACTCCAAACAGCTGTCCATTTTATTTTATTTTTAATTTTTTAAGTTGACCATTTGTGCCATCAGACGGCAGGAGGGTGCCTGTCTCCCAGGACCTGGCGCTCCAGGCTCTGCAGCATCCCCTCCTGACGACAGCCCCCTGCGTGCTCCTTCGGAGACCGGGGGAGCAGCGTTCCCAGGCGCTCCTTGCACTTTGCACGTGTTCTGGAAGCACATGTCCTTTGGGGGCTCGTTATTCTCTTTGTCCTCTTTGTAAACTGCTGACCACTAAACCGATGGATTAATCTCAGCCCTCTTCCTTTCAAACACGCCTTGCCACCGGCAGAAGGTGAGCCAGGAGCAATGCCTGCGGGCTGAGGCCTGCTTGGTGAGGTGCCCCCTTGCTGCTGACCACGCTGGAAGCATTGCAACTGATCTCTCTCTCTCTCTTTTTTCTTTTTAATATATTTTTATTGATTTCAGAGAGGAAAGGAGAGGAAGGGAGAGATAGACACATCCATGATGAGAGGGAATCATTGACTGGCTGCCTCCTGCACGTTGGACCGAGCCCGCAATCCAGGCATGTGCCATTGACCGGAATTGAACCTGGGACCTTTAGGTCCGCAGGCCAACACTCTATCCACTGAGCCAAACCAGCGAGGGTACAATTGATCTCTTAAGGCCTAGCCAACCTCTGGGCACGTGCAACGCAGTGCAGTCACCTCGGCCTGTTCCAGTAGCAAAGCACACCTCACCCGTCACAGGGTCTCCCAGAGCCAGCTTTGACAAATTGGAATCTCAGAGGGAAGGCGGGAGGGTGCTGGGTGGGAAGAGATCAACCAAAGCACATATGCATTTATGCATAGTCCTTGGACACAGACAATAGGGTGGTGAAGGCCTGGGGCAAGGGTGAGGGGAGACAGAAAAGGTAAATGGGGGTGGCGAGGAGGGATATATGTAATACTTTCAGCAATAAAGATTTAAAAAAAATAAAGCAACATGTATGCACGCAGATCCACACAGAGGCACCTCCATGCAGAAGTGGAGCTCTGCCCATGGCTGGTGTTGATGGTTGCCAGACAGAAGAGGGAGCTGGGAGCAGCGGTTATGGAGGCAGGGCTGGCACAGCGAGCAGGCAGAGGAGCTGGTGGGGGTGTGAGGGAGACCACACGTTGGAGCCTGGCAGTTGGCGGAGACTTGGGGGGTTAACTTCCCTCGATCTTTCTAGAGCTTGGAAAATGAGGCTCCACCCAAGACTTGCTGTTTTCATGGAGCTCTGTTCACCTCGACTGGCTGTGCTGCCCTATGTTCTCAGCCTCTCTTTGTTCATCTGTACAATGGGGTGGGGCGGGGCTATGCATTCTCTCCTCTAGACCCGCACGGTTTGGGATGTTGTGCTTCTTGTTAGCTGT
This sequence comes from Pipistrellus kuhlii, assembly GCF_014108245.1. Lineage (NCBI taxonomy): Eukaryota > Metazoa > Chordata > Mammalia > Chiroptera > Vespertilionidae > Pipistrellus > Pipistrellus kuhlii. Next base: position 1,375,060 of record NW_023425566.1, read on the forward strand.
ATAACCTTGAGAAAATTTTTTAATCTCTTTGTGCCTCTTTTGCAAATGGGGCTAAAAAACCACCTGCCTGGTAAGGTCAGGATTCAGGAAGAGCAGGCGTGGAGAGTGCTCATCTCCACTTGTGTCTTGATGGCCCCCTGTCTCCAAGGTGGGAGTGATAAGCATTTGCATTATCACAGGAGCATCTGCTGGCCGTGTCCAGTACCCCAGCCTTGCAACTACCTGGGGGGTCCCGGCAGTTCTTCTCTTGACCCATGAGGAAAACAAACCACAGAGACTCGCCCAAGGCCACTGACTTCGTGTTCTATGGCTGCTGTTGCAAATTGCCACAAACTTAGTGACTTAAATCCATTTATTATCTTGGCATCTGTTGGGCTCGGCTGGCTCTGCATCAAGTCTCACACTGAAATCCAGGAGGTTTTGGGGAAGGCCCCGCTCCAGCTCAGTCAGGCCGTCACAGAATGTGGATCTGTGTGGCTGGAGGACTGAGGCCCCTGCTTTCTTACTCAGTGTGGGCTGGGGACATTCTCAGCTGCTGGAGGCCACGGTATACCCCAGCCCGTGGCCCCAGCATTGACAGTTGAGTCCTCCTCAGGCTTTGACTCTCTTCCCTCCCGTTCTGCTCTATCTCCTGTCTTGCCCTCCCCCTGCGCCTCTCTGCCTTCCTCTTCTGCCGTTAGGTACTTATACACTTACATAGTGGCCTCCCTTGGGTCATCCAGAATACCCCACTGCTGATAGTAATCTTAGTATCACCGACAAAGTCCCATTGCAGGAGGTCCTAGACTTATTATGTATAGTCGTGTCACTTTCAAGGCCGGCCCTAGACTTTTTGCTGCCACTATAAAATACAAATAATACAAGTACTGTCTGCTAAATTCAAGAAAATTTATGTAGTTATGAAATAAATAAATAAGTTACTTACCTAAATTATCTGAATAGCTCATTTGTAATGACGTCACTTGTTTAACTAGCATACTAGCATGCAGTACGATGTGTATCGTCTGAGAGACAGTTACAAAATGTTTTCATCATTGCCAATCCCAAAAAATGCCATTGTTCATTAAGTCTAAACAATGGTGGTCGAATTCTAACAACTGATCAACAATGAGAACTTTATAAGCAGTTCTTGATAATCAGTTCTCAACAATTATTTGTTATTATTAAAGTTTAGCATTATAAAATTAACAAAAGTAATATAAAACTCATATCCTGGCTAAATAGCCACATGGCCGCCAAAAACTGTATATTCCTTTCCCGTTCTCCCTCCGTTCCCTAGCTTGTCGTGCATTCTTTCCAAAAATGGGGACTTTTTTAAAACGCCGTGGGATGCGGGGCAAATTGTTAAAAACTGGGACTGTCCCTCCAAAAGCGGGACATCTGGTCACCTTAGACATGCCCTATATTCTAATGTGTCTTTAATATGCTCCCAGCAAAACCTTTTTCTTGCAGTGAATGAAGCCTAGTGTACAAGGTAAACACTTCTTGCATTCTCCACTGTTCTCTACAGCTGGGACGGAGCCCTCTTTCTGTTCTGGGTGAAGTTGGGGTGAAGAGTTGGCAGCACAGAGATGTAATGTATGTCTCTGGATCCCAAGAGGTGGTCAGCGTCACACTCAGCCGTTTCAAGTTCTCTTACGGGCTCAAACTTCTTGGGCACACAAAGCCGGCTCCCTATCAGCTTCCTGGCCCCCAGAGTGTTCGCTGGTTTCCAGGTGCTGAGCGCTGGCAGGGCAGGGAGTCTCCTGCTGAGTAGAGATCATGAAGTCCACCTGCTGTTTCAAACCTTTGGTTTTCAGCAGCAGCATCAACATGGCCACACCCGGGGGTGTCTCCAGGCAGCGGGGAGCCTTTACAGCAGCTCACAGCCTAGCTGGCAATGCCCGTGGGTGCCCTTGGGCACAGCTCTTTGACCTGTAACCCACCTTGAGCCCTTTGTTATAGTGCCAGCCTAGTCCCTGCACCCACCCCCATCCCGAGCTCCAGGGTCTCCATCCCTGACCATTCCTCCAAACCCCGCTGGACTTCACCTGTTGACTAACCTCTTTCAGAAATGCATTTTTCCAACATCCAAATGCTAGGTGTTAAATGGGCATCTATTACTCAACATATTTAATTGTAGAATGAATGCTAAAATATGGTATTTAAGGACACATTAAACGTGATTAACACGGACTCTGAAGCCTTTGGGGAAGAATATGACTGAACACCATATTCTGGCGATGCAAGCGTCTGCTCAGCCAAAGCATTTGCAGGAACTGGGTGTAATCCCACCACCTCATTATGCAATTAGCTGCTTAATCCTGTATTCTGCTTAACACAGGAGTCTGAGGCCCTGGTTGGGGGTGTTGTGGTTTCCAGCGCTTGGCTGGGCAGCAGGACTTGCTGGGTGCTGCCTTCTTTGGCACCACTGGCTCTCCCTCCACCCTCTCGGTCACCCTGACCTTCCCCTGCCTGTGGGTCATCACCATGGCCGCTCACAAGCACGTGGCAGATCGCACTCTGCTCCCCCTCTGGGGTGATAATGTGGGCGGAGGGACCCTCGTGTCCTCTTGGCAGGAGCTTTCAGAACCCATGTGAAATTTCCCTGTTCTTTCCCTTTGCCATGGCAACCGGAGATTTTCTCGACAGTGTCTTCTCCATCAACGCCGGGTCTTAAAGGGAGAAACACACTTCAGCCTCCCTGCCATGGACACGGAGCCTGACTTTGAGACAGACCTTGATTGTTTAGGGCACATGTGTCAAACACAAGGCCCTTGGGCCAAATCCGTCCCGCCAGGCCTTGCAATGTGGCCCGCACCGTGCTGTCATCACTGCACTCCGCTGCGTTTCCATCACAATGACAGTTTATGACTGTTCAGTAAACCATTCGGCCCCGATTTAGGCTGGATTTTAGATTTTGGCCCCTTCTCTGATTGAGTTCGACACCCCTAGTTTAGGGTCAGAGACCTGTAGACCTTGTCCTGCAGCAGCATCTGCCTTCTGCGGGCGGCTGCCTCTGGTCTCCCTTTGCCCACGCCTCCCTGTTCCTCAGACTCTTCTCAAACCCTGTCCTGCCCTCTGTCTGCCTCCTCCCCGCTGCTCTCCGTCTTGCCCAGCTTTATTTTCTGTGTGGCCCTCCCTGTTTTGCTTATTTGTCCATTTGCAGCATTTCACCGCTCCTAAGAGAAATGCTTTTCCATGTGTTTGAGTGTCTGAAATCGTGATGGATCTTACAGTGCATGGTGTGTTATAGGCCGTGACACAGCCAATGGCTCGTGCATGTGTGAACACCAATGTCTGGCATCCAAGCCCCACTTACCTTTTGCTGGTAACACATGTAATGTACATGCCACTGACCAGTCTCAGCACATGGGAAGAAAACTGGGATGGACATGGAGTCCTCTGTTAACCTGTATGGTTGTCATGGTTGTAGGGATGGAGTTTAGGACTGGAGCCAATCAGACATATTTAGGGACATTGCTGAAGTGGGAACCAAAGCAGAAAAAATATACAGAATTCTAATGTCTTTTTAAGAACACAGGACTCGGGCCTTTTAGTTATTTTGTGGGTGCTTTTTTAAAAAGAAAGAGCATCATTAGGGCTAGGGATGAAGGCACAAGGATAAGACAGCGTGGAAAAACCCAGACATTGATGAGTCTGAGTCAAAAAGTGATTCAGAGGAGCTGGACTCTGTATAGAAAAGTTTGAGGAATAACAACCAATTTATTTCACTTGTATTTTCATTTTTATGTATGCACAATAGTGATAAGCGATAAAAATCTGTCTAATTAAGTCTCAAAGAGCTCTTTCAATACGTAAAATTATAAATTCGGAGAGATAAGAAAGCATTGTGTCATGGATTAATTGGCAGTGTGTTTTTCTTTCACAGCACAACAAAAAATGATGCCGCTTCTTGCCATTGTGTCTCAGAACTGATGAAATGTGGTATTTCTGTCTGAGCTGCTCTTATCACAAAGACATCTGCTGTGTCATTCCGTTCAATTCTGGTGAGTTTAAACAAGGTCTCTGGCCGTTTAGAAAGTTGGTTCATTTGGATGCAGAGGCCTCTGTGATTTTAAATCTGGCCGCTCTGAGCTGGCGAAGGGGCAGGCTCTGCCTCTGGTGCTGCCAGGGTCTCAGCTCGGGCGCCCCCGGCGCTGCCCTGGGCGGGACTGGCCACGGCGCCACCAGAACGTTCTTCCTATGACCTTGGGCAACTCTTTCGTCACCTTCACAGCCTTTCCGCCTGAATTCTTGAATCACTTGTACTATTATTTAATTAATAGTTTTCTCTTTTTGAAACTTATTTTTCATTAATTATAGACTCAGCGAGGTCCTATGGGCACTTCACCCAATTTCCATGATCAAATTCAACTTAGTCACTGCTGCAGGGTCAGAAGGGGACCGCAGCTCAGGTGGCGCCCGTTTTCCCGTGCACTCATCTCCGTCTGTGTCGGTCTAGGCCATTTTATGACGTGTAGACACTATTGAGACACAGAGATGTCTGTCACCATGGAGGAGGGCCCCGTGCTGCCTCACGTGGTCTCACCCACTCTCTGTCTCTAACCTGGCAACCACTGACCTGCTCTCCATCTCGATGATGTGGCCCTCGGAGAGCAGTATGTGAATGGGCTCCCATAGGATGTGTGGTTATCTTCCTTTTTATTTAGCATGAGGCCCTAAGAGTGATACAAGTTGCTGAGGGTATTGTTATTATTTTATTGTTTGATAGTGTTCCACATTATAGACACACCAGCTTTCATCACCTACCTGTTGAAGGATGTTTGGGTTGTTTCAAGTTCTTGGCTATCACAAATGAAGCACCTGTAAACACACACCTGTAACTTGTATGCTTTGAATGATAATGGCATGTCAATTACAAGGAATGCCCCAAGTGCGATTGCTGGGTTGTCTAATAAGTATGTTTAATTTCATGAGAAGCCGCCAGGCTGAGTTTCAGAGTGACTGCCCACTTCTGGCTCCTGCTACGTGTGGGAGACCCAGGTTCTCTGTGTCTGGGCCAGTGGTTGGCAGGGCCGGTAATTTTAATCTCGGGCTCTGGTGGGTGTGCAGTGGTTTCAGTTTCCATTGCCCATGATGCTGAGGGTCTTCCCGTGTGCTCTTTTTTGCTGCTGTTGTTACTCCTCACCCAAGAATATTTTTTCCATTGATTTTTTTAGAGAGAGTGGAAGGGAAGTAGAGGAGGGAGAGAGAAACATCAATGTGAGAGAGACACTTTGATTGGTTCCTCCTGTACATGTTCTGACTGGGGCAGAGGACAAACCTACAGCTGAGGGGCTTGCCTTTGATCTGGAATCAAACCGGAGACCCTTTGGTTCGAGGGCCGACACTCCAACTGCTGAGCTCAGCTGGCTGGGCCTCCCCGTGTGCTTGCTGGCCATCTGCTTGTCCTCTCAGTGTGTTTGTTCCCGTTTGCTACGCATTTTCTGATGGGATTGCTTTTTCACTGTTGAGTGGTGGAAGTTCTTCAGATGTTCTGGATATGAGTCTTTTGTCAGGTATTCCTTCCAAACTTTCTTATAAAGACACCTTTCGAGAGCAGTTTTAGGCTCACAGCACAGTTGGCAGAAAGCACAGAGCTCCTGTGCCCCCTGTGGTCCTCACGCACAGCCTGTGCCCAGGACCACCCCCTGCCGCAGCCGTGCATTTGCTGCTACTGGCGAACCGACATTGACATGCCATTATCATTCAAAGCCTACAGGTTACATTGGAGTTCACTCTTGATGTGGTACATTCTATTGGTTTAGAAAAATGTGTAATGATTGGTATCCATTATTATAGTATCACCCAGAGTATTTTCTCTGCCCTAAAAATTCTCTGTGCTCTGCCTATTCATACCTTCCCTCAAATTCTTGGCAACCAAACTTGGATCTTTACACTCTCTCCATAGTTTTGGCTTTTCCAGAATGTCACATTGTTGGAATCATACAGTTTGTAACCTTTCAGATTGGATTCTTTGACTTAGTATTATGCAATTAAATCTCCTCTATGTCTTTTCATGATTTGGTGGCTCATTTCTTGCTAATGCTGAATAATATTTCATTTTCTGTATGGACCATAGTTTATTAATTCACTAGAGACCCAGTACACAAAATTCATGCGGGAGGGGGGATGGAGGGGTAGGAAGGGAGCGTGTCCCTCAGGTCAGCCCACACCCTCTCCAATATGGGACATCCATCTCACAATTTGGGAATGCTGGCTTCTAACCACTTGCCTGCCTGCCTGCCTGATTGCCCCCTAACTGTTCCCCTACCAGCCTGATTGACACCTAACTACTCCTCAGCCTACCTGATTGCCTCCAACTGCTCTCCCCTGCTGGCCTTATGGTCCCCAACTGCCTTCTCCTACAAGGTTGAGGGGACTGGGGGACTCTAGCTGGATGAGGTGCACAGCACCTGTTGCCCTCAACAGGCTGAGGGAACTGGGAACTGCCATCTTGTGGCTGTGGGTGCTGCCATCTTGTGAGGGAGTGGCAGTCAATTAGCATATTCTCTCTTTATTGGCTGTGGGCACTGCCATCTTGGAAGGGTGTGATGGTCAATTAGTATATTCCTTCTTTACTGGATAGGATTCATTGTCTGAAGCACATGTGTCAAACACAAGGCCCGCAGGCCAAATCCGTCCCGCCAGGCCTTGCAATGTGGCCCGCACCGCGCTGTCATCACTGCACTCTGCTGTGTTTCCATCACAATGACAGTTTATGACTGTTCAGTAAACCATTCGGCCCGCGATTTAGGCTGGATTTTAGATTTTGGCCCCTTCTCTGATTGAGTTCGACACCCCTAGTCTGAAGGATGTCTTGATTGCTTTCAAGTTCTGTCAATTCTGAGCAAAGCTGCTATCCATGTGTAAGCTAAGTTTTCAACTTCTTTGGATAATGACCCAGGAGCACGGTTGCTGGACCATATATTGGAAGCATGTTAGGCTAAGCCATTAGCATACCAAAGCCACCTTGGTCTTCTCTTAATCCATCTTCTAAAAGTGCTATAGTTTTGTATTTTGCATTTAGGTCGGTGTTCATTCTTTTTTCTTTTCTTTTCTTATTTTTTTGCACATGGACATTCAATGTTCAAAAGAGCTTGTTTTCTATCCTCTTAAAAGGGTCTTTTGCAGAGCAAAGTATTCAACTTAAATAAAGTCTAACTTACTGATTTCTTCTTTAATGATAACATTTTTGGTGCCATGTCTAAGATCTCTTCATCTTAACTTTAGTTCCCAAAGCTTTTTGCTTTTGCGCTGTTGTCAAAACCATTCAAGCATTTTTTGTGTGGGCCTATTTCTGCGTTATTCATTTTGTCCTATTGATCTATGTGTTTTTCTCCATCAATACCATACTGCCTTGATTATTGTAGCTATATAGCAAGTCCTAAATGAGATAGTGTGAGTTCTCCAACTTTATTTTTCTTTTTCAAAATCACTTTAGTTATTCTAGTTGGTTTGGATTTCCATATAAATCTTAGAATAAAATTAATATTTTATTTAAATTAGCAATTAAAATGTATTTAAAAGAAAAATTAGTTAGAATTGGATGTGACCTAAATAAAAATATAACTACTACAATTAAAAAATTCATTGTAAACCATGTGAAATGATCTCATAAACCACTAAACTGGCCCAGATCCTTATCCCCCACAGCTATATATTAGGAGGAGGTTTTCCATAGAATGCTGGCTGCAGTCCTTGGGGAAATTCATGTGATTCTGTCCCTTGTCTAGGGCTGGCCCAGTGTCAGCTGGCTGATCCCACAGAAGTCATCTATAGGACGAGTAAGCTTCCCTATACAGGAACCAATTAGGCGGGAAGAGTCAGGCATTGTTAGTGAGAATAGGGTGGAGCCACGAAGAAGCAGGCACTCGAGGGGGTGAGGCACACAGAAGGCAGAGGGTCTCTCAGGTGGAGCAGTCCTGTGGCCCGGCAGTGCCTGGAAGGGTGGGGAATTCGACCACCAGGCACTCGAGAGCTGTCGTAGGTCCCAAACAGCCTTCTTCCATCTGCAAGACCTGAAGTGAGCAGCATGGTTCTTCTTCAACTCTTCCTCTGTGTTTAATGTAGAGCTTCCAAGCTTGGGGTTCGCAGCAGTGGTGGAGTGTGAGAAAACTTTAGGTGGATGAAACACAGCATCGAACAACCATGTGCCACTGAATGGCAAGCGGCTCCCTTCTAGCCATCTTGGCCTCTGTCAGCAGGTCCTTCACCTGGGCCCTCAGCACCTTTTAGGAAAGAGTGGTGGCTCTGGCTTCAGGGCTTTGGAGAAGTAATACTCTCCAGATGAAGCCTTACACTATTGTTCTGTTTTCATTGTGTGGTGTATTTTTTTAAAAAACTTCATCTGAGGATATTTTTTCCATTGATTTCCAGAGAGAGTGAAAGGGAGGGAGAATGAGTGAGGAGAGAGAAAGAGAGAGAGAGAGAGAGAGAGAGAGAGAGAGAGAGAGAGAGAGAGAGAGAGAGAGAGAGAGAGAGAGAGAGAGAGAGAGAGAGAGAGAGAGAGAGAGAGAGAGAGGCAGAGAGGCATTGAAGTGAGAGACACATTAATTGGTTGCCTCCTGTACTTGCCCCCACCAGGGCTGGGGAGCTGGGGAACCTGCACTGATGTACATGCCCTTGCAAACTAGCCAAGGCCATTGCGGTTTTTATTATATATATATATATATATATATATATATATATATATATATATATATATATATATGATAAAATGGCCTATAAATCAATATATATATATTGATATCAGAAAGGAAGGAAGAGAGAGAGATAGAAACATCAATGATGAGGGAGAATCATTGATTGGCTGCCTCCTGCATGCCCCACACTCACGATGAAGCCTATAACCTGGGCATGTGCCCTGACTGGAAATCAAAATGTGATCTCTTGGTTCATAGGTCAATGCTCAACCACTGAGCCACGCTGGCCAGCCCATTGTGGTTTTTGATAGTAATTTGCTTACACATTTTCCCATTCCTCATCTTAGAATAATGCCTAGTACATAGTAGAGGTTCAAATTCTCAGCCAATAAGTGATTAGATGAATTGGATGTTTTTTCATTATTCCTTGATTTTCGTCTTTTTACCCCAGCTGACTGTGGAACCCATGGAGGCCAGGACTATGCTTTTGTTTTCCTTTCACTGATTTGTTCTGAGAGACAAGCAACGTGCTGGCACAGGAGGTTCTCAGAGACATGACCATGGCTCGTCCTGGTGGCTGAGCAGAGGGGTGGGTGAGGAGGGCTTGAGAGGTCAAGACTGAAGAGAGCCTTGCTCTCTGATTGAACCCTGGGGGGAAGCCAAGGGAACTGGCTTGTGTGGGCCCAGATCAGTGTCCACGCCGGGAACTTGGCTCATCACTGCTTCCTTGAAAGCTCAGCAGGGGCTGCTCTGTGCACTTATCCCACACACATCCTCTCTTGCTTCCCTCCTGGGATGGGCCTTCCCCTCGCTGCAGTCCCAGAGGCCTGGCCTTCCCCGCCTGTCCTGAGCTCACTCCTACCTGGCTCTTTCCCACCAGCCAGGAGAATGCCAATTTCTGCTCCCACCGTGGGGTTCCTACCAGAGTGGGGGCCCAGAGTGAGGCATGGCCAGCCTCCTTCTGTGAGGGACCTTCTGAGTCTGAGCTAGGATTGTTGGCCTCCTCTATTAACTCAACTCGCGGTGTGCTAAGGATTGTACTGCAAGCCCGCCGAAGATTTAAAAATATATATATATTTTATTGATTTTTTACAGAGAGAAAGATAGAGGGATAGAGAGTTAGAAACATCGATGAGAGAGAAACATCGACCAGCTGCCTCCTGCACACCCCCTACTGGGGATGTGCCCGCAACCAAGGTACATGCCCTTGACTGGAATCGAACCTGGGACCTTTCAGTCCACAGGCCGATGCTCTATCCACTGAGCCAAACTGGTCTATCTTTTAGAAATTTTGGTTTGCTCTTCCCTTGTTTATTGTGAGAATTAACAAACCATCTTTTCTGTCAAAGAACAGTTTAGACAGCCGCCATTCTGGACAGCATGACTTGGCAGCTGCTATATTGGCCACATGGCTTGCTGTTCTCCCCTTTTCTTAATTTCTTAATTGTGTCATTTGGAGTGTTGACCAGGCGGGTGGACTTTCTCTCCCCTTGGTCTGAGGCAGAGCTTTACTGTGCTTCCCAGCTGTTCCCACTGTCACCAGTGAGGCATGAAATGCTATCCACAAGCTATGGAAAACACTTTCTTAGCCAGGACAACGGAATTGGCTTCTGAATACCCTCCCGCCTTGTCTCATCTGAGCCCCATTGAGAGGGACTGCAGGGCTCACCTAGACTGGGTCTCAGCTTCTGTTGACTGTTGACCGTGGGGCTGGGCCTTTCTCTGTGGGGACTGTCCTGTGCATTGTAAGCTGTTGGCAGCGCCCCTGGACTCTGCCCATCCAATGCCAGTACTGCCCTCTAGTTGTGATAACCAAGAATGTCCCCTACTGAGAGTAAATCCTCCTTGGTTGAGACAGTTTCCAATTGGGGAAGCCGAGTGAGGCACTGAGGGCTTGCCCATGGCCCCAGTGGGGAGCTCTAGCTCAGGTCTGTTGGCACCGCCAGCTCACAGGAGCCCCAATTCAGCCGAGGGGGCAGTCTCATCCTCTCTGTCTCCAGTTCAACTTCCAGTCTGTCCTCGGTCATGGTCCTTTCCAGCACGAATGCCTCTCTCCAGCAAGCGGGTCTCCCAAGTGTGTGTGTTGCTCATGGGTCTGCCCTCGAGTTTCCTGCCCTCGAGGGGCAGGCTCAGGCATCTCATCTTGTTTTTGTGTCCCACGGAGGCATAACACTCCCACGTCCCATCCGGGGAAGCTGCCCCACAGCGACCCCAGGAGCTCAGCTCTGCTCCCGGGGCCATGGAGGAGGGCACCCTTGGCCTGGGGTGGAGGAGAAGACGGAGTGAGGGATCGTTGGTATCCCTTACGTCCCTGTCCTGCCGGAATCAGAGACCAAGTTCTTTGATAACCATTTGGGGCACCTGTGCTGATGCCAAGCTGGGAGCCTCCGGTCCCCAGTACCTATTGTGCCTCCCGCCCTCTCTTGCTTTCTGGCGGAAGAATGGGTTCCGCCCAGGAAATGTGGGATCAAATAAGCTAAACAGGTTTCTCTCTTGCAGGACTTCCAGAGCTTTTACCTGCTCACGTGCTCTGAGGTGGCCACAGCTGTCCAGGATGCAACAGTTCCCAAAGGAACGCGACCACAGCCCTCTTCCCTTTCACGGAGGGTCTCTGCCCCCCACTCATGGGATATCCGTGGGAAAGCAGCGCCCAGAAACGAACGTGTCCTTGTGGCCCTTGTGGGCAGTTCTAAGGAAGCTTTAAAACCAGGAGGGACGAGAGCAGCCAGACGGGGAAGCCTCTGGGGTGTGATGGTGCTGAGTGGCTGGGTTCAGAGCTGGACCCCGGAGAAGAGAAAGGACTTCTTATTCGTCTGGGTGCTCCCAAGCTGGGGGGTGAGCCTGCACCATCTGCCCTACCTGTGCATGTCTGTGGCTGCAAGAGATGGAGCCGGGCACCCATGTCCACCCTCCCCCTCCCCCTCTGAACCCTGGGGAGGGTGAAAGGGCAGACACACAGAAAGAGAAAGGAAAGCAGAAGTTTCCACTTGTGCTGCATGGGTTTTTTTTTTTTTTTTTTTTTTTATCTGTTTGCAAATGTTCAGTGTAATGGTTTGAAACCAGCCGTGGAGCTGCCGCCACCCACACACAAAGCTGCCGTGGCACCAGCTTCCCCGGCGAACCGTCGCCCCGGCATCGGCCATTAACCGAAGCCACCCCGGGGCTGGCTGCACGCGTCCCCGGCGCCCCTCAGCACCCACACCACCCTGGCACCCTGGCACCGCCACCCTCCACACACACAATTAAAAAAAACCTGCAGCCCCCGGTTTCTCTAGAGGAGGCATAGAGAGAAGCAAAGGCAGGATGGGACGAGCAGGGAGAAGGCTCCTGCCGCACCGGAGCCACCAGCCCTGGGGAGAGCGCGCCAGCCCCCGCCTGCCTGTGGCCTGACTGCAAGGTGAGAGAGGTCTTTGTGATTTCTTTGTGCACCCCGAGGTCTGGGAGGCCAGGCCAGATGAAGGGACTTAAGCATTGAGCCTGTCTGCTGCCTCCCGAGTGATTCTATCAGGCAAGCATGATGGACGCTCCCTGCCAGGCACACGCAGTCATTTCTGACACAGCCCCACCCAGGGCCCCCCCTGAGTGCTGTGACCAAGGGGGGTCTGACCCCCTGTCTGCCACCCTCCAGCACAGCCTGGGATGTGCATTCAGGTCTAATCCTGCCTCTGGCCTGACCTGCTGATTTCCACCTGAGGCTGCTGACCTCCCCGTGGTCTCCCCTCCCCCGGAGTGAGCACAGACCGATTCCTTTGGGACCATATGGAACGGTTCTCCGTCCAAGGGGCTTTGGGAAACCTGTTTCCCCAGTGACCCCAAACCCAGTAATCAGAAGCAATCAGACTCAGCTGTCCAGCTAATCTGTACGAAATAGGCTTCCTTCCCAGTAGAAATCAACAAAGTTTAAAATAGAAGGGCTGTCATCGGAAACAGAGCTGCAGAGTTCTCTGCGGTGCAGCAGGCAGGGCCACTTGCCTGGAAAATATTAAGCCCAAATGACAGAGCTCATGGCCACACGAGCCAGGAGAAGACTCGGTTTCCTTGCTTCTGAAGCATGTTTGTGGGTTGGAGGGTAGCTGAGTGGGGACCTCGCTCCCGGAGGGCTTAAACCCATTGGTGCGGAGGAGCGACCTGAGGGAGCGCGGGGGGACGGAGGGCGAGGAGGACCCGCTGGAAGGTGCACGTAGGAGAGAAGCAGATGAAAGCCCCGAGTTCTGTGCAGTCAGGGATGAATCAGTCAGCAGGTCTATTTTTAGTCTCTAAGATCTGCTGTTACATTTGCCTGGCATTAATTAATGTCACAGGCATGTAACATCCGCAGGTTCGGAAGGGCCTCAGCACGTCTGTCACTCACTCGGGGTCTGAGGGGTCTGGGCTCCAACACAAACACGGGGCAGAATGTTCCGCTCTGGCCTTGCCCTCTCCGGGTGTATCCGCTAATCTCCTGGCTCCGGCCCTTGGGGGCCTGGCCGGTGGCCAAGGGAGAGTCGTGATTGTCATGCTTTGTTTTTAAAAAAGGAAAGGCTGAAATTGACGAGAGAGAGAGAGAGAGAGAGAGAGAGAGAGAGAGATAGAGAGAGAGAGAGAGAGAGAGAGAGAAGATGTTGGATCGTGGTTTGGAATAAATAAAATGATGTTGGGGGCAACTCAATCATCGAAAAGAGGAAGGAGGCCCACTAATCCCCAAACAAGACTGGTTTTGACAAAATCGATTTCATAAGTGGGGAACATTTTCCAATGTAGTTTGGATAAAGTATATGTTAGCAGGAGCCCAGTGTTGGGTTGGGGTTGATTGGATGTTGGCTGCAATTATGCGTCAGGCTAATTCCCCCGGCAGAAGCCTGTTGGTGTGTCAGAGCGGAGGCCGTCACCCCAGAGAGCTTACACACAGGACAGGAGTGTGCGCAGGCTCGCTGCAGGGGCACAGGGTGGGCGTCGGTTGAGTAATGGGCAGGAGTGAGCGACAGAAGGCCAAGTGGTAGTCACACTGTTGGGACAATGTTTTGTGCATTTGCAACGATGATTCGGTCAGTAAGAAAGTGCGGCTCAGAGACACTCCTGATCCTCTCTCACTCAGCACGGCCCCCTCGCTCCCAGAGCCAGACCGCGTCACTGACCACCGCCCCGCGCCACTCGTCAAGGCCTGGTGTGGTCCTCATGTACTTCAGAAGTCACTTATGGTTGGTCCATCCAAAACAAGGGCACGGACAGCCTCCTGAGGAGGCCGGGAGAATTCCCGGCACTTGGCTGGCCTCTGCTGAGTGGAGAAATACCAGATGTGTAGATGGCCACCGGAGACCATCAGCAAAGTCCATTTCCAGGTCCTCAGAAGCAGCACTGCATTTCTTACTGCTAGAGAAGGGCCGGAGCCGCCCCGAGGGTGTGACCACGCGGGCCTGACCCTGGGTGTTCTGCCACCAGCTTGGTCCCGTTCTTTCACCCCATGGCTGGCTGGGACCTGAGCCCGCCCCTCTCGGCTGCGTGTCTGCTGAGCCCTGTTCTCCTGACATGCCTTGTTCCTTGAGGACGCCCACCGCATCCTTCCCCAGGCCCCTGGGCTGGCGACACCTGTCAGCCACGGCAAGGGGCTGGGAGAGGGAGCCGGTGCCTGGCGTCTCCATTGTGATGGGGTCTCTGGCCCTTCCTGTCCTGTGTGAGCCCCACCAGAGGAGCCATTGGAAGCCCGGGGAGCACTTCCTCGGTGCCCACAATCTAGAGTCCTTGGCCTCTGCTTCGCGGTTTCTTCTTGCACCTGGAGTTCTGACCTGCAAGACCAGGAGCGGCTCTCGTCCTAGGGCCGACCTCCACGGCGGGTTGGAGAAGGCCGTGAGGCTGTGCCTGGAGGGCTGGCCTGCCTTTCTTATTCGAACCCTTGGGGGCCCTGCGAGGCTGGTGCTGCCCCATCACTACTTCACGGAGGAGGAGGAGGAAATGGAGCAGTATAGATTTTATCTGCACTCCATGGTCTAGCCATTGATCTCACTATAAAAGGACACTTGGCCCTGAATAAAACCGTGAAGGAGAAGTGTCATTCCTGGGCGAGGTGCCCGTCTACCTGTGCTGCCAAGTAGGTGGCACCCGAGGCGCCCGGCCCAGCTCCGAAGCCTGTGTCCTGGTCAGAAAGCTGAGCCCAGAGCAGGTGCTCTCTGTGCCCACCTCCCGTGGAGACTCTGCATTTGCGGGTGACTCCCAGGCAGGGCAGTGTCCCCGGACCCCGTCCCTCCCCCCTGCGGGCCCCCTTCAGCATGAGTGAGGAATGGGGCACATGGCCACCTTGGCATTCTGCAAAGGTCCCGGTAGACTGGTGTGCAGCGGGGAAGCCTGGCAGAGAGCCAGGGAGGTTCAGGACCCTCCCTGCCCGCCTCCCTCCTGCTCGGTGACCCGCCACGGGCCTCACATCCTGAGAGGAGCCCTAGAAACGGGCCGTGTTGATGAAAACACACGTACCCATCAGCACAGGAAGCACGGCCTCACGTTCGCAGCAGCAACCACCGGGCCCCTCACAGAAACCAGAGAGGAACAGATTTCAGATTTTTAACTAAATTAGGAAACACATGTTCTCCCCCCCCCCCCCTCTCCCCGCGGCAGCTCTCGGTTTGCCTCACACGTGCCCTCTGCCCTCCCTTCCTCTCCCACCTCGGGGAGCGGGACATTTAGGAAACAGAGTCCTCGCTCCTCTGGGCTCAGGGAGTGGCTGTGAGAAAACAGGATATCAGCGATGCTGGGAGCCCAGGAGCTCGGCCCCAGGTAGGGATGTCGGATCAAACACAGGATGCCCGCGAACATCTGGATTCCACGTGTGCAGCAGAAACTTTTTAGCATTAGCATATCCCAGCAGGGTTATACTAGCGTAGCAACCCTTGTTTCTGTGAAATTCACATTTAACCAGGCATCCTGTATTTTTACATCTTTGCTACAACCAGTGCCGGCCACTCAGGCGAGCCTCAGCCGTTTCATCTTGTCTAGTGTTGGGCCCAACATCTCTCTCAGGCCTTGCTTACGGCCCCTGACATGAATGATAAAGCAGCCTTGTCATAATCAACCAGCAGGTCCTCAGCTCGGGTCACTGGCTTCAGGTCACGTACGGGAGGGGTCTGCCCAGTGGAGGCGTGTTGTCATTCGTGTCTCAGGGGAAACTGAGGCTCGGGAACTGGCGTGACTCAGGGGCGCTTGGAAAGCTGTGGCCTGTCTCCCTGAATAGAACTTTCTGGCAGTGGGTGGGTAAGCAGTCTGTGAGCTGGGGAAAGCAGGCTCAGAGGAGCAGTAATAATAGGTTAGCTTGGGAATGGTTGTATCAACACATGCAAATTATATGCAGATATATCTGGCCACCTGCAGGCTGCCCAACCTGGATGGGAGACCTGTGAGCACGGTTCCCATGCCAGGGTTTCGGGCAGGAGCGTGGTACCTGGCTGAGCACGCCGGGCCTGTGAGGGGTCCACGTTCCTGGGGTGCACGTGGGCTGAGGCAGGAGGCGTGTATGTGTGTGTGTCAGTGAGCAAACACACGTGTTTCTTGGCTGGATGAGGATGCGAGGGGGCTGGTGTGGAGGTAGGTGTATGAGGGAGCGTGTTGATGTGTGCGTGACTTGCCACCTTGATCTGAGCGCCCCCCGCAAGCCACATGGCTCCTGTCTCCCGGGATAACCTCTCCCCGGTTCCTGGCATCTCTCTCCGGAGGAAGAGGCAGCCCCTCTCTGTGGGTGGCCCCTGATGAGTTCTGGGCTCAGACACTGTGACGAGACCATCTTAGCCACACGCGGTCCACCTCTCCAGGGCCCGGAGCCACTGCCGGGGAGCACCTGTCCTTCCTTCTCGGCAGGACCTGGGTCATTGCCGTCCCTGCTGACCAGCGAGTCCCTGAGGCTTTGAAAGGTGCAGTCCCTGCCCACTGCTGGTGAGACACCCGCCCAGGTTCAGCCCCAGGTGCCCTTACCCCACGCTGGGACTGGCCAGGTGAATCACTGCCCCCTGAGTAAAGTGGTGCTAAAAGCTGGGTCTTGGCATGAGCTTCAGAAAGACAGAGCACTCCTTTGGAAAGTTCTAGATCAGTGGTTCTCAACCTTTCTAATGCTGACCCTTTAATACAGTTCCTTACGTTGTGGTGACCCCCGACCATAAAATTATTTTCGTTGCGACTTCGTAACTGTGATTTTGCTTCTATTAATGAATCTTAATGTAAATATCTGTGTTTCCGATGGTCTTAGGCGACCCTGCTAGCAGTTTTCAACCTGTGGCTCTCACCTTGGGGGCTCTGAGAACCCTGGAAACCAAGCTAAGTCCATTACTGTGTGAGGCTCTTAAAGACAGTCCCCGAAGTGCTGCAGGCAGTGTGCTGCTGAGGGTCAGGCCGGGGTCACTTGGGGGGGACACCCCGAGGCCGCTGTGGAGGAGGCAGGGCTCTGACCCGCCTGGCGGAGAGTGGGCTTGGGCGGGAAGGGAAGTGCGGCTGAGGGGGCGGCAGGAGCACAGCGGCAGCCTTGGGGGGGGTTCCTCTCGCACCACCTGGGCCAGGCAATGGGCTCAGAGTCGGGGACATGGCAGGAAGGCCCCTGACCTCTGGGGTTGCAGCATTAAGCAAGCGATGCTTCGTTATACCTGTGGTGCGGACGAAGGCTCAGACTGGTCAGGGAGGGGGGTCTGGGAAGGCTAGTGAGGACCTGAGACTGAGCTGAGGCAGAAAAGGTTAGTGGGAACTGCAGGCCACGGTGTGTGGCTGCGGGCCCTGACACGGAGCCGAAAGGCCAAGGTCTGGCCTCCTGGGAAGCAGAGGCAAGAACGGGGTTTGGGAAGGGGAGGTGGGCAGAGCCCGCGCCCAGGGGAGCTTGCAGGTAGGGAGGTCGCCGAATCCCGAGGGCAGTGGACCGCTGACAGTGTTGTCACTGGGTGGGGATGGCAGGTGTCATTTGTTACGGCTGCAGAATGGACTTGTGGAGGGCAGGAGTGCAGGGAGTGACCGACTTCAGTGGCTCTGACAATTTGCTCAAAATCTTGCTTGGCTGCCTCCGCCATCCCTGGCCAGCAGGCTCAGTGGTTACCTAGCGGCTACAGGGCCTCAGCAGAGCCTGCACCTGGTCCCCGCGCCACTGCCCCCACCCCCTCTGCAGGACACGTGCTTGGGCTCAGAGCCCACGCTCTCTGAGCGCTTCCTCTCCGGGCCAAGTTCTGCACAACTGGGGGACAGGAAAGGGTCAGCGAGATAGGAAGCGTGCTCCAGACCCACTGCCTGAGCGCTGAGAAGGTCAGGGCCTGGTTTCTGCTTGGCCCTGCGCCCTGGGCGGGCGTCTTCCTGGGCTGGGCTTCCCGGGGAGCGGGCTTGGCAGGAGCGGCGATTGCTTCACCGCCTGCGCTCCCAGGGCCCACAAGGTGAAGCGCTTAATTGTTCTGGCCGCTGCCCTGGTCTCCCGGCGGCCAGGCCCTGATTGGGGGCAGGATGGACATGTGTGACTCCCCAGGGCTCACCGGCACACCCCAAGAAGGGCCTGTCAGAGGCGGGGGTCCCTACTGGGCTGAGCTGGAGGGACAGGGGCCCGGGGTGCTTTGGCCAAGCTGGCCTAGAGAGGGCACTTCCGCCTGGCTGCTGCATGCCAGGAAGGGAAAGCCGCAGGCAGCTCTTCCTCCCTGGCTCCCCAGCCCGGAGGGGAGGGCGGCAGAGAAGCGGCTGTGTGTGTGTGCACCCTCGGGGCCCGCGGTCTGGTGGGCTTCTCGGGCCGGCGGCCTCTTCCCTGTCGCGGTGACGCAGGGGCGAGGGAAACCGGGTTGCTTATTATTTGAGTTCTGCTTCGCCCAACAAAGGTTTGGGGGATGCACAGTAAGAACACAAGCAGAGATGGTGGGAAACAGCGGAGTGTGCGATCGAGGCTGCAGAGAAAGAGCCGACGAAGCTCAGGGAGGCGGGGTCTCGGCCAGGCTGGCCATACACACAGTCCCCGTTGGTTTCACAAGGACAAAGCCTTCTTGGCTGGAGGAGCAGCTGGCAGGACTGCCAGACGGATCTGTGCTTTACCTGCAGATTGAAATGGCGGAAACACACCATTTTGGGGAATACCTCCCAGAGGTGCCGGCTGGCCTGGCTCCCGGGCGGTGGGTGGGGAGGCGTTAGCCATTTTGCTCCCCATCCAGGTGGGTAAACTCTTCCCCTTAAAAACAAACTCTCCAGAGAAGAAACTTTTGAGGACAGGAGGAGGGGTAGTCCCGTTTTTCTTGTTATTGTTGAAATGTAAGGCTTTTTCTTTCCGGCTTAAAAATTAATTTACAGAACCAGCGGGCGAGGCCAGCAAAGCCTCTCCCGGTGCCCTCTGTGGCTCTGCCATGGGCCCTGCGTGTGGAAGTTTGAGAGCCCCGCGCTCAGCGCCACGCCAGGCCTTCCTCCGCAGGCCCGGCTTGCAGGGAGAGTGGCGCCCCTTCCCACCCTTTCCCGTCAGTCACTCAGGCCCGTGCTTTGTGTGTGACTGCGGGTGGGCATGGCCATGGACGCGGAGGCAGTGCCGGGCCGAGGCCCCCGGGGGTGGTCTGGGAGCCGCCACCATCACAGCGGCCGCCCACCACGGGCTGAGGGGCAGTTATATCCCAAACAGCATTGGCTGCACAGCGAGAGGGACAGAGGCAGTTTGGGGAAAACTGTCTTTTGAGCCAGAGGGTCATTATCTCGGTGGATTTCTGTCCTCTGCCCACCAAGCCATTTGTGTCAATAGCAATGGCGTCTTCCTGCTTCCTCACCTGGCACATCGCTGGGCCAGGCACACCTGCCAGCCCAGCCTGCCCCTGGACCAGAAGCCACAGTGCTGACCCCGATTCTCCTCCCCCGCCTCCTCATCATCCTGGTTCTTTTCCTCCTCCTCCTCCTCCTTCTTCTCCTCCTCTTCATCCTTGTAGGTGTTCAGGAAAGCTTTGGAGTGAGCGCAGGGAGCTGCTCTCCCGTCGACCCTCCTTCCCTCACGCCTGGCGCTGGGGGCTCACACGGAGGACACTGGCCTGACTGTGATGGACTCTGGACATTTTGGATTGAACAGTGTTTCGTGAATGTTGTCCTGCAATGGGATCCCCGTGGGGGTCCAGGGTTTCCTTTTACACACCTTTAGACAGTTAACACTGAGGGAGGCATTTCAAGGCTCTTACAGAAATGCGTTATGAATGAATGCATCAGCTACTATTCCAGCCGGGGCACGCCGGAAGGAGTGCGCTGTGACTTCAATGGCGCTGACACGCAGGCCGCTGAGGAGCGAGGCGCTGTGTCCGCCCAGCCCCCCGAAGGGAAGGGGGTGCTCCTCGCCCCCAGAAAGCCAGGGACAAAGTGCTGGCCAGGCCCAGGGGGCCCAGGGCCATCCAGCCAGCCCCTCTGCGGCCCCGGCCGCTCCGGCTGCAGAAGGCGGAGGAAGTCTGGGTGGAAGGCAAGTTTCCATTTCCATTACTCAGCTGACCCCTGACCCCATCACCAGGGGTAATCAGAACCTGGCCAGGCGTCAGCTGTAACGAAAACATGGCTTACGTGGCCTGGAGGCCGGGGCGGGGGGCTGCCGGTGGGAACCACACTGCAGGGCGCGGTGCCGTCCGCCCGAGTGACCACAGCCATGGCGAGGTCGCACAGCTGCGGAGGCCCCTTTCTCCGGGGCTGTGACTGCCCCTCTCTGACTACAAGGACAGTGCAGAGGAGGGAGCTGTACCCGAAGGGAGGACAGGCTTGTGTGAAGACCTGAGCGTCGCTCCCGGGGTGGAGGGGCGGGCCCACTGCCTGTCCCCCCAGAAGCCCGCGCTTGGCTTGAGGCCGAGTGGGTGCACCTGGTGTCAGGGTGGGGGTCTCAGAGAGGGTCTGGGGCAGCTCAGAGAGCGAGGCCCCTCAGCAGACGCTGACAGGAGGCTGACTCTGTGCCCGGTACTGTAAGGGCATGCGGTCAGATGCACCGGAGGCCTGGCGGGGACAGAGGAGGGCTGAGCGTGTGACACCTGGGGAGACGTGCTGCGGCCTCTGAGGGCACCGGGTTGGGGGTGTGGGTCGGCGGTCAGGGGGGAGGGACGGCTGCCCCTGGCCCTGCAGTACTTTGGTCTTCACTGTGCTGCACGGTGTGCACGAGAGTGTCACCGCGAGCAAACCAGCAAGTGGATCCCCATTGTCATTCGCTTGTTTGTCGCCCTGTTGGGACCATGACACCATGCCTGGCTCCGTTGAAGGGGCCAGTGGAGGCGGGGAGGGGAGAGAGGCAGCGGCAGGATGTGGGGACCGTCTGGGGAGACTCACCTGTAGTCACTATCGATTCAACTCACCGAGGCCGTGAGCAGCGCTTCTCAGAGCCCAGCTCGCTGGTGAGCTGGCCTGGGCCCCGGCTTCCCGCTCAGGCTCAGCCTGGGGGGTCCAGTGGTGCCTGCAGAGCTGCCAGGCCCCCCTCTACCTGGCTTCCTGCCATGTGACCAACGAACTCTGGGGCTTGGGAGGTCCCAGGGGCTGAACCCCAAAGGCAGGATCATTGTGCTACCTCCACAGGAGTGTGGCCTTGGGGGAGGTGGGTGTGCATGGCCCCTGCTCCCCCTCCCTCCTTCCTCCATCCTCCTTCCTGCCTCTCTCAGCCCAGGGGCCCGGTGGCTCCTGTGTGTGTGCTGCTTTGTCTCAGATGGAGATAGCTTTGTTTGGAGAAACAGCCATTTCAGGCAGCAATTTTGCCTGAATGAGCCTGGCTTTTGGCAAGGGGGTGATAATATCTTTTTTGTTTGTTTCCTTGGGAATAAAAAAGCCTGAGAAAGCAAGTTCGCCATTCTTTGGAAATTTCTCTTTCTTTGGTGACTGCTGCCACAGGCGTAGCTGGATGTTCTCTGCGGCTCCTGGAGAGGTGCATTGCATCATGGTACCGAGAACAATCGAAAAGGGAGCACTTGTCCTTTCTGAGGCTGAGCTGTAACTCACATACTGTAACACTCATCCTTCTAAAGTGTGCAACTTCGTGGTTCTTAGTCTAGTCACAAAGTTGTGCAGTCTTCACTAGTTCGTAATTCCAGAACATTCTCTGCTCCCCCCAAATAAACTCTGTGCCCATTAGCACTCACCCTCCCTCCCGCAGGCCCAAGCAGCCCCGGGGCCTCCCCTCTGGTGGCTGCTCTGGACCCTTCCTGAGCTGGTGGCCCAGGTCGCTGTGCTGCTCAGGACCTCCCGCGGCAGCTGCGAGTGCTCTTCCTGTGCACGCATGTGCCCAATTTATCCACTCGCTCGTTTGTGCATGTATTTATTTTAATCCACACCAAAGGTATTTTTAAAAAGTTCTTGTGCAGGAAACTCTTTCGTTGGTTTATCTTAATGAAGGGCATTCAGACCGTCACTGGGAGACAAAAGGCAAATTGCAGGTCTTTTTCGGGGACAGGAACGGATCTGTTCCCGAGGACTTCCCGGGAAGCCTGGAACCGCCCGCAGCCCCGGGGAGCCTTGTCACCCTCCCTGCTGCTCCCCACAGCTCTCTGCTCGCAGCTTCCTGCTCTGGAGCATCTGGTTCTCCGTCTCCTCAGCATGAGCCTGTGTGCTGTGGGCCTGCCCCAGCCCACATGGCCAGCCGCCCCTCCTCATGGCCCAGGCCGCACAGGCCTCCCCCTTTGGGAGGTGGGGGGCGGGGGGTGAGGGGGCGCTTGCAAGGCTTCGGCTTTTGTGCATGTCCAGGCTTCCTTTTCTAACTTGGTTTTAAAGAGGAAGGCGGAGAGAGAGATGGGCCCACAGCTTAGGTATGTGCCCTGATCAGGAATGGAATCCACAGCCTTTTGGGGTATGGGACGACGCTCCAACCTACCGAGTCACCAGGTCAAGGCTCTCGCTGCGTCTGCCCATCAAACTCTGACGCATCCCACAAGGCCTAGCTCATCCATCATTTCCTCCGGGGAGGCTCCCCAAACCCTCTCTCCTGGGGCTTCCAGATGTGTGTTCATGTGTCTTGTGGTGAGGGGAGGGGTCTTACAACACTTAGTGTCAGTAGAGGCACAAGTGTCAATCCTTAGACGGATGCTGGGGTCAGGGCCCGGCAGGCATTCCTCCTTGGCCGTGGGTTTTGGGGTCCTGGGGAGGGGAGGGATGCTGGAGTTGACGGCAGCTGGCTGTACGCCTGTCTTCCCATTCTCAGTTGCATGCCCCCTGTGGCTTCTGGCACACCAGCGAGATGCCCGCACACAGATGTGGAGGTACCAGGAGTTGAAGCCACGGGGAATCTGCGTAATTTGGTTCAAAGTCCAGCTCACCGGGCCACCTGGGACACCTCCCCCCCCCCCCCCCCCCGCCCCAAACCCAATCCAGCTAACATGAGGCTTAGGTACATGGCCAGCTGGGAATTATGGGTAGCACAGTGGGGTGAGGACGCCTCTCCCAGTGAAAAAAAATCACAAAGCAGCCCCTTTTAGAGGCCCGGGAGGGACTCGGAGGATCTAACACAGCCACTCCACGCGGCTGGCTTCCGTCTGGCTGGCCCTCTTGACCCAAATGTGCTTCCCGCGATTGGCTCCTGTTCTGAGTTAGAGATCCGTTTGCCTCTCAGCTTCCACCACATAGGATCACTGCATTTCTCCCCCTCCACCGCCCTGTGCTGGCTCCCTCTAAAGTCGCAGGGAGCAGGGCCAGCACTCAGGGAGAGAGGGGAAGCCACCGTGGGTGCAGAACTCAAGGGGCACTCGAAACGCAGTCATCAGATCATTTTTTTAGTAAAATATCTTCAAAATAAAAACTAATGCAAATGATTCCGTATTTAACCAAATATCAAAACTTTGAGTAGAGGCGACATCCCAGAGGTCCCTGCGAGGCCTCCACCATCAGCACCTGCAGCGAGTTTGATGCCCCTTCTGGGCTCCAGAAGCTCCAGGAAGATGCATCTTCCAACCCCACAGCCAGGAGGTGACCCCGCTGGCCCCGATCCTCACCGGCCTGCACCAGCCCTCTCTGGGCTGCAAGGGCGGCTGCCCCCATCCCAGGTGGCCGTCTGTCTTTAGGGCTGTCTGACCGGCAGTCACTATGGTCCTGAGCTGTAGCTCTAGTGCTTTCCCTCTTTGTGCCTGTCTCTTCCTGTTTTCGACGGGTTGCTATTGTGACACTAAGACATGCACAGACCATCATTTACTTCCTATTTCTGAGTCAGTCAAGTTTCACCTCCTCTGAGTCTCCCCCAGGCTGCTCCGAAGGTGCTCTTTCTCGGTTAGACACCAGTTGACTCAAAGGCAGAGCAATGGGAGGCCCAGCTCTTTCCTTTGATCTTCTAAGACACAGGCCTGCCCCTCTGTCCTCGGAGAGACCGCCTGCAGACAGGGACCGCGGAGGGTGTCTCCCACACCTCCTCCGCCGAGAGGCGCGAGCGCGCTGCACAGGGGCGGCTGGCCACCTGCTCACGTCGCCTCGGTTTGGGGCCAGGCCATCTGTGTCTGAAGCTGAGCCTCCCTGGCTAGAGATGCACCCCTCTCCATGAAGGTATGTAACGTGCTGTGCACGATAGGCGTGCAGAGATGTCAGTTAAGGAAAAAAGTGTTTTTTGTTTTGTTTCTTACCCTGTATTCTCAATGAGATATTTATCTTCACGCGTGCAGTTACAAAGAAAAGGCCACGGAAAACTGGGTCTGACCGAGTTTAGTGATTCTCTGTGTGCTTAACCCCACTGTTGCTTTTGTCAAAATATTGACTGTGATCCATAATGGCTGTCAGGAGCCAGGCCCGCCATCCAGTTGTAGGATATAGAGGCGAGAGGAAAGACAGTCTGGCGCTCTGTCAGCAGCGTTTCCCTTGGCGCTGATGGGCCTGCTCAACCAAAGGTGTGAATGGATGAGAAGCATCAGCCACGTCAGGCCACGGGCTTGGAAAACAAGACGTACAGTAGACTCTAACTATCAAGGTCTTTGATAGCAACGTTATTTATAGCAGTTCCAGGGGGAGCATTCTTCAATGAGATTTACAAGGGCCCATGCACTCGGGACCATGTATTTATACACGTATTTGGTTTCCCAGCCTCCAAAATAGCTGAGAGCTGGAGGTCTGTCAGATAAGCCCTGGAGCCTGTGCTCTGGGAGGTGACACGGGTCTCCGTCCCCGTAGCAAATCTTCCTGTGAGAAGGAAAGCAGAGATGCTATCGGCCCCCGTGCCACAGGGAACAGGATGCAACTTAGGAAAGCGATAACATCGGCGACTGGGAACTGCAGAGCCAGCGTCAGGGCTGGTTTAAAATAACGTGCCTTTCAGCCACCCTCATGCTATGGCCCCGGGAAAGATCAATCACGTAGGATCACAAGGCCCAGATTAACATTGGAGCACGTGCCCGGGTTCAGCAGGAGTCACGGGGCTGTGGGAAGACTCAGAGAAAGCTAATGGATGAAGGTTGCCTTTTGCCTGGGAAGTTGCGGGTGAAGGGTGGGCATAGAGGAGCAGGGTCACCCCCAAGGGTCTAGATGACGACTGAGCTCCCGGAGCGGCCGTGGGCAGGGATTTCTGCAGAGCCCGGCGGAAGCCTTTTTTCTGCTTTGTCTTGTAACCGAGCGAGAGGCCTTGGCAGGCCTGCACGGCTTTAGTTGTAGTTTCGTTATGACTGACCTCCGAGTCGTCAGCAATGGGGCTTTTTTTGTATGGCAGCGATGGAGAATGCCCTTTGAATATAGAGGCCCACGAGGAGAAGCGAGTGGATACACAGGAAATGAAGCCAAGGCAAATGCCGCACATCGAGTCTGTTTCTCCAGGGGTCACCTTGTAGTGCTCAGGGCTGGAGACGTGCGTTAGGGAAACAATAGATGCTCCAGCAAGTGACATCGACTCACAGGACACACGTGGGGGAGCGCGCTCCCATTCCAGTTCTCTCCCTGATTATTTATTTACTATCGTTATTTCTGTAAAAGAGCTGTTGGTTTTGAAGTCATGGTAGATTCCCATGCAGTTGTAAGAAATACAGGGAGGTCCCATCTGCCTTTGACCCAGGCCCCCTTCCCCCCCCACCTCCCCCCCGCCATTGTGGCATTCTAAAAATCACAGCCAGGAGATGGGCATGGATACAGTTGAGGCACAGAGCATCTCTGTCACCACAGGACCCCTCACGGCCACGCCCACTTCCCTCTGCTTCCCTCCTCTTCCCTTTTGGTCTGTGAGATCCGAAAGGTTAGCAACCACAGGCCTAGGAACATAGTAACACCGTGATTACCATGTGCAGCACCAGGCGTGCACTGGACACATCTGGGGGGCACTTTGCAAGGATCCAATGGTCTCATCACCATGCTGCACACCTGAAATGGCACGTGAACTGTAATGGAAAAGTAAACATTTTAAAAGAGAATGTTATGCAAACGGAGCCACACAGGAACTTTGGGATTGGTTTTTTTCACTCAGCACAGTTCTCTGGAGAGTCACCCAACTTCTGTGTTGGGAGGCCCCTGTGTATTGCTCAGTGACATTCTCTGAAGCGGACACCTGGCCGTGGTTGAAACCGTCCTCTGCTGGGACATCTGTGCGGGGCCAGTTGTGGTCACACATAAAGCTGCGCTGGGCACTCGTGACTGGGCTGCTGTGTGGACGGAGGTTTTCATTTCTGTGGGCGAATGCCGGAGTGCCGTTCCAGGCGGAGGGGTAGCTGCATGAATGGCTTTGGAAAGAAGCCGCCCCGGGTCCTCTGCGGAATGGCTGTCTGCGTCCCTCTGCGCCCGCCCACCGTGTGCCTGCACCCGCTCCCTCCCTGCAGGGCGTTTGCCATGGGAGAGGCGCTGCAGCCTCCCCTCCTGCTCTAGGCTTTGCCTGGTGGCTGTGACACTGAGCTCTGTCCAGGCGCTGGCATGTCTTCTTGGCAGCAGGTCTCCCCGTGTCTTTGGCTCATTTTCTGATTGGATTGTTGCTGACATTTTTCAGTGTTACGTTTTCATAGTTCTTTAAGTATTCTGGGTATGGGTCCTTTGTCAGATGTGAGGTTTGAAAATTCTTTTTCCTGGTCTGTGGCTGGTGTTTTCATCCTCCTAAGAGCCAGCACTTTCATAGAAGAAATACTTTTAGTTTTGCTGAGGTCCAATTTCCCCAGTTTCCCCACATGAATCATGCTTTTGGCGTTAAGACCTCTTTCCTGTGTCCTACATCCTGAAGCTTTTCTCCTACATTGTTCTAGTCTTATAATTTTACATTTTACATGTAAGCATGTTTTACATTTGGAGTGAATTTTTGTAGAAGTAAAGTATGAGGTTCAGGTTGAGAGCAATTTTTTTCTTTTCTTTTCTTTTTTTTTGTCGTCCATGGATGTCAATTACTCCAACACTATTTGTTAAAAAGTTTGTAGTCTCCTTACTCATTTGTTTTTGTACCTTTGTTTAAAATCAGCTGGGCATATTTGTGTGGGTCTGTTTTTTAGTTTAATTTTGTTTTGAACATATATATTTTTAAAATATGTTTTTATTAATTTCAGGGCGAGGGAAGGGAGAGGGAGAGAGAGATAGAAACACTAATGATGACAGAGAATTTTCAATCGGCTGCCTCATCCATGCCTTACGCTGGGGCTCAAGCCCAAAACCCAGGCATGAGCGCTGACCGGGAATTGAACTGTGATCTCCTGGTTCATGAGTCTATGCTCAACGACTGAGCTACCCCAGCAGGGCAGAGAAACTTCGTTTATGTAATCCTCACCTGGAGATATTTTTTCCATTGATTTTATTTTTTAGAGAGAGTGGAAGGCAGGGAAGACTGAGTGGGGGAGAGAGAAAGAGAGAGAGAGAAACATCATTGGTTGCC
The DNA here is from genome assembly GCF_014108245.1 of Pipistrellus kuhlii. Classification (NCBI taxonomy): domain Eukaryota; kingdom Metazoa; phylum Chordata; class Mammalia; order Chiroptera; family Vespertilionidae; genus Pipistrellus; species Pipistrellus kuhlii. The sequence goes on from NW_023425566.1 coordinate 1,402,375, forward strand.
TTGCACACACACCCTGACCAGGGCCTGGGGATCAAACCTGCAACTGAGGTATTTGCTCTTGACCAGGAACCTAACCCGAGGCCCTTCGGCGCATGGGCCAACATTCTAACTTCCTAGGAACACCAGCCAAGATGTCATTGCATTTTTAATTTGGGTTTTCAACTGTTCATTGCTAGTTCATAGAGGAGAACTGGTGTGTCCGTGTTGCTCTGGTATCCGATGACTTTGCTGAGCTCCCTCATGAATTCTATCAATAGAAAGTTTTGTTGTCAATTTCTTGGGATTTTCTAAGCAGATGATCATGCCATCAGGAAACAGGGACACTTTCACTTCTTTCTTTCCTACATGTAGGCTTTATTTTCCCACATTCTTGCTTTATTTCGCTGTCTGGAATTTTCGGGTTGATGTTGAATAAGAGTGACATCTTTGCCCCGCTCCTCATTTCTCATCATTAAGCATCGTGTTGGTTGTGGGTGTTGGTTGTGGGTGTTGTATAGAGGCTTTTCACTAAGTTGAGAGGCTTTCTCTCCTTTTCTGTTTTCTGAGAGATTTTATCATGAATATATGTGGACTTCGGTAAAGGCTTTTCTACATCAATTGATAGAATCCTGTGACTTTTCTTATTTACTCTATTCATATGATAGATCGAATTCACGCTTCACTGGGGCCTTGGGTTAAGGTGCCTAATTCTTTTAATGTTGCAGAATGTACCTGCTCATCTTTTGTGAAGAGTCTCACATTTATATTCATGAGGAATATTGCTGTGAAGTTTTTGTTTGTTTCTGTATTGTCTTTGTCTGGTTTTGCTATCAGGATAATACTTCATAAAATTAACTGGGAAGTTTTCCCACGTCTACTATTTCTTGGAAAAGGTTGTGTAACACTGGCCTTAATTCTTCTGAAAACATTAGGTAGAATTCTTCAGCGAGACCACCAGGACCCAGAGACTTCTTTTTTAGGAGTTTTAAAATGACACATTCTGTGCACTTAATAATTATGTGTTATTCAAATGACCTACTTCATATTTGGTGAGTGTGGTAGTTTGCGTTCTTCAGGGGTTGGTCTGTTTAAGTTAATGAATTTATGTGAATGGAGTTAGTCACAGGATTCCTGCCACGTCCTTCTGAAATCGGCAGGGTCTGTAGTTATATCCTGATATGAACATTTATATCTTTTCTCATTTTCCTTTTTCAATCTTTGTGGAGGTTCTAAAAATCAAATTTTTTTTTTATCTTAGTAAAGAATGTGCTTTTTAAAAAATGGACTATTATCTTTCTGTCCTAATTTCATCCTTTTTTCTTTATTATTTTCTTCTTTCTGCTTGCTTTGGATTTTTTAAGTTTTTTTTTTTAAACTAGATTGTTGAGGTTGGAGCTTAGATGATTTATTGGAGACTCTCACTTTTTTAATGTAAACATTTGGTGCCAGGAAGTTCCACTGGAAGCACCAGCTTAGCTGTGTTTTCACTTTCATCCATTCAATGTACATTCTGATCACAATGGATGTTTCCTCTCTGACCCCGGGGTTACTTAACAGAGTGCTGCTCAGTGGCCCGGTGTTTGGAGATTTTCCTGTTATCCTTCTGTTGCTGATTTCCGATGGATTCCATTGTGACCAGAGAACACACGCTATATGATTTTTATAATTTATGTGACATATTTTGTCTTATGACCCAAAATGTGACATATTTTGGTATTGCAGTTGATCTGCGTCCATTCAGGAAGTAGAAGCTACATAATATTATAGATTCAATAAGAAGTGTTGAATATAGGAATTATGAACTCTATGAAGAGTGACTGTAAGACACAAGGACACTGTGTATATATATATATATATATATATATATATGCTCCTAGGATTGAGAGGCACTTGGAAGGGGTTCAGACCCCATTGGGGAAGCTGTGGTCTGGCCACCGGCTAGCAGAGGAGTTGGCTGAAGACTAGAGTGTGTCTGGCATATAGTGTGGACTCTGGAGTGTGGGCAGGAAGCATGATAGCAGCAAGAGATGTGGGTGTGCATCGGGAGTCTGCACACTGTGGGGACAAAGGCCTCAGAGCTCCCTGGCTGCACGTGGGGAGGAGGAATGGTTTTCTGTGCATACCTGGCCACAGGTGGGCTGTGCGCAGGCTGCATGTGGTTGCAGAAGGAGCCACACATCCACATGGACCCTCTGGGCCACAGACAGGCTGCGTACAGGCTGAGCAGGAGCTGTGGTTTCCATGTGAGGGGTCTGCAGACAAGTTAGCGCCAGGCTGAGGCTGCAAGTTTGCACGGGGCGTGCCTCTGGGGCTCTTGGCAAGGCTGGCTCCTGCAGATATCCTTACACCCATACCTCTTGACCCTCTCCCTGGCCCCTGATGGAAATGACAGGAAGCCTCTCCCTCCTGGAATGTCCTTCCCTCCTGGAATGTCCTTCCAACATCTTCTGTTTCCTTAAGACTAAATTGTAAAATTAACCTACAATAACTCATGTTTAAAATTTTAAAGGATGAAGTTGAAAGATGTAGAGAGCTATTGGTAAATGTAAATAAACTCGTTCATGTGCATAGAAGTCGTACCCCATGCTCCTCCTGTCCTCCCTGCTCTACTTGGTCATGGGTTGACATATGACCTTTCCATTCCATCCTTTGCTTGCCCTCAGAGCAGAACCTTAGCGGCTCTGGGTTCTTTACCTCTTGGAGTGTCTAGTTATCCCTGGAAAGTTTGGATGCGTGGCCATAGATGCCTTCAGAGAAGGTGAGGAGGAGGGTTACAGTGTCTTTGTCCCTATGGGCCTGCGGACTGACAGGTCTGAAACCTGGTGACTCTGTCAGGTCTCTGGCTATCACACTTACAGTGTTTCTTGTAATGCAGATCAAGTGACATTCTAGCAGGCTGACCCTCTATTTCACTGCGAGGGACACCTTGATCCTTCAGTGCCTAATAAAGGCTCTGAGCCCCTAAGAACGCCAACTGCAGGCACATCCCTATTGCCCACTCCTCCTTTGACAACTAAGTGCAAGCCCGTGGCCTCTGCTATTCTGGAATTCCATCTTCCTGTCAGAATCAGGGTGGCATTCCAATAGTCATACTGAGAAAGTGCAGCCACACAGGTGTTCAGGAATTGAGGACCCTCCTAATGTATTGCTCAGTGTCCTGTGACAAGAGAGACTTCTGGGTTGTTTTTAAGGATTGGAGTTGGGGGCTCAGTGGGTTTGATGATTGCACACAATACTTCCTGTCCAGGGCTCCTCTTTACCTGACTCCGTCATCTGCATCATGCCTGGCATCTCAACCTCACTAAATGTAGGTGGCTGTTGTGTCCATGATCCAGCCAGCCAGCCAAGTAAGCTGTTATAGCAACATTCAGCTCTACAACTAAGACATTAAACTGAAAACCTCTAGTCAGTACTGTGCTATCAGTGAATTTGGCTAGATCGCTGTTGTTCTCCTCCTCCTCCTTCTTCTCCTCCTCCTCTTCCTTTTCCTTCTCCTCCTCTCTTCTCCTCTCCCTTTTCATCTTCTTAAAGAATAACTTTTTTTGTTGTTGTTGTTGTCTGTGAAGCTCTTTATCTGACCTTCATATCTGAATGTTAGCATTTCTGGGCAAAGTAATCTTGCTTGTAGGTTTTTGCTATTCATTATTTTGAATATTCCTTGCCACTCCCTTCTGGTCTACAAAGTTTCTGTTGAGAAATCAGTTGACAGTCATATGGGTGCTCCCTTGTAGGTAACGTAGAGAGAACCTGGGAAGGCACATGAACATTTCTTTGATTATCGTCAGCTGAGTCCAGTGGCATTGGCTGGCAGAGCCACGTCCTAGAAACATACCATGCCAGAGGCAGATAAGTTGTCAGCCTGACCCTTAGCTCAGGTGCCAGGGGGTGGATTTTGTTATTTAAGTTCAGCCAGGTGCAAGGAACAAATGCAATTATCCGAACTCAGCCAAGAGTGACAGCTACATAGAAGCCACAAGAATGAGGAATTACAGTTTGTTCTTTAACCATGATTTCACATAATTTTCTTTGTCTTAAACTCTAGTAAAACTTCCTGGAATTATACCATATAAAATAAACATGCTGTACTGGCTCTGGGTCATTGTCTCTCCATCACTACCTGGTTCCAGCGATCCCTACTGTCTGTGTCTGTGTCTGTGACTGTGTCTGTGTCTTTCTTTTTCTCAATCCTCCATAGCCCCCACTCAGGACTCGTGTCCACTCTCTAGTGTCCTGGTTGCGGTAAAGAGAATAATATACTTATAGGTAACTAACTGCTTTTCTCTTGCTGCTTTCAAGATTCTCTCTTTGTCTTTAACCTTTGACATCTTAATTATGATATGTCTTGGTGTGGGACTCTTTAGGCTTTTCTTGTATGGGACTCTCTGCACTTCCTGGACTTGTAAGTTTATCTCTTTCAGGTAGGGAAGTTTTCTGTCATGATTTATTCAAACAGGTTTTAACATCTGACACCCCCATAATGTGAATGTTATGCTTGATGTCCTAGAGGCTCCTTACACTTTTGTCATATTTTTAAATTCTTTTTTCTTTTCTGATGGGTGATTTTTGCTTCCTTATATTTCAAATCATTGATTTGATTCCTGGCATCCTCTACTCTACTGTTGAATCCTTATATATGATTCTTTATTTCAGTTAGTGTATGCTTAATTTCTGGCTGGTCATTTTTAATGTCTTTGATGTTCTCACTAAGGTTCTTGAAATTCTCACTAAGATCTTTGAAAGTCTCACTGAGTTCCTTGAAGCTTTCATTAAGATCCTTGAGCAACCTTATAACTATTGTTTTGAACTCTATATTGGTAGTTTGCTTGCTTCCATTTCATTTAGTTCTTTTTTCTGGAGATTTCTCATGTTCTTCCACTTCTCACATGTTTCTTTACATTTTGGCTGCTTTCATGTGTTTGTTTCTATGATTAAGTAGAGCTGCTATGTCTCCTGGAATTAGTAGAGTGACCTTGTGTAGTAGGTGCCCTGTGGGGCCCAGTGGCTCAGCCTCCATGTCACTCAGCCACAATGCTCACTGGTCTTTATAGCCCAAAGTTATGGGGACTTTTCTTCCTAGCTCTGGGCTAGGGATCTAGTGTGGGTCTGGAACCCTTTGCTCCTCATGGGAGGGCCCTCTGATGAGATAAGCCTCCTGATTAAAAAATGCCACACATGGTTGTCAGACCAGCCCACCCTGCATTTCCACCTCTCCTACCAGTCTCAATGTGCTTTCTTATTTACTTATCTGGTTGTAGGACTTCCATTCAGCCAGATCTCAGGCAGCTCTCAATGGTGGTGGTTCTGTATTTTAGATGTGATTTTGATGTGGTTGTGGGAGGCAGCAAATACTGGTATTTACCTCTGCCATCACCTTTCAAAGCTGAGGGTGTCAAATGTTTTCCAAGCTGAGGAAGACCACTCTTCTCAGACAGAGAGAAAGTTGTTACTGCTAGAAAGAGAGGCCCAGAATGACTTTGAGGTCAACACTGCCAGTGTGTCTAGGTCGAATAAGATGTCCTTATTCCATGTTTTTGGATCTTTTTCTTGCCCAATTAAGACCCTAATCAACACACAGGAAATATGGTGAGACTGAATTCAATGGTTCCAGCGATCCTACTGTGTCTGTGTCTGTGTCTGTGTCTTTCTTTTTCTCAATCCTCCATAGCCCCTACTCAGGACTCGTGTCCACTCTCTAGTGTCCTGGTCGCGGTAAAGAGAGTAATACTTATAGGTAACTAATTGCTTTTATCTTTCTGAATTCAATGGCTATTTGAACCCAGCACATTAAGTTACATGTTTGATTTTCAGCAATGCCAGTCCTGTGGCTTTAAGGAATAAGAGATTCATTTAGGCTACCTGACTTTCTGACTGTGACTCAAGGTGGGAGTTAATGAACCTGAGCTTGTCATTTTCTCTCTGTAAGTGCTCCAGAGCACTAAAAAAAATTCATCCCATAGTATAGTCCTTACAATCATTGTCCCTGCTAGGTGGCAAGAGTGGGAGCTACTTGAGCTCCTAAGGCATGTGCTCCTATTGGTACCTTATCACAATCAAGCACAGATGATAGCTTGCTGATCTGTGATGCCACTACATTGGCAAAGAGCTCAAAATTGCACTCCAGTTCAAGAGCATGACCAATTGGATCTCCAGGTCCCGTGTTTGGGGATCTGTCTTTTGAGACCTCTCTCAGTACCAATTCTGTTGTAGTCTTTATCTACTTAAGAGATATGAATCACCAGTAATTCACTGTAATAAAAGGGTAACCACAAGATAGAAGGAAACTCTATGTAGTACCCTAGGATTGAGAGTGAATATTGAGGAAGGAGAAACTTGAAAGCAGTTCAGACCTCACTGGAGAAGTTGTGGGTTGGCCCTCGAACAACAGAGAAGTTAGCTCCATGAGCCAGACTGGAACTTTGTCTGGAACTGCTGAGCAAACAATAGGTGACCCTCTGGAGTGAGGGCAGGAAGCAGGTTATGAACAACAGGAGATGTGGGTGTGCATTGGGAGTCTGGGCACTGGTGGGGACAGAGACTTTTAGAGCTCACGGGCTGTGCAGAGGAAGTAGGGCTTGCCGAGGGAGGGTTCCTCTGTGTAGACTCCAGTAACAAGTGGTTGCACAGGGCCCTAGTTTCACTGTCAAGAAGGCTGCAGACTCAGCATCTCCAATCTGAGGCTGGGAGGTTGCAGAAATCACATCTGTGGCCTGTGGTTTGGGCAGGCTCTGTCAAATAGCCTCATGTTGATAATGTGGCTGCTTTCGTCACAGTCTGTTGGTATCACTATATACCAGGTGGAGTGAAATGTAGAAAATTTATCTCCTTTTACCCTTCCTCAAATATAATTGTCTGAAGTATTTCTTCTAAATACATTTAGAACCATATCAGAGAGTTGTTTTGTCTCAACCATCAAATGTCATTTAGGAAACTTCAAACAAAATATTGCATTTGCCTATATTTTACTTTTCCCACTGTTCCTTTTTCTTATTTGTTGTTCCATCTGTCCTTCCTTTATTCATTTCTTTATGTTTAGAGAAATCCCTTCAGTGGTTTCTACTGGTGACACATTCTCTTAGTTTTGTTATTGAGAATGTCTGGATGTCCCCCTTGTTCAAGAAGGATCTTTTTGTGGGATATGGAATCTGGAGTTGACAATTCTTTTCTTTCATCCCTTTAAAAATGTTTTGCAACTTCCTTCTGGCCTCTGAGTTTCTGATGAGAAGCTTGCTTTCACTGGAATTTGTTTTCTCCTTATAGGTAAGGTGTCATTTCTTTCTCATGGCTTTCACGAATTTTTCTTTTTCTTTTTGTTCTTCATAGTTCAGAAACTTGGCTCTGAGGTGTTTTGGTGAGGATTTCTTTGGGTTTATTCTATTTGTGGTTCACTAGCCTCCCAAATCCATAGATTTATGACTTTTGCCAAACTGGTTTTCACTCTTGATTTCTTTGACTGAATCTTCTTTCTCTTCTCCTTCAGGGACTCTTAATTTCATGAATGTGATACCTTTTGTTAGTCCCACAGGTCTCTGAGGCTCTGTTTATTTTTTCAACCTATTTCCATTCAGTCATTCAGACTGGAAAATTTCTATAGTTCTGTCTTCAAATTCCCTAATTTGTTCCCTCACTATCTCCATTCTGCTTTTTTTTTTTAAAAAAAAATATATTTTTTATTTATTATTATTATTTTTTAAATATATTTTATTGACTTTTTACAGAGAGGAAGAGAGAGGGATAAAGAGTTAGAAACATCGATGAGAGAGAATCATTGATCAGCTGCCTCCTGCTCACCCCCCACTGGGGATACGCCCGCAACCAAGGTACATGCCCTTTACCAGAATCGAACCCTGGACCTTTTAGTCCGCAGGCTGACGCTCTATCCATTGAGCCAAACTGGTTTCAGGCATTCTGCTTTTGAGACCATCCATTGAGTTTTCAAAAATTTGGTTGTAATATTTTTCAGTTCTAAAATTTGCACATGGTTGCTTTTTTTATTTTCTACGTCTTTGCTGAGACTTTCTAGTTTTTATTTGCATATGTGTAAGGGTCTCTTAAAACATTTTTATGATTTCTGCTCTAAAATCTTTGTCAGATAAATCCAATCCCTTGCATTTTAGTGTTGGCATCTATGGATTTTTTTTTTTTTTTTATTCAATTTGAGTTCTTTCCAGCTTTTGGTATAAGTGAGTTTTGATAACAACTTGGACATTTCGGGTACTATGTTATGAGAGTCTGAATTATTAAACCTTATGATTTAATTGGCTTTCTTTGATGCTATTCAGCAGGAGAGGAGGGTAGATAGAAGTCAAGGTCACCCGCCTAGTCTTTGTTAATCCCCCAGGAGAGCTCCTCATTACTGCTGGGTGAAGATGGTAGTTCTGGCTCCCCTGAGGCCATCACTGGTCTTTCCCTGGGAGAAAGGAGTGCCTGGGAGACATAGGATGACTTGGTATAGTTCCCATATGGCTTATACACCATGGGCAAGAGAGGTTTCACTGCTGTTGGATGCTGGTGACTGTCCTAACTCCCTGCCAGGCCTCCTCAGATACTACCCAGCAGCTCACTATTGGCTCACTCACACACTGGAATACTGCTCAGCAGGAAAAAGGAGGGAACTGCTGAAACACAATAATGTGGATGGATTTCAAAAGTATCATGATAAGCAAAAGAAGCCAGACTTAAAAAGCAATTCAGGCGATAGCTCCATTTACATGGTATTCTGGAAAAGGCAAATAAATAGGCACAGAATGAATCTGTGATTGCCAGAGGCTTGGGTAGAGGAAGGGGCTGACCAAAAGAGGGAAGGGGCACCATGGACAATACATGGAGGTCCTTCTGCAGCTAGATTCTGTTGGTGGTTATACAGCTGTGTCTGTGTATCAAAAGTCTTACAACTATACACTAAAAAGGATGTATAGTATGGTATACGGGCTGTTCCTTAATTAAAAACACAAAACTCTGGGCAGGATGGTACTGCTGACACTGGAGAAGTTCCATGAGCGTGATCTCTTGGTAAGTCTCTGCAGTCAAAAGATCATCTTTGCAGGCCCTAGTTACCATGTGTCCATGGTAATTGAGAATTAAATTAAAAATATTAAAAACAACAGAACAACACACAGGAGTAAAACCCTTTAGTGGTAAAACCTACAGGCCCCTCTAAGGTGAACCTGGGCCATGTGTGTGGTGAGTGCTCTGTGTGAGCATGCACAATTCCTGTCCATGTGCTGTGTTTCCAAGTGCACAGTTCAACCTGCAGAGCTTGCTCTTTAAAAAAAAAAAAAATCCTTTATTGTTCAAATTATTACAGATGTTCCTCTTCCTCCCCCCTCCCCACAATAGCTCCCTTCCACCTGGTTTCCACCCCACTCCACACTTCCTGCCCCCGACACTGACCTCGTCCATAAGTGTAAGCTCTTTGTCCAATCTCTTCCTGCACCCTCCACAACCCCTTCCCCCCGAGAATTGTCACTCTGCTCCCTTTCCATCCCCCTGATTCTATTACATTCACCAGTCTGTTCTGTTCATCAGGTTTTTTATTCATTTGATTTTAGGTTCACTTGTTGATAAACATATATTTGTTGTCACTTTGTTGTTCATAATTTTTTATCTTTACCGTTTTCTTCTTCTTTCTCTTCTTAGAGAATACTGTTCAGCATTTCGTATACTACTGGTTTGGTGGTGATGAACTCCATTAGCTTTTTCTTATCTGTGAAGCTCTTTATCTGACCTTCAATTCTAAATGATAGCTTTGCTGGGTAGACTAATCTTGGTTGTAGGTTCTTGCTATTCATCATTTTGTATATTTCTTTATACTCCTTCTGGTCTGCATAGTTTCTGTTTAGAAATCAGGTGACAGCCATATGGGTACTCCCTTGTAGGTAACTAACTGTTTTTCTCTTGAAGCTTTTAAGATTCTCTTTTTGTCTTTTGCCCCTGGCATTTTAATTATGATGTGTCTTGGTGTGGTCCTCTTTAGAGTCCTTTTGTTTGGGGCTCTCTATGCTTCCTGGACTTGTAAGTCTATTTCTTTCACCAGATAGGGGAAGTTCTCTGTCATTATTTCTTCAAATAGGTTTTCAATATCTTTCTCTCATTCTTCTTCTGGCACCCCCATAATTCAGATATTGGTATGCTTGAAGTTGTCTTGGAGGCTCTTTACACTTTCTTCATATTTTTGGATTATTTTTTCTTTTTGCTTTTCCAGAAGGGTGTTTTTTGTTTCTTTGTATTTCAAATCTTTGACTTGATTCTTTGGATCCTCTATTCTGCTGTTCAATCTCTGAATATTATTCTTTATTTTAGTCAGTATATGCTTAGTGTATAATTAGTCCTCTTTCATATCCTTGAGGGTCTCATTAAATTTCTTTGAGGTTTCTAGAAGATTCTTGAGTAACCTTTTAATTGTGGTTTTGAACTCTATATTCCAGTATTTTGCTTTCATCCATTTCTTTCATTTGTGACTTGTTTCTTTGTCTCCACATTTTGGCTGTTTCCCTGTGTTTGTTTCTATGTACTGGATAGCTGCTAAGTCTCCTTTAGTTGATAGAGTGCCCTTGTGTGGTAGGTGTCCTATAGGGCCCAGTGGCTCAGCCTCCCCAGTCACCTGAGGTGGATGCTCTTGGTGCACCCTTTTGTGGGCTGTGTGCACAGTCTTGTTGTAGTTAACCTTGATTGCTGTTGGTATCACTGGGAAAAATTGACCTCCAGGCCAATTGGCTGTGATGACCAGTTGTGTCTACATTGGAAGATCTCTTGTGCAGGAGACACCCTTATGAGACAGGACTTGCTTCAGTGGGGCTTTGGTGATCACTGAGTCTGCCCCTTGAGTGTGTTTCTTATGGATGTGAAGAGTTGTAATCCAGTATGATCTCACTCTGACCACCAGGTACACTGGCTCTTGGGTCTCCAAGGAGGTGTAAGGTCAGCCACTGTCTAGAGCCACCCAGCAGGAGCTACAGAGAGATCTGAAGATTCCTCCTCTTTGTATGGGGTTTGGAAGTGCCCAGACAAGGCCCAGCTGTGAAGCAAGGCAGGCTTCTGCTGCCGGGCTTGGGCCTTCTTTTGGAAGCTCTGGGGCTCTCTGACCCAGCTGCAGTTTGACATATTTAGGCAAAGAAAGAACAGGCCATTCATATGCAAAAGTCAATGTACACAGCTTGGGTGGGGTTGTAAATTGGGTGGGGTGGGGTCTCTAGGAATCACCAGGGCAGAGCAAACAGCAATGGTTGCCAGTCAGCCCTGAACTATCCTGTGCCCCCATGCAGAAACAATGATTGCTGAGAGCACCTCTGAGAGAAAGCCTCTCTCCTATTCCTGTCCTGATGCCAGACAGTCCAGTTTCTCCCGTATGTGTCTAGGACACCCAGAGTCTTACATGGAACTGGAGTTAAGAGCAAGTGGGAGCTTGTATCTCCCTCCCAATTAAAAGAGCAGCGCATCCAGGTGCCAGCACTTCCCACGCCTCCATACCTCTTACCAGTCTCACTGCGTTTTCTTTACCTCTCTAGTTGTGGAACTTCCACTCAGCCAGCTTTCCCGTGGTTCTGGGTGGTAGTTGTTCTGCCTTGTAGTTGTAATTTTGATGTGGTTGTGAGAGGCAGCAAGTATAGGTGTTTACCTATGTCATCATCTTGGTTCTCTCCTGTAGGGCTTACTCTTGCAACCTTCAGAATCCCATCAGTGCTTGGGGCCCTTGAATTCTGCTTGGCATCTGTTTGCTATTTTCCTGGCTAATTAGTGTAATTATAGAAAACAATAACCATGACCAACACAATATTCCTAATTATGTGATTTCGCTTCATAAACAAACGAATCTGTTTAGCACCTGCCAAGCCACGAGTTATGGTGCTGCGTGCCGTTATATTTCACGTGTTCTGAGCTACAAGGGGTTCTACTAAACCTGTGTGGTCAGACCCAGAGTGGAAAAGAACTGTTCTTGGGATGCATCATGGTGAACAAAGGTCACCTTCAAAGCCGTGTTCTCTAGAAAGCGGTGGTCCCGGGTGATCATTCTCACATTTGTGTTGGCCTTGTCTTCCAGCCAACAAAAAAGCCATGTGCTGTGCTTTCTCATGTGCTGTGCTTTCGCACTGCAGCTGGGTCAGAGAGCCCCAGAGCTTCCAAAAGAAGGCCCAAGCCCGGCAGCAGAAGCCTGCCTTGCTTCACAGCTGGGCCTTGTCTGGGCACTTCCAAACCTCATACAAAGAGGGGATAATGATAGTCACAGCGGGGCTCAAGATAGGCTTCTTCCTTGTCACTTAACTAAGAATGGCACCTCTGTATCTATAATCGTAGGTCTTTTTGTACCCAGACCTGCCCCAATGCCCCCATTGTGTAGTTGAAGAAGGAAAGGCTGAGGGAAATGAAGATTTTCCCAGAAATGATCAAAAAGCACTGTTGGGCAGCTGGATCTGTGAAGCATCTGCTACAATTAGTGTGCCCTGCCCGCAGCACTCCGGGCACATCCCTGCTGTTCCCTGCACTACTCCATCACTAGCCTCTGTGTGTGGTCAGACATCACCTTCGCAGTGAGGTTTGCCTGCCCATCCTGTTTACCATGGCAACCCCCTTTCCTACTGCCCCTCCCCCCACACTTCTATCCTTCCTTACCATGCTCTCTTTCCCCCACAACACCATTCTCTGATATATAACTGACTTAAAACACACAAACACACACACACACACACACACACACACACACACACACACACACAGAAACTTTATCTGTCTTCCTAATTAGAGTATAAGGTCCATAAGCTTTGGTTCCTGGTCCACCTGCAGGAGACAAACACAGAACATAGCACCTGGCCCTGGGGAGGGCTCCCTGAACCTCTGAATGGGTGCAAAGGTCAGTTTCCAACAGTGCACACTAACCTGGAGTCTGTCATGTGCTCCATTCAATGTCATACTGGAGAGGAGAATTCATCCCAGCACTTTCTGTTTGAAATATTTGACTCCATAACCTAGTGTTTGTTAATGTGAGTGTCCGTCCCCACCCTTCTCTCCAAATCCAGCCAGGAAGGCACATGGCGGCCACCCCATGCCCTTGGAGCCAAGGTAACAGCTCTGCTGTGTGACCTGTCACCTCTTCCCCAGCTACGGTAGTTAGTTTGCATTCCAGAAAATATTTTGGATCTAAAATGAATGTCAAAATATCTGCAAGTGCTTGAGCTGGAGTGCCCCAAGAAATGGAGGAAGATAATCTTGCTACATGTTACCTCGCTAAATGCAAATTTATGGGCAGCCCAGGCTCTTTAACCTGTTAACTGAGCGGGACCTATAAATACGTCAAACGTAAACAATATCGGGAACGGGTAGGACATATGACTACGTCCTGGAAATATATGTTGCGCCCTGAGAGGGACGGTATATATTTTTTGTAATCTTTATAATTGTTTGTAAAATTTATAATTGTTTTTAATATTATTGATTTTTTACAGAGAGGAAGAGAGAGGGATAGAGAGTTAGAAACATCAACCAGCTGCCTCCTGCACAACTCCCATCAGGGATGTGCCCGCAACCAAGGTACATGCCCTTGACTGGAACTGAACCTGGGACCCCTCAGTCTGTAGACCCACGCTCTATCCACTGAGCCAAACTGGTTTTGGCAAATTTATAATTTTTTAATTCGATGTTTCCATTTTTTTATGTTGGTATTCTTTCCTATTTTTGTTTGTAATTTTGTATTTTCCTTTGTGCTTTATATATATTAATAAACGAAAAAAAATATATATCATTTATTTTAATGAAGTATAAATAAATAAAAATAATAATAATATGAAATTACGTCCTCTGGGCGTGACGTACTGACACGTCCTAGTGAAAGAGTATGCGCCCATTACAGGTTGCGTCATTAAAAGGGAACTCCCCGGTTAACAGGTTAAACAAATGGGTGAGGAAAGGGTAAAGGTGGGCAGACACAGAAGCGGTATCATATCGGCACTGAGCTAGGCTGGAAGGGTGACAGGTGCTGAAGGGAAGCTGTGCCAGGGCCCTGTGCTATTTGAAGAAAATGCTGAGTACAATGCCATGTATGGGGGATTAACCAATAATGACCCCTTCAATGCTATGGCATTTATCTGTCCCAGCTCTGTCCCCTGAGAAAAGTGGGTTATTGGCGGATTCACAGTGCTGAGGGATGTGGCTGGGCAAAAATTGCCACTGGTCAAAATTACCCTTAAAATTGTTTAGTTAGGCACCATGCTGAAGTCATAGTATTTGTTCAGTTAGCTCTTGCTCTCTAACAACCCAAAACAAAGGATTAAAATGATGCCATTTATTTAGCTTGTAATTTTATGGGGAGGTGTTTCGGGCTGGGCCCAGCTGAGTGGTTTTTCTGATGTTGGCTGGGCTGGCATATGTGTCCGTGGGCAGCAGCCGGATCTGCCAGGGACTGGATGGGCTGGAGGGCCACCCCGGCGCTGGCCTGTCTTGGCTCCAGGGGTGTCTCATCCTCCAGGAGGCTAGCTCGGTGCAGTCTCCCAGCACAGACAGAGCAGAACATGCAGGTTCTCCAGCCCTAGTCTTGGAACCAGCTGACCATCACCAGTGGTACCTGTTCCCGAGAGCAAGGGGATGGAGACCAAGTCTCAGTCTCTTGATGAAAAGAGGAGCCAGGTCCCCTGCACAGGCTGTGGAGATGGGGCTGTAGATGGTTGAGGCCATTTTTTGCAGCCTCTAACCATGTGTTTCAGCACCTCCCACTCAGCTAGTCTTCCCTTGGTTGTGGAAACTTATCTTAATGCCTTGTTTAATCAACAATGAGGGAGGGGGCTTGGATGTTTGGTGCACCTTACACCCCAAACCTTGACACCATGCTCACCAGTGAGAGGCTCCTGGTGGGGAGGCCTAGGGGGCTCAGCCTCCAGAACCTCGGGTTCCCTGTTTGCTGGGCACTTGCTTATTGACTTGACGGCTGGGGCAGTGCCAACTGGTTGGCATTAGTTTCTTTTTTGCCCAAACGGTGAAGCTGAGTTCAAGCTCATTGCATGTGGAGCAACCCATTGTATGGGCCTTCGGGAGTATCTCAGGCATCAAAGACAGGAGCATGCGGTCCATGCAAGGGGGAATGTCTTCAGACTACAGGTCAACAGACTTAAGTCTGGAGCCGGAAGTCCAAAGTTAAGTGTTGGCCAGGCAGTGGCCTTCAAAGGACCTCTCCAGCTTCTGGTCGCTCCAGCTATTCCGTGGCTTGTGGCTGCGTCGCCGCAGTCCCTGCCTCCATGGTGCCCTCTGAATCCTGTCTTCTTACAAGGACACCAGTCACTGGGTCAGGGCCACCTGACTCCAGATACAGATCCTCCTGCCTTGGAGCTCAAAACAATAAAACCAAGTGAGAAGATCATTTTGGAAAACCTTTCTCTCAATATCAGTGTCTATTCTCAAGATGCTTGTCTGACCAGAAATCCTCATTTACAGCTGGGGCCAAGTCTCACCTTGCTCTGTCTGTCTTCCTTCTTCTTGAGGGACTTCACATCCCAACCACTTGACTTTGGGCAAATCTCTTCACCTGTCTATGCCTCGTTCCCCTCCCTGGGACCCCTCAGCGCTTCCTGATGGGCTGTTATGCTGGTCAGGTGACCAGGGACAGCTAAAATTCTTGAGCCAGTAGCCAGCATAGAGCAGGTGCCATAGAAGGCTCAGCTATGTCTGCTAAAATCTGTAAAAGTCCTCAACTCCCTTTCGGCAGATTGACACCTTGGCTGTTTAAGGTAAGTGATTGACTCAGAAAAGGGAGAGAGAAAAGTGATTTATCTTTCTCAGCGATTGCTCCCATCCTGCACAGAGCTGCGGTAAGTGCTGCTAGATGGTATCTCCTTAATCCTCCGCCTTCATCCTCCCTTCACAGAGGAGAGTCCTGACGTTAGAGGGACTTGCAGAAGCCACTTAGTGGGGTTAGTGGAAAACTAAGACTGGAACCCTGGGGTCTTCCTCAAGGCACCACCAGGTCTGCAGGACGGCTGGGGCTACCCTGTCCCGCCAAGGCCTCCCTGACATCAGCCTTTTCCCTGCAAACATCTGAACCTCCTCGGCCATCCACAGGGAAACCACGTCATTTGTTTATGAAAAATCAGGCAGTTGAAGGGACACATTTCTGGACAAGCCTCCCCACTCCCCACCCGAGCCTTGAGTGTTGGAGGATGAACTCTCCTGGCCCACTTCCCTCAATGTGTTTAAGCAGAGTGCGCTTTGCCACCCAGCAGGATGGAACTGGGTGAAGTCATGGCGATAGCCATTGCATGTCTGGAGCAGCTAGGTTTTGGGGAGGGGATGCTCCATCCAACCCAGGCAACCCTATCCAATCACCCTTCCAGATCACTCTAGGACCTGACAGAACTCAGATCTGCCCTCGCTCTCTGGGGAGACTCACCCATACACATAATTTAAGTTGTGCTTTCCTTTGGGTCCTGGCGGGCCCAGGTGCACGGGTGAGCAGGCAGTTGGAGGTTAATGAGGCGTGGAGACTGGCAGTGCTGCCCCAGAGGCCAGGGCAGGACCTGGATGCCACCTGGTAAAAGCGGGGCCTTCAGAGGTGAGCCAGGCCTGGCTGACCATCTTTCCTTCCCTCTCTGACTGGCCAGAGTGGACACCAGAGGACTGGGGAGCCCGTGGCTGCAACCCCGGGGACCCAGGAGGAGGGAAGGTGAGATCCCTCTGGAGGGGCTAGCTAGATCTCTCAGATCAAGAGCTTAAATGAGAGGTGCAGTCCCTCAAATATGAGCCATGGCACTCAGTGTGCAAGAGCATATGAGGGCCCCACAGGTACACGCTTTAAAAGATTAATAGTTTTATATTGATTGCAATGATTCTTAGAAAAAACGACAGCCTTCTCTTTTTGGTAATGATATGATCCTCTCCCTTTCTTCCCCAACTATCACATTGAGGCATGTGCCTCGCATTTCTTGGCTAGTGAGGATAAACATCTTTTCAAATGTCTTTTAAAAATTGTTTTGATTAATTTTTTTTTTTTAATTAATAGACCTAATTTTTTAGAGCAGTTTTAGGTTTATAGAAAAATGAGGGGAAGGTAGAACTCCCAAATACCACTCCCCTCTCCCCCGTACAGTTTCCCTTATTATTAAAGTGCTGCATTCGTGTGGTGCTTCCATTGCCATCGATGAGCCACTATTCCTTATTAGTATCAACTGAGGAGCATCGTTTGCACAGGGTTCAGCTTGGTGTTCCATATCCCCCGGGCCCCTCGTTACAGACCCCACACAGCAGTTCAAGTCCTGAGCAGCTGCTGTGCTCCTCCTGTGTACCCCTCCCCCCTCTGACCCTGGACAGTCCTTTTACTGTCTCCACAGTCCTGTCTTTTTCCAGAATGTGATAGGATTGGAAGCACACAGTATTAGCCTTTCAGGTTGACTTTTTCACTTAGTGACATGCATTTAAGTCTCCTCCATGCTTTTTCATGGCCGGATAGCTCATTTCTGAGTAATATTCCATTGTCTGGATGGAACACAGTTTATCCATTACCTACGGAAGGAGGTCTGGTTGCTCCCAGGTTTTAGCAATCATAAACAAAGCTGCTGTAAACATTTGTATGCAGGTTTTGTTGTTATTGTTGTTTGTTTGTTTGTTTGTTTTCCTGAATGTAAGTTTTCAGCTCATTGGGTAATAATATATTTTTTTCTTTTTAAATCCTTACGAGATGCTTTTTTAGAGTGAAAGAGAAGGGGGGAAGAGAGAGGAGAGAGGAAGAAACATTGATGTCAGAGATCACATAGATTGGTTGCCTCCTACACCCTGACCAGGCCTGGGAGTAAACTCCCAATCCAGGTACATGCCCTTGACCAGAAATTGAACCCGAGAACCTGCAGTGTGTGGGCTGACACTCTAACCACTTAGCAGCACTGGCCAGGGTATCTTTTCACTTTTTATTTTATTTATTTATTTTAAAAATATATTTTATTGATTTTTTACAGAGATGAAGCGAGAGGGATAGAGAGTTAGAAACATTGATGAGAGAGAAACATCGATCAGCTGCCTCCTGCACACCCCGCACTGGGGATGTGCCTGAAACCGTTACATACCCGGAATCAAACCTGGGACCCTTCAGTCTGCAGGCTGACACTCTATCCACTGGGCAAAACTGGTCAGGGCTTTTTTTTCTTTTTAGAAGTTGTGAAATATACCTAACATAACATGTGCCATTTTAGCCGGGTTTAAATGAGCAGTGAGTGGACCTGGGCACACGCAAACAGCTGTGCTCAGGCTTCTGGAGTGACAGTGTGTCAGCAAGACAGACCAGCCCCAGGCATGTGAGGCACCGGTGTGCAGGGTGGGCTGATGTTTGGGGACTTGTCTCTGAAGCATTTCAGCCCCCATGCTCTTCCGGAGAAATTCTGGCTGTTTAACATATTTATAGCACTTCTCAGTGGCCACCTGCCTCTGGACCCCAAAAGTGAATTTTTGAAACCTATTTCGTGGCCCAGGCCTGTTGATTTGTTTTTTAAAATGGGGCCTTAGAAAGGCTCACTTCTGTCCCTTAGGTTTCTCCTGTTTCTCTGTGAGACACTGTGCACTCGTGCAATGAAGATTCCTGGCGTGGGGCGAGGAGGGAACATGGAGGCAGTGAGGGACCCATGGAGTTCTGCCAGGGTTCTTGGTCCCAGCGTTACAAAGGGTTCAGCATTCTGGAGAAAGGGGCTGATGTGTAGATTAAGGAGTCCAAAGATGAAAAATAATTTTGAAAGGCATTGGGGGTCAAAGGATCTTCAGCTAAAGGAACTGAAGACTCCTCCTTGTCTAAGGACCCCATGCTATTAATTTAACAAATTTGTCCTAAGGCAAGGTGGAGATATACACTTCAAAGGGTAGGGCTTCAAAGGGTACTGAAGCATTGCCAGTTTGGGGAATAGTCTACAGCTGTTCAGGTATTTGACCAACCGGAGGCAATAAAATGCCCTGAGCTGTCTGGCCCTTAACAGTCCTATTCAGCTTTTGGGGAAGTGCTGTTTTGCCATTTCCAATGAGTAAACTACATATGTGACTCATTCTTGTTGAGCTGCCCAAGCTTAACCAACCTTTTGATGAAACTCTTGTAATTATTACATGCTAGAATTGGTTCCTGGCATCACACCCTTTTTTGATTTTTTAAATTTAACAAGAATGAATGTTTTAAGATTTTAAAATTCAATGGAAAGGATAGAATTCTATCAATTCCCTTTAAATTGCTGTCAGGCATTAAAGGAATTAGCCTGCAATCAGTTTCCTTTTGGGCTAACAGTTCTTTGAATTCCAATTTCAATGTTCAACAGTTCCTTACGTGTAGATGTCAGCAATGATAGTTCAGTTCTGGATTGTAGACAATCGGTGACAATGCAGGTCCAACCCTCTCTGGTTAGGTCTTGGGCAACCTGCTGCAATGCACAGCTGCTGTCTGCTTGCATGGCAAGGAGTTTTCACCATCTCCATTTCTGGACTGTTTCTCCTCTGTTCTCAGGGGCCACTGCTTATTCTGTGGCTGGAGCAGTCCTGTTAATTCCTCTCTGGAATTTGTTGTTGCAGGAATCCACCAGGGCTTGGAGTTTTCTGGAAACATACATATTATTGACCAAAGGTTAATAAAGGAGTCTTTCCTATAAATTAGACTTGGGATCCTTTTTTATTTTTTTGCCCAAACAATTTTCCTTTGGCTTATTTTGACATCATGTATGTTTTCATGGGTGTCTAGCTATTAGCCTTACAGATGAAAATTAATTTTCAAAGTAAAAAATTTTCTTGATGTAATTTACTTACAATGTATTTTTTTCTTACAGAATATTATTCTACTATTCCCCCCTTTTTATTTAAATATTAGGAGGCTTTGGAAAATTTACAATGCAGTCTTGATAACTTTTAGTTTTAATTTTTTGTATAGAAATATGACTGCTTTGGATTCATTGCATGGAAAGCAATTTTACTATGAGATGAACCATCAATAAAAAATTTAGTTAATATTTCAGGAACAGTTTTTTTGTCCAGTACAATTAGGTTTTTATGAATATTCACTTATTTCAATTAGCCAACTTAAATTATTTGAGATAAGGCATATTTTTTAAACTTTATTTGTCCTAGGTTATGGAAAATAAATGACATTAACTAAATTTCTGTAAATTAGTCTTTGAGCAACTTTACACAAACTTTGTCAGAAAGGTAAAAACACAAATTATTGACTTTACTTTATGGAGCCAAATATATCGGTTACCCATTATAGTTCTTAATATGTCTGAAGAAAACTTCTCCTTATTTCCTTCAAGAATAATTTTTATACTAGAGTTTCATTTAAAAATCTCTGTGTTCCTTTATACCAAGCAATCTATAGGGCTGCTGCTTCATAAGGACTGGGTCATATATCTGAATAGCCATATCACAAGCAATATTACAATAAAGTTGACTACTATTTTACTGTCAGATTTAATATTTTAACAATATTCAGCTTACACTGGAAGAGATTTCAAAAGTTTCAAATTTCCCCTTTTTATTAAATTTGGAATTATGTTTTTAAGAGTATCTCCTTTTGCTTATTTGCATATACAGAGGGATCATGGGAGGTCTCATTAACTTTCTTTGAAGACTTAGTTCAAATTGCTTACAAAAACATTGACTAATTCAAATGGAGGGGTTGGCCTTTGCTATTTCAAGATGGCAGCTCTCAGGGGAACAGCAAGCCATGTGGCCAATATAGCAGCTGCCAAGTCAAGCTGTCCAGAATGTCTAAACTGTTCTTTGACAGAAAAGATGGTTTGTTAATTCTCACCATAAACAAGGGAAGAGCAAACCAAAATTCCTAAAAGATAGACTGGTTTGGCTCGCACATGTGTCAAACACAAGGCCCGCGGGCCAAATCCGTCCCGCCAGGCCTTGCAATGTGGCCCGCACCGCGCTGTCATCACTGCACTCCGCTGCGTTTCCATCACAATGACAGTTTATGACTGTTCAGTAAACCATTCGGCCCGCGATTTAGGCTGGATTTTAGATTTTGGCCCCTTCTCTGATTGAGTTCGACACCCCTAGGATAGAGCATTAGCCTGCGGACTGAAGGTAACCAGGTTCAATTTTGGTCAAGGGCAGGTACCTTGGTTGTGGGCACATCCCCAGTGGGGGGTATGCAGGAGGCAGCTGATCAATGTTTCTCTCTCATTGATGTTTCTAGCTTTTTATCCCTCTCCCTTCCTCTCTGTAAAATATCAATAAAATATGTATTTTTTTAAAAAGGTAAACAGTCAAAATTATATTGCAGACAAATCTCACTAGCTCTTTCTGGTGGCTTTATTAGAATTTCATTGTTTATAAAAATATTGGCTTTACATTTAGCTGAAATTATATGAATCCTTGATTATATTTTAAAAACTAATTTATAAAGTAATTTAAGTAGGTATCTTTAATTAAAAAGCAAAGCAAGGCAAATTTAGTAAATGTTTATGTCTAATTCACAAGGCACAAAAATTTCCCCATCTCCATCCTAATTAAAAATGCAGCCAGAGGCTTTTTGTGTTTCTTATTTTGTCTTAAAATTCTGCTGTTAGATTTTAAGAAATACTTTGACCTCCATAGAGGTCAAAACCTTTATAAGATTCATAAGTAAAATATAGTCATTATTTTATAAAGCTTTCCATGTGATTTCAAGTATATTACATCAGTTACATTTAAAATATTTCTTTAAGAAGAGAGCATAATTTCTTGAAAACATTTCAGGACCTGTGAAATGTCTTAAAATTATCCCTAGGTTGTAGCCTTGAAATTTTAACTTGGAAAACATATATATATATATATATATATATATATATATATATATATATATATATTTAAAGATTATATACTTCTAATTATCTTAAGATATCAATTAAATTTAAACTGGTCTTTATATTAAAATTTTTGGTTCAAACCACAGAATTAATCCTTCTTATTTAATTAGACCAACTAACAACATATTTTGAAATCCTAATTATTTCAGAAAAAACACAAAATTTTATTTTCTCAAAAATAAGTTTTTATATTTTAGGCATTTAATTACTACAACTATAAATTTTTCCCAATTTAATTTGAACTTTGAACTTTTAGAGCTGGCAAGTCAAATGTTTAGCAGTTCTTTGATTAATAACACATTTTAAAAAATACATTTCAAAGATACAATAATTAACTTTAAACCTACCATATTTTTTCTGCCCAGGGAAGTTGAGAAGCAAACTTGCAGCCATTCAAATGCAAAAATTTTCCTTAAAGTTAGCTACTGGCGGGAAACTGGCCTACCTGTCTGCTGGGGGAAGGGCAACCAGCCCTTCCGCTGTTAACCAAGGGTGTAGCCAGTCTTTACCTGGGCTACTTTAGATCTTTATAATATATTTTCCAACAATTTTTGAGATTCTAGAGTAAATTATAATTATTTTAAAGCATTTTCTTTGTCAAAATTTTTTTAACAGACAATTTAGTGATTTTTTGAAGGCCTTAAAGTTATTTTAACACCCTTCATTATCATTTTAAAAACTACTCTTTATTATGGAAATTCCAATCCTGTTGCTGGAACCAGTTTTAATATTTTTTTCCTGTTGGTTTCTTTACACCACCTTTCTGAGAAAAAAACAGTCTTGGGTTTTTCATTTCTGTAGCTTTTGTAAAGAGGTTCCAGCTAAAAACTACCTAAGATCCAAAATTGGACCATGCATATTTTGTTTTAGGCTAGGTTCTCTCCTCCTGAGCACAGAAATTCGAGACACATTTCTAAATTTTCATGGCGAAAAAGGAGACTTTAAATTAGCACACTGGGAGAGTGGGCTTCCATATTGGCTTGCCATGCGTCTCCCTTCCCCCACACCCTGCTTGCTTTGGGGGAAGTTTTCAGTAACAGACCTGGCCGAATATCTTTTCATGCTTAACAGATAAAGACAAATCTTAATTTTTTTTTTTCCGCTTTCCAAAGTAATAACTAGCACTTAAGCTTCTCTTAGCCAAAATTTGGTTATAATAAGATGTTTTTGCTGAGACCGGTTTGGCTCAATGGATAGAGCGTTGGCTTGGGGACTGAAGAGTCCCGGGTTCGATTCTGGTCAAGGGCATGTACCTTGGTTGCGGGCATATCCCCAGTAGGGGGTGTGCAAGAGGCAGCTGATCAATGACTCTCTCTCATCGATGTTTCTAACTCTCTATCTCTCTCCCTTCCTCTCTGTACAAAATCAATAAAATATATATATATTTTTTAAAAAAGATATTCTTTGGTAATTTTTAAACAAAACTTTAAATAGACTTTCTTTGGGAGAGTATATAGCTCTGCCCTCTCCTGCCGCCTTTGAGTCTGTCTGCACCAGAGGTGGTTTCAGCAGTGGGGATTCATTTCTTATTACAGATTTTAGATTCCAAATACAAATTAAGATTTTAATTTGAACAAGAAACCACATTAAAGATGATCACGGCACTCTTTTTTTCAGCCTGATTTTCGAAAGTACCATTAGATATTCCAATTTCTTTATAATTTTGCCTTTTGACCAAATTTTCCCCCATTATAATATGATTTAAACACAAAGTATCACTCACGCACTTACGGATCTGTGGGGTTCCGAAGCTGACATGGGCTCTATGCACAGTTAATTTTACCACCATTCCGGTTTTTTCACTCAGGCGAATCCTTCTTTCTCCAGAAGTGTTCCATTAATGTTTGCATTTCCAGGGTTAAGCCCCAGGTTGGGCACCATATGCTTGAGTTCTTGGTCCCACCATTACAAAGGGGCTGATGCATAGATTAAGAAGGAGTCCAAAGATGAAAGATAATTTTGAAAGCTATTGGGAGCCAGAGGATCTTCAGGTAAAGGAACTGAAGACTCCTCTTTGTCTAAGGAACCCATGATATTTATTTAACACAATTTGTCCTAAGGCAAGGTGGAGGTATACACTTCAAAAGGGTAAGGCTTCAAAGGGTACAGAAGCATTGTCAGTTTGGGGAATAGCCTACAGCTGTTCAGGTGTTTGGCCAACAGGAGGCAATACAATGCCCTGAGCTGTCTGGCAGCAAGTGATTATCCTATTCAGGTTTTGGGGAAGTGCCATTTAGCCTTTTCCAACAGGTGAACTACATATTGGCTCACCCTTGTTGAGCTGCCCAAGCTTCTCCAACCTTTTGATGAAACTCTTGTAATTATCACATGCTAGAATTGATTCCTGGCAGAGTCCCCACACTTTGGCCCCTCAGGATGGCAAGGGGGAGCACTGGACAGTGAGTCTAGCTGGCACATGCCCTCTCACAGGAGGAGGTTATAGCTGGTGCATTACGCTGCCAGCAGCAATCAGCTGCAACAAAGAGCCATGACTTTTGCTGTGCTCCCAGAGCAGGCTGCAGAGAACAAAGCAACAGCGACAGGTGTGTCAGCACCACGCCTTTCCTGCAATGCCTATTTTCAAGCCCTCCCCCCACAAGGCAGTCAGTCTGGGTTTTTTACTCTCCTCCTTCCTCTCCCCAAGGCTGGGTTCATTCGGGGCACGTGGGCTCAGGCCTCAGCACCCCAGCAGGCCTGCACTGACCCCCTCGAGCTCATCGCCCTCAGTCCCACCTGTTCCGTCCTCGGCTGCTCACAGGTGCTGTGGAGGGTAACTGGGCTGCCTGGCTCCAGGTGCTAAGACCATCCATTCCTCTCAGCAGGACACATGCTGTGGATGTTGCTGCTCTGAGGCCTGGGGCCTTCCCTGGGGTCATCCCTGTACCCAACTCCCCACTGTAGCAGAAGTTGCAGGTCCTCTCCCTTCCATCCTGACTGTTCACCTCCCACCTGCTCCTGAGGACGGGAGAACTGCTCGCCCTCTGGTTTCCTCCCGAGGTTTAGGCTCTGGTCTCCAGAAGGCTCTGTCCTGTTTCTGCCACAGCAGCTGCGGCAGAAGCCCTGACCATCGATCTATCTCCGCAAGGACCAGCTAGAGCCTGCTACGGGCCATGCGGCTTTCTGGGGCCACCGAACTGGCTTGGTGTGTCCAGCTGGACCTGCGAGCAGTGGCCCTCAGAGTGTGACGGCTCCTCCCGAACTGAGAGGTGTGTCTGCACAATCTCAGTGTGAACCCCCACGAAGCTCCAGCTGTCATGGTGGGACTGGCTTCACAGCTCTGTCACCCCACTTTCCCACCCCCCTGCAGCTGCTTCTTGGGTTCACCTCCCAAACAAAGTCCTGGCAATGACATCCTTTACTTGGGACACCACCTGAGACAGCACCCCTTCTCAGAGCCCTAGGGGAGCCTGCTGCATTGACTTCTGGGGGAAGAGCAAGGGGGTCGGAGGCAGGATGTGGGGGGAGGGGGGAGCAGTCACGCATTAATCGTTCAAAGTATTATGGAAGACCTTTGAAAACTCAGGCGACAGGCTTTTGCTCCATGCCACTGCCTTTGCGATGTGAGCTGCCCGGCAGGTCACCTCCATTCTCAGAGCCGTTCTGTGTTGTCACAGGCATTATTCCACCTGGTCCTTCCAGAGCCAAGTGACCTGCTCTCAGAGCCAAGGGAACTGGGTCCAGGCGACCCCCAGCAATGAGGGTCAGGAACTCAGGTCCAGTGGTCTTGGGGAGCATCGTAGGAAGGATGCAGCTCTGTGGTGTCAGACATAGTCTTCCACTATGTCAGCGCTGAAGAATTCTAGTAGCCACCTACTAATCTCTAAAGATGTGTCTTCAAGTCTTTCCTTTGAAAAGTAAAAGCTCTCTCTCTCCCTCTCTCTCTCTCTCTCTCTCTCTCTTGGCAGGTGGCATGTTACTGTGAGATCTATAATGTTAGATGAGTTTGTGAGGAACAGAGAATGGGGAGAGATGGTCCCAGGATAAAAGAATATTCATGTGGCACCTGTCAATCACTGCAGTGTAAATACTCCCCATGTGGCCAGTTCCAGGCTATCAACATAACATTACAGCATCCAAAGTTGGGGAGAGGTACCACACCATTAGATGGTATTTCCACTATAATGATACAATCAATGTAAATAACCTCAAGAGCATTGAGAATGGCAAGTTGTAATGAAATAATTAGTAAGTGATGAGCTTTGAGTGTTTAGTAACCTATTCCTGTGGTAAAATTTACATAACATTAAATTTGACATTTTAGCTCTGTGAAGTGTACAATCAGGGGCGGCACACTTACAGCGTGCTGCCACCACCTCTATCTGGCCCCAGAGTATTCCGTAACCCCACAAGGAAGCCCTGTGCTCAGCAAACAGCCATTCCTCATTCTTCCCACCCCTGGCAATCACCATAACCTGCTTTTTGTGTGTCTATATATTTGCCTATTCTGGGTTTTTCAGATAAATGGAACTATACATATGTGACCTTTGGAGTCTGGCTTTTCGAACTCAGCATCGTGTTTTTAAGATTCATCCATGTTGTAGCATGTTTTTAAGGTTTTTTTTTCTCTTTTTATGGCTGAATAATATCCCAACATATGGATATAATGTATTTTGCTTATTTATCCATCAGTGGATGGATATCCAGGTTGATTTCAACTTTGGGCTATTTTGAGTTATGAGAGAAGGCAGGTTTGTATTTGAATACCTATTTTCGATTCTTTTGAGTATATCCCCAAAAGTGGGATTGCAGGTCAAGGAGTAGTTCTATCTTTACCTTTTTAGGGAGCTGCCACATTGTTCTCCATGTGGCTGCACCGTTTTACATTCCCGCTAGCAGTGCAGAAGGGCTCCGATTCCTCCCCATCCTCGTCAGCACTTGTGATTTCCAGGTCGTTATTATGATTCCCACAGCCATGCTAGCTGGTGAGGAGTCACATCTCATGGCATTTTGTTTCCCATTTTTCTAATGACTCGTGATACTGAGCATCTTTGCATGTACTTGGGCCATTTGTGTATTTTCCTTGGAGAAATGTCTACTCAAGTCCTTTGCTCAGTTTTAAATTGCGTTATCTTTTTGTTGTTGAGTTGTAAGAGTCCTTTGTCTTTTCATCTCCTTGATGTGTCCTTTGATGCTCAAATTTTTAATTTTGACGAAGTCCAATTTATCTCTTTTTATTTGTTTGTGAATTGCTCATTCTTTTGGTGTCAAATCTAAGAATTGGCTGCAAAATCCAAATTCATGAATATTTACTCCTTTGTCTTCTTCTAAGAGTTTTGTAGTTTTAGCTCTTACATTTAGGTCTGTGATACAGTTTGAGTTCATTTTTATATATGGTGTGAGGTAGAGGTTTCACTTCATTCTTCTGCAGGTGACATTCAGTGGTAGTACCTTTTTAATATGTTATTTAATTGTAAATTTATGTAATATAACTTTTAATTATGGCCATGTTTAACAATTGGCTTGCAAAATTCCTGAAAACTTAACCATCAGCTCTCATGAGCCAGTGTGAACCGGTCTGAGCTGGCTCCTGCATGCCACTGCCTTTGCCATGTGAGCTGCCCGGCAGGTCACCTCCATTCTCAGAGCCTCACTTTCCCCTTTCCTGGTGTGGGGATGAGAGTACTTTTCTTGGGGATTGCTGTCAGGCTGCAGGGGGTGTGAATGCCTGGTGGGCGACAGGGGGAGTGTGCGTGTGAGGAGAGACAGCGCCCACGGTAAAGTCTGGTTTTGCCCGCAGGTTACCTCGCATCCTGGGCCACACAGACCATGTGGGATGGAGGTGCCAGGACTCAACCGCCCGGCCTCACCTGCTAGGGATCAGCCAGCTCTTGCCCCTGGCACTCCTGGGACCCCAGGGCGGCATGCCTCACCACACCTGACTCTGGGACCCATCATTTTGCCGCCAGAGCAGAGCCTGGCGCCCACCGTGTTCCTGAAGGCGCTGCCCATCCCACTGTACCGCACAGTGCCGCCCGGGGGTCTGCAGCCGCGTGCTCCCCTGGTGACGGGCATAGATGGGGGCAGCGTGCCCTTCCTCCTCAGCCCCCTACTGCAGCCTGAAGGCCCTGGCCCCGCCCAGGCCGGGAAGCCAGTGACCCCGACGGTCACAGTGAACATCGTGGGCACGCTGCCCGTCCTGTCGCCGGGGCCCGCGCTGGGCAGTCCGGGGAAGGCGCGCACAGCTGGCAAGTACGTGTGCCCACATTGCGGCCGGGACTGCCTGAAGCCCAGCGTGCTGGAGAAGCACATCCGCTCCCACACTGGCGAGAGGCCCTTCCCCTGCGCCACCTGCGGCATCGCCTTCAAGACCCAGAGCAATCTGTACAAGCACCGGCGCACCCAGACACACCTCAACAACGCCCGGCTGTCCGTGGGCTCCGACGGCGCGGGCGGCAGCCTCCTGGAGGAGGGGGACAAGGCTGTGGAGACCCCCGGGGCAGCCGGCAGCGGGGACAGCGGGAGCCTCGGTGGGGGTGACGGGGCTGGATCAGAGAGACCCCTTTCGCCGGGTGTCCAGGGTTCTGGGCACTGCCTGGGGCCCGCCACGCACCTGTCCCCGACTGCCACGAGCCTGGATCTGAAGTCGGAAGCCCTTTTCTGTCCGGGGTCTGCACCGGACGGCAGAGAAGCCCCTCTGGACTCTCCCCCCGCGGCTCCCGCTGGGCCCCCCCTGGCCAGCCCTCAGCGCGGGCCTAGGCCGCCGGAGCAGAGGTCTCCCGCCGCGGGCAGGGCGTCCCTGCAGCCAGCGGCCCGGGCCGCCGAGAAGCCCCCGGACGCGCGGGCCGCGGAGAGCCGGCTGAGGAAGTGTGAGAGCACCGACTCCGGCTACCTGTCCCGCTCCGACAGCTCGGAGCAGCCGCCGGCCCCCGGCAGCCCCCCGCACGGCCTGTCGGATCCCGGTGTGGAGGCCCCGAGGGAGGGCGCCCCACGGCCCGGGGGGCCCGGGGCTGAGCCCAGAGGGCAGGAGCCCCGCCTGGAGCTGGAGAAGCGGCGGCTGGAGGAGCGCATCGCCCGGCTCATCTCCCACAACCAGGCCGTGGTGGACGACCCGCAGCTGGACCACGTGCGGCCCCGCAAGACCGTGCTGTCCAAGCAGGGCAGCATCGACCTGCCCGTGCCCTACACCTACAAGGACTCCTTCCATTTCGAGATCCGGGCCCTGGAGCCGGGACGCAGGAGGCCCGGGGCGCCCGGCCCCGCCCGCTCCCCCTGCGCGGCCGCGGACACGGCGCGGCCCCTGCTCTTCCACTCCGTCCCCACGCAGCTCTCCGCCGCCGTGGAGTGCGTGCCCGTCACCAGGAGCAACTCGCTGCCCTTCGTGGAGGGCACCGGGCCGTGGCGGGAGCCGCTGGACGCCCGTCGCGGGAGGCTGAGGCCTCTGAGCCCCAGGCCTGTCCCTGCACGACCCGGGGAGGCCCCCAGTAGTCACCCCCGGGCCCTGGTCAGACAGGCGGCCGTGGAGGACCTGCCGGGTCCCGCCCCCGGGGAGACCGAGGCCCCCGCAGAGGACCGGGACGGAATGCGAGCTGCCGCCGGGGAGGGGCCGGCGGGCAGGGGCAGGGCGGCCGCGAGGAGGCCCGGCCCGAGGAAGGCCCGGCCGTTCTCCCAGGAGAAGTGGCAGGTGTACGGCTGCGAAACCTTCCAGCGGCTCTACCAGCGGGGGAGCCGCCAGCGGGGCAGGGGGGCCCGGGGGGCAGGCGCGGGCTGGGGCGCAGAGCCGGACCTGCCGGTGCTGGAGGAGGCGGTGGGGGGCGAGGGCGCAGCCCAGTCCCAGGACAGGAGGACCCCCGCTTGTGCGGACACCTCTGAGGGGGCCAGGCCAGAGCCTTGGGAAGGCCCACCAGCCGCAGAAGGCTTCTTGGGGACCAAGCCCGCCGAGCAGGGGGAGCCAGTGGCCAGAGGCAGAGGCCCTGAAGAGCCTGGGGCGGGCGAGGTCCCAGCACCTCCCGCCCTCAGCAGCAGAGAACCCCGGGGTCCGGAGCTGGGGTGTCAGCTGTCCCCAGTCCCTGGTCCCCTCAGAGGTGGGGACCTGGAGGCTCCCAGGCTGGTTTTGCCAGACCCCAAGCTGGAAGGCGGCCCCGGGAGTGGCGGGGACGCCGAGGGGCCCTGGCAGCAGGCCCTTGTGGTCCAGAGACGGCCCAGCGGGAGCTCCGGGGAGCCCCCGCCTGCTGGGGACAAGCTGCCCTCAGAGAGGAAGAAGCTGCGGGTGGAGCAGCTGAGCTGCCTGGAGCAGCTGGGGTCTCTGGGAGGGAGAGACCAGGCCCTCAGGGGCCCAGCGCAGGACAGCTACCCACCCTCCTTGAACTGGGACAGTGACTCTGGGGATGGCAGAAGGACCTCTGGAGCATCGTTCTCTGTGCCCTCCGTGGCCCCACGACCGGCAGGGCCCAGGCATGAGGCGCCTGTGCATGGTCCTGCAGCTGGAGCCCCCGGGGGGGCCGCCCCCCTGGCAGCTCAGCCTCCGGACACCACCTTCCCTCCCAAGTACCTGCTCCGGTTACCGCAGAGAGAGACACCGCAGCAGCCGCCGGGCGCCCCGGGGCTGGAGGGCAGCGGGGACCCCCCCTGCGGGAATGGGCCGCCCCAGGACCCAGCCTCCACTGCTGGGCGAGGGCTGGGGACCCACCCTGCCCCAGGCCCGGCCCCGAGTGGAACCAACAACTGCGGGGAGCACTCCAGCTGGCCCAGGCTGTGGGGCAGGAGAAAGGGGGTACCAGGAGAAGAGAAAGGAGATTTGGACACCAGCACCCCCGCGGCCGGGGCATCTCCGGGCTCTAGTGTCAGGGCCCCCCAGGAGACGGCCTCTGCTCTGCCCACCCCGCCTTGTGGCTCGGGGAGGAGTGAGGCCCGAGACGCCGGACAGCTCTGTGTGGGCAGCACGCGGGCCAGTCTCCACAGTCCATGGACGCTCGGCAGGGAGGTGGCGGCGGGGCGCAGCCCCTGCTGCCCCCTCGATCCCAGCTCCGTCGTCCTGGCGCCCCCGCCCGCAGGCTGGCCTGCACTGGCCAGGAGCAGGACCTCCGAGAGCTCCAGCCTCTGCGGGCCCCAGGGCCCCTTCCCCTCGCTGCGGGCCGAGCCCCGGCTCACCTGGTGCTGCCTGGGCGGCAGCCTGCCGCTGCCCTCGGAGCGGAAGGAGAAGGCCTGGGTGCTGCACCGCCCTGGGAGCAGTGCCCGGGCCCCGGGTGCAGAGGCCGGGCTGGTGAGCGAGGCGGAGTCAGGACGAAGGACCGGGACCAGCCCCGCAGAAGGAGGGGAGACGCAGCCGTGGACGGTAACACAGCTTTGCCCCGGGTCCCGGGCAGAGGGCGCTGCCAGCGGGTAGGACATGCCATGATGGAGAAGCGGGAGCAGTCCCGTGGCTTCTGCCTCCGTTAGAGCGTCCTCCCAGCCTGTTCTCGAGGGACCTGGGCTGCCACGCCGGGGCGGGGGCAGGGCAGAACAAAGGCCCCAAATGCCACACCAAAGAAAACCATGGGGAAAAAATTTCAAAGGAGGGATTAATTGTACCCAAGACTCTGGGTGAGAGAGTTTCCCTAACTAGACACAAACGTTAACTCCGGGCTTCCTGGCGGCAGAGGCAACATGTGACATGAGCGCTGCCTAAGGACGCTCTCTGGTTGTCTAAGATTATCTGACTATAAGCCAGAAACTCTTATTGCGAGATGGACTCCAGACAGGGGATGGGGGAGTCCCCACTGGTGATCGAACAGTCAGTCCACAGCCACAGGCCCATTGAGAGGGACCCCTCGCCTCTGGCTTTTACAACGGGGGGGTGTTGTCCTATTCTGGAGTCTAGGTCGGGGCAGCAGACGAGGGTGCGGGAGCCTCAGTGCCAATGTCACTGTGGGGACAATGACAGGCCGGGCCCAGAGCCTGGCAGGCTGGTCTCCCAGGTGGGCGGGCGGAGCTTCTTCCTCTTGAGACTGGCACCAGACAGGGCATTCCAGGCCTGGCTAGCCTTCCTTCTCCGAGACAATGCGGTGTTGGGTGCAGGGATTCCTGGGGAGGGAGAAGGGGGGGGGGGGAGAGGAGCCGGCCATGAGGCTCCCCAGGCCTCCAGGAACACAGGCCTCTGGGCTTCCCTCTGGGGACCCAGCAGCACTCCAAAGGCCCTGCCCAGGAGCTCTCACCCTGTTTGGCGAGGCAGTACTCCCCCCGAGAGGAGACAGAGCCCTTAGGGTCGTCCCCACCAGCAGGGCTCTGAGCAATATGATGCCAACGTGCCTGGTCCTTTCAGCTCTCCTGCCCAGCAGCCCCCGGGGTGACAGCCGGACCGGGGTCTGAGCCAGGACGGAGAAGGGGACCGCCTCGGAGGAGGGCGAGGACCTGCCGGGGGAGCAGCAAGCAGAGAGCAGCGAGGAGGTAGGTGTGTGGCCACCGCTGTCCTGTTGGTAACGGCAGACCCGGGGCTCACTGAGCCCCAGGAGAACACCTCACGGGGCCTCTGTGCTCCAGGGGAAGGGTGCCTGCCCGGGGCTGGGGTTGGGGGGGACAGGACTTGGCTGGTCCCCACAGCCCTCTGGCTGTGCGGATTCAACAGCACCTTCCCAGGGCCAGGGCCCCGGCACACATTTGAAATAGCTGGGACCCCCCCCCCCGCCCCCCCCAGGTGAAGTCCTGACGAGAAAGCGTGTTAATTGTCACAGCTTTTACTGCTTTTTAGTTATGCACACGGTGCAGGTCTTCTGCAGGAAATTAGAAGATACAGATGAACCAAGAGACAACAATAACCTCTCCACCGGAGACAGTCAGGGCCAGTATCACACGCCCTTGCAGACTGTTCTCTGCCACGTGCACACCACAGCGCACAGGCAGTGTGTGGCATATGGGTTGTAATGCCATTCTCGGATGGTCTTGCTCCTTCGTGCATAACCCGCTGTGCTGCCACCAAACTTCCGGTCTCCTTTCCGCACCACCTCCTCCTCTCCCACTCGGTGACCTGGTGCGGTGTTGCTGGCCCTCTCCCATTCTCTAATAGGACTCTGACCCATGTCCCTAAGACCCTCTGGCCCCCAGCAGCCTCCCCTTCCAGGCACGCTCAGCCTCTGCACCCCACGACTGTCAGTCTTTGATCCGAAGCCTAGCAGTGCTTCAAGAGGCAACGCCCATTCCTGACTCTGCCCTGCAGCGTCTCAGCCTCCGTGGCTACAGGCACCGCTTCTGAGGCCCTGGCCCTGCTCTGAGTGTCTGCCAGGACCGGGCGTCCAGAGTGGCCATCGCCGAGGGCTGTTCGTTACAGGGCACTGCACCATGACACCCCACTTTTCTCAAGGGGAAACTGAGACACACAGAAGTCAGGTGACCTCCCAGGGGCCTGTATGCCAGATAGCAGCCTGCCCCAGGGTCCCTGCCCGCAATGGGCACCAGAGTTGCCTGCAGTTTCCTGTGCTGTTGGGTGTTGCTCAGTGGGTCTGGGTTTGGGGTTGAGAGTCTGCTTTCCTGACATCCCTGGTGAAGCTGGTTTGCTGACTCGCAGCATCCTGAGGAGCCACGCTTCTGCTCAAACCACATCCTGTCCTTCCCAGCACCCGCCATCTCTCTGACCCAATCTCCCGCCGCTTTCTCCTTTTTAAAGACTGGGGTGGTAAATGGGGCTCACCCCACTAATCTCATCATCTTACTGTGCCCACAATTACTCCTGCAAAGGCCTTTTTGCCATGGAAGGTAACATATTCACAGGACCTGGGGATTAAGGGCTGGGAAACATTCTTCTGCTTGCCATGCCAACCATTCATCTGTCTATCCATCCATCCATCCATCTGCACACATGTGACTGTATGTATACATATAGATAGGATGTTCCAAAAAAGTATATACTTTGACAGCTGATAACTCACTTAATTTTCACTCCTTTTCGGGTTTATCTGATTTGAAATAATAGGTGAAGCCAGACTAAGCTTTGAACAAAAGAAATTTATCATAAAGTGCCAATAGACTATTTTTTTTTTTATGGGGGACACATAAAAGATAAAGTTTATAGCACAAAACTGGCAACAGTCAATGAATTGAGGGCACATAAATACCAAAAAAAATTATTCTTGATGTTTATGATTCTATTGCATCGCACTATTAGTAATGCCTGGACCAGAATGGTCATCAGTTCAAAAACATGGAAATGATTATATATATATATATATATATATATATATATATATATATATATATATATATATATAATTTCTGTAGATTCTTTTAAATCTTCAAAATGAACTGAATGTTTGTAAACACTGACTTTATAATCATTCAAAGTGCATATACATTTTTGGGGACACCCTGTATGTCTCAACTTATATATCCATCTCTACCATTATCAACTTGTGTGTTCTCTCCTCAAGAAAGAAGCCTGTATTTTTAATCAGCTTAACAATAACCCACAACCTTCGGACCAACTAAGAAGCCTGTATTTTTAATTCAATTTCCCATTTTACTTCAGTTGTCTTAATGTTCTATAGAAAATAAAATATTACCTTAACCAGTTTGGCTCAGTGGATAGAGCATCAGCCTGCAGCCTGAAGGGTCTCAGGTTCGATTTCAGTCAAGGGCATGTACCTTGGTTGCCAGCACATCCCCAGTAGGCGATGCACAGGAGGCAGTTGATGTTTCTAAGTCTCTATCCCTCTTCCTTCCTCTCTGTAAAAATCAATAACATATATATATTTTTTTAATTAAAAAAAGAAAAAGAAAGAAAAAGAAATATTGCACTTGAGATCCCCCTCCAGGCCTTTGCTCATAGAGAATGATGAGCTTTCTGTATCAGAATATCTGTCCTTTTTTTTTTTTTTTTTTTTTTTCTTGTTTTGGAAAAGAAAACAAAATAAAATACAAGAAAGCTCAGAAAATATATGACTCCTGGGTAATGATCCAGTGTGAACAAATGTTAACATTTTGTTATATTTGCTTCTGAGACTTTAAAAATACCACATAAACTATTACTTTTTACATTAAATGTTATGCAAAATAAAAGAAATAAAACACAGAATCTAATGCTGTAGTTTTATGTATTAGGCACTAATTGTTTCAATCCATGTTCTCATACTTGGAAAATTGAGATATCTACTACTTGCATATAATAATGTTGATTTCGGTCTTTAAAATATGCTATATTTATTGTTCTGCCTGATTTTAAACATTGTGTTTCTGAAGATATAGCCATCCTGCTACATACAGCTCCAATTCATTCCCTTCATTGCTATAGAGTGCTCATCCCATGAGTATAGCATTTCATTTATTTCCAAAATGTTTGACTTATTTTGCAATGAGCATGTGTATGCATGCCTCCTTAGGTGTTCTAAGAAACATACTTAAAAGTGGAATTGCTAGATGATAAAGTAATCACATTTTCAACTTTACAAGTTGTTACCAAGTCCCTCCACAATGGCTGTGCATTTCCCTCCTCTGGGAGCAAGCGGCAGCCCTGCGCCCACTTTCTTACTGAGGTCTGTTATTAGCAGATGTTTAAGGGCTTTGCCCATCCAGAATTGTAGGATTCTGTACCCATTTTAGATCTGTCTGTACATATAGATCTGTTACATACATATGTATACATTTTCTGTACCTATTTTAGATCTATCTATATTATTTGCCTGTTATATATCAATACATATTAGAGGCCTGTTGCATGATATTCATGCAAGAGGAGGCCTTCCTTCCCCTGGCTTTGTTCCCAGCTTCCGAGGAGCCTGCAAATCTCCACTCCCTGCCAGAGCACCACTCCTATAGTTTCCCCTAATGCCGCCCCCCCTCCCCCCCTTATAGGAGGTGTCCCACCCCTGTCAGCCACTTCATGCCTGCACATGCAAATTAACCACCATCTTTGCCAGGTTAGTTTGCATACTCACTCCTGAATGGCTATGGGTGTAGCAGAGGTATGGTCATTTTACATGTGTGACTATTATTAGGTAATATGTAGAGAGGTCTGTGTTACTTTTATTTATTCCACTAGAGGCCTGGTGCACGAAATTTGTGCCCTGGGGGGGGGGGTGTCCCTCAGCCCAGCCTGTACCCTCTCCAATCTGGGACCCCTCAGGGGATCCCTCTCTCAATCCAGGACTGCTGGCTCCTAACCACTCACCTGTCTGGCTGCCTGATTGCCCCTAATCACTCTGCCTGCCAGCCTGATTGCCTCTTAACTGCTCCCCTGCCAGCCTGATCATCCCCAATGCCCTCTCCTGCAGGCCTGGTCGCCCCCAACTTCCCTCCCCTCCCAGCCATCTTGTGACAATGTGGGGGTGGCCATCTTGTGAAAACAGGAGGGCAGCCATCTTGTGAGTGAGGGCATGAGGGTTAAATTTGCATATTATCTTTTTATTATATAGGATTAGGAATCCATTGGGCTTTTATGATTTGTGGATTGATGTCTACCTAGAAATTTCTCAGGCCTCATTCCTCAAACACCACCCTTGCCCTGTTCTCTGTCCTCTCCTTCTGGAACACTAAAATAATGAAGGTGTCCTTCCTCAGTCTTCCACCCCTCTTTTTTTTTTTTTTAAATCCTCATTCAAGGACATTATTCACTGATCTTTAGAGAATGGAAGAGAGAGAGAAATATCAATGTGAGAGAAACATATCAATTGGTTGCCTCCTGTATGTGCCCTAACCAGTGTCTGGGCTGGGGAGAAGCCTGCATCTGAGATTTGAGCCCTTGACTAGAACCAAACCCAAGATCTTTTGGTCCATAGGCAATGCTCTCTCCACTGAGCCAAACCAGCTGGGGCTTTTAACAACTTTGTCTCTCTGTGCTATAACCTCCATGCTTTGTTCAGATCCATCATTAAAATTTTACTACTTTTCTTAATCCACTGACTTACTTTTGAAAAACTCTGATGAAATATATTGAATTTCAATATTATGCATAATTAAAATATACAATTTAATAAGTTTTGATATATGTGCACACCTGTGGAACCAATAATACCTTCAGGATAATGAATGTGCCCATATCCCCAAAGTTCCCAGGAGTCCCTTTGTGATTCTTGCCTCCTGCCCACCTGGCACCCTCCCATCCCCTGGTAACCACTAGCTTAGTTTACTTCTTCTAGAACCTTATAGAAATAAAGTTGTACAATATGTGGTCTGTTTCTTGGGGGAGGGGACATTGGATTTTCAGGTCCATTCATGGTGTTGTGTGTATGAATAATTCATTCCTTTTATTGCTAAATAGGGTAGATATGTCAGAATTTGGTTATATAGTCACTTGTTGGTAGACATTGGTTTGTTTCAGTTTGGGGCTGTTAAAATAGAATGACTATTCCTCTAGATATCTTTGTGTGGGTTATGCTCTTAGTTTTCTTGAGTACATAGAAGTAGAATGGATAGAATATATGGTAGAGGTATAATTTATTATTTAAAAAGCTGCCAAACTATTTTCCAAGGTGATTGTATCATTTTCATCCCTACCAGCAGTGTGGGGAGTGTCAACTTGTCCCCATCCTTACCAACACTCAGTGTGGCCATTCTTTTTCATCTTTACTTGTATTTTCAATCTTTTTTATAAAAAAAACACACTTGCCAGTTTTCGCCTGACAGCGCCCACATGGGAAGTCTCAGCCTATCTGACTATTTCCTGTGCTAGCTCTTACTAATGGTGCCTGGTTTCCTGGTTTGTTCTCAGAGTTTTGGCGGTGAGCTGACATTTTTGGGACTTTGAGACTTGGCTTGGAGGTGGGTGTCTTCAATGGTGACATGCTTTACCTCTGCTGGGTGCCTCTGGTCACTTGCTTTAAAGAAAAGTCTTGGTTTTAGGTTTCTTCATGCCACTGGGCAGTGAATTCAAATGGCAAGCCCATGAGAAGACTGTCTTCTTGTTATGAAATCAACAGAAGAGGCTTTTGCCCCCTCTGCTCTGTGAGAAGGTTGGAGTTTTTATGTCCTTTGAGCAGGTGGTGGGGGTAGGTAATGCCAGTGGTCTTGATCCAGCATCTAGAACGGTTCAGCAATCTGGAGAAGGTGCTGTGCATAAAGTAAATGAGTCCAGAGGTGAAACATGATCTTTGGAAGGCATTATAGGAGGTCAGAGGAGCTTGGCTAAAGAAACAAAGTTCTCCTTGTCTCAGGACCCCTTGTTTTTTATTAGCATAATTTGTCTGAAGGTGAGGTAGATATACACGTCAAAGGGTAGTGTTTCCTATACAGAGTCCATTGTCAGGTTTGGGAGAAACTGCCTTTGGCTGTTCAGGTGTTTGGCCAGTAGGAGGCATTAACATATAGATTAAGATGCACTGAGCTGTCTGGAAGTAAACAATCAATTTATGTATCCTTATCAGGTTTGGGGAAATGCCTTTTAGCCATTACCAAAAGGCTATAATATATGTGACTCAGCCCTTGTTGGGTCTCAAGTTCCATCAATCTTTTGATGAAACTCCTGCAATTATGACATGCTGGAACTGGCTTCCAGCAGGTAGGGTGTGTTATCGCCCACCTGTTGAGGGTATGACCCTCTGAGGTTTCCACTCTGTATAGGAGTGGACTCTCACCTGGGATAGAGTCTGGGTTTCAATCCTGCACCTTTCACCCCAGCAGACCATGCAAATGAAGGACCCAACTCACCTCAAATGCCCGCAGAATGACAAAGCTCGCTTACCTTCCAGGTTTCTGTTTCCACTGGGTTTTTGACTTCTAAGTGTATCTTACCTTCTAATCAGAACACCAATGCCTTTCATGGTGTTAAACATTTTCCTGTTTAATACATCTGAGTTGTGCTCAGTGCGAGGGTGGGTGTGGCCGCCGTCAATCAGGGGAGCTGCTGTGGGAAATGGTTCTTATTTTCTAACCTTGTTTATGATTCTCTTGTCATCAAGAAGTGGTAATTTTGATGTAGGCAAGTGGAGCTACCTTTTCCTTTATAATGATAACTTTTGGTCTTGTTTAAGAAATCTTCTCTTACTCTCAATCATAAATACAAAAACGCATTCTCTGTGTAACATAAGGAAGGACCTATTTTTGTCCCTATGAAAAACTATGCATGGGTCAAATTGGGCTCTTGACCAGTTTTTGTATGCCTTTGTGAGTGACGCATGGCTTTTACGTTGTTGAATAGATACGTGAGTATGCCCGTGTATATTTATATGTACCTTTTCAACAATGTAGAAGCCATGCGTCACTCAAGTGCACGTGAAGATGTGTCAGAGATTGTGTGTCACCTGCAAAGTCTAAAATATTTATTATACTCATTATCTGGGCCTTTATACAAAAAGCCTGCAGACTCACGGATTAATCACTTTTTTCCTCACTTATTTGCTATATTTTAACTCCCCACTTGTACCTGGAGTTTTGGGGGGCCCTCCATTCTGTCTCATCCATTTCTTTGCTTGTTGTCAACTCCAAATACCACACTCATGACAATGGCTGTTTCCATCATGGAAGGACGTGAGCCGAAGGACATGAGCGGGCAGGCTCCATCCTCGGAGTGGAACTGGGGAGACGGGGCGGTTCGGACTCCGTGCCTCCTTGCCCGACGGTAACTAGAGGCACAGGAATGCAGAGCTCACGAGTGCACCTCCCTGTCCCAGAGACGCCCTGGACCGTGGAATCGGATTTCATTGATTAATTTGAGACTGTGGGCCGTGCCCTATGGAGCATGAAACTCCTGAGCCTTGATCCGGGGAGCTCCTGGCAAAGGGACCAATAAGTGGTGAAGTCCAGGAGCACAGAGGTGATGGGGGAGAGCAGCAGAGAGAAGCCTGGGTGCCGTGCACACCGTTCCCCTGGGTGCTGGTGTCTGCCTTACAGCTTGAGGCCTCTGGGGGGAGGGGTGCCTGCTCACTTGGTCATGAAGCATGTTCTTGTTTGATGGGGTGGCATGCTCAGTAACGAGAGCACTGCTTCCCAAGTGAGACGGAGACACACACCTGGAGGTGGCGGCCAGTAGTACAGGCACCGGAAGCTTTCACCACGATCCCGGCCCTACTCTGTGGGAGCCAGAGGACCCTAATTATTCCCCGTGGGGTCAAGAGAGGAGGGTGAGAGGAATCCTACGAACATATTCTTTCCCCGATGAGGCTGTGAGAAACAGGGCGCACACCTGTGGGACCCTCTCCTTGGAGGAGGCTAGGGCGGGCTTGAGGAGGTAGGGTGGTCAGTGGCTTCCAGCCGGCGTCAAGGTACGTGACAAACGCCTCACCTGCTCCTTCTGTGAGCTGCTCACCGGACTCCAGGTCACATGGTGCTCCCTGCGCTCTTGGCCTTGGCCAATGAGCAGTTGGGGTCCCTGCTGAAGCTGCCGTGGGGCTTTTTCCTGAACGTCCTCCCGTGAGTTTATAGACAGAGGTTCCTTGCTGGTCTTACATCTGAGTATGCAATACAGGCTTTTTTTGAAAGACCTACAGAGGGGGACAGAGACTGGAAGCTGTGCCGAGTGGAGGAGTCAACTTTAAAACCTGGACTTCAAATGGCAGCTTATGTGTTTTGGGTTGTTTTTAAGTAAACCACCATTCAGGCCAGCTACAAGTAGCAAGTTAGACACAAATACGGAAATCCAGATTGACCTCAGAAACACGGCCGTGAGTGAAAACAACTTGAGAAAAAGACGTCTCTGTGGTCATGTCCCGCACAGGCATTGCACACATTTAGAAGCACGCGTGCTATTGAAGGGTGCTTGTCACACATCCGAGGGTGGGAATCAGAAGGAAAAAGGGGAAAACACTTGGATGGTGTCTGAGATTGGGCTCCCTAGCAGCAGCCCGAGGGGAGGTTCTTGTACGGATGGCTGATGGAGGGAGGGCTCTCAGGAGGCTGATGAGAGATCACTGGCCAGGCTGAGGGCAGATGTTGGTGAAGATGTGCTGCTGGTGCTCAGTCCTGCCCGACCCCATGGGGAGCGCTGGAGTGGGGAATGCAGAGTAAGACCGTCCTGCTTGGAAGCCAAGGGACTGAGCAGTTGGCCTTTCCCGTGTGTGTGTGTGTGTGTGTGTGTGTGTGTGTGTGTGTGTGCAAATTCCCTCAGGCCTCTCCAGGCAAGATGCTCCCATCTGCCAAGGGCAATTCCCTAGGGAAGGGAGTGAGTGAGTCACTAGTTGCCTACACACCAGCAGCCGGGCCTGGGTGAGCAGCCTGGTAGAGGCGAGGCTGCCAGTGGCTGTGTGATTGGTGAGGGCCAGCTTGCAGCCCCTGCCTCACCCTGGCTGCTCATGCCCAGGGCCATGCTGCTCCAGGAGGGGCTGCATGAGAAGGTTCTGGGAGAAGCCAGGAGAGAAGGAGACAGACCCTGCCCATGACTAAGCAAAAGAGTGCTTTGGAGACAATGCCAAGACCTACTTAAGGGAGAAGGGTCCAAATCTCACCTTAACAAACTCCGAGTTCAGCGCTGGCCTCTTCCAGCAGAGCAGGCTTCTAGCTATTTCACTGAGTGGAGTGCCTCAATCCTACATTTTCCAAAAGCAAAACTCCCCGCAGCTCAAGCTGTGCAATTCTCAACACCTGCAAGCACCTGGCAGCCACCCACGGCTGTGGGGGCAGAGGTGACTGCAGCGTGAAGAATTCTCCGTGTGACCCTGCACCTTCCTTCCTTCCTTTGTCTCTGCACTTTGAGATCACTGTTGTGCCCCTTTTTTCCTCCCCTCTCCCCCAGCAGGAGCCCCCCTGGCTCAGGCTTTGTGATGATGCAGCCCTGTTGCTTCCCACCCGGGCTCAGATCGCGGTTTCAGGAAGCTGTGATCTTGGCAAGCAGGGACCCCTGGAAACGATAGCTCCTGCCCAAGGCCAGGAAGGCAACTGTGCCCTGTAAGTGGCACCTCTCCTAACCCCAGACGCCGGGAAAGATGAACAGGAAGTCCCTTTCTCATTGCTGCTGCAGTCAAAGTCAGTGCCCGAGGACACTGCATTCATTCTGCAGACCTGATTTAAGATTCTGCCAGCGCTCTGGTGCTCAGGGGACTGCGGCTGGATGTTGGCAGAGGCTCAGACAAATGAGAAAGCAAAATGGCTAAGCAGGTTGCGCCCCCCCCAGCCAGGTGGTTCTGGGGAGTGTCCTGGAAGGAGGATTCCTGTGAACTGAGGATTTATAATGGAGCAAGTCCTTGTGGCTTGACCAGGCAGTTAGAGGCGGGGTAGAGACCTTTTAATGAGCTGACCACTCACGGGGGCCTCTGCAAAGTGGTCCAGAGCCCTGGATGTAGAGTCTAGCTCCCAAGTGGCCTGTGAGTCTCAAGGCACCTGGAAGCTGCTCGGCATCTCAGTTCTTCCCCCTGCAACACCAAGGCACTAG
Source organism: Pipistrellus kuhlii (assembly GCF_014108245.1). Classification (NCBI taxonomy): domain Eukaryota; kingdom Metazoa; phylum Chordata; class Mammalia; order Chiroptera; family Vespertilionidae; genus Pipistrellus; species Pipistrellus kuhlii. The sequence continues at coordinate 1,444,342 of NW_023425566.1, forward strand.
ACTAACTTGCTGGTCTGCTCTTACTTGCACATTCCTAGTAGTGACAAGTTGTAAGCCTGCATCCTAATACATGCATATTAGTAACTATCAATTTACAAATGCTACATACATGGCCAGGCAAAAATCACCACTGGTCAAAATTACCTTTAAAATTGTTTAGTTAGGCACCATGCTGAAGTCATACTGTTTGTTCAGTTAGCGCTTGCTCTCTAACAACCCAAAACAGAGGATTAAAGTGATGCCATTTATTTTGCTTGCGATTCTATGGGGAGGTGTTTCGGGCTGGGCCCAGCTGAGTGGTTTTTCTGATATTGGCTGGGCTGGCATAAGTGTCTGTGGGCAGCAGCCGGGGCTGCCAGGGACTGGATGGGCTGGAGGGCCACCCCTGCGATGGCCTGTCTTGGCTCCAGGGGTGTCTCATCCTCCAGGAGGCTAGCTCGGTGCGGTCTCCTAGCACAGACAGAGCAGAACATGCATGACACACATTACAGAGGACGTGCAACAATAGACGTCAGAATGTCTAGAGTCTAGACAAAAAGAACTATAAACAGAAGCTCTAGAATTCTCTTTCCTTGCAGTTCCTTGGCCCTCTTCTTTGTTTTGGAGGTTAGCTAGGTGATATGGAAGGCTTCTCTAGATGAAATGTCTGTTATACTCATTTTTCCCCCCAAAGGAGAGCCTTTAGACCCACACCGTCCAGTATGGTAGCCATGAGCCATGAGCCATGAGCCATGTGTGGCTATATAAATTTATCAGTGACATAAAATATAAAACTCAGTTTCTCAGACACTAACTATATTTCAAACAGTAGTTTTGTGGTTAGTGACTACTACTGCCTGAGTCAATGCAGATTACAGGACATTTCCAGCATTGCAGAAATTTCTATTTCATAGCCTGTTTATTAAGGAGTCAAGACGATTTGCCCCAGTCTTTAATCACAGCACATGTTATGTGCTACACAGCACGGGAGCATTTTATAAACACTCTCATTTAGTCCCTAAAACAACCTCATGAATTAGGTCCTATTATTGTGCCCATCACATGGAGGAAAAACGAGGGGAGGAGAGATGAGTTTCTGAGCTGACAAACTCTGTTCTCCCAGGGACTTGGGTTTTATTGTCTGAGCACCACTGTTTGGGGACGTTGTGTGTATGAGTTTCTGGATATACGCTCCCAAGGCTGGTCACTGGGTGTGTGCTTCTCTGTCCACAGGTGCAGAGGGAGTTTCTTGCAGGGTCCAGTTCGACTCAGAGCAAGCAGACTACGCAAGCCACTCCGGGTGCTGAGAAGAGACTGCCACCCTCCCCCACTCGAGGGGCTGGACCCACGCAGGACCCTAGGGCAGGCTTCTTCTGAAATGGCAGGTAATGCTCTCCTGGAATCCATATTGGGCGTGAAAAGGCATCTGGCTGCTGGGGATGCAGGGTGAGCAGGAGACAGACACCCTTGCCCTCAGGAGCCCAAAGTCCAGCAGGGGTACAGATGATGTCACAAAGTTCAGCAGGTGTACAGTCAACATGACCCTAAACTAGTGGACAGGGTACCAGAGAGATTGGTTAAGAATCCAATACTGAGAAGTTGACAGACAACCCATGAGCACTGGGCACGTGTACTAGACACAGGTTTCCCACAGGACCTAGGAAATGAGAGTCAGAACTTTTGGTGTGTCTACCTTCCCACATTTAAAAAAAAGTCGACTCGGTTCTTTCCACCGGACCATTGTGAGGCTGAAATAGGTCAGTGGACGGGCTTGCCTGTCCATGTGAAATGGGAGAGTGAGTAGTTATTATGTGTTAAGAGCTGCAGGAACACTATTACATATGAAGCGGTAAGAGGGCCACCCTTCATGCTCGGAAATAAATAGAGGATGAACTAATGGAGACTGCTTCCTGGAACATGGGCTATTTTAGGTTGCACTCACTGGGCAACCAGCACAAGTTACTTAACTTCTCTGGACCTCAATTTTCCCTTCCTTTCTCCCCTCTCCCCAGCAGTAATGAGCCCCATCTTAGCCTTGCTTGCTGGGTGTTGACTGGGAAAAATGAAGACCATCTGTGAAAAGGCTGCAGGGTCCCATCCGGCCAGCAGTGACTGAATTACCATCCTTTTGTGGCTGATTGTTGTCTGTTTGGCTCAAGGGCTGACCATGGGCTCTGTCTGGTGGCTAAAGTTTTCCCCCCTGCAGACGTCCCCTCTTCCACCTTTGTGTAGCTCAAGTGCCCCCTACAGACACTGGAGCTACTTTCCTGCTCCCCCTCCACTCCCAACCCCCATCCCTCAACCCCCAAAGCCTGTTCCAGTAGGCAAGGACAAAGATTGGTTTCTCAGTGAGAACTGAAATCAAGATAGATATTTGCTCAACTGGATGGCCAATTGTGGATGGGAAAGCACTGTGTTTGTGGCATGTGGAGGGTTAAACTCACGTAGGCAAGGCTGGGATGAGGTGGGCGGGGAAAGTACCATCAGGGAACCCATCTTTGCCCTTTCTTCATAATCTGTGTCCCTCATCCTTAACTCCATTCCTTTCCTCCTCCTCAGATAGATACGGCCAATGGAATTGCCCATCGGGGTGTGCTTGGGTGAACCTAGACCCCAACCAACCCAACAATTGTCCCAAATGCCAGAGCTTTCCCACTAGCTCTCTCCCAAGTACCTTAATAGGACCAAGTCAATCTGCTCCTGCAAACTTGCCTCAGCCTCCATATTTACATTCTTAAGGTCCATGCTATGTACCAAAGGGGAGAAAAAGAAGCACCGTGCTCTGGATAATGTACAGGATGAAGACAGCCACCCTTTGCACAGATCTCTTTAGGAATGACGTTGGCAGTCAGTTAGCTTCCTCCTCAGAATGATCTGTCTGTTAGGCTAGGCTGTCGATGTAGGTCTTACCTACCCAACAGCTCAGTGTCAGGGCCAAGTAAGCTCTTGTGTGTAGTAAGTGTTTTGCAGACTCTAAAGCAGATGGGTGTTGGCTGTTCCTATCTCCTGAGCACAATGAGCATGCAAGCATAAAGCCTGGCATATGCCTGATGAGTGCCAGATGAATGGGGTGGGGGAGGGGAGACACACGTGGTAATAATGGTCTCTGTCGTCTAGTGAAGGAGAAGGGCAGTGTTAAGAGAGGAACCCAAAGGGGGAATTTTCTTGGGAGAGACAGGGCTTCCTCTGCAAGTTCATATGCGGGGAGAATAGGACAGAGGTTTTATGAAGTGGAGAGTGGTGAGTAAAGGCGCTGGGGTGGGAACAGGGGATCTGGGGAGGGTGGATTGAGTTCAGCCTGGTGTGCGCTGCTATCCATAGAAGACCTGGGAGCCATTGAAGCCACTGTTCCTAGGGTTGCTGAAGAAATTGCCGGAAACTTGGTGGCTTAGAACAAGAATCTATTCTCTTACAGTTCCACAGGTCGGGAATCTTGCACTTCCTCCAAAGATGCTAGGAGAGGAAACTTCCCTCCTCTTCCAGCTTCAGTTGGCTCCAGGCATCACTCCAGTCTCTGCTTCTGTCTTCTCAGGGCCTTCTCCCCTGTGTCTCTGTGGATTGTATCTCCTATCTTTCTAAGGTCATTTGTCATGGGATTTAAGGCCCACCCTAAATCCCCGGATCATCTTATCTTGAGAATCTTCATTTAATTCCATTTGCTAAGACCCCTTTTCCAAGGCCACAGGCACATATTCCATGGGTTATAACTTTTATCCTGGACATATCTTTTTGTGGGGGCTTCCGCTCAACCACTATAGCATTGTTACAACTTTCCCCCACCTGCAACCTAACAGGAGTGACCCAACAAGTGTTTCTAAGGGAGAAGGGCCACGGCACACATGTACATTCAGTGGACAATGATGCACCTTGTCCGTGCTCTTATGTATGCAGTCTGATTAGGAAAGTTGTGTTTTTAAACCTAAATCAGGATACAATCATGGAAATGGAACCACTCAAGAAGACTTGTCCAAGTGGTAAAGGCAGCGTTCATCCTGAAGAGGGTGCGTTGGACCATGGGGTACATCGGCTTCCTTTCCGGAAGAAGACCTTGAGATAGGCTGCATAGTGTGAGCAGAGCCTCCTTGTGTGGCTCTGTGGATTGTGCCTGTAGGGGCTGACGTCTAGGCACCACCCAGTTCCTCTGGCCTTGTGCTTTGGGTATGGGGCTGTGTCGGCCCAAGGTGAGGACACCAGCTCCTCTGCCCTCCTCCCTCAGGAGGCACTCTTCACACATCCTTCCCAATGCACCCTGTGTGCTCAGGGACACCCAGAGAGACTGCTGAGAAAGCCTCTGAATGTCATTGTCCTTTTCACCCCTTCTTCTCTTTAAAAGCTCTTGTCAACCTGTGGGACTGTCCTGCCCCTCCCTCATGTTGAGTCTCCAGTGGAGATCTGCAGACTCCTTATACCCTGGGAGAAACTCCACTTTTGTGCACTCCTAGCTCCACATTGGCTGTCATCCCCAAATCCTAAGCACAAATGGGGTACCAAAGGATAAAACTGGACCCAAACAGAAAAAAGAATCAGAAACAAAGTCTGAATGTGGAGCTAAGAAACAAGAGGCCCTCAGTAGTTAAATCCTCCCTGGAAACGTAGTCCCAGTGTAGGTGACTCTGTCATAGCACTGGCTAGAGTGACGACAGATGTCTCCACCAGTACTTTATGTTGATTATTTGAGCAGAGGGTTGGGTCACCAGTGACTGTTTTCAAGCGGTTCCCTTGGACACAGTTTGGGAAAACACTATGGCAGGTGTGGGTCTGCGGGATGTGGCCCAAGCATTGTCCCAGGGAACAGTCATCACTCCTGCTCCTCATTAAGTGTCAAGGGAACTGGGATGGCTGGTTGATAAACCAGCAAGCCCTGTGGACAGGTCATGAGTGGACACCATCACTTTGGAGGGTGGCAGGGTCCCTTAAAATCAATACCGCCTAGAAATCAAAGGGACTTGGGGATTTTATTGTCAACACCATGCAATGCCAATATTTCACAGTGGAGGGAGAGGCACTCTGAGAGTGTTAGTATTCCAAGACAAAATGCTGTAACTTCAAAGGTATTGAAAGGTGGGCCTTGGTTGTCCACCATTTACAATAAATGTTCTCGTCTCCTTTGACCTGGCAGGTAGTGGGTAGAGAAATCAGAGCTGGCTTCTCAGTGTGTGTGTGTGTGTGTGTGTGTGTGTGTGTGTGTGTGTCCATAAGTGTGCTTTCAACTGCGTATATTATTTTGGCAGGACAGTGATAGGTGATCTGTTTGGGGTGACCTGAGAGGATGTAACTTGGGGGAATGTAATGAAATCCAGCAGAGAAATTGAGAGTGATTTGTGGGATGGGGAGAGGGATTTTCCAATAAAAAAAGCAGGAAAAACCTTTTGCTGGGGTCCTCATAGGTCAAATAGAATCAATAAAACATTAAAAAATAAGTAGTCAGAAATACTTGTGTCCAGGGGCTGCAAGAAGATGTTATAACTGATTCTCTGTCCTCTTTATTTTTGTAGAACCTTTCTGTCAATAATTTAGGAGGATGAGAGAGAGGGGGTGTTATTGAAAAATATTTTTAAAAGGATGCTTAATTTCCCTCTCTTTTAAACTACTCTGATAGCTTGGTACTAATCATTCGAACAACAGATGGCTTGGCAGTGAAGACATAAGCAAGCAGAAGGCCAGAGGAGTTATGAAGGATAAAGACCTGATGTACAATGTTTCATAGTGGTTGGGGTCTTTGAGATTCTCCTGAGAACTATCTTTTTCTTTTTTAAAATCTAAATTCAGTTGTCTATCCCATCCAAGTTTCCAGCAAGGGGGTGGGGGAAACTGAAAGTTTCTTTGCAGATGTCAAATAGAGTTGACTTACCAGACACCTCAGGATAAATATGAAAGTGGATAGACAGGAGAGTATTGATATTTCAGAGAACATCTTTTCTCACCCACGCTCACTTTGGGATCAGGGCTGAGGTATGGAGTTAGGTGGATTTAATTCCAGAAGTGCAAGCTGCCTCATTGAGGGAATTGGTAAGAAAAGGTTCTTAGATATCAAATACTGACTGTTCCAAGAACAGCAGCCATCCACTTGAGGAAAAACCTTATAATCCAAGCATTCTTTATGGGGCACCCCAGTCAGAGGTTGGCTGGGGACACAATGATTGTCACGGGATAAAGACCTTCCCAAATAAATTGCTGATAGATAAATTTAGAATCTCTCTCTTTCTCTCCATGTCTTTCTCCATGTCTTCCTTACTATCTCTCTCTCTCTCTCTCTCTCTCTCTCTCTCTCTCTCTCTCTCTCTCTCTTTCTCTCTCTCTCTTTCCCTCCCCCCTCCCGCTCTCCTTTCCTTATTAGCATCCATTCCTACCCTTCAGGGTAATTTTCACATATAATATACATTGACTGCCAAGTGACAAATCATGCTCAAAACATAGAATTTCATGAAGCTGATGGAAGTGACTTCTGGGTTGATTCATACTCATTGGCAGAATCAGACCAGGTGACAAATGAACTAGTGAAAACTGATGAGAATAGCCTTTGGTTTCTTTATTTTTCAAGATAAATTTTTCTCAAAGTCCTCAATTCTTCACTACTTACCATAACATTTTTGGTCCCCATTGTGAATGAATTCATTCTTGGTGGCCTTTCTCAGTGGCAAAGTTTTCAGTTAACAAGGACCGTATTTATCTAGCTGACAGGCATGTCCACCTTTGTACTGGGTCCCGGCACTATAGCAGGACTTTGGTGGATGTTGTTTTAATGAACAGCCAAATAGGCAGAAGCCTCCTACCTTGAGCTTCCGTGAAGGTCAGGCTCAATTGAAAGGACAACAAAACCAGCCCCAAGAAGACATGCAAGTACGTGGACAGATGCTCAATGTCATCAGCCACAAGAGAAGTGCAAATTAAACCACAATAAGGTATGCCCACACCTCTCAGGTGGCAAACACCAAAGCAGTGACAGCACCAAATGCAGGTGAGGGTGTGGAGGCAGGCATATGGCATGTGAGTTACCACCTCAGTGGTACAGGTAACGATAGTTGTAGACAGTGACTTTGAACCTGAAGATGTTCATTTTGATGCCTTTTAATCTGGATCTTCTCTTACCCTCTACTGGGATTCATTTCTAAAACTAGCCTTTTAATCAAAACCACTTGCAGTGAAAATTATCTTTGAAAATCTACAAATGCAATCCTAAGAGTATAGTTGGTGTCTACAACTCAGTGGAAATTTCCATGCACAATATGTTTAAGAACCACTGTGGTACAAGAGGAGAAAAGACCATCCCTGGAAATGCTTTGAAGATAAACAGCAAGTCCTCCTATGGAGCAGGGGAGTGAGGAAATCTCACTCTCACGTGCCCCCAACTTCCCACGCAGTGTTTTTTAGAACTAAACCTCTAAAACTTGTGTGGAGACTTAATGGATTGGTTTGTTACCATGGGGATTAACCAAGATATTGAAGTGTGTCTTCCAGGTGGCATTGGGGCCAATATGTTTCAAAAGTCAGGGCTTAGGTTAAACATGTGAGGGGACCCTGCTGGAATGTCTTCTCCTCTCACATGAACACCTGTCTTTCTCACGATCACTTAGGAACTGGGGGGCAGGGTGAGGGGAGGACAGGTCTCCGCTTGGCAACTACTCCATGCCAATGTGAGCCAGCTAGTGTGGGTCAGCCAAAGACCACGGTTTCTAGCTTAAGGGAAGTCCACCGAGTCTGGTCATGAAAATGGTCTCTGTGATGCTTCACTTAAGAAGAGAAGCTTTGCAGGTGTGTGTGTGCATGCCCATTGCACACGTGTTTGCGTTCAAGTGTTATTTTTCCATTAGGAAAAGTAATCAGAAGCCCACACACTCATACAAAGTGGGTGGCTCATCCATACACCCAGCGAGAGTCTCTGCCGCCTCCCTTTTGTTGTGGTTACACAATCCCTAATGAATCTCTCTGATGAGGTCACCGCACCGAAATGAATATGTACTTTTCTTTTCAGCGCGGGGCACAGTGGGCGACGAACACAATATCACCGAATTCTGCTCGCGTTTCAAGTGGGCCTCTCTGGCCTCTGGGAGCTCAGAACTCATCAGCACACAGGCCCGGCACCGGCCTCCTAATATCACAGTTATTGACCCGGGGCTGCAGAAAAGAACTTCCTAATTAGATTTGTTCTGTTCTGTGTTTATAGCACATTTCTTTCTCTCTGGCCGAGGATATGTGGGCCTTTACTTATTTTCTGTTATTGAAATACTTTGTGTTAAAGGGACCCACTCCATTAACGTGTTCTAGCTACTCCAGGGCTGGGATGCGCTGAAACATCCCCTCATACGTTTCCTTCTCTGTTTCCGTAGAAACGCATTTGCCGATCTGAATGGGGAACATTGATGTGGTGGAGGTTAATTATTTGGCTTTTGCTGGGCACATTGGGACACTGTGCGTCGGCTGGAACACAGGCTAAAATTGGAACACGGAAGAGGAGAGTGGCCCTGGGCCCGCATGACACATCCGAAGTCATATTGATCGAGGGCGATGCTTTGTTGAGTGATAAGAATGACACCGAGGTTATGGCTTTGTGATTTCCTGCAGCTGCCAGGGCTCGGAGCAGTAAACACGGCGAAGGTGGGGGCTCCATCTCACAGTGAGATTCTAGAAAATTCTCAATGACTGAACTAGGAGGGTACCTTCCTTTTAGGAAGTTCATCTTTTTTTGACTCCCCCCAACAAACTTGTGACGAGGGACCTCATTCCCATTTTGCTCCCAGAGGAACCAAGATTCAGAGCAACCTGCTGGGGACCACAGAGGGTGGTCAACCGGCTCCCCAAGGTCAAGTCCGTCCCTGCACTGTCAGCCATGTCGCCTCTGCGGCCCCTGCATGATTGTGGGCTTACGTTACCCTTCGGGCTCCTGTACAGGAAATGCAAATATCATTTATTTTACTTTGTTTAAAGTTTTGGTTGTTTTTTTTTTTTTTTTTTTTTTTTTTTTTTTACAAAAAACATAAGTACATCTATTTTTTAAAGAGAAACTGCTTATTGCCACGGAGAGCAGAAAACCAATATAGTGAGCCATTAAGAACATGTGACAGAATAACAAACACTGGGCACAGTGCTTTTCAGTAAATAAGTCTAGCTAGGATCTGGGGAAAGGCATGGCCTGGGTCCACTCCCTGTGCAGAAGGAAAAGGGAGGGGGAGGGCGGGGTCAGGGGGACATGAGCTCCCAATTGAGTTTTTTTTTTTTTTTTCCCCTGAATAAGAGATTATAGGAACAGCTTTCTCACTGTGTTACTCAGCGCCTTTCTTGAGAATCAGCACACACACACCACCCCCCCCCCCCCCCCCCCCCCCCCCCGTTGAGCCCCTCCCTGGAACCACCTCTCTGTCAGCAGGACCCGGCTGCTTGCATTGTCTAATCCAGACATGAGTGGATTTAGACTCCATTCCAGCAGGTGGTGAGGCCATTCTGCAAAATCCCCCCCCCCCCCAGACCCCACCTTCTCTTTCTCTCTGGGTGGGGGTGCCGAATGGGGCTCTCAGACAGCTTCAAACTCTGCCTTTCTTTTTGTTTGCTTTTTAATCCTCACCTGAGGTTAGTTTTTCCCACTGATTTTTAGAGAGAGAGAAAAAGGGAGGAGAGAAAAGGGGAGAGAGAAAGAAACATCTACCCGAGAGAGAGAGAGAGAGAGAGAGAGAGAGAGAGAGAGAGAGACATCAACTGGTTGCCTCCTGCACAAAAGAGGGAGGGGTGGGGATCAAACTTGCAACTGAGGTTCATGCCCTTGACTGGGAATTGAACCCACAACCCTTCAGTGTTCCAGCTGACACTCTAACCACTGAGCAAAACTGGCCAGGGCCAAACTCTGCATTTCTGAGACTCTGAGAGGTTGACTGAGCCCGGGTCTGCTGTGGGTGTGCTGTGGGGGAGTGGGGGGTGGGGGGGATTGGGTATTTGCAGGCTTAGCAGACCTTGGTGGGTGGGCAGGCTCGTCTTTCTCCTGAGAACAGTGGGGAGACTGTGAAGGATTTGGGCGTCTGGGAGGAGGGCAGGAGTGGCCATTCAATGTGGGCTTCAGAAAGGTCCCTTTGGGCGCAGGGTGGGCGAGGATGGGGGTGGATGGGGCCGGTGCAGCGGGACCTGGGAGACTGACTAGAAAGCTCTGAGACAGGCCCAGCCTCTGTGCTTCACGCGGACTTGGGAAAAGTCAGGCTCCATCTAGAGGAACAAAGACGCTGAGTCATTCACTGCAGCCATGAGCTGCTTCCCTCAGCACAGGGACAGGTGAACAGGCGCCTGTTGGCTCTGACCACCACCCCATCCCAATACCCTGATGCATCCACTCGTCCCAGTGCCTGGGCAGATAAAAGGACAGTTTGGAGTTTGGAAGGCATCTGCCAGATCATTATCTCTGCACGTGTGTGCGTGTGTGTGCGCATGTGTATATCACAAATGGACCACACTGCACACGTCACTGTACAATTGTTTTTTCACTCCACAGCAGTGCCTAGCTTTCCCAGTTGACACAGATGACCTTTCTCACCCTTGTAACAGGGCCTTTCTGGGGAAGATGCTCTCATTTGTGTGGCCATTCTCCTGACGAGGATAGTGTGTCATCTCCACATTTCACTGTGGCATCCTGCTCCTTGGACCACCATCCCTAACTCCATGGCCTGTGCCGTGGATCTCTCCAGGGAAGACCCAGGGGCAGGAATTGCTGGGTCTTTGAGTCTTAGGTTGTTCTTTAAAAATGCACGCTTCCCGGTTTACCTTCCCATCAGCAGCATACAGAGGACTTCTTTCCTATCTCATCAACCTTAAACCCCGGGGAGGGGGGACAGGGGTACTTACAATGCCCCCGGGCGGGAGGGCCTTTCTACCCGACCTTGCCCCCCACCCTGGGGGGCCACTGTAGATAAAAACACAGAGGGATGATAAGACCATATATATATATATATTTTAATATATATTTTATTGATTTTGTACAGAGAGGAAGGGAGAGAGATAGAGAGTTAGAAACATCGATGAGAGAGAGTCATCGATCAGTTGCCTCTTGCACACCCCCCACTGGGGATATGCCCACAACCAATGTACATGCCCTTGACCGGAATCGAACCCGGGACCCTTCAGTCCCCAAGCCGATGCTCTATCCATTGAGCCAAACCGGTCTCGGCAAGACCATATTTTTTAATCCCAGAGAAGTGAGTTTCTCTTGACCAAACTTTAAGTCCACTGGGGGACAGTTGATGTTCTCTCCAAATATTAATGGGTTTGTTCCTGGGCCGAGGCATGGTGTCTCAGCTGCTTCCAGAGAGCCCGCCACTGGGGAGGACAGGCCACGCAGGGCTTGCTCTGTACCTGGCCAATTCATTAGATCCGCCTGGCAACTGGCAGGGGAGATTAATTGATTTGCAGGCTTCTGAGCCCAAAGTGCTACTCAGCTAAATCCCAGAGGGCTCCGGCCTCCTGGGAGCTCAGGGGAGCAACCACCCAGGGGGGAGGCTTCAGTCAGAGGTGAGCAGGGTCCTCACCCCTCGTCGGAAGCAGGGGCCCAAGCGGGACTTCTGGGCCCTTCTCGTTCAGGGTGGGCTTTGTGCCTGAGCCCAGGATGCAGTGAGAGGCTCCCAGGGCTGAAGCCACAGTATGTGAGCAATGTCGCCCTCCGTAAGCTCTATTAGCCCTGACAGACACCCCGAAGTGTGCTGCTGGAGGTGGGATTTGAACTCTGCACCCTGCATTGAGAAGGGCTTTGGGCTGTGAGGAAAAGAAACTCGGTTCTAATTGGCCTGAACAACAACAGCAACACATTCATTATCTCCTGTGGCAGGCCGTGGCCGCAGGCTGGCTGGACCCGAGAGGTGCCAGTGATGTTCCCCAGACTCAGTTTCTCCATCTCTTGGCTGGTCTTTCCTCTGGGTATCATCTCCATCTCCTCTGGTCCCTGCCCAGCTGCCCACACTCAGGCTGGCTTCTCATTGGCCGGGGCTGGGCCTGGGTCTCTCCTGGACCCAGGCAGGGAGGAGGTGTGGTGAGTGAGGAGGGGTGGGCCAAGCACCCCGCAGGGCGGGGGCCGGGGTCTCTGTTCCGCCCGGAGGGAGAGCTGGCTCCCACAGGAAGCAGGGCAGGCAGGCAGGTAAACAGCGGATGCCGCTGACTCATGCTTTAATGATGTTCCTGCATCTGCGAGCAGCAGAGCCCCTCAGGCCCCGAGAGGGGAGGAGTGGGAGGTGGTCTGAGCCTCTTCTCACAGAGCTTGGACAGGGTGGTGAACCGAGACACCTTTGAGAAACAGATTAGAGTCCCACAGCCCGAGGTGCCCACGCAATTACCGGAGGCCGTGCTGTGCCAGGCAGTGTGTGGGAGCAGGAAGCGAGGCAAATAAGAACATGACATGGCCCTTGTCCTTAGGGAGAGCCCAGTCTGGCAGAGGAGCCGGCACAGACTGGTAAACAAGTCATTACAAATGCAATGCGGTGAGCTTGCTGATGTGATTAAGCTCCCAAATGAGGGCTCCTGACAAGGCCGAGGGGGAGGGAGGGGGGCTCGCACAAACAGCAACGCGGGAGGGGCCGTCCCAGGCCCCTCCGTCCCCATCCTCAAGGCCCCACCATCCCGATCCCCAAAGCCCCCCCATCCGGTTCCTGCAGGGGGAGCGATGCCCGCTGTGGCTGTCCTTTATTGTACCTTTCCTTCCTGTCCGTGGACCGTGGTTGTTTGCCACACACACACACACACACTAAAACGCTGGAAATCGAGGCACACACACTTAGCTACTATCACTTATCTAAGTGCTAAGTGTCTCCCATGGTGATCACTAATAGATTCCCGTGGAGATGGAATGACACACTCTGAGGTCTGACTTCTGGGCAGACAGAGGGTGGGAAGGCCACCTGGCTGGGCACCAGGGGCCGGTCCAGGTGGGGATGGGAGGGCAGGACCATAATGAAAGAGAAGCTGAAGTATGGGCATTTGAAAGATAAATGCATGGTCATGGTCAATGTTAAAAAAAAACAAACCTCGTTTCGGGTGGGTTTGGGTTCAATCCTGGGAAGTTCAGGTTCAGTCCCAAACCTAAAAAGGAGACTGTGCTGCTCCTGAAGGACTTCCTGAAAACCCTTCTCACCCCTTCCCAGTACAGCCCACAAGGAAGTCCGAATCTTGTTCTAGAACCTTCTAAGTGAAGTGCTGGAGCCAGGGTCCAAATGGAACCAGAGAATGGGGTGGGATTACACATGATAACCTCAGGCTTGGTCCACAGACCTCCACGTGGGGCACAAAGTCATGAACGGCTCAGGGCTCACCCCCCTGGGCAGTTGCCCTGGCCCCCCACCTGGCTCCTGGCCCCTGACCTTGAGGAGGGGCGAGGCCTTGTGGTTTTGGAGACGGTGAGCCTTTGGGAGTGATGCTAACGGAGGTGCTGTGGCAAGGGGAGGCCGGTAGGGGCCCTGCTGGTGAGCCTCGAGGAGGGACATATAGACAACGCGAGGATGCATGGATTCAGGATGAGTAGTTCGCTTCGCACGTCCCTGCTAAGCCTCTGGCCTGCATCATGGGGAGAGTCTCGTTTCGCTGCTAATACGTCTCTAGCATCTGCCCAACGGACTCTTTTCTAATCTCCCTTTAAATAGAGAAAGGTTAGGTTTCAGCATCCAGCTAGAGTTGGAGAGCAGAGGTCTGTTTTCATGGCATTTACTTTCTCAGGGGCCTTCTAATGCCAGGGACCTCACCTTCCAGCTGCCTCTCACAACAGACTGCAAACTCAGCCCCCTCCCCCCCTCCCCAGCCCTCCCTCCCATCCTTTTTGGCCTCCCGTAGGGTCCAGAGTGGTGCAGGGGAAGGGAGTTTGGCTTTGGGTTCAGAAGGACTCCCGTGAGGCCTGACCTTTCCCCTTACTTGGACAGGCCATCCCTTCTCTGCCTGAGAGCCCCACCTGCAGAACAGGGGTACCACTCTTAAGCCCATGGGCTTCAGAAGCATGGACCTACACTGACCTTCAACCTGGCCCTTGAAAACCCCATGGAGCCTGAGCATGCGCTCATGACCTTGGGAAGAGCAGAGCGAGCAACATGAGGTTGAGGTAGGGTGGTTAGCATGGCTCCCAGCAGGGGACGGCTGGCTGAGAGTCCAGCCCAGGTCTTGAGAAGACATGAGCAAGCCAGAGGAAGGAGTAAGGGAGGGTGAACTTCAGAAGGAGGGCTAGCATCCATGTGGCAGAAGTTCAAGTACCCCCAAAATACCTTGGTATTTGGGGGTACTTGAACTTCTGCCACATGGATGCTTATGTTGCTTTCCCTGCCTAGGAGAAGGGAGAGAAGACCAGGGACCAGAACAGTCCTCGGTGCTCCTGCCCCCCCTCTCCCCCACTCCCCCGCCCCCACCAGGCCTCCTGGCAATGGTGGCTCTGCTTCTGGGTGCTGCCTTCCTCTCCATCAAGCCGTTCCCATTGGCCTTGACCCCACCCGAGTGCTGGTGGGATCCTGGAGAGCCTGCTCTGACAGCATGGCTTCCTGCGTGAGCCTCTGGGCAGCTTCCTCCGAATGTTTTCCTCATCTGATGCTCCTCACGGCCCTGCAAGGTCAGGGGGGCGTGCGGGCCGCGCTCCTCCTGCCTTAGCCTTGTCCAAGCTCAGACAGGGAGGGGGAGACATGCAGGTTTAATTCCAAGGTTCCTCCTTTGCTAAGCCCCTTTAAAATCTCAGCTTGCTTATTTTCTTAACTTCCGGGGACATGACAAAGTAATTCTGTGCCCCTCCGCACCGACATTAATGATTATTTTCAGCGTTCCGCCTTCGCTGCGAGGCACCTGGTGTTCCGGGAATGGACAAAAGCCATTTTTCTCAGTACCAGCATTTGAAATTATTAAGTGTTCATTAAGCACCCCGGGTGCAGAGCACTCTCGGAGATGTTTGTTTCTCAATTTTCTATAATTTCCTTATTTTTTTTTCCTCCCCCTAGCTAAAGGCAGATTGAAAAATGAACCCGGCGCATTTGAGTCTCTGAATCATAGTTAATGCGCGACGCCCCCTCCCTTAACTGCTCTGTTTTGCTCCCGCTTCCTCCCCCTGCTCTGCTGATCAATTCCAGAAAGTTCTGGGGCTCTCTAGCCCCCCACTCGGGGGGCTGGGACTTTTGCTCGCTCCCTGACTCGCCGCCAGGAGGAGGGAGGGGCTGCGGCGGGAGCGATGGAAAAATCCAGCCGCCGCAGCGCCGGGAGGCGGGGGAGCGGGGAGCGGGGAGCGGGGGGCAGTCTGGAGCAGCTGAGCCCGGTGCAGAGCGAGCTCCCCCGCCCCGGCCCCCGCCCGCCCCGCCCGCAGGGACTGAGGGGTCTGCACAAGCCCCTCTTTGCATGGACCCTTCTGGAAAAAACCAGAGCCCAAAGGCCCCCTCCCCTCCGCCCTCGGCTCCGTGATTCTGCAGCAGAGAAAAAGGGCTGTTTTTCTCTTTGCCTTTCTTCTTCTCTTTTTATTTTTTCTAACAACAGCCTCACATAACCTCAAAAGTTAGCCATGAATTTATCAAAAAACTTTTTCTCAAACTATTCTAACCTCTGGCGGGGGTTAAAAAACAAGCCTTGTGAATTTATTACCGAGAGAAACCAAGCACGTCTTTTATTTTGCAGAGAAATCGCTTCCACACTTCAAGGGCTCCCCCTAGCGCCCGTCTGCGAGCAGCAGTGCCGCCGCCAGCCCCGCGCTCTCCCCGGTCCTGCCCGGGGGTCCTGCGGCGCCCAGGGGTGCCAGGGCCTTGCTGCAATGCGGGGGGGCACCTGGGCACTCGGGAGACCCTCTCTGAGTACCAGGGACCCCCGTGCACGGGTTTGGTCGCCGTCCCCAGGAGCTCGGGCTGCTGGACTAAGATGCCAGGCTGCAGCGAGGGAGAGCAGGGTTTGACCTCAGTCTGGGGGCTTTTTCAACCAGGCGGACCCCCACCGACAAAGCCACTCCACCTCCCAGCAGGCAGGCGACGGGCTTTTCAAGTAGTTTAATTGATCTCTCACGAATGCTCCCGATGTGCCCGGATGAAATCTTGCTAAGGGGCCCCAGCTGATAACAGGAGGAAGGGGAGAAAGAAAGGACCAAATGGGGTGGAGGGGCCTTCGGGGCTCCCAGTCCTGAGGCAGGTGAGGCGGGTCCCTGGTTCCAGGCCCACGGGCCCCACAGCCTCTGCAGGGGGCACTGGACTGGTAACCCTTCTGTGCCTAGCACGGGGCTGTTTCCATGCTCCCGGCTTGGGACATGCTGGTTCTCTCAGACCTGCCCCTGTGTTTGAAAGGACCCCGCAGAAATCCTAAAAGTTAGCTGAGACTGCAGATGCCAGAGGGAGAGGCTGAGGCAGCCTCCCCGGGTATGGCCCCGAGGTCTCCTGCCACCCCCCGGAGTCCTGAGTGGAGTCTTAGCTCCCCCATTCCTCAGTTTCCCCCTCTGTGACATGAGGGTGGTCGTAACAGTATTCATTTTCATTTTATATAAAAGTTTAAAGCAGGCTTAGCATCCGACTGCAGAGTGAGCCTCACAGCTCATTGTTATTCATCTCAGCAGAGGAGCCAGAGAGCTAGAATTTTCCATTAAGAAAAATCTCTCAATTTTTGCATGAGAGTAATTAAGGCCCATGGAAACACACACACACACACACACACACACACACACACACACACACAGTCTGGACCCCAGGCAGAGTCAGATGAGACCCCTCTCATTGCCCGTTGCTTTGATGAATCTGACTGCTCTTGGCAGCCTGCAGGGCTACGGGGGGCTGTGAGGGGCTGTGGGGGGCGGCCGTGGGCCCGGGGCTTTGTCCTGTGCTCCGTCCTGTGCTCCCCCAGGTGGCCAGCCCCGCCCTCCAGGGCTGCTTGCTGAGCACCTACTGTGCAGCTGCCCGTGCCCTTTGAAGGGCAAACCGAGCACGTCTCATTGCGTCCCCACTGTCTGCTCAAACCTCTAAAGCTCCTCGGAGTTCAGAGAAAACAAGAACAGAAATTACATGCTACAGCGATTCCAAAGGCATTACAGTGGAGACTGCCACGCTCAGGAAGTGCAGCGTCATCCATCTTCATTCGCGCGCATTAAACACAATATGCTATTGATTTTTAAAGATCCACACATTAGTGGTTCAAAAGAAATTGGGTTTGAATGTTTTAATATGAAAGCAATTATTTTCCTTGTTCTGGGTCTGCAGGATCTTCCTCCTGCCCCCTCCCCACCCTGCAGGGGGTACTGCTGGGGAGAGGGGCCACGCCATTTCTGACTTATGAATCCCTGACCGCTTTACCCTTTAAATCCTGGGTTGTGTTCTGTCGTGTTTAATTTCAATTAATTTGGATTCATTAAAGCAGCATTTCATTATAGATTCAAGGCATACATGTTATTATTATTATTTTTCTAATTAAGAAGAGGGGAACAATTTTAATGGGTTTTTGGTAATTCTTTATTCGTGCTGAGAAACCCCACTTAACCTGGCCTGTTCTAGAAGCCTCGCCGAAGAGGAAGAGGTTCTTTTTAATTTGTTTGGCTCTGTGTTTACTTCTCCCCATCTCTCCGAGGGTTTTGCACAGCTGGCTGAGCAGGCCTTGCTTCGGTCCTGGCAGCCTGAGCTCTCGGTGCTTCTGAGGACACAGTCCTATTTCTCCTCTGCTTCCGGTTTTGCCACTCAATAAATTTGAGGAGTCACGAAGCAGTCATCTGGGTAGTTAGATAAGGAGGAAAATGATGAGTTCTCTAGTGTTTTGCTTAGAAGAATGGGAAGCTAGATTAATCAATGTCTTTTGGAAATGCTTCTTTATAGAAAAGACTGGCTTCTTTCATCCAAGTCATGATTGTGTCTCATAGGCAAATGCCGGAGATGATTTGCTAGGGCCTTGAAGCAGACAATCAAGGTCTGAATTTTAAATGTGTCTTCAGGCGAAGTGAGATAAGTCCTTAATCCCACCTTTGAGACGGTTAGGAGGGTGGTGGGGGTCAGCAGGTATCCATGGTACCCAGCCATCTCACTCTCCCCGGCACAAGGAGGGTGAGTCATGTCTGTGAGAGTCAGGAGAATGTTTTGGTATGACTCACAATTCTTGGTAGAAAGGAACCAAAATCCAACTCAAAAAGGTTTAAGCACAATAGGGAATTCGTAATGAGAAGCGAAGGCCGGATCTGCGGGCTCCAATGATGTCACCAGGCTCTGTTTACCTCTCTTCCTCTCTGAGCTGGCTTTTCTCTGATGGCCTGCAGCCCCAGGTGTGCGGTGGTCCCAGGGCCCACCCACTCTGTGTTGGGGGTAGAAGTCCAGTGCTGACTGTCATTTAGTGAGGTTTGGCTCACATGCCTAGCCTTGAACCTTCCGTTTGGCCCCATGTGTAGAATGTATCCCCCGCCCCCCAACCCCTGGAGGTGGAGGTGGCAAGGATAAGCCAGCCAACTTGCATTGAGCAGCCTGCTCCCAGAGGAGGAGCAGGTGCCAAGGTTACAGAACCACAGGTGTGCATCACAGTCTCCTCCGCTTTCCAGGCACAGGTCACAGAGGTGGTGCACCCGTGTGCTGCAAGTTCCCGGCTAGATTCTGCTGTGCCCTGCCCAGGACTCTGCTCAGGCTGGGGACCCACCTGTGCCCACACCCTAGCTGTCAAGGCTGATAGCTGCTTATGCTTATACATGCCCCACGACCCCCCAAAAGATTGCCCCAAATGGAACCAACCTGCTCCTAACATACACACAGACACGAGGTGGTGGTGGTGGTGGTGGGGAGATGGAGGGGTAGTGGCCATAATCACTGACCCATTGATGGGGTGAGCCCACCCAGTCCCTCCAGGTGGGGCAAATTCTGTGATGCAATTCCTACTCCAGAGCTCCCTGAAGGGTCTCTGTAAATCATTTGTATCTGTCTTCCTCCTGCTTCCCTCACCGTCTCTAGGCTTCTTCCAGAAGCATCCCCCTTATGCACCCCAGGCACCAGTTAGCTGTAAATCATGAAACGCAGCTACTGATCACATATATAAGACTATTCCCATTTTCTCAGCTCAAAGATGGAAAGGGATTTGGGAGTCAACGTGAAATATAACACACAAAGCTATAGATGAGGTAAGCAAGTTTCTACTTAACAATATTTAGTTGTTTCATCGAGGTGCAGCTACCCCTTTAACTCACGTTATATAAGCTGTTAGTTGGGTGATGCTGCATTTTCTGCTCACATTTCATGAAGCCATTCTAGGTGAACTTGTAGCATGTGTCTTTGATGTGGCCTTTGTCATCGCCCGAGCCACTGGTTGAGTCATCTAATAGGGCTTTCAGAACACTGCATCTTCACTTCATTCCCTGTGCTTTGAGAGCTAGGGCTTTAAAAAGCCGAGTACAATGCCATCATAGAAATCTACCCATGGCCACAAGGACCCATTTAGATAACGTCAGGACAGTGGCTTTTATTTCTCTGGTAGAAGCCTGTTCGCAATTTCCACCAAATAAACATGTCCTATTTTGCTTTTAAAAGCAGACTTCAAGAGACTTGTTTACAACGTTCGGTGCTTATAATTGTGTCCCGAATGCCCAGGAAGGATGACTAAATTTGTTTCAAAGGTCTCTTTCCCATCAGCTTCTGAAAATCCATTTTGTCAGGTGATAGCAGGACTGACCCAAACGGGCATTGATTGGCATCTCAGGCTAATGAGTTTCTCCAAACAGTACTTGGTAATCTGCGATGCAGTATCTGGGAGAGCTTCCGATGGATTCAGAGTTTGTAAGGATTTTATTGTTAGATAACTGCTTCTTCTCTGAAGAATCCATGTTGAGGGTAAAACCTCTCTCATACTTAGGCATACGTGGTCCTTAGCATGACATCTTTTCCGGCTGATCAGAAAAGGAGCTGAAGGGGGACCACTGACCTTGCTTGATTTCAAAAGTGAAATAAAATTTGGGAGGACATAAAGAAGGAATGCTTTTTTCATGTTGATATAAACAGAGGAAGAAAATCTAAAAGATGATCCAATCATAGAGAGCTATTTGAGAGCCACTATGTTTTTTCATGCACTATTTTAACTAGTCATTCACTCTAACCTTCTTTATTATGGACATTTTGCTCTCAAACTTCAGTTGCTCAGCCATATTATAATTTGTTTGTAATATCTTATAGTACCTAATAAGAATAATAGTAGGAATCATCTTAGCTAATATCAATGGGCACTTACCACGGCCTAGTCACTATCTGAGGCTTTTATCATCTCCTTGAGACTTCGCCAGCAGTGCAAGTGCTGTCATTACGCTTGCCTTGCAGATTCAGGGAAGGGCGGAGCGTGATGGGAGGCTGCGCACAAGCAAGTGCTATGCATCTAGGCGGCCTACCCCAGACCCAGGATATCACAGATTATGCTTCTCATTCCAGAACTGTGACTTCGCTAGTCACAATTGGAAGCCCCAAAGTATAGGATGTTTACCTCTGTGATTTGTGAGCAAGTAATCTGAAAAATTTAAATTATAATATGCATATTAATAATTACAAATGCATATCTATATATTCATATGTCTTATGTCAAGGATATCTATATATGTACTTACTATACAGCATTATCTAACTTACTAGAGGCCCGATGTACCAGTGGGGTCCCTCGGCCTGGCCTGCAGGATTGGCCAAAACCAGCTCTCCAATATCCCCCTAGGAGTTCTGGATTGTGAGAGGGTTCAGGCCAGGCCAAGGGACCCCACCAGTGCACAGTCAGGCCAAAGAGGGACATGGGAGGTTGGCCAGCTAGGGAGGGATGGTGGGAGAGCTGTCCAGCCCATCTCACTCAGTCCTGATCATCTGGACCCCAGCAGCAAGCTAACTTACTAGTTGAAGCAACTGCTCCTATTACCCCCCACCCCCACCCCGTGGTCAGTGCATATTATAGTGACTGGTTGACCAGTCAACTATCTGCCCCCTGGTGGTCAGGGCATGTCATAGCAAGTCATTGAGCAACCTTAGCATATCATCATTAGCATTTTATGCTTTGATTGGTTGAATGGCCGACCAGTCGACTGGAAACTTAGCATATTAGGCTTTTATTATATAGGACATCAAACATATATTTACCTGTGATATAAGTCAGCTACTGCTATGTAACAAAACACCCCAAAACTCAGTGGTTTATAACAATAAGGGTTTCTTATTGCCCATGAGTCTGGGTCAGCTGGGCATTTTGCCAGTTGCTTGTTTGCTGGTTTGCTCTTGTGTCTGGGGTCAGCTGGCAGGTTGGTGGATCTGGCTGGTCTAAGATGGCCTTACCCACATGAGCTTTGGCTGTCAGCAGGGAAGGGGAGTGATGAAGTAGATGTCTCCCAGCTGGCCCAGGAGAGTCCGAGACCTGCTCAGATTCATGGTGGGAAAATGACTTTTCCGTGGTTGCAGAAAAAGCTCTCGGCAGCGTAGCGATATGCCCAGCTGGAGAGCCGGTTCTCATCATGAAGAAAGAGCATCAGAACCAGGGAAACAATTGACATGTCTGCATGGGGGCTGGAGGTAGAGACAGGGTGAAGTCCGCCATTCTCCCTTGAATAGAAAACTTTCTGCTCATCGTCATACCAGCACTGTCATTGTTTCAGGGACTATTCACATGCTAAGACGTCCCTCTGTGCCTGGACCATCAGGCTCTATAAGTGGCACTAAAATCGTATTTCTCTTTAAAGTTTTATTTATTGATTTGAGAGAGAGAGAGAGAGAGAGAGAGAGAGAGAGAGAGAGAAACATCGACTTGTTACTCCACTTACTTACACATTCATTCAGTTGTTTCTTGTATGTGCCCTGACCGGGAATCGAACCCACAACCTTGGCATATCTGGATGACACTCTAACCAACTGAGCTACCCAGCCAGGGCTACACTCATTCCTTATTGAGCTCCCCATGACAGTAAAAAGTTGTTACCACTGATAAATTATAGATAGAATCTGGAAGTTCTAGTTAGAGAAAAATTGTGTTTGTTGATATTTAGAGAGCTATGTGGTAGTATCTCAGGAACCTGGTCACTGACACGCAGTGGATGCTTCCTGGTGGGGGTTGTGCTCTTCTCTCCAAGTTCCTCCTCTCCTCCAAAGGCTCTGCCTTGAACAAACCCCTGTGGCTCCCCCTCCTCTCGCCCCCCCCCCCCCCCCATTGCAATGTGAGGAATGAGGTTTCCTGCTTTGTTCGCATCATTTCAGGTGCTGCCCCTGCAGGTTTGGTTTCATCCTGGCCACTTCCTTTCAGTCCTTGCCCACTTGGAGGAAGTCGGATTATGTGGTGAGCTGTGGCAATGCGGCAGTAACAGTACCCTGCTATTATTTACATGGAACAAGGCATGAGCCGTCATATGGTATATGGGTACAATATACCATACGTTGATATATGGGTATCGCATTGTTCCTTACCGGTACTCGCCCACAGAGAGCTCCTGGAGGTATCTATATATGACCCCGTAACAGAACATTAGCATCCTGTGTCACAGAGAGCAGACGGAGTCCATGGGGCATGCGAACACATACTGGCTGATGACTGCCCTCAGGGTCAGGCTCAAGGCAGAAACCAGGCTGACAACCATGGACACCTTCCATCTTCTTCCCATTCAGGGCCTATGCCTTTCAAAACTCATAGTTAGCGTTTAAGGAGAACTATGCCTTTAAAGAAAAAAACCCCACAAACCTTGATGAATGCAAATTGACATTAAATGGAGCTTAAAAAAATGATCAGGGTTTTGAATATGATTATAATCAGTGAGAACAGCGGATCAGAGTCAAATCTTTATTGATCTCCCTTGTGGGGGTGGGAGGGAGTCACTGCTGTGAATTAATCAGAGAATTTTCTGCACAGCCCATCCAAAGCCCTCCCGGGGGCCCGCTTCACCCTGGGGCCCAGACCTGCCAGACACTTAGTTAACCCTTTGACAAGCCAAGACCTGCAACCATGTCGGCGGATCATCTCTGTGGAGGGTCCTACTTAAGATTTTGAGGAATGAAGTGGGCAAGCAGCAGATGTATGAGTTTTGGAGTCATACTAATTTCAGTTATGAGTTCATACAGCGGGTCTTTCTTGAGCATCTATTATGTGCTACCTAGAGTGTTTGAGGCTCCAGAAAAATTGTGATGCTCAAGACTGAGCAGGTCTCCTCCCTTATGGAGCTGCTGTTCTAGCTGAGGGAAGACAGGCACAGCTCACATATATGTGACGAAGACAAGAGCATGTCACGATGATGATAAGGCAGCACTAGCAGATTCCTCCCATTGCACAGATGAGGACACTGAGGCCCGGGAAGGGCAGACCTCCGCAGGTCATATGGCCTCTGCATGGGAGTGAGACTGGATGATTTCTTTACCACTCGGAGGCACAGAACTCACTAAAGCAGGGAAGACAGGCTCACCGGCATGCCTTAGAGGAGCTGCTCAATGAGGGTGTAAGGGAGAGAGTGTGGGCTTCAGAAGGTTTTCAGATTTCGTATAATTTTAGAGACACTCACAGCAATGGGAGTGAAAGACCACCTCCTTTCCCACAGAGTGCTGCCCAGAAGGCTGAAGTTTGCACAGCCTTCCAAAGAGCCCCTCGCACATGGCTTCTCTTTGTTTACTAGGGTGGGGACCTCCGCCTGGCCAGATAGGGCCATGGAACCATCAGTCTGGCCCTGACAAGGCATGAGGAGGGATGAGTTCATTAAATTTTTGACCAAATGCAGCAGGCTGATTTTTAAGTTGATAACTTTGTATGGCCCACGAATCCTATATAATAAAAGGCTAATATGCAAATTGACTGAACTACCAGTTGCGATGACATGCACTGACCACCAGGGGGAAGATTCTCAACACAGGAGCTGCCCCCTGGTGGTCAGTGTGCTCCCACAGGGGGGATGCCACTCAGCTACAAGCCAGGCTGACTGCTGGTGAGCACAGCGCTAAGGATGTCACACTGTGCCTCAGGCCCGCTCCCGCCATCAGTTGGACCTCCCCTGAGGGCTCCCAGACTGTGAGACCCCCCTCCCGAGACCTCCCCCTCATGAAAGTGGTGCACCGGGCCTCTAGCGATGTTATAAATATCCAAATGGCCCTCGGCAGGAAAAACGGTTCCACATCCCTGGTTTAAACAAACTTTATTCTAAAACAGCTTTAGATTTACAGAGAGGTCATGACGTAGTGCAGAGTGTCCCGTAGGCATCGCACCTGGTGCTGCTGTCCTGGCTCAGAGCTCACTGCTGCCCTCATGCTAGTTCTGCCCTCGCCCTCTCCAGCCCAGCTGGACGGCGCCTCCCCGGATGGCAATGATGGAGAAGAAGCTGGTGGTCGCTCAGGTGACACAGGGCGGGGGCATTTGGCAAGAAAAAAGAGAGAGCCTGGCTTTCCTATCTGAGAGAAAAGTTGGACGGAAAACAGACTCATCACTCTCAAAAGACAGTGTGAAGGTTACTTTTACGTAGACAGAAGCTGAGGCCCCCGGAGGAGAGAGAAAGCCTGGCGATGCTGTAATCAGAGCCGTTTGTCTCCCTGGCGGGCTGCAGCGGTGCGCCACAGCGTCCTCGGGGGCCCAGGTCACCCCGCTTCCCTCCCGCTTTGCACACTGACTTCCCTCCGTGTTCTGGAAGCTCTGCGAGGGGAACTCCCAGAACCCCCTCCCCTGTGTGCAGGCCTCACTCCAATGGACGCTCTCGCAACCGTCTCGCTATTTTCCCGCCAGCATCCTCAGAAGCAGTATAAACGACTTTGTTTTAAAGCCATTATGCTAGTTTACTGCATGATCATTTGAGCTGGGTACTTTTTTTTTTTTTTCTTCTGATTTGAATTTAGTAAATAACATATTTTAAAACAGAAATCAAGAAGAGTTCCCAAATACATTGTTTAAGGTTTCTTTTCTTTTCTTTTCTTTTTTTCTTTCTCTGTAATCTCTTTTTATTGGACCTTAGTTTTCCATACTTGATGGAGTTGTCGTTTCTTTCTACTGGCACTGAGGCCAGACAGGGAAATGTATCGACCTCGCTGCCTTTCACTTGGGAAATGGCCAGGGGGGATGGCCATGAGGGATGGTATGACCACCTCCAGCCTCATCCCCCACTCCACCTCCGCCCCACCCCAGGGGCAAATTTCAGAGGGCCTGGCATCGAGTATAGCCTTTTCCAGATGAAACCTGAGGGGCACCTTCCTTTCCTGCTAGGCCACAGGTTTCCTATTCCCTATGCTTTAGGATGGCAAAGCAGCTCCATGTGTGTGGTGAACTAGAAGTCTTCAGGGGTGAGGGGGGCGGGTTGTAAAGTGCCACACACCATGGCTTTCTGAAGGATCCTAATATCTCCATGACTGCCCTTTTTGTTTTTAGAAATAAGATTTATATATATATATATATATATATATATATATATATATATATATTATTGATTTTTTACAGAGAGGAAGAGAGGGATAGAGAGCTAGAAACATCAATGAGAGAGAATCATCGATCAGCTGCCTCCTGCACACCCTCTATTGGGGATGTGCCTGCAACAAAGGTACATGCCCTTGACCGGAATTGAACCTGGGACCTCTCAGTCTGCAGGCTGACTCTCTATCCACTGAGCCAAACCGGTTTCAGCAGAAATAAGATTTCTTAATTAGTGTGGGAAGATCAAAATGACTTCTGGGGCAGTAAGCAACCTGCTCACATTTAGAAGGTCAGCTTGCTGCTCTGAGGCTGGAAGGTGGTTTCTGGGGGGCAGAAAGCCCGGCACTGGAGTCTCACAGCATAAAGGTGGGAGCACTAAAGCTGGGAGGACAGAGCGTGTCTGCATGAGTCCTTAGGAACCGGCTCATCTCTTCTCACTGCTCCTCTTCCCCTTCCTTCTGCTCCCAGGGGCAGGCACAGGCAGCCGAATGCAAGCCTTCCTGCACCTTCACCCTGGAACTCGGCCTTGCCCGCCGTGGTCACGACCGCCCCTCCATGTCCTGTCAGGACCCCTAGGAGCCAGAGGGAGGCTTTCGCTCAAAAGCACTGAGTCTCATGGCGCCGGGGCGTGGGTGCGAAGTACTCTCTCGTTCTTGTGAGATGGAAACCTTCAGCTGCATTGAACCAAGTTGAAAGTATTTCAACTTCAGCATAGCCTGCCCGACCAGTTTCTTTCATTATTAAGAAAAAGCCACGTTTCTAACACCAGCCTGAAAGCATGCATTCCTGAGTAAATGTGGGTACAAAACGTTTCTATAGCGAAGTTGAGGCTTCTTTTATTCCCCCCCTTTTTGCATCAGTCCCCCTGCTCCTGAATAGTTTTTAAGAAACGCTATTGGATGCTGTGCCCGTTCAGCCCTGGTCTTCGGTGTGGTTTAGAAGAAGTATCTGAGTGGGAGAGAGGTTCAGCTTGCCAAACACTTGCCTTTCCTAAAAAAAAAAAAAAAAAAAAAAAAAAAAAAAAAAAAAAAAAAAGCCAAGAGAAGTAAGAAAACTAAGTGCCGCACGGAGATTGGACATGCAATGAAGTCAGATTGTTCCCTCAGCCTTTTCCTGGGCTTCTGGTCCCATCAGGCTGGGCCGCCTGCCCCTGGGGCCTGAGGGAAGACCAGGACTGGGGTCCCGGGGTGACGGGGATCAGAATCGATGAGGCCACCTGCACCTTTGCTGTCTTCCTCAGTCTTTGTCTGAAATGAGTTTGTTTCCCTTCTCAGGATCAATGTCGGAGAGAAGGGAAGATCTTTCTTTCCAGCTAGTATCATCGAAATGGACCAATTCCTTATTTTTTAAGGATGCAAATCTGGAGGGGAAACGAGCCCTCTCCGAGGCCTTCGTTGTGCTGGAGAAGGGGACTGTCGTTTGCAGACTCCTTTAATAAGGAGGAGCAGGGAAAAGGGTCGTTCACGGAGCAGAGGCTCTGGGTTTCCATCCTGGCATTCTGGGCTTCAAATGGTATTTTCAATAACTGTGTCTCCTTCCCCTTTGCCCCCTGCCTGCTCTGCTCTCTAAACCTCAGGTGCGTGCTCTGGGAGGAAACTTTTAAGTGGAGATTGATTTTCAAACATGGTTTTCCACGAAATGTTTTTCAGGGACAAAGAACTCTCTGGGAGTGAAATCTCAGATTGATTGCCTTTCATCAGAGAGGCAGAAAAGACATGAGGTACCGAGAAGAAAGTCATTTTTGACATAAACCGTGATTACTCAGAAGAGACAAACTTCCAGAAATTGCGCCGGGGGGGAGCAATGCTCTGCTCTGTAGTTAGACTGTGATCAGTGCCATTTGCTGTCCCTCTGATGGCTCGTTCAGCTACCTTTTCTCCGAAGAGCCAGGCGGGGCCTCTGAGTCACCCTCCTCCGCCGGCTCAGCGAGGTGACATTTAGGGATTACTCAGGCAGGTCACATCCGACTCTCGAGCCAGATTACCTGAGGCGTGAGTCACAGCTCATCTCCTTGGTGGCATTTACCACAATGCTAATCACCGTGCAATTATGTCCTAATTTCTGTCTCTTCAGCTCCGCGTACACACCATCAGCGAGGTAGCTCTGAGCCGCTCATCATCAATAAGCCCACGCTCTTTCCAGGGCGAGGGCGGCCCCTCTCCTCTCTCCTGGTCTCATTTCCTCCCTTCCCCTCCAGCAGCTCTCCTTCTAAGTTCTGTACCAAACTCAACTTTTAAGTGACTGAAATGCGTTACCTGGAGCCCCCGCCCCCAACCCAGCTCAGGGAAGGCCCCTGGGGATCACACACGCCCAGGGAAGACATGGCAAGCTGAACAGAGCTTCTGACAGGTTGTCTCTGAGATGAAAGGTTCACAGATCATGTTGACGAGGTAAATACCCACATGAGGGCGTGGATGTAATTCTCTGAAACTCAGTAGATGGGAGTTTTTCCCTTTCTTTGGAGATCAAGCTGTTAGTCTGTCACCAGTAAGCTGGGACAGGTGCTGGGGAGGGTCCCTTGGTATTTCTCTCGCCCCCTTCTCTGTCACAAATCACCCGTGATGTCTTTGGCAGAGAAAGAGGAGCGGCAGCCTGAACTCCAGAGTCCCCTCCGCCACCAACGCCCTCCACGCCTCTGCCTCGCGGTAATGGCTCTGCTCGCAATCTCCCTGTCAGAATTAATGGGAGCTTCTCCTCGCGAAGCCATTAGTTCGGTAATATTGCTTACAGGATTGCTGAAATGGGATAACACCTCCTTCTCTGGATGTAAATCTTCAGAAATGATGAGGCAATTGCTTAAACACATCAATTATATTCCAAAGCCTGAACTTCTTCTCTCCATCATTTTCATTTAGAGTTAAGAAAGTTTGAAAGTAATGATCCATAAAGTAAGTTCTCTATTCAGCTTTGGCACTAAATAATTCAAGGAACATGAGCAGCTCTTTGGGCTGTTTTTCGTGTTTTTCTGCAGTGTTCCTGCTCACCCGCAATCTGTCTTTTTCCAGGGCCTGCTCTTATTGTCAGAGCGTGATTAGAGGCTCGGCTTACTGAAAGGTTTCAGCCTGCTCTCCCACTAAGTGTGTTTTTGGGGAGAGTGGTAAGTGGAGTGTTCTCAGGCTGATTGCCTTCATTAGGGAAATGCAGAGGGACCCGAACCACGGGGAAAAGTGGTTTCTGAGAAAAGAGATGGGACATGATTACTCGGAAGAGGCAAAAGCTCACGAAAAAAATCAGGATGGTACAGAAGTACTTCAGCTTTGGTTAAAGATGGAAAAATACATTTTCCTCTTGTGTTTGTGACTCAACTTTTCTCTTCCTGAGAAACTAAACTTTTGTTACAGACAAGACTCCCCTCCCAGGAGCGGCCTCCCGGGCGGGCGGGGGGATGCGGCTGCGGGTGCCGGGAGCCCTGCCTGGCGATCCTGGTGCCCGTGCTGTTGCTCTGCTCTTGTTTCTCTTCTGAACCATCACCGCAGCGCCATGCTCGGTGCCACCTGGCCTGTCCACGCCGAGCGGCAGCCGGGCCTCTGGCCTCAGGCGGGGGAGGCCGTGTCTCTCACAGCTTCCCACATGGACATGCAGATGTGAACAGATGCCTTTTTTAAAAATTTTCTTTATTAATTAAGGTGTCACATATTTGTCCTCAACCCCCCATTCCAATCCCACACCCCTCCCCACTCATGCCCCCACCCCGCTATTGTCCTTGGCCACTGGTTAGGCTCATATGCGTGCACACAAGTCCTTTGGTTGATCTCTCCCCTTTATCCCCTTCCTCCCTAACCTCCCTCTGAGCTCCGACAGTCTGACCCATGCCTCCTTGTCTCTGGGTCTGTTCTGTTCATCAGTCTATGCTGTTCATCATTTGCCCTACAGATGTCTTTTTAGTTTATATTTTTGCACAAATAGGTCGTCCTATCTGTGGTAACCTACTGCTCCTTTCTCCTTCATGCACCTTGCATGTGACAGGCCCTAGTATAAATGGCTGGAGGGTCTAGCCGCTGAGTTTGGGGGAACCTCTGAGAAGAGACAGTGATCAAACCGTTTCACCTGGGGAACAGGAAGTGGAGGCGCTCCTGGTGCCCTGTTCCCGCTGAAAAGCGCTGTCTCACACCCCCAGGCGGCCTGGGTCAGTGGGCGGGCCTTTCCCAGCATTCCCTCCAGGGGTTTTCTTTGTGTTTAGGGAGCTCGGCTCCGCCCCCCTGTTCTCTCCAGACTCCTGGGTCCGGGGTGCCCAGGGGTCTCTCCGGCTTCCCCCCTTCGGCCTTCTCTCTCCTCTGACAGGAGCTAATGGCTCTCCTACCTCTGCGCTCATTAGAATTAATGGAGAAGTATTAATTCTCTTCCCAAAGCTATTAGTTGAGTCATAGTGCGCTGAAATTGCCGAAACAGAATAATTTCTCCTTCATTTTGAGGTGTAAATCTTGAGGAAAGATGAGACACTGTTGGGGTGTATCAATTACATCCCCAGGAAGAGCCCCACAGACAGGCGTCTCATTTAGCAGCAGAAACGTTAGATCCCGGAGCCAGAGGCAGACGGCTGGGCAGACCCGGCCTTGTGTGTCTCTTTCGTCCCCTTCTTTTTCCTCCTGAGACCCCACCGTCCTGCTTCTGCTCCGTGTACTAACATCACACGCGTGTTGTCTGAGCACAATGGCAGCTTTAACTTAGAGCGAGGTCTGGAGCTCCCATTCACCCTCCGTGTGGTTAGCGGAGGACTCCTGTGTGGGAAGGGTTCTTGTCCGGTGCCTCTCACCAAAGAAATAGAAAAGAGATGGAAACCACCAAGAAAAGCAGTTTCTGAACTAAAAGGCCCGTGCATGCGTGATTCTGTGGAGGCAAACTTTCAGCAGATTGCAGGAGGGCGGTGCCAAGGACCTGAATGGCACTGGATAAGCAGGGTTTCCGTTCTCTCCCAGCCCCCTCTGTCCAGGCCCTGCTGACTTCAGACCCTTCTCTGATGGCGATGGAGGACCCCAGGCCCTGCTGGAGAGGAATGGAGACTCTCTCCTCCGTCCTTTTCAGCCAAATATTTCCCCCCATAGAAACTTGTAAACAAAAATTGTAATAGGGGTGAAGAAACAAATGAATTTACTTCCAAAACAGTTTAGTGCAATGTCTGGATGCAACAGAAACTTAAAAACATATATTGCTTAAATAATTACATGAATTAATTATATCAACTTCTTAGAGAGAAAACCTGCCCAAGCAGGGACAATGTCAGAATGTGGGATTTTACTCATGACCATCATATAGGTGGGGCCAGGGTCTAATGTCACCTCTCATAAGCATTTACTGCATTTGCTTGGTGAAAGGTTTTTTAAAAATATATTTTTATTAATTTAGAGAGAGAGAGAAAGAGAGAGAGAGACATTGATGTGCCAGCAGAACAATTGATAGGCTGCATCTTTCATGCCCCCCCCTGGGAATTAACCTGTCAATGCACAGGTCGCCACTCCACTAACTGAGACACATGCCAGGGCATGCTTGGTGAAATTTTTTTGTAATTATGTGACAACTGAATTTCTCTTCCATTTGACTGTAATTTCCATGTGGGTGACTGCCCCATTTGCCCCTGGACACATCGCCTGCCCTCAGTATCCTTCTTAGCACAGAATATTCGCTGTGCTCAATACTCAATAAACATGGGCTCAAGATATATTTAGAGACAATAGTACGGGCTCCAAAAATATGGATTAAAAAAAATGGGTCTAACAAACTTTTGAATAAATGAGGAAGTCACTGCACACAAAATGGTGACTTTGAGAGTTCTGCTCAGCTCTCCTTAAGTAATTGCAAATTATATTTGCCAGCAGCCTGTGCATCCAATGTCAGGGACACTGCGAGACCGTTTCATCTGAGATCAGTTAACCGGCGATTATGTCACATTCTTGTTTCTGCTTAGTGTTTGCTTTGAAGGCCGACATGGTGGGCTCATTCCATCCCTTCCTTAGAACGCAGTATTTTGGACTCCCAGTCACTGGAGCTCTTGGTGCACTGGGGCAACCAGAAGAACTGCATCCAATTACTTCCATCTGTTAATATATAATAAAAGCCGAAGTTCGTTATGGCAGAATGACCAAAACGATTGGTCGCTATGATGCACACTAACCCCCAGGGGGTAGACACTCAACGCTGGAGCTGATGCTCAATGCAGGAGCGGGCCCTGGTGGTCTGTGGGCTCCAAAAGGGGAGCACTGCTCAGTCAGAAGCCAGGCTCATGGATAGTGAGCACAGTGATAGAAGCCTCTCCTGCTTCTGTGGTAGCTCTAAGGAGCAGCAAGCAGGTGGGCAGTGAGGAGGGGTCCTGGACTGTGAGAGGGTGCAGGCCAGGCTGAGGGATATCTCCCCCTTTCCCTCACACCCAACCCCCGTCCAGTGCACAAATTTCATGCACTGGGCCTCTAGTTTTCAGAAAATGATGTTAGAGTAATGTGTCTATTAGCATTTTCATTAGGCCTAAGGTTAGACAGCGGGAGCAGACTGGTCGTGAAAGATGTCTAAGCCATGTTGGAAGCTCTGTCCTGTTGTTTCTTTACTCTGTTTTCTTTCTCATTGTTGTGCAGTTTCTTGGAAGCCTTTTCAGGAGGCTAAGTTTAAGTGTGCTATGATGCTCTTTGCGGTCTCTGCCTCTCCAAACATGGTTGGGCAATTATTTCTGAGGAAAATTATTAAAAACGCAGCTTTAATCAGGGGGAGGGCAGTAGGGTAGAGGAACTGTGATGAGCGATGGCTTTCTAATAAGATTCGCATAACTGTGTGAGCGTGTTGGAGTTTCTGAAACTTCATGGGGATGAAAGAATCCGAAATTTCTCCACATGGAGGACAGGCTCCTGAGTGATGTGGAAACCCACGTGCCTTATCCGGGCCCGTCCCTCCTGGAAAGAGCCGTTCCTTTCAGAGCCAGTTAGCGTCCTGCTTCAAGAGCCCAAATCTGTTTACCACACTTCGGTGACATTATCTAGGCCTTTCCCCCCACAATTATTAGGGATAACTCACTTTTCTCCGCAGACTGTAGGTCAGAAGCAAATCAAATCAACGGCTCTGCCCCCCTCGCGCCCAGGTGAGTCAGAAGTGATTGGTCAGATGCGCACTTGGCCTTTCCGTCTGGCCGAAAGGCCCACACCCGCCACCGAGGAGACATTTGACCAATCTGATTATTTCCTCTCGCTAATTGGTTTTACTTCATTGAATCGAATGAATTGTCTGTTGTTTTGTCAATGTGGAGACACAGCTTAATCCACTTAGAAGGATAGGAGGTGCTTGGTAAACTGTGGGGCTAGTGAAACATTTATCATCGTTATTATCTTTTGGTGACTTTTCCTGGGTGGCAATGAAACTGTCTTCCATCATCCACTTCCATCTGTTTGACTTCTGCCCCAACCAAGCCTTCCCATCTGACTCCATCTCACCGGTAACCCTGAAAATGGTTTTCCCGCTCTGCTCTCCTCTCCCGGAAAAGTAGTCTCTGAACAGGAGCCGCTTGCATCTTAGAAGCTGTGGCATCCTGCTGCCAAGCTGCTTCTTCACCGTGACAGACCGGGCCGCTTCCCAGCACCTGCCCACACCCACAAGACTTGCGCCCCTGGGCTCCCCCCTTACCAGGGCCCCGCCTCACTCAGCACCCTCCTTCCACCTGGCTGCCCATCAGGCCCTGCCTGGTCTGCTCCTCCAGATCTGGAGCGGCCTCTGGGGGTCCCCCTCACCCTCATTTCCATGGCAGGCACCACCTCTCTGCAGCTTTAGGCATACGAAGTGCTACCTTCCTCCCACCATAGCCAGGCCCCTGCCTCCCTGTTCACACTCAGCGGCTCCAGCCAGCCTCCTGCTCACCGCAAGGCTCCGGGGCTTATGTTCTTCACGACCCTGCCAACCGGAAGCGATCTCGTCCTCCACTTCGCTCCCTTGGTTTCTCCCCGTTGGGTCAGAGGCTCGAAGGCCAGGCCCTGGGCCGGCTCTCGGACTCCCCAGGAAGGAGGGGACAGCAGGCGTGGGAGGGACTGGGAAGTGGGTGTTGAGAAAATGGGTGGCATGACGAAGGCCTGTCTGTGCCATCGGACACCCCATGCACAGGAGCCCACGTGAAGGTTGTGCTCCAGGAGAGGCCATGGCTTCCGTCCCCAAACTGTTGTCCTTTTCACGGACCTTCAAGCTGCTTTGCTTGGGATTAGGGCAGCAGGGACCTGGCGACAAGCCCCTAAGATGGAAGAAGTCCTGTTGGTATAAGATGGGGACAGAACACCTTCATTTGGCTCCACTTTCCTGACAACCCGGGGGGTCAGGAAGGACTGTGTCTGTGGCACCACCTCTAAGGACAAAGTGACAGAGGAGGCAGCCCCAGGGCAGGGCCAGCCATGGACTCAGCGGGACAGCGCAGTCCCGAGGGAGCCAGACACACCTCAAAACTCCAAAATTCACAGCCCAGGAGCCCCCTCCCCAAATCTCCACCCCCCCCCTTCCCACATCACAGTCCCCCTCACTCTCTGCCCGGCAGAATGCTGGGGCTCAGTCCTGAAGCGGGTCTGACATGCTGGGGGCACGGGGCACAGTCAGTGGAGCGGGGAGTGGGGTGCCACATTGAAAACAGAGGGTTCAGCCAAAGGGCTGACCCTGCCTGCCGGTCCCCCACTCTCAGTCCCAGTTTGGGCTACAGTGCGGACAGCCTGGCTGTGCCTCCGGGCAGGAGGCTGAGTCCATGTGTGCCGACCAGGCCTGTGGGGACCAGAGAATGATGCCAGGCTTTGCCGCTTCCACAGGGCAGTCAGTACCACGCAGGGAGGCCCTGGGGACAGACTGCACTCATAAGGAGTGTCCAATCATCTTGCACATGCCTACTTGGTGAACATGGATGGATCATTACAATTGCTGATATTCCAGCCAAATCTTTAGCTATAGAAAACAAACACACACACACACACACACACACACACACAAAAAACAAAACAAAACAAAACAAACACACACACACAGATAAAGCAAACAGAAGCAAAGGAGTTTGGAAGAAAGGGAGCGTATGTAAGGAGAGACAAACTTCACCAACATCAACAAACCATTATTCATATAACAGAGCCAGTAAGAGAAGATGTTGGAGCCACGAAATAATAGCAGAATGCCACAAAGGAGGAATGATAATGGTTAGTATTAATAGTGGCTCTTAGGAATGAAAAGCATGATAGCAGAAATAGACAGTATGAGTTGGGATAGAAAATCAAAAGAATTCTCCAAAAGTAAAATGAAAGAAAAGAATAGGAAATAGGAGAGAAAAGATAAGAAAAATGGAGGGTTAGATCAAGAGGCCCACTAGCCTCACACAGAGCGTGAAAGGAAGACATATGGGGAAAATGAAACACAATGCGTGTTTCTGAGACTGAAGGACGTGATTCAGATCAGAAGGCTGCACCGAGTGCCCAGACAATGCAGGAAAATAGACAGGACGGAGTGATACCCAGACGCAGAAGAAGCCAGGCCTCCTCAGAGAGAGAACACCAAAAGCCTCACCCACAGGGCCCCGAACCGCAGACTTCTCAGTCCGGGATGGAGCCAGCCTGGCACCCGCTGGAAGGAGAATGCACCCCAGTTCGAATGTTCTCCTCTCACAAGCAGCCGGGGAAGGTATCACCATTTCTTCTCACTCACCCTTTCTCAGGAAGCTACCTGGAGTTTTGGGTTAGGGAAGCAAGAAAGTAAACCAAAAGAACTGCCGGGGCCTGGGATCCAAGGATGGGGGTAGAGGGAGGTCCGGGGCACAGCCTCGCGTGGGGCCTGGAGCTGCAGCCCAGGCACAGGTCAGAAGGTGTCATGAGTGGTGCTGGTCCGTATCAACCTGGAGAACGCCACTCGTGACCTTTCTGCCTGCACAGCCATGACCAGAGGGTCAGGGAGGCGGTGGAGGTGGAAGAGGGGAGAGGGGACAAGTGGTGATAGAAGGTCATGTGACCTTGGGTGCTGAACACACAATACACAGATGATGTATTAGAGAATTAACACTTGAAATATATAATCTTATTAACCAGTGTCAACCCAATCATTCAATACATTAAAAAAAAAAAGCTTAAAAAAAGGAGAAAAGTCTCATGAGAGATCTAAGAAAATGAAACTTTAGACCATTGGGAAGGAGGTTGGAGGGTGATTTTAGTAAAAAGTTTATAGAAAACTCAGTGAAAGAAAAAAGCTGACTCCAGGGAACACTCTGTGGGTAATAAAGGCAGTTGCTCCCAGCACACGCAAGGCTCTGGCGCGGACAGCGAAGTCCCCAGCCCAGCATGGAGACTGTCCACTTTCCAGCCAGATGGCCACAGCGGTGATGGCACTGCTGAGGAGAGAGCGGTGGGTCTGTGCTTGCCTGCGGGCGATGAGGGCTGTGGAGAAGGTGTGCTCTTCCTAGTCCCTCACAGAAGTCACACACTGGGAATAAAATAAAAACAACAAAAAACAAACGGAGAAATGGTGCTCTGAGTGTGTTTGTGGGAGGACAGGAGACACATTAACAGGATCCGGTAGGCGAAGAGGAGTGGGTGGACAGGTGCTGTTGTTTTTCTTAATAAGTAGAAAGGTTTGACTTTTTAAAAGTCTGTGCTTTTGCAGCTTTTATCAACATAAAAGCAACTTTTAAATAGGGCCTAATGCTTTCTCTGTGACACAGCAATTCTAGAATGTTTTTCTCATCTTAACTCAAGACGGGCTCTGCCTTCCCTGAGATCTGGGCCTGCATTCCGGGGGAGGCTGTTTTGTGGATGTTGTGAAGGTCATACTTTGTCCCCCCTCAAACCCCCAAATCAAACAGTAACCCCCACAAAGCAACAGCAACACAAGACCAGCCTCACCCCAGCTGCCCCGTGCTCTGAGGACTCAGGCCTGACAGGGGGAGTTTCC
This sequence comes from Pipistrellus kuhlii, assembly GCF_014108245.1. Lineage (NCBI taxonomy): Eukaryota > Metazoa > Chordata > Mammalia > Chiroptera > Vespertilionidae > Pipistrellus > Pipistrellus kuhlii. The sequence continues at coordinate 1,480,477 of NW_023425566.1, forward strand.
TGCTCTCCGCTCTGGCTCTGGGGCCAGAGAACTCAATCTGAGACTCACAGATGGAAGAGGACTCTGATGCAAAGCCACATGGAAGGTTTAGGGATTGTCCTGTCTTTGCGAATTGGTTTGCCCCCTTCCTGCTCACCTTAGCAGAACAGGAGACACTTTAATAGATGGCGGGAATTGGTTCAAGGGACATCACTTTCCCCGCGAGAGATGAGGGCTTCTGAGCTCAGGGCTGGTCTTGAAGGCACAGGTAAACTAGGAAATGACCACCTGCTGACTTAATAATTTCAGGTGTATGTACATGTGCTTTCCACGTTTAGGGCTAAGCCTGCAAGGGGAGTCATCTTGTGCCACCTCAGCATCGCCTCTTGGTTGTGGGAACAGAGAGGAGAAGGACTGGAGACCAACCTCAGGAGGCAGCTCTCCCAGCACAGATCCGAGGGCTGTGAGGGACAGAGACACCTGGACCGTGCAGGTGGGAATTCCGACTTCGGTCGTTGCTGTCTATACGTTGTCTGTGGTTATGGCTCTCCTGTCTTTGTTGGTGCTCAATGGGCTTGGGACTGGTGGGGTAGTTGAGGGGTTTGCGTTTTCACAAAGCCAGACAGAAACACGGGGCAGTCTCGTCAGGCGATTTTGTGTCAACAGGGAACTCGACTCAACTTAATGCCCCAATTAGTTATTAATGGAAACCAATTGAAGATATAATATTGAAGTTCGCGCTCAGTAAAGAATCATTAAGGACTCAAGCCCTTGTTTCATTGAGGACCATGTTTCTGACCATACATTTCTTGTACCAATTAACCTTTTCCCCCATCTGCTTCCCTTTGCACCGTTCAGGATGTTATACCCTCTGCCAGTGAGTGTGGTGACCGCTGTCCTCAGAACGCCATGGCGGGGTCAGCACTGGCCCTGCCACCCGACTCCCACATGCACCTGGGTGACCACAGCCTTCCCTCCCACAGTGGAGATCTCCCCCTGGGGCTGCCTGAGGCTCAGCTGCTGTCTTCCCAGGAGCAGATCTCGGCAGGTCCCAGACTGCCCGCTTTCTTGGATGCTCAAGAGCCTTTATCCACTGAGTCCAAAGGAAGCTCTCCCCGCCATGACACTGCTACCTCTGTGGCTGCCGTTGGTACTTCTCTGGGGTCCGGAGGAGGTCACACAACCCCAGGAGCTCCCAGTGCAGAACCACAAGGCCGTGGCCAAGCTGCAGGGGAGCTTCGGACACAGAGCTCCCCAGACAGCAAATCTATCGCCCCCCGCACGTCTCTGTCCCTCTGGCCAGGGAAGCCTTCCCCTGCGCCAAGACTTTCAGGTTTGATTCCATCAAGGCCACCTGGGAAAGCTCATCCTGCCACACTAGCTCCAGAGCCAGCACCAACCAGTTCACACCAAGAGGCAGGGAGACCCGAGGCACACCTTCCCCCTGAGGGGCAGGAGAAAGGAACGCACCCTCAGGGACGTACGTCAGAGGGCGGGGCAGTGCTGGGCCCCCGCCCTCCGGGAGGAAAGGACACTGAGGAAATTCGGGAATCGGGATTAGTGGCTCTGAAGGCTGATGTGGTTCCCTCCACGCCAGGGCAGCCTGTCGGCGTCCAGGAAGCCTCTTTGAAAACCATCAAGAAGAGGAGTTTGGGAGGAATGAGGAAGCAGACGCGCGTGGAGTTCAGCGACACCAGCAGCGACGATGAAGACCGGCTGGTGATTGAGATCTGAAGGCCCGGGCAGAGGGCATCTGCGGTCGGACACTGGCCCTGCTTCCTGTGAATGCTGTCGAGCTGGCTGGCTCCTGGACCCTTGTCTAGAAGCACCTAAAGATTGGGAAAGCCATTTTGGGTTCTTTCCAAGTCATCCCCAACCAACTCCAAACCCCTGACTCAGCCTCAGCCTTCCCAGAGGGCCCTCCCCGCCGGTATCCACAGGTGCCAGGAAAGCCAAAGGTGGCTGTGACCGCTTGGCACACGGCGACTGTGGCTGGACTCCCAGGTACTCTCTGCCTCAGTCCTCACTGCTCCTCCGTAAAATGGCATTGACCACGAAAGCCAAGAGTATCAACGAGTACACCCCACAGAGTCAAGGCAACAATGTCCTCATTAGTAACTGGGGGTAAGCACCTGAGCTGTTAACTAGGGGATGAATTTGGCACCAAATTACTTCTGTTCATTCTGGAGACAAAATTCAGATTCATTAAAATACTGAAGTTTCGTCAGAATAATTCTCCTCCTCTTCCTCGGTAGTTGTAAATATATTTTAAAACTTGTGATCTGGTGAAATGCTGATTATTCTTCAATGTCGCTCAATGGCTAATGTTTATGTATGAGTCAGTGACACAAGCATGTACTGTCTGGTGCCTGGTGCCTTTTCTGTTGAGACCTCTGAAACCTTGGTTTTTCCAACTCTTGCAAAGGAACGTTGTACTGAAAGTTAATAGAACAGTCTCTGTGATGACTCATTATTTTGAGGGAGAAAACCCACTTATTTTCCTCTGGTTCTCTGGGCCATATTGTGCGCTGAGGCCTTTCAATTAGAGGGTGACATTCCGTGATCTGCGCCTCGCCCCTGCCTGCTCATCGTGACGGAGCCTTTTCGTTCCCTCGAGGCTTCAAGGATACAAAACTAATTGGAGTTTCGATGCTGTTGTACATCTCAGTAATTTTATTTTGGGGGCTTAGTGTTACTTTGCTGTCAAATTAAATCAGCCTCTATATTGTACAAGTCAGAACAGCACAGAAAAAAATTGCCCAATATTCCAAGTCAACGCGCCCCAGTGCAGAACAAAATTGCAGCGCGCAGCCTCGGAAGTCCTGCTTCCTCTTCTCCTTAAATGGGAGAGAAAAAACTTAGAGAGACTTACACTGCTGCATCTCAGTAACATTTTATACTTGTTTTTGGTAGATTTTGTACAATCTGAAATTTATAGCTCAGCTCTTTTGTGTTAATTTTGATGTAAGAACGTTCTATGCCCTCTCATAGTGCAGACGGTGTGATGACATCCCACACCTACTGCATAGTTTAACATGGCCTTGCCTGTCACTAAGGATGGTCACATTGCAAGGAACTTCATGTGAATTTTCCAATTTCAGGGTGATTGATAGAAAACATTAGCACGTGTCCGAGGTCATCTCATATGAGCTCATAAATACTCAAGCGATGTCAAGCCCATCCGAGAAAAACATGAGGAGGGAGGTGAAAAGGAGGTTAGGTATTTACCTTCTGTGCTTTCTGAACCGAACAAAAGTGATGTGGTGATAGGCTACCCTTTGAGCTACCTGCACTACCTTGACGAGCGATGCTGTCTGGAAAAGTGGCCTGAGTGCCGAGGAAGGAAGAACAAAGGCCTGACTTTGACCTTAACCACCTGGGAAATCTTGGTGAAGGTACATACCCTCCCTGTGCCTAAGTTTCTCCAAACGAGAGTGAGAGAGTGGGAAAAGGTGAGCTGATGTGTCTCCAAGTTCCGATCCTGTGAGGATGCATGCACTGCCTGCCCTCGTCTTCACGTAGGAGGTCTTGGTGGGGTGGGTGTGATCCCCCTGGGGAGGGGTCTTTCACCCAATATATTTGGGAGGGGGCCCAAAGCCAAAACACCTTCCACCAATTCCATGGAGAGTGTGAGCTCAGAGATGTCCCACCTATTCCTGTTCCCTCCCTCCCCCAACCCCCACCCCAGAGTTCTAGATTTGGGGGTACAGTCATCTAGTTGATCAGCGTTGGTTCACCATTCAGAAATGAAAAGCAAAACCATAACCCTACTGTGTGAATGGGGACAGCATGTCTGCAGGCTGAACTGGCCACCTTGTCTCCGGAGGCCTGGTCAGGGCGAGAAAACCTTCCAGATCCTCTGCTCCTGGGAGCTGCCAAGCTGTTAGCTAGTTGACTGCACCCAACTCAGCACCTCATGGTGGTGGGAGCTCTGTCCTCTTCAAGCCACCACTTTTGGCTGCAGCATCCCTGCCTCAAACTCCCTATGTCTCTCTTATAAAGGCGAGCAGGTTGACAAACCCTTTGTCACAGCTGCTCATTTCGCTGGTGGCTGATATAAAGTGTACCTTACTTTTATCAACATGAATTTTGCAAAGATATATTTCAATGTCTTAAAAATGTATTTTGAATGACCCTAGAGGACTTAGCTATTGAAGATTTTTTGTTGTTGTTAGTGAAGGATCCTTTTATAAAGCAACCAACAGTGTCTGATTTTTATAAATCTTAGTTTCCTATGGTTGTTTTTATTTAAAGCAGAATTCAATTCTAGGAATACACCTTTAAGGATAACATGAATACCCTATAACCCAGTTTGGGTTACTGAAAATAAAATTTCAATATTCTCAATTTGTCATTTCTACAGTTTTATACCCAGTGCTATGTACTGGTTAAGAGAAAAACAAATCTATTTCATAACAGGGCCAACCATACTTTAAAGATCAGGGCCCCTACTCTCCTGAGTGCTATTAATTTTATTGTACCCTCAGGTAAATGTTTTAACCACTGGTTCCTCAGCTTCTTCCACAGAGAAGGAATCCAAGAATGCTAACACGAGCTAAGGCAAGGAACACATAGAATCCTTTGCAATTTTCCTGGGGCAAAGTATACAAGTACCATGAGCCAAGATGTTCAAGACTCACCATCAGGTTTATTGCTGCCACTGTACCTACACCTGGACAGATCTCACTTGTTAGAGGTGTGGAAGAAAAAGATTTTATGTCCTCCCTTGGCAACCTATACTGTTAAGGAACTCTTATAGTCAGGTGGTTTGTGGTGGACAGCCTGAATCCTCCTGTTGGAAGGCATGATGGAGTACAACTCATCTGTCCTGTTAGATAGAATCTTTGAGATTCTGGATAAGCTAATATCCCTTTAGTCCACAATCAAGCAGAACCTATGGTTCATTTGCCAAGAGGTAAAAACAAAGATGGGGCAGGGGTGCCTCTGAATTTGAATAAGAACTCTGCTCAACCTGGCTGGCATGGCTCAGTGGTTGAATGTCAAACCCATGAACCAGGTTTGATTCCCAGTTGGGACACATGCCCAGGTTGTGTTTCTGTCTTTCTCTCCCTCTCCATTCCTCTCTGAAATCAATAAAAACATATTTAAAAACAACCAAATAACCCTGCCCAGCATGGTGAGTATCTGAGGACAAGGTAAACATTCCTTCCAAAACTCTTTCCTCTGATGCTCTGATGAGGCGCAACCTTGCAGAAATAAAATACATGAAGACCCCATGTCTTGGATATGCAAGACACAGGATTTGCAGCCTCATACCACATAGTTTCCTCTTGACTTTACATTTCTCACTTAGAATGATCACATTCTCCCCCTCCCCCTCAACCCCCAGCATAGAAATTTGCATTTTACACAAAATTTGCCTGGTGCAGCAGATTCTTGTAGTTAGGGAAAATGTCACAATCAATGACGTGCGGCTGCTCACCTCCCCTGGTCTGCCTGGCCCTGGCAATCACATTCCTACCACTGTAGCAAAGAGGGTGTGGGTATTTTTGCTCATGTCAGTTGTGATTCCTATAGCTCTTGTGAAGGAGCTCTTTGGCTTTTGAAACACTATATTTCTCCATCTAGAGCACAATTGCTTATCCTGATATTTCAGGACTCATTACATTTAGGTATCAGGTCCCAGCAAATCCTGTGTGCTAGGTTTGTACCATTCTTTGTACCCATGCTTTGTACTTATGTGGGAATATCCATGATTTATTCTGGAGAAGTAAAGGAACATTCTAGTATAACACTTCACCCTGGGGAGAGAAGGAACCAGGGAAAATAGTCTCTGTCACTTGGAGCCATAGAGGATGACTCAACATCTTGAGTGCATTCAACTGTTCATAACTTGCTACTCTACTGATTGTTTCTTTATATGGTTAAATTATTTTGTTTTGATAAAAATAAAACTGAAATGAAAATGTCTTGTGTGATTTGTGAACATCCTAACCAAACATACCACAGACAATATCCTGTATGAACTGGATGTCTGATTATTCCCAAGAACTTGCCATTCTGTCTGCCATATTGGTGACCCATTCCACTCAACCAAAGGATTTGGTAGTGGCAAAAAAAAAAATCACACTTTCTTGTGCTGTTTCCTTTTCTTACTTGTCATTGTCTGCCATATTTTAGATTCCATAACTTGGAATGTAGCTAAACTTTGAAGCCACATGAGGGCACTATCCACAGTGCATTATTCCAAAACTTACCCCCTTAGAGTTGATGTTTCTTGATATTTAATATTATTCATTAACAGAGAAAAACATCCTAATTCAAAACAATATCTCCTATGAAGAGAACTCCTGCAGTCTTTGTAAGGATAAGCAGACTTATTTTACATGGCAGTAGAATACTATTCTTTGTCTATAAGAAGTCAATGAAGACACAAGATAGGGAGAAAAAGTGGGGGTGATAACATGGAAGAAACAGATATACTAATTCATACTAATAGCATTTTTGCCAACTCATCAAACTCTAATAGTAATAAATTAATCCATTATTTCCAAACTTCAGCCATTTGAGAACCATTTTAATGTCTGGTTTTTTTTGTGTGTTTTTTTTTTCCATATGTGTCCACTTTTGGGTCTGTTATTTGCTTAATACTTTTATTCAAATAATCACTATCTTAAAGAAGCTACTATTGTCCTAAATAAAATCTTAATTTATTTAGGGCAATAATAAAGTCTTAATTTAGTAGTTATGTATATTTTCTGATATGCATTAAAGTAAAATAAAATGATTAAGACTCATTTATCCATGTACCAAACATCGTCTTTATACTGCCAGTTGTACATCCCCACACTTGGGAAACATTGAGTGAATTTGAAAGGTACATACCTTGTTAGTTTCTCTAGTTAGTCTAATTTCTCTTAAGCACAGCTCTCTCTTCATTTCCCTCTGAAGCAATAGAACTAGTGACTCTACAAGTAGAATTGTAGGTTTATCAGATAACTTTCTTCAGCCAAACAGCACAGTTGAGTTAATAATATTCCAAATTAAAGGATTATTGCATGTTTTGGTCTCAAATGATTAATCATATAATATCTTGTTGCATAAATATCTACATTTTTGTTTTGGTGTTTTGTTGGCTGGTTGGTAAGAACAAAATGATATACAGGAAAGCATCATTAGGGATTCACACTCAATTACAAGCAGTGCCATTAATTCTACTGAAAGACCCGCTTCATACTTTTGAATGCACAGCAAATGGATTTGGCTTTACTAACAACCACAGAGAGTGACTGTCCATTCTGCTTTGTGGTGACAGCCTCTTGGTCTTTGGACTGTGAACACAGAAGGACTTTCTCTGTGGTGTAAGATCTTTGTTTCCAGCTGTGACAACATCTGCTTTTAGTCTCCTTCAGCTTCTTTCAGAGACAAATTCAACACCCTTTATCACTGAGCATCCTGGCATACAATTTTTGTCCAGAAGTACGTTGATTGTTTTTTTTGGCATAAATGAATAAGTGAATAAATTCCTACAGGAAATTGGTGGTTTTGTATGTCCAGTATCAGGAAAAGAGTGGCCCAGCCCTGCACTGGCCATACTGAAGATCTGGTTGTCTTCTGTGTGTACATTGTGTGAAATGGGGTATAATTGATTCAGTAGAAATGAGCCTCATTACTTCATTACAAATGGAAAGCCTAATAGGCAGGCTTTTTTTCTCTATATAGAAGTGTTCCAGTCAGACATGTTTACTCTAAGGACTGTTCCCCCTACACACACACACACACACACACACACACACACACCATTCATCAAAGAACTACTCAGAAAGTTCTTGTTAAAAGAACTTGGGTGGAATGGGGTCACTGATCTAGGATATGAGACAGCCATATATGACACAAAAGAGATCTCTTGGAAGTAGGGCTCAGTGCCTGGCTCACAGAAGGTATGAGTTGCACATTTGCTAAATAAGTGAATGGAAATGGCCCACTGTGAGTCAAGGAGAGGAAAGAGAGATTCTCAGACGAGGAGTATGGCCCACTCCCTGTTCTCATAGAGGTCTACTTCATTATCAGAAATGAGCAAAGACATCTAGAGAAGCACATAGCATGCACAGGATGATATAGGAGTAAAAAAGACATACAGGATTCATGGGGCTTTTACTTGGGGGGAGGGAATGTCAATTCATGGACCGACCAAGCCAACAAATATATAAAGAATATAATATCAGATGATATTAAGAGCTAAGAAAGCTGAGGGGATATTAGAACGATACCGTAATTCAAAACATTGAATGAAAACAAGCATTTTTCTTTAGCTGGCATCAGTAGAGAAGGAGAAATCATCCTATGTATTAAGATCCATCTCCTCCATTTCATCCAACCACCTGGTTCCTTTCACATAGAGCAGAGAGCGTTTCAGGGTGATGTCTCACTACCCCCTGCTTATAGATTTTCTTATTCTCTTGGTAGCTGTGGTGAGCATCCATAAGAATTTCCTCCACCTGAGCATGATGACTTGTGTCTACTGCACTAACATTGCTGATTTCCAGCACCTCAGCATGTAGAGAATCCTGGATCCAAAGTAGTAAAAGAAACCTAGGTGGGCATTATTTTAGACCTAATTTCCTGAAGAGAAGCCATCCAATATTTGATGCCTTGATGCTTTCAATTCTGAATTCTTTTTCTCAGGAAAGCTTGAGGTCACCCTTCAAGGCAGCAGTTCTCATAAAGGAACAATGTTACCTCCCAGGGACCTTCGCCAAGGTCTGAAGACAGTCTTGATTTCACAACTTGGGTGAAAGATGCTATTGTAGGTAGAGACCAGAGATGTTGCTCAACATCCAGGATGACCCCCAAAGAAACATCCAGTTCACAATGCCAACAGTGCTGAGGCTGAGAAACTCTGGACTAAGGAGATGAGGTTACCATTTATTAGAGACCTTAGAACAGCTCAGTCCTCCGACTGATGATGGGAGTGGAGTGGAGAGAAAGACTTGTCCAGAGCAGGACCAGAAGTAGGTCCAGGCTCCATGTCCAAGGCCTATTTCCTCTGCACAGTGTAACACCTGAACTTTCACGTGAGGGCATGCTTCTAGAGTCTTCACATAATGGACCACCTATTGATTATGGTTCAATGAACTCCAAATCTCATTTTTTCACTCTTTAATTCACATTGAAAACAAAGAACATGGGCACGGGAAGGTAAGTTTATGTGCACAGATGTATAAATATCCAGTAGACATTCAAGACTTATTTATAGGTCAGAAACTGATTCCTTTGACCTCCAGAGCCAAATGGAACAAATGAGGGTGAACATAGGAGCTGGGCACCAGAAAACTTTCAGATTTCATTGGATGATCTAGTTTGTTGGTTTGTACCTAATTTTGCTTTTTTTCTTTTTCTTTTTTTTTTCTTTTTTCTTTTTTCTTTTAAGGGAATCTGAGAACCAGAGGATTTTGTCCTGGCTTGAGTCAGGGACACAGCTGTGACTAATACCAGGGTTTTAGTCCTAATGTCCAACATTCTTGCCATGACATGACCACATTCTGTCTCTGAAATTGTCCATTATGTTCTGCTATTCTTGCTAAGAGTATAAAAGGGAACAATACATTGTATAAGGATTTTCTGCATCAGGGTTTGAAATAATCAATGGATTTCTGATTACCTGAAAGTTACCCAGAAAATGAAATTTTATTCTAGACTATACCATTCCCTCAATGTTCTAGTTAATCAAGATTTAATTGTGTTTGTTTTGCAAAAAGAAAACTTCTCTCCTAAGATATTTAAACTCAAATAGATGTGAGCAGCATCTACGTGGTCTCATAATTTATGCACTTGAGCTCTGTTCTGTGGGCAATTTGGTAGGGATTACAAGCGTAGACAAAGAAGATGTTAACAGCAAAGAAGACATCACCAGAAAGCCTTTAGAAGATAAACACTTCACATCTTCAATTATAAGACAACCTGATACAGGCAGAGAATACATTAATTTTAAAACTCCTGCACAAATAAAGTAATGGAAAAATACATCACAAGCAGTTGTCCCTTTTGTGTTAAAAAACAAGTGATTTGGACGAAACCGCATGGGCTGAATATGTTAATATTATTATCTTTTCTGGTTTTAAATTCGTAAGGGGAGAAAGAGAGAACAAGGAAAACAAAACAAAACAAAACAAAACAGAAGCTTTTATATTTCAACAAACATTTATTGGGCATTGAGTTTGTTGCCAAGCACCAGGCTAGACTTTCTGTGACTTTTCCTACTTTAAAAACTAATTTCCATCATGGGAAAGAAACTTCTAGATGTCTCATTGCTGATTCCAACAGTGGTTCCAGAAAGGCCATTTCTTCTAATGTTTTGGCCAAAACTTAGAAGTGTAGCTGGGAATATCACTTGGTGTCCCTCTCTCCCCCGTCTGGGAACCAGAGTTTTAGGGGCTGGTTCATCCTACGCTTTGTGGGAGCATCCATTTGCAAACAGAGGACCTTGGGTGACCTGGGTTGATGAGAGTTTCTGGCTGGCTTTTTGGGAGCTGACTCTGGAATGCAGGCCAGTGGGCCAGAGGTTTATTTGGAAGGTGCTTGGGGTTCACACCTGTGCGGAGGATAGGGAAGCAGAAAAGGGAGAGAGAGAGGTTGAGCCCTAATACAGACAATGACAGCTTTGGTCAACCCAGGTGATACACTGGAGTAGGGGTTGACCTTGGAGGAGGCAGCTCTGCAGCTGAGGCACTTTCTGAAGAGACCAGTGGTTAAAGCCTGCCTGCCAACAGCACTCCCAACAACTGGGCACAACCTCCACTAGGGGGAGCTGGGAAGCACGTCACAGAATCCACTCAACAAGGTTCTCTCTGCTCTGGGCACATCCATCCTCCCTCCCTCTTTTCTCCTTCCTCCATACAACCAATATTTATTGAGCATCTATCATCTGCCACCTATTACACATTATCTATTTACAAATGGATAAATGGTGAAAAGGGACCGTGCAAGGTAGAAAAAAGAATATAATTGGGGGAACCAATAGAATAAGGGAATCTTTAGTCTGAGCTCCAAAAGGTGAATTAGGACCAGAGAGAAAGAGGGATTCCCAGTGGATGGAGCTTAGACTGAAGGAAAGGAAAAGACTATGGTGCGGCCCCAGGTGTGGACTGTTTGCAGCAGGCAATGACCGGATCTGAAGGATTTGTGGGCAGAGTTAAGGAGAACGTTTTTATCCCAAACACCGTGACCAAGAAATCCACACCATGCTTGGAGATCCAAGAAGAAGGTTCTCTTGGGCGCAGAAAACTGGAAACTGGCTTAAAAACATTTTTATTATTTTACATATTTATTGATTTCATAGAGGGAGGGAGAGGGAGAGACATAAGAAACATCAATGATGAGAGAGAATCATTAATTGGCTGCCTCCTGCATGCCCTACACTGGGGATCGAGCCCACAACCTGGGCATGTGCCCTGACTGGGAATCAAACTGTGATCTCCTGGTTCATAGGTCAACGCTCCACCTCTGAGCCACGCCAGCTGGACTGGCTTAAAATTTAAATGCATACCCCTGACTGCAAGGTTTGTACTCTTCTGGAGAATGGGCAGTGCCTGAGATTAAAATAGCTTTGGTCAATGTGGCTCAGGGGGGAGCCATTCGGAGCTACTACAAATTCCATACAGACATGAGCAGTGTCTTGTCTCAGCATCACAAGTAATGTAACCATTGTTTTCACAGGTGCTCATCCACATGGGATAATTGAAGCGATGATACCATGCAATACTTAAAGGGGCCGTCAGCCACAAGCTTGGAGAAGTGCGGTCCATAAACCCTCTGATGAAGGAGGGACAGCGTGAATCGCCTTTCATCTGGAAGAAAAGATGAAAGAAAAGAGTCACTGTAACACCCAGGAGATTCCAGATGCCTGATGTCAGTGTTGTGTCTTGTGGGACTCAGGGAATAAGAAGTTTCCCTTTTGACTTATGTAAGAACAGAGTTGAGATGAATTGGGATCTGAGAAAATTCCAGAAGGTTAGATTCAGATTCTAACTCCCTCCTTCATTCTCTCTTCACTCAAAGAGAATGGTGGAGAAGCATTGGAAAAACAAGCCGATTTTTGGCGGGAGGCCCCAACCACTCAGGATTCGCTCGGAACACCTCCCCAACCCAGCGCTTTCCTTCCTTCTGAAATCTCAGCCCTTATGGAGCTCAGAGTTTTGAGAAGCTTAACCTTTTCCATTGGTAGCTGAGCTCTTCTCCACAGAGACCATCCAATTATAAAACCAACTCCGGGCCTCGCAAACCGGTAGTCTTTATTTGGTATTTGTAAAAATGGCCCACACATGAACATCAGAAAAAACACTTCCTCATGTGCTGGCTTCACACATGTGTGGGCTGGGAGCCAGGGACAGAAGATGCGTGTTGGCCTCCAACGAAGGCCGCGGTTGGGTGTGGGGACATTTAACGTCTTAAATGGCGGTGGCTGACCGGCGGGTGGCCTGAAGCCCCTGGTGGTGAAGACGGCTTGTCGTCCCCGCTGTCCTGATACCCCCTGTGCCCTGTGCTGTTGATCCAAAGCTCAGTGCTTCCCAGTGGTGGGGAAGGAGGGAGATTAGAAATAATTGCCCACTCCCTGAGCTGTCACAAGCGGCCACGGGTGTCAAGCTTGGTCCCCTCCCGTGGGACACGTCTACCACCAACATGAGCAGAGAGCTGGGAGGTAGCAGTCCTTTCCCAGGAGAAAGCCGTGGACATGGGAACATGCAAGGACGGCCTCCAACAAAGGACCAGAGCCTCATTGTGCACATTTCATCACTATTTCATCTGGGGAGAAGGAGCCTGAGGGAGGGCGGAGGGAAAACCACAGATTGTATATGATTGTATGAGCAGACTGTTGGGAGTGACTGACAGATTGAGTAAAATACTCTGCATTGGAGCAGCAAGGGACGTGAAGGTGGAAACCTAACTGACTTCTCCCCTGAACCTGGGAGCTGGGGGTGGGGAAGCTAGACCCTCCATCACCATCGGGGCCAGTGCAAATGGGACTTGCAGTTACATCTGTAGGAATTTCCAATGACTACCTGGTTATCGGAGGGAATTGGTGTGATGGGGCACTGTGTGGATGCATTTGAGTGGAGTCACATCACCCCACCAAACATGCAGCTAGAGAGTCCTGGGGACACAGCAGGGAGGGAAGACCCTAGCGTAAGGGCAACCACCTTGGCAGTGGGAGACACAGCCCGCACAGCCCGGCCTGGAGAGGTTTCAGATCCACTCGATAGGAAAGGCCTCTGGGTGCGGTCAGCCCCGTTTTGCCTCGGATCTCAGGAGCTCACTCAACGTGGAGGGGACCTGAGGGGACCCCAGGAAAGCTTTTCTGAATATGAATGCTTTAGCATCCAAGTTTGGAAGATTCTGTCAGCTTTCCAGAGTTTTCCTAAATGAAAGACTACGATTTTGTGATGAGGTTGATTAATAAGCAGGTCTCCTTTATTGAGAAAGTCCTTTGTTTTCATGGAGAAGAGATACCCCCTGCGCGGCCCCTTCTTTTCCCCTCACCCCAACACACAAATAGGCTTGCTGATTTGCCTATTGAGTAGCTAATATGAACTAAGTCTACTCAGGGCACCAGGCTCAGAGGTCAAAACAGGCTTGGTCCCATTCTGGGAAGGCGTACCTTAGCCCAGACTCCAAACCAGTTGTGTAAGGGATCCTGTGTAAGCTGAATGAAGGATCAAGTGAGAGGAAGTTCAATGTCTGGCTAAGCAAACAGGCTTTGGATCCAGACACACCTGGGCTTGTGTCTGCCTCTGCTCTGAATGGCTGTCTGGCTTTGAGTTTGCCCGTGCCTCAGTTTCCCCTTCTGTGCAGTGGGGCTAGGAAGAGCCACCTCTCAGGTTTACTGCATTCAGCAGTGCTGCACATCGATTGGTCAGCAGCTCGGGTCTCAGGACGCCTTGTTACTCTAAAAATAATAGAGAGCTCTTGTTGCTGAGTCCTTAGTACAAAATAGTGATCAATGCTTACCGTGATGGAAACTAACACTGAAAACACTTCACGATACTTAGTAATTCGTTTAAAAATAGCAATAATAAACCCTCTGCATATATTTTTTACAAAAAGCAGCAATATTTTCCAGACCAAGCATTTAGTGAGAAGAAGGGCTTGTTTTCCGCTTGCCCCTCTTTAAGGCCTGTTGCTCTGTCCCCTTTGTGTGGCCTTTGGGAACGCCGCTGGGCGTGCTCCTAAGAAGAGCTGGGTGTTGGGAAAAGCCAGCGGCATCTTCCTGTCTTTGGGAAAACAGTGTCAACCCCTGAAAGAGGCTGGGGGAGGTCCCAGCCCCACCTCAGCTCCGCTGGGTAAGTCATTCAGTCTTCACTACAACCCTTCAGGGCAGGTGCTGTTTTCATTCCCACTTTACAGTAAGGTGACCAGATTTTAAAAAATGGTAAAGGGGGACACCATTTAATTTCTTGATTTGGTCTATATGGAGCAACAAACATTTTCATAGAATGCGAAAATAGTATTGTAATATATTTTTTTGAATTTCAACATAAGTACAATTTACAAATATAATAAATAAAAAATTATGTATAGTATTATTTTATTCTTTGGCATATTTCTCATTTGAGTGAATTTTTTTAGTAGATTGCTGCCGTTGTCTAAAAGGTCATGAAATTTTTCACAAGAGTTTGTTAAATTATATTTCACACATAAAATGGCTTTCAAAGTCTCAACACTTAATTGTAACGTAAGTCGTAAGTGTCACTTTCAAGGCTGGTGCTAGACTTTTTGCCGCCACTATAAAATATAAATAATATGAGTACTGTCTGCTAAATTCAAGAAAATTTATGTATTTATGAAATAAATAAATAAATTACTTACCTAAATTATCTGAATAGCGATTTGTAATGACATCACTTGTTTAGCTTACTAGCAAGCAGTACGATGTGTATTGTCTGAGAGACAGTTACAAAATGTTTTTGTCCTTGCAAACTTTGATAAGCAGTTCCCGATAATCAATTCTCAATAATTATTTGTTATTATTAAAGTTTAACATTATAAAATTAATAAAAATAATATAAAACTCATATCCTGGCTAAATAGCCACATGGCTGCGGAAAACCGTATATTCCTTTTCCATTCTCCTGCCGTTCCCTAGCCTGCCGTGCATTCTTTCCAAAAATCGGGACTTTTTAAGACAAATTGTTAAAAATCGGGACTGTCCTGCCAAAAGCGGGATGTCTGGTCACTTTACTTTCCAGATCAGGGGAGTGAGGTGCAGACAGGTTAAGAATTTTGCCCAAGGCCACACAAAGAGCAGCAGACCGGGCACTGCAACCCAGCAGGCTGCCCAGGGCTGTGTTCTCCCCACTAAGACCTGTCCTGGGAGAAAGCTGAGCTGCGCCTGCCAAAGGACGCTCCTGGGGGATGGGAGCAGCTGGCCCAGCACGAAGGGCCAGGACATCCTCTCCCACCCTCCCAGGGCCAGTTCATCAGCGCAGAGAAGTAGATGGAGGGAGGGGAGGCAGGGGAGAACCCAATGGGATTGAGATTTGAGGACTTGGAAATAGTCACTAAGAATCTGAACATTCTTTAATCACCCAAATCATCCTGGGATCTCTCCAGGGATTGGAAGATGCTCCCGAGAGTCAGTCTGTCTGTCTGATGCTGGGAAGCTCGGGACATTTTCTGGCCATCAGAGAAGCTCCCAGCCCCCAGGGCTGGTTTTCACCTTCATGCGGAAGAAGGAAACAGGACATCAGGGGCAGGAAGATAAGAGTCACACCAGCTGGTGTCTCACACTTTCACCAAAAAGGTGGGTCCTTGATTCAA
Source organism: Pipistrellus kuhlii (assembly GCF_014108245.1). Taxonomy (NCBI): domain Eukaryota; kingdom Metazoa; phylum Chordata; class Mammalia; order Chiroptera; family Vespertilionidae; genus Pipistrellus; species Pipistrellus kuhlii. The sequence continues at coordinate 1,496,230 of NW_023425566.1, forward strand.
ATGACCTGCAGCCAAAGGGACAGCCTGCGTTCTTCCAAGAGCAGAGGAATATATATATATATATATATGTATATATATATATGTGTGTGTGTGTGTGTGTGTGTGTGTGTGTGTGTGTGTGTGTGTATATATATATATATATATATATATATATATATATATATATATATATCTTTTAACTCATGGATAATTTACTCTTTTTTACCCTAAAATTCTCCACCGACTTTACAACTCAACTCTTCCATTTGCCAATTAAAAGGAAAAAAGAAGAGAAAAAAAACCAGACACATTCAAATTCATGAGAAGATGTGGAATGATGTGCCTAAAACCTGGATGATTTTGTTAACCAGTGTCAGGACAATAAATTCAATAAACAAGGGGAAGGGGGGAGAAATTGTGTGATGAAATGAGATTGTTTTTGAGACACTGACAACTGAATGCTGTTGTTTTATGAGCATAACTAAATTATTAGTTCAGCACAGAAAAAGGGTAGATCTCTGTCATATAAGAAATTATCCATACCAACAGGGACCGTCACAAACCAGGATAGTAATGATATCTCACTTACATTTACATAATGCCTTTCAACTTGCACAAGGTCTTCACATACGCTCTGAAGGCTGGACTCAGAGGTGCATGCATGGCGCTTCGGCCCTGGCTTGGACCAGTGGCTGGCCCGGGACTTGACCCTAGTATCACCATGCCCAGGTCATGGATAAACACCCTAGTTTCAGTCAGAGGTGGCTGGGGAAAAGTCATCAATATTTAACATTTTTTATTGCATTTCCAAATTCAAACTTTTACAGAACTTGCCTTTGAGAATCAAGAGGTACCAGCTCGCTTTGGGGAGTGGTCCAGCCTGAGCCTGGGTGGGGTCTCCTATCCTTAACTGGATGGAGCCATTTGCCAGCTGAACAGCTTGTCCCTCTTCACCTGGGACTTCCCCAGGGTCAGCCCTGGGAGCCCAGTCTTCAGGATTCCACTCAGTCCTGGGAAACAGGAAAGGTTGGTCACCCTACCAGTTGACAATCCTTGATCATACCACACACTCTGAACCCACCACCGCTCTTTCCATCATCTGAAGTTTTGCTCCTGGCTGCTGCTGGCAAGGGCTGCTGGCAAGGGCTGCTGTTAAGGGCTGGCCTTGCAGCCGGAACCCCACACTCCACCTCTGTCTGTGGGCATCAGGACTCCCATTCTCCTTGGGGGGAAACCCCCTTGGTGTGTTCCTCCTTCACTGCAGGAGCCAACCAACTGTGCAGGTGCCGGTTCCTTCTCCTCACCCCTGGGACTCAGCTCAAGCACGCATCCTCCCTTGGCCAACCACATGCCCTCACCTCAGGCTCTGAATCTTCAGGGAGACACGTGGAGACTTGGGGACCACCAGCGCCCACTCTGGACCTGGCAGTGAGTTCTGTGTTCCGAGAGCAGGGCCAGCTGTAGAATCCAGATCATGATTCCTGAAGCAAGACCTTCCCAGCTCCCTTAGCACTGGCCTACTTTCCGAGCCAAATTCCCCAACTTTGTTGTAAGTTCTGTGAGATAACAAATGTCCCTTCTGACTAATTCCTTCCATGCTTAAGCTAGCCGAGTCAGCTTCTGATGCCTGCAACATAATAGTAGATGGTCTCTACAATGGTGGGGGTCAAGAATTGTCACATTATCCTCCCCACCTACTAGCTTTAGCTCTCAATTTATCCATTCATCCACCTAACTATCTCTTGATCTTCCTATTCATTCTTCCATCCATCAGCCAGCCAGTCAGCCTACTCCATCCACTCCCTCTCTCCAAGCCCCATACTAATGTATTAATCATTTTGTTTGTACTTTTGGAAAATATATTTTGTTGCATTATATCCATGTACCCATTTGCATACAAATTTTAAGTGTATTGCTCAATGGACCTCACCTATATCTATACTCATAGCCACCATCCAGATCAGAAGACCTTCAGGACCCAGCAAGCCCTTCTCAGTCAATTACTGTACCTTCTCCCCCAAAGTAACCACTCTCCTGACTTCTGTCACCATAGATAAATTTGGGGCATGTATTTTCAACTTACATAAATGGCCTCACGTATCTTGTCCTGTTTCTCAATGTTGTCATGAAGTCCTGTGTTGTTAAGATCCATCGTGTTGTTAGGTGTTCCTCACACCTATCACTGCTAACTCACATACAACACTCATGTGCTGGCCTTAGCTGCTTACACCTGCCCTATCCAGGGTGCTCAGCTCTGTGATGCAACTGGGACTGTCTCCAGAGTCCGTACATGGGAAATCTGCTGCATTTCTCAGTTTGTTGACACTTGATAAAGTCAAGTTTTAACCCTGGGTTGGGGGCGGAGGTTTACCAAGTGAACCGCCTATAAATGTTATGTCCTTGATGCTTTTGCTAAATTAGTTAGCGCATCCCTCTGGACAAGGATTTGTTGGGGGATGTGGGCATCCTTTCTGGGTGTGGAACCATCCTCTCACAAGAGCCCTCCACCTCCTGCCTCTGGGCTATGCACAGATGACACTGTGAGTGTGGTGAGCTCACACCATCACTCCCGTAAGGATCACAACATGCCTGCCTTTAGCAGCCCAGAAATTCCAAGACAAGTCTTTGATGGGAACCCAGGGAGGGAAGCACGAGTGAGAGAACAGTACGTGTTGGTCCATGAAGCCTCTCACTGCCCGGGAGCGCCGGGGGCATGGCGGCCACTGCCCTGGAGGACACACTCTTCTGTTTGGACTCACAACTCCTGTTTGTGCAGTTGTTCATGGAGGATTGTGGAGGGGGATGTGGAGGAAACGCATTTTTTCCCCTGCAGAAGACAAAAGTTTATGGACAGAACAGCCCAAAAGGCAAAGACCTTGTACGTGCCCTTCTGCCTGTGAGGCTGCCAGACCCACCCGGTGGAGCTGACTGGTGCAGACTGCAGTAAAGCCCCTCATCCTGTGCAATTTCAGGGCAATCTGGGAAGTTATACAGGGGGATTTAGTAGCCGGAGTGGACAGAACAAGAAAATAAACGAATAAAGGAAAAATAATCACTGTCCTCTGGGCTGTAGCATGAAAAATACCAGCATAATCCCACTTCATAATAATTCAAACCAGATGAAGAGGACTTCAGGTCCAACCCCCCACCAATTGCTCTGATTTCTGATCGATGGCTATGGAAAGGGCATTCACAGATTCCAGGAGGCAGGTAGGCAGTGACATGTACCCAGCTCCAAGCATGCAGCCACTGGGAGTGAGAGATGGGGATGGCACCCCCAGGGTCAGGCGGGACTGCAGCCAAACGCATATCTGGTTTTGTGTTTTATAGTATACTAGAGGCCCAGTGCATGGATTCATGCACCAGTGGGGTTCCTCGGCCTGGTCTGTGGGGATCAGACCAAAACCGGCTCTCCAACATCCCCTGAGGGGTCCTGGATTGTGAGAGGGCACAGGCCAGGCCAGGGGACCCCACTGGTGCATGATTGTGGCTGGAGAGGAACCATGGGAGGGCTCCAGGGTTTGTCTAGCCCATCTTACCCAGTCTGATCGGCTCGGACCCCAGCCTACTGGTCAGCGCATCATAGTACCTGGCTGAAGGGTCCAACAATTGGGTATTAGCATATTAGGCTTTTATTATATAGGATGATTTGGGGAAAACCCCTTTTTTCCTGAGACTCAGTTTTCTCATCTGTAAGATGGGTAGTAACAATTCCTGAGTCCCAGGACTCCATGCCTTTGGAGTTAGAAAGGCGAAGAGGCCTTTCTGAGAGCAACACTGGAGGTGTTCTCAGTGTGAGCTGGTCTCAGTTTTCCAGCCACAAGGTTCCCTCGGGATGGCAGCCCCGGGGAGTCTCAGTCAAAGGCAGCTGTTGTGAGCCCCTGAGGTCTATCCATGTGTGGCCAGGGCTCATTTTCTCTTTCCAGTCACCTGTCCTCCTCCAGACATTAGTTCTGCAAGGACACGTTTTCCTACGGGCAACTGACCTGGGGATGAGCACCCTTTGTGACCCAGCCCCGTGACATAGGGGAGCAACCTACACACCCATCAGCAGCCAATGGGAGATGGACCGCAGTGCCCTCATGGGTTCCTGCAGCATCCAGAAGAGCAAGCAGATGGACACATGGATGGGAAGGGAGGCCTCGTCCTAAAAGAAAGTATGTGACAATGCCTGCATTTTTGTAAACATAAGCAAGAAGAATAATGGTTGGGAGTTGAGCCTAGGAAAACACTGAGAAGATTGTGTGTGAAGAGTTGATGATGACCTCCTCACGGGAAAGTGGTGTCATAGGTAATGTGGTCACACAATTAACTGGCCAACAATGGGCCCCTTGAGAGTAAAAGAGGCAGAGCCAGACCTGCCCAGCAGGTACTGATCTGAAGCCACTCGAGCCTCCAGGCACTTCCCGGGGGGCTTTTCTTTTTCATCAAGAGGACCTGGAACTCTCCTTGGCTGGTAACAGAATTCCAGTCAAATGCTCTTGGTTCTTATTCTCTTGCCCAGAGCCCAATATTCCTGGGACTGGGACTCAGCCAGGCCTGGACAAGGCAGGAGGGTCCTGGAGACTCCAGCCTCCCCATGGGGCACAGCATTGCCCACCTGCATGGGAGGGAGGGAGCAGAACCACAGGCTGCGCTAAGCATTTGTGCAGCCCTGGAGGTTTATGACCCCGAAGGCCATAGAAGGGGGAAGGGGGTGGGGTGTGTGGGGACAGCTCTAAGTACGGGAGAAAGGGTCCGGTGGAGAAAGCCCTGTGGGGGATGCTGGGGTGGCCGAGGACCCAGAAAAGCAGCAGGTTGGTGTGGAGAGGAAAAAGGGAACATAAGCCCTGCATCTTGCCAGGCCTGTGCTTTGTTCCTTGCACCAGGGGGAGGAGCTGTGCTGGAAGAGCAGCGGTGGGTGGGTGTGCGAGAGCGCAGTGCTCGGTGCTGGGATGCTGGGAGCGAAAAGGTGGCTACCCTGATTGGAAGCAGCTGTGGCCTTTGACTCCTAGAGAGAGGGAGTCTGGTGTGTTGTCGGTGTGAGAGGTGACTCCAGAGGGCTTCCTGCCACCCAGGCCTCACCGAATTGGAACCATTTCTCAACCTCCTCAGACATCCAAGGCTCCTAAGGGTCTGAGGGGTCTCCAGGCATCCATCTCAATCAATCCTGCGATGTCTTCCCCTGGGAGGGCTCAAGCAATGGAATTACTGAGCGAGCTCCCAGCACCCACATGGAACCCTCAAAATGACCCGTAGACTCTCCCTGTCCTCTCTCCCCAGCTGAGCTTCCAAGCAGAGAAACTACCCCTTTGCGATCTCTCAGGATCTGACTCTCTGGAGCCCTGAGAGGGTTTCTGCGGAGTCAATGGTAGCCATAGAGCAGGGTCAGAGAAGTTGCTAGAATGACAATCAGGTTAGGAGACCATGGTTCTTAACTCTTTCCAGCCATCAAATTGGGGCAATTAACAGTGCTTATCTTAGAGGGTTACATTTTTAACCAGTTTTTAAATTTAAATACATTTTTATTTTAAAGTAGTTTTTGATGTACAGAGAAGTTGCAAAGATAGACAGAAAGTTGCTATGAACCTTTTACACATCTTCTTTTTCTTTCTGGTTCACAGGTTGATGCTCAACCACGGAGCCATACTAACCAGCAGCATCTCCCTTTTCTGTGCCACGTTGGTCACCACTCTCTCGCACCGCACCAACACGGGGCACTCCTGGTAAGCGAATGGCACAGTTTATTCAGATTCCACAGTTCTCACCCCAAGTCTTTTTTCAGGCCCCAGACCCATCCTGACACCACCTCACACTGGGCCGTCCTGTCCCTCGGGCTCCTCAGGGCCCAGGCGGTTCCTCAGACTTCTCCTGGCCCTCATGACCTTGCAGATTTGGAGGAGGACTGGTCAGGTGCTGTGTGCATGTCCCTCCGATTGGATTTGTCTGATGTCTTCCTCAGGATCAGCTGGGGGTGGGTTTGGGGAGGTTTTGCCTTCTCATCACATCATGTGGAGGGTCCATGTGGTCATTGACCTTGATCACAGGGGTCATTTTGAGAATTCAATGACATCATGCTTACGAGATGCTTGGCCGACCTCCTGGCCCCCCTGTCTGTGGTGATTGGACAGATGGGCTCATGGAATCCATGGTCACAGGAATTCTCACTTTGTCAGGTGTGTGTCCATTTCAGACAGAGAAGTAGCCTTAATGCCCGCCCTTCCGGACACAGGTGTGGAAAGCCACCTCCACCTCCCGCACTTGGCTTTGTTCAGCGGCTTCTGAGTTGGGACTGCAGCTGCGGGCCTCCGGGCTGTGCAGGAAAGCAGAACTCGAGCCAACAGCCATTCCTGGCCACAGGTGAGCAGCTGGGAGACTGCGGAGCAGGGGCTCACAGAGGGACCTCTCAGCAGGACGTGGGGTGGAGGGGAGGACCCCTCAGGGAACCGCGTGGCCAGGAGGAACCCCTGAAGAGGCTCCTCCACCAGCTTCCTGTGGGGCTCGGAGAACCCTCCAGTAGCGGGGCTGGTCTCCTTGTGTGTCCTGTGGGGACAGCAATGGTCGGTTGGCCTTTGTCACCAGGTTCTCTTTAGCTTAAGTTGATTAGCTTTGGGTACACGTAGCTACAAAGACAGAAAGAGTCCCAGCTTATCATTTCCTGAGACTCCAACGGCCCAAACATGTCCAAGGCTCTTTACAATGGGGAACACGATGTGAACGTGTGACTTCTGAATAAAAGGCCAAACCGGCCGCTCTGTCCTTCCTGTCGCCTTTTCTCACCAGCATGGCAATCCCACTGCAGTTCCATCTCGGAATCTACAAGATGGGGCTGTGGGAGGCTTTGCCTGGACTGCCCCGCAGAATGAGGAAAACAGGAATTTAAAACGGCCATCTTTCCCCGGAGACACAGCAAGGTGAGTGAGTGACCAGGAAGCTCAGGCCTCCTCGCACCCTGCTCAGCTCAGACACAGCCCCCCAGCTCTGCTTTTTGCTCCTGCCTTCCCGAGCCCAGGCCTTCCTGAGCAGCCAGCATCTGCTGACACCCAGAGCCACTTTCCTTGGGTTCTTCTGTGGCAGCAATTGTCCAATTGAGCCCAAATGAGCGTTTACCAAGAAGTTCTTTGGCTGAGGTAGACGCGGTGATAGGTCTGTGTGGGATCTGTTTTTTGTTCTTTGCAATGATTGGAACATTTTAATCATATTTTCATCAGTAAAGAGCTCACAGCACACTTAGGATCACGGGAGAAAGACGGACACCAAAGGAAATCCAATTATTCTCACGGTGCTCTGCCCAGTCTCTGAGGATTTCTGCATGCTCCAGTGCTTCCCAGACACCTCCCAGCAGTGCTGATGGGCAAGCCAGCACGAAACCTTGACTGAAGGACCACATGTGTATGTGCCGCAGCTCCGGGAGTTCCAAATGAGTGCTGTGTGTAAGTTGCATTTATTTCCACCCCAGCTTTCCAGGGCCAATGCCACACGTCACAGACTATCAACCGCCCTTGAGTGAGCCTAGGAGACAACGGAAAATCAGAGGGCCCAGGGAGCCTCTTCTCCCATCTCCCTTGGCAAGCGGGGCTCTGTGGGGATCGGCGATGCCACAGGGGGACGAAGTGCGGGGCAGGGGGTGCGGGCCTGAATTTTCATCTTTGGACATTTGTTCCATCCAAACAACGTTAGGGTGAGGGCACCAACTATTCTGAGGTCCTCCAAGGTTCCAGCCGTAGATGTAGCTACTGCAGCCAGTGAGTTCCCTGTTCCACCTGAACTTGTGAGAGTTGGGTTTTGTCTCCTCAAAGGAGCCCTCTCTGGTTTCCGCTCACAGAGCAGAAGGACCACTCTGCTCAGGGGTGTTGTCTGAGCCACGGACGCTTCCCATGCCCACCCAGAGGACCAGGATTCCCGCTTCGGCCCAGTGACATCTGCGCTCCTTTCTGGGACTGTCCTTGTGTGCTGTAGGGTGGCCCTGGATGACGTAGCCAAAATCCCTCCCGAAAGCTGTGACAATAAAAAATGTCCCCAGAAATGCCAAGTGTCCCCTGGGGAGCAGATCACCCTGACTGAGAACCACTGACGAAGCAAACCTGCAATAGCTCATTTGGAAGGAGGAGTTGACCAGCTCCTATGAAAAGAAGCATGTGGGCCAAAACCGGTTTGGCTCAGTGGTAGAGCGTCGGTCTGAGGACTGAAAGGTCCCAGATTCGATTCGGTCAAGGGCATGTACCTTGGTTGCGGGCACATCCCCAGTAGGGGGTGTGCAAGAGGCAACTGGTCGATGTTATTCTCTCATCGATGTTTCTAGCTCTCTATCCCTCTTCCTTACTCTCTGTAAAAAATCAATAAAATATAAAAAAAAAAGAAAGAAAAAAGAAAAAGAAAAAAAGAAAAGAAGCACGTGGGTTGGACGAGAATGCCCGGAACAAGATCAGGCGGAAGCCCAGCCCTTGCTTTTGTGTCACTCTGGCTTTGCAAGAGGTGCACCACTTCAGAGGTCAACCCTGGAGCTGGTCCCGCCCCCTGACCATCCAGGAGCTTCTGGGAAGCAAACTGGTTTCATCCCCCTGGGTGTGCCAGTCACCGCTCACCTGCTGGTCTGCTTTGGTCATTCCATTTCTTGCTGAACACTTCCGGTCTTGCTCACATTTGCACCGTCCCTGCCTCTCTCTTTCTGCATGAGGAAAGGGTTTGTAGTAGGTAGGAGTTTGCTTATCCTGATCGCACTTATTTATTTAGAATGTCGAATTCCTCTTGAGATGACAAATTCACTTTCTGCCCAAGTTGTGTGGCTGAATGTTTATAACGAAGCCTACAATTAATTGGATTCTGTCACTAGAACATGCTTCCCTTCCTTCGGCTGGCAGGTGTGAAATCTCAGAGATGGCCCTGCCAGGGGCAGTGTCCGCGCCTCAGCTGGAGGGGCCGGCGTGCAGGCTGGCCCTCCCGCACCTTCGCTTTTAATTGGCCTTTGATGTTGGGCAGATCTTCTCTTGCAAACAGCCATCTTCTCTGTTGAGTCTGGACAGTGCTGAACATTCATTACCCCACAGAATTGGTCTCGGCTTACTTCAGAATTATGAGTTCTCAAAGCTTATTTAGACAACCTCTGGCCTCCCTCTCAGCTTATGTAAGTATTTTCTCATGAGACCGAGCATGGCCTCCCCGGGCATCCCGGGCTACGTCGAACCATGAAATCTCGCCCATAATTCTATTGTGAGAGACAGAACAGAGGCGCCACATCGGCACCCCCTCCTCAGAGGTGAAGAGCAGGGCTGCCCACATCCCGTGGTCTGCACCATGTTGCCCGCTTTCCCGCAGCGGCGTCGGAGTTCCTGCCTCTGTGGAGAGGGGCCTAGGCGAGACCGGACCCACAAGTCTCAGAGCAGACGGCTCTTCCTCAGCTTAGATTTACTTCCTTTACCCCCCTTTACCCAGAATTTGTGGGATTTTGTGTGTTTTTTAATCCCCTGAGAAGTATTTCCAGTGATGCCCCGACCTCCTTCCCATTCCGAACACACAGACTTCAGAGAAGACAGTGGTCAAGAGACACATTAGAGGCTGAATTGAAACAAATCGAATTATTCAGTGCAGGAAGACACAAAAACAGCAAGACTAGTTATATGCCAAGTTTTTAAACTGGTTTGGTGAAATGGATGGGTGATCTAGTGGTCCCGCCTGGGTGGATCTGTGCAAACATATATTTAAAAGCTGATTTTTCAGGGAAATCTAAGAGACATACACAGGATAAATATTTAAGGCAAACACAAAAAACCCCACTGCAAATAGCAAATCATCTTGTTTCCTATTTCTGACAACTCCATGGAACAATTTACCCTTTAATTTGTCTGAACATCAAAAGAATCACTCAATGTGAAATATTCCCCCAGATGTCATTCAATAACGGATCTTTTCCCAAACAAAGCCCAAGCTAGAATGGGAGCCTTTGCTTCTCTACCCATTGGTATTTCTCATTAAAATTCCCCTTAGGAGAGGGAAACTTGGCACAGAGAGCTTGGCTATGGACAAAGGCCCTGCAACCTTAAAGGTTACAAGTCGGGTGTTGTGAACACGAAGGAGGTGAGACCATCTGGGGGGCTCAGTCCCATCCAGGCATAGCGGTCCTCCTCCTGCAGGCCGGGAGTGGGGTGAAGAGACCATGTCCTCCAGGGGACAAGCCTCCACGCCTCTGCTGAAACCACATGACCCAGGTTTTCACAGTCCCGTCGGGAGAAGGAGTTTGTCTGCAGCCACATGGCACAGTGGGGGCCGCCTCTGCTGGTCCAGAGAGCCATGCTGGCTACCGGTGCTGGGCTAGCCGAGACACCACAGCCACACCAGGTTCTCGCCCTCCCCTTGGTTACCACATGACCTTTCTTCCCTTTTCTTTCTCCTGACATTTTTTTTTTTTTTCAATAAGGGATGGGGACCACTTTTTTTTTTTTCCACTTGAAACTTTTATTATCTTTAAAACTCCTACTTCTGCCCCCCCCCCCCCCCCCCCAGAACAGTTTTGGAAAACAGCAGCTAACCAGCACTTCCTGAGCACAGTCCAGGGGCCTCACTCTGTCCTGGGCGTCACGCGGCGACACTACAGGGGCCGGAGGACGAGGACCACACGTCAGGGGCCCCTTGTGGGGCACATGCTTGGCTCCCCCTGCCCCCGCTTCAGGAGTGGGTGGGAGAAGGACCCAGAGTGGTCCCTGCAGGACAGCTCTGCTCTGAGAGGAGCTAACAGAAGAAGGAGAGACTTGTCGCACTGACTTTTGCAAAGGCTCTCGTTTCCTCCTCTTCCCGTTGGACCTGGGATTGAAGTGTTCTGAAAAGCCAGCTCACTGGCCACTATTGCCATAGTAACTTTTTCTCTGTGTGTGTGTGTGTGGGAGGGGGTGGGTGGGGTGGGGATATAGGGACTTATTTTTCCTGTGTTTTTTATTTTAATTTATTTTTTTAAACTGTGGTAAAATAACATAAACTGTACTATTTTTTACCGTTTTTTAAAATATATTTTATTAATTTTTTACAAAGAGGAAGGGAGAGGGTCAGAGAATTAGAAACATCGATGAGAAACATTGATCAGCTGCCTCCTTCACACCTCCTACTGGGGATGTGCCCTCAACCAAGGTACATACCCTTGACCGGAATTGAACCTGGGACCTTTTAGTCCACAGCCCTATGTTCTATCCACTGAGCCAAACCAGTCAGGGCCATTGTAACCATTTTTAAGTTTATAGTTCAGTGGTGTGAAGTGCATTCTCACTGCTGTGTGGCCATCACCAGCATCCATCTCTGGAACTTTTTTCATCTTTCAAAACTGAAACTCTGTCCCCATAAATACTACTTTGCCAAACCTCTGCCCTAGCCCATGGCAGCCACTATTTTACTTTTTACTCTAGAAACTTAGCTGCTCTAAGTACTTCGTATGAATGGAATCATGCAGTGGTTTGTCCTTCTGTGGCTGGCTGATTTCACTAGCACAGTGTCCTCCAGGTTCATGCATGTTGTAGCAGGTATCAGAATTTCTCTCCTTTTTGAGGCTGAGTACTGTATGGATGGACCATGTTACTTATCCATCCATCCATCTATCCATCCGTCCGTCCATCCATTCATCCATGCTCGTTGGGTGGCTTCTACCTATTGGCTATGGTATTGTGCGTAGTGCTGCTATGAATGAGAGTGTGCAAATATCTCTTCAAGGCCCTGCTTTCAATTCTTATTTTCTGTTTTTGTTTTTTGTTGTTGTTTGCTTGTTTGTTTGTTTAGTGTAATTTGATATCTCATGATTTTGGGTGTGATTTGATAGCTCATGATTTTGATTTGTACTTTCTTAATGATCAGTGTTGAGCATTTTTTTAATGGACTTATTGATCATTTGTATATTTTCTTTGGAGAAATGCCTATTTAAGTCCTTAGCCACTCTGAGTGTTTGTCTTTTTGTTGTGATTAGGATTCTGTATATAATTTGAATATTAATCTCTTATCAGATGTATAATTTGCAAGCATTACTCACATTACATGTTGCCTTTTTACTCCATTGATCGTGTACTTTGACACACAAAGTTTTTCATTAAAAAAATATATATATTTTATTGATTTTTTACAGAGAGGAAGAGAGAGGGTTAGAGAGTTAGAAACATCAATGAGAGAGAATCATCGATCAGCTGCCTCTTGCACACCCCCAACCGGGGATGTGCCCACAACCAAGGTACATGCCCTTGACCAGAATTGAACCTGGGACCCTTCAGTCTGCAGGCTGACGCTCTATCCACTGAGCCAAACCGGTTTCAGCACAAAGTTTTTAATTTTGATGAAATCCTAATAGCCCTTTTTCTTTTGTTGCCTATGACTTTGATGTCATTATCCAAGAAGTCAAGACCACCCACAGTCATGAAGCTTTCCCCCTGTGTTTTCTACATTTTCAACCCAGCACTTCTCCATGAAAAACATGCATTGAGTTTAAAGTAGAGGTGAGAGTTGAAATAGGAGAGAGAAACTGGTTTTGGGCGAGAGGTGAGGTCTTTGGGACATGACCTTCTAATTTTGGGAGTGAAACTGGGGGCTGCTCACCCTCTAGTTTTGGCTGCTGAAAGGGTGTGAAGGGTTCCCTTTACTCAGACGGAACTTCATCATATGTTTCAAAACACTTCCATGTCCGTACCAAGTGCCAGGTTCAAATCCTAGAAGGCACTGAGTATTTTCCACTCTCCTCCCTCCTCCAGGGTTTTGTATGTGACCATTTGGAGGGTGGACAGCACTGCTCTTTTGTGCTCCTGATCATTATGGCTGTTAGAGGTCGGGGAGAGAGAAAGGGGGAGGAGAGGCTGCTCCAGAGAGGCCCTGGAGGAACAAGCAGCGTTCAGTTCATGGCGTTAAGACGGCCTGTCTCTGGAGCTGTCTCCCCACTGTCTCCTGCAAGGCCCCTAAGTCTCCTTCACGCAGCCATGACACATCAAAGTTTTCAATTTTGTATGCAAATCCTATCATTCACCAAAGGTGGGACTCCGGGGCTACTTCAGAGCAGATGTCTGGGAGCACCTGGCCTCAGGTCTGTTGCTGGGAGAAGCAAGGTTCACTGGGTGATGGGGATGGAGGGGTGTTGGTAGCATTTCACCAAGGAAACCGGGGACACCACCCAGGCAGCCCTTTGGAATGAACGTAAGACAGGCCTGCCTGGCCACACCCTCACTGATGATCAACCAGAGCCCGCCAGGGTGAGGCCAGCCTGGCCATGGTCCAGAGGGACTCTGGGTGGAAATCCCCAAGACTGGTGTGGAAACATGCAACAGCCAGGTGCTTGGAGCTGTTCTTCCATTGGCTACCCAGACCCACTAATTTGCATGGCAGGGATGATCCCTTTACAGGGCCTTCTCTCTCTTTCAGGTCTCAGCACCAAGGGCCTTCTCAGGGGGCCTTCTCCAATCCCCCAGACAAAGGTGCATTGCCTGTTCTATCACCTTGGGCTCATTCTGGCAGCCATTGTCACAGTTGTCCTTGTAAACAAAGCTCAGTGGCACTCCACCACAGGTGGGCTGTGGGTCTCCAGGGTTATCGTTCTTATTATTGTCATTACAACAAAAATAATGACGGATTATATTTGTTGAATTATGGTGGGTATATCATTGTACACAAGTCATTTCACTTAAAATTCTCCCACCAACACTGAGCCAGACAGGTGTCATTATTGTCACCATTTACCAAGGAGGACATGGAGGTTTGAAGAGTTAAGCATGTCGAGTGGCCCTGGGCCTGGGCTGTGATGCAAGTGCCCTCACCCATTGCCAACCTGCAGGCATCCTTCATGGGGTACATGAGATGCACACTCCCATAAGGACCAGGCCACTCCCTAGCTCTGCTTCACTCCCCATTGCCTCCAGGACAGTCTCTCTCTGCCAATAGCATATCTTATCTAATGCCTGCGTACCTCTTTTTTTTTTTTTTTTTTTTTTTTTTTTGCATAAAGAGAGGACCAGCCAAAAGCTGAGAGTCTGGTGCACAATTCTACCTGGTTAAACATTTGATCCTCATGTTCTTGGCTTTTCTTATATTTAATTTTATAGTTACTTTTTCTGTATGGCACATGAGACTGGTTTCCATTTGTGTAACTGACCTCGGCTCTTTCTAAAGCAAAGAAATGGAGGAAAAAATTACAGGGTAAAGGGAAGATATTAAGTGAATAATGGTAGGGAAGCACCCAGCTATGGATGGTGTGGTGTGTGACAGGCTCCCCAGACTTATGGCTGCTCCCCAGACTTAGCCTTGCCTGTCACCCATGCAGGCCCCAAGACACCCCAGGAGACCACTTAGACCTAATTGCATCTGCCTTGCATTGTGCTCTGACAATTCCTTTATCTCCCTGGCAAATCTCAGGCTCTTAAGGAGCAAAAGCTCTGTCACACTTCTGTATGCCCCTAGACACCAACACAATGGGCCTGAGTGGCCGGCCATTGATGGATTCATCTCTTTCCAGCTTATCTGCTATCATGTGACTGTATCTGACTTGAACATTTGGCACAAAGTAATCATTTATCCAGGGTATTGAGGAAAAGGCAGACATGGCTCAGAGTTTTCTTATTACAAGCATCTCCAGGCATCTTATTCCTTCTTGGGATATGTGGCTAGTCTACCATAGGGAACTTAGAGCAGCTGAGAAGGTTGGAGAACATAGAAAGGGATGCAACCCATGGTGACCTTTCTAGAAAACTTGGTGTGTAACTAGGTCTAGGTAAAATACATGCATATTTACTAATATATCATAATTTATTTCATAGAACAACAGCCCCTGTAATGATGGTGATGACTTTTGCCAGCAGGTTGAATCAATTAGAAAACATTGATGTTGCAAATAAAAGACAGACTCACTCTGCCTTAGAACATAAAGACTGGTTGCTCAGATGCAGGTCTGATTGTGGGGGAGCGGGCTGGATCCCATGCCTCAAATGGTATCACTGTGGACCTGATTCTCTGTCTCTCTCTGTCTCTGTATTCTGTCTTCCATGGTGTGGCCTTCTCCTTAGGATCAACAGTGGGAAGATGGCTTCAGGAGTGTAGTGTGCTGGTTAGGTGTTGGAGCCAAAAAGGCCCATATTTAAATCTTGACCATCCCCTTACCCCCTCACAGCTGTGTGACCTTTGGCAAGTCACTTCCCCTCTCTGTCTCAGTTTCCTCATCTGTGAAATGGGAATAATGGCAGTACCATTTGGCAAGGTTACTGTGAGGATTATATAGGAGGAAGCAAGAAGGCCTGGAATGTGTTTGCAGAGCATCTGCTAAGTGTCAGACTCTGGTACGGGTACTGAAGCCACAGTGGTGAACACGAGGACATGGTCTGTGCCTTCTAGTAGCATTATAGGGGAAAGCAGACAGCCACCAGATGACCAGTAGAAATCAGAAGAAATGGACATTTATCCACAACTCTGAAGAATGTTCTATGGGAGAATCCAGGTGTTCCCAGTGTTAACGTGAGAAGCATTCAAACTTGTAAAGAATTTTTGTGAATTTATTTGAGTCAAACTGTCCACAGTTGCCAAGAAGCAGAATCTCAACACATTGAAATAATGCTCTGGAGAATGGCATTCACCTTTTTTTATACATTACAATCAAAGGAGGAGACGTAAGTTGGGTTACAAGAAATCCATTGGTGATAGATTAGAGAGGTGGGAGAAAGCAAAGCGGGGAAACCTCTGGGATTGGATAAAAAGTAAAATGACAGACACATGCTTCTTTTACTTAGGTGGGTGCAGGACAGTTCATAGTCAACAATTAACAGATAACAATAATAATGAGGGAGTCTGTGGTCTGTGCCCCGTGGCACCATTTGTTGTGCCAGGAGAGGTCTGGAAAAAGGGAAGTACAAGTTACCCTGACATTCCACAGGATGCAAGAGGACAATAGGCTTAGTAAAGATCAAAGTTGACCTTTGTCACTGAAGATATTGGCCTAAAACATGATTACCCACTATAAACTGCTTTCTATTGTAATCAAAAGGTTTTAGTTTCAGGCCTTCTTTTGTGGTTACTTTAGGTCTCCCACTTTGCAAGGTCGCCATACAAGGCTTCCCTTAGCTGGTCAGGCTAGCATGTGGAGACCTAGGTGGCATTATTGTCAGATGATGCTGAGAAGAGTAACTCATAGACTGACCTTATCACCCTTCCCTGGAGATGCCAGGTTCTTCCTGCCTCGCAGTGTCCTCTATCTGCGATGCTCTCCCATACCTTTGTGTGGCTTAGCTCTGTCCTTCAGTTCCTTAGCTCATATGGCATGTCCATCCACTGCATTCAACTCAGGGACCTCTCCCTGCTGCTTTATCTCTCTATACTCCTTTCCTTCATTCTTCATAGCACTCATCCCCACCCAAATCATGTTAATTCACGAGGTGTGTTTTTATTGTTCATTGTTGGCATCATGGAGGCCTCTGTCTTGTTCAAGGTCCTCATGTCAGCACTAGACTAGTTCTGGCTCCCGACAGGTCCTCGAATAGGAGTCGAATGAATAAAGGAACAAACTTAGAACCTCTTTAAGTGTATGTTCATTGTGATACCAGTTGACATCTCTGGAAACAGAGTTTAATCCTAAAGTTAAAATAAAAATACCACATATATCTATGCCCTCCCCTAACTCATCACTGCGTTTGGCAGGAGACTTTGCGACAGCTCAGAGCTCCATGTGTCTGAGAAGGTATTAGATCCAACCCCGCCCTCTCTGGATTTCTGAACTGGAGTTATGGCTCACAGATTCTACTGGATTGCCCTTTTGTTCCATGGATGTCCTGCTGAGGTGGCTTCTCTTGTCTTTTAGAAGGAAATTGTTTTCACACGACAAAATGTGGAGCTCATTAAGAACTTGATTGCAAAATTTCTTTCAGAAGAAAAGGCATCTGTGCTATAACTTGGGCAGCTCTGCGGAGTGCCTTCCCTATTCTAACTTTGGAAGTTCCAGAATCAAGCAGCCTCGCTTAGCTTTCTGTCCTCCATTCCTACCCTCTCCCAACCCGTCAAAACTTCTCCTGCTCCATCCCTTTTGTTTTCATGTCTCTCATCCCTCATCTCCTTACTTCTCCTTGAAGTGTGGGTAGTACCCCAGGTGTGAGGGAGATCTAGATGAGGAGAAAAGATGGGCGACACAACAGGGGACTTAGGCAAATGTAACATATCTTTTCTCTCTGACCCTAGGAACAAAAGTTTAAAATTTCCATGTAAGGAAATACAACTATTTTATGCTATTACATTACAAATACAAATACAACTATTAAATGCTATTAAAAATACAACTATTAAATGCTATTTTTGGGGGGGAAACACACAACTTCAATAACAATGAATCACCTGTACTCCATAAATTTCTCTATTTTTAATCTTTGATTCTAATATTTGCCATGTTGGCAACTTAGGTTTGGAACCCAGATTTGTGTTCAACTCACCTAACATTTACAGATGTTTCCGGATGAAGAGATCATTTTGGACAGGTTGCAGGACTGAAGTTCCTCCCTGTGGTAGATTCCAAATGAGCCTAATTCTTCACGCCTCCCTAACCACGCCCTTGACCATGTAACCTTGTTGGGCCTTCCTGAGTCACAATGGCTTGACCATAGGAATTGCTTTGACCAATGGTATGTTCAACAGAAAACGGGCTATTCACTGGTCTTCTCTCTTTGGAGCCCTGTCCATTGCCATGAGGAGGACATGCCTGGGCTTGCCTGCTAGAGGACGAGGATCACACAGAGTAGGGCTGAGTCACATCTGTTGTCCTGGCCAAGGTCAAGCTGGATCCTCCCATAGCCAGTTAATCCTTGGCTATATGAGTGAGCCCAGCAAGAACACAGAGCTGCCTAGGCACTACATGCTTTATTAACCATGGTTCTGGTTTGGGGGACATTTGTTAGTGTGGTAATAAATGATGGATACACCACCCTCAAAGGTCTTCCATCTGTTGGGAGATATCATTCTTACAACCACTATCACTGGTGGATAACACTATTAAATGCTTATTCATTTTGTGCCAGGCCTGTAGTCAACACATTCCTTACATTCTCTTATTTAATCCATAGAGTAACTCCACTAGGCAATTACAACTATTATCCCCATTTCAAAGATGAGGAAATTGAGACTCAGAGAGTTGAAATGATTTGGCCAAGGTCACACAGTTAGGCAAGATTAGGGGAAGTTGGGTTTCAATCCAAGTCTGTTTGAGTCCAATGCCCACAAATGTCACTATCATGCTTTACCACAAGTCTAAATCTTTAAGCAGCTATAAGAGGGTCAGAAGTTATTTCCTTTAAATAAGCAAATTAGATAGAACTTTCTAGAAAAGGTAGCAGTTGGGCTTTGAAGTGGCTCTGGGCAGGATCCATGCAATGAGGAGAAGGCATTGGAGAAGTGCTTTTGTGAATATCTTTGCTCTGCAAACAGATTAAAGCATTCGACAGCTGCTGGCATCGAGTTTCCCAAACCCAGCGACTGGTTGCAATGGGACACATGAACAGTCCAGTTGGCAAAAAATTCCTCTGATAAAAGTCAAGGCTACTTCAAGGTGGGTGAAGCGGGCAGGTGTGTTTGTGGCATGTTGACTTAACTTGCTCAAAAGTATCTCTCCCATTAATCCGCCAGGATGCCTGAAATTCCCACCTTCGGGTAAGGCATTGACGGCGCCAGTCAGCACGCACACGTGTTGCTGGAGATAAGTTGAGAGGGTGTGTGTATGAGAGTGGTCTGGGCAGGGGCCCTGGGAGGGGACAGCAAGGTATGAGTTGGAGGCATTGCTGAGGAAAACAGGCAGAGAAATGTGAGGCAGAGGTTTTCAAACCAAGTTGGCTTCTGGGAGGGCAGATGCTGTTGAAGATGTTGCCCTGGGCCCTGCTGTCAGGAAGCAGCCCATCGATGCCAGGCAACATGAGGCTCTGGGCGGCATGGCACTGATATTTGCATAACATGTTGCCTCAGGTTCGGATGGCCCCTCTCTGCTGTCTCTGTGTTGGCTCCATTCTTGAACAGGCTTTTCTCCTCCTGGTGACAAGATGGCTGCCAAAACCTGTGAGCTTTCCTCTGACCTCTCAGCAACCCCTTGGAAAATCGGAAGGGCCTTGTATTGCAGTCTCAGACTAAATCCCATTGGTATGGATAGGGCTGGGCTCAGCTCACAGGCCTGTCCCTGAACCCATCACCATATTCAAAGTCGTGCTCATTTCCTCCAGCTACTGTAACAAATTACTACAAACTTTGAGCTTAAAACAACACAAATGCGTTGTTTTATAATCCTGGTCTGTCTATATCACCAGGTATGCAATGCTCTGATTGGTTAATCCTGGAAAGGCTCTTTCTTCCCCAGGGCAAAAGGATGCTGAAGGGCCAACAGCAGCCAAAGTCCACAATGGATACCATGGAGCTCTCAAACAATGCTTGCTAGACTTACTGTCAGATTTCTTTTTAGAACTGGCTAATTTCTTTGAGCCCCAAGCACATGTAACTGGCAGGACTGAAGTGTGGAACGCATTGTTATCATTTTATTTCATTGGGAACTTTATATTCTGTTTATGCTGCTTTTATTTTTATTTTTAATATATATATTTTTTGATTTCAGAGATGAAAGGGAAGAGAGAGAGAGAGAGAGAGAGAGAGAGGAGAGAAACATCAATGATGACAGAGAATCATTGATTGATCAGCTTCCTCCTACACGCCCCTCACTGGGGATTAAACCTGCAATACGGTCATATGCCCTGACCCTGATCTCCTGGTTCATAGGTTGACACTAAACCACTGAGCCATACAGGCTGGGCTATGTAGCTTTTAAAGCCAAGAGTTTGGAGCCTGATCCCTCCTCCAGGTGCGTCTGACAATGAACCATGTGACAATGTGGAAGCACACAGCTGCGACCTGGAAAATATGGAAAAGCACTTAATTATCTGGTTTCTGAGTTGGTTCTGGATTTCCACTGGGTAGGGTATGCAGGAGGAAGAAACTCCAGGATAATGGAAAACTACATACTGTATTATATTACTCTCACTTAAATCCCCTAAATTTTAAGGAAAACAATCTTCAAAGGAGTCATAAAGCACATGGAGAGCCACTTGAGGAGTTGCTTACCCAAATACATTACTGTGTTCTTAAGGGCTGGATTTTGAATCAAAGTTGGAGCGAGAGGTATCATCACAAAGATACAGCTGCACATCTGCCAGCTTGGAAAAAGTTGATGAAAAATAAACAGAATGACCTAGCCATGCACTTGGCTAAGGCCCAGAGTGTCTTGATCTGTGGCTTCTCTTAGGGGCACGGTTGATGACAGAGAGTGGAGAGCCATTAAGAGTGTTGGCTGACGTTAGAAGAGGAAGGAGAAGGACCATTCATTAGTGTCCTCCGCACAGAAAGC
Organism: Pipistrellus kuhlii; assembly: GCF_014108245.1. NCBI lineage: Eukaryota > Metazoa > Chordata > Mammalia > Chiroptera > Vespertilionidae > Pipistrellus > Pipistrellus kuhlii. The sequence goes on from NW_023425566.1 coordinate 1,516,541, forward strand.
ACTGGGCCACCATTCCTCCACATGACCTTTCATCAGAGATTATGTGACTAAGGAAACTAGACCAGCGGAGAGGAATGAGTCGTCGCTGATATACAGAGAAAGCCAAGTGTGATTATAAACCCAGGGTACCAGCTCAAGAATTAGAGCTGGCTAATGGCTGTGAACTCTGACCCTGAAATTGGATAGGACTGAATTTGAATCCTGACTTTGTCACTTACTAGCTGCTGACCGTAGACCGGTCACTTGAACCTCGTGGATCTCATTGGGGTTTTTCTTCATCTATAAGATGGGGATAATGACAGTTTGAATGTTGTTGAGTAGTCACAAGGGCAAAAGAGTCATTAAAGCACTCACTAAAGCCTGCCCTTGAATCACGTGAATCGCATGTTTCTTTTGCACACTGCTTAGCCTGGAGCCCAGGAAGACTGAGATTGTTCACTTCAAAGTGATAGAATCCCATATACGCTCACACGAAAGAGAAATGATGAGCTATTACAAATGAAAAGTATATGGATAGTGCAGATTTCAGACCCAGCTGAATCCAGGGCTAAATCAGGGCATCAACCCAGTCTCCTGACCCCATTTTCTTCTGTGTTGAGTCCATGCTTAGGCTGGTCTTGCTTCATGGTGGGATGGTGGCACATTACCCTTTTTCTCTACAATTCCAGTGAACATGGAACTTCTTTCTCAAGATCTAGCAAAAGTCCTGAGGTTGACTCTGATCTCATCTAACCTGCCCCTGCCTGAACTAATAATGTGTCCAAGTGGAGTGGACTTACGATTGGCTGGATCTCGGTCACAAACCTACCTTGGAGTACCACCCACCTGACCACAAGGGCCAAGGGTGGGTGAGTCCCCAAAGAAGAAGCAAAGTGCAGTGACCAGAAGGCAGAGAGCAGGTGCTGGGTGGGCAAAAATAGCCAGCATCTTTGACAGTGGCCTTAAGTTAATGAATCAATCAATGTGGCATTAAGTGGGCAAATGGGTGTTGATGATATTGACTTCCAGTCTGATTCCCCCAAGTCCTCCTTCCTCCCACATCCAACCAGGTGGCCTCAATCGCAAGAGGACAGGACCAAGCCCTGGGGTTCCCAAGGCAGTGCCAACAGCGTGGATAGGTGTCTTCCTGTCTGTTGGCCCTTTTCTCCATGACAGAAATTATCAGAAATCATCACTGAGTTGAATATTTGAAGTTCCTCTGTACCTTTGACTTGCTCAAATATATAGTATGGCTTATTAATTTCCACAGATTCTTTCCAAAAGCTCTTTTCAAGAATGATGAGCACTCTCTGGTCCTGTCCACTGTCCTCTGCCATAGGGACCTATAATCATAATGCTCTGCTCCTCATCCTCCTTTCTGTGTCCTCCCTCTGTCTCCCTCCTCTCTCTCTCTCTTTCCTCTCTCCTTTCCCCTCTCCCTCCTCCTTACCTAGTTTCCTTTACATCTGAGCTTTCCAGATTTCGGTTGTGGGCGAACCAGCTTTGTGATTTTGCCAAGTTCCCACACCACCTTTACAATAGCTATTTCATATTTCAATTTAGGTTACTCTTATTTTAGTTCAATAAACCCATGTGATTTATTTTATTTACCACACATGAAAAACCAGTATAGCTTGTCATAAATGAAAGGTAAATATAAAGGTAAGCAGAATGAAAATAAAAAAATGTTACAGAAGTAGAACAACAACAAAAAAACAACTCTATTCAACAATGGTCAAGGGGTTTGGCTAGATATTTCTCCAATGGCTAATGACAAGATGCTCAACATCACTGGTCATCAGGGATCTGCAAACCAAAGCTACAATTAGATATCACCTCCCATCTGCTAGGATGATTTCTACCAAAAAGCCTTCAATATAACAAGTGTAGTGAGGGTGTGGAGAAATTGAAACTCTGGTACACTGTTGGTGGGAATGTAAAATGGTGCAGCCTCTATAAAGAACAGAATAAGGCTTCTAAAAGAAATTAAAAATAGAATTATCATATGATTCAGCTATTCCACTTATGAGTATGTACCCAAAAGATTTAAGAGCAGATTATCATAGAGATAGTTACACAGTTAGTTGATAGCAGCATTCACACTAGCTAAAGTGTGGAAGCAACCCAAGTGCCCATCAATGGATGAATGGATAAATAAATGTGATCTATTCATACAATAGACTATTATTCAGCCCTAAAAGGGAGGGACATTCTGACACATCTACAGCATGGATGAACCTTTAAGACATTAGCTAAGTGAAATAAGCCAGACACAAAAAGACAAATACTAGATGATTCCACATATATGAAGTAGTTAGAGTAGTCAAAATTATAGAGACTTACGCAAAGCAGAATGGTTCCAGAGCTGGGAGGAGGGGAGAATAGGGAGTCACTGTGTAACAACTGTTTGTTTAGGTGCAGTTTCAGTTGTACAAAATAAAAATATAAGGAAATGGATGGTGGTGATGGTTTAACATTATGAATGTATTTAAAACCACTGAACACTTAAAATGGTTAAGATGGTCAATTTTATGTTTCAGGTATTTTGCCACAATAAAATAAAATGGGGGACAGAGTTTAGCTAGATTCTGTGATCTGCCCAAGGCTCTAAGCCTATTCTCTCTTAGCACAAAAAGGGATTCTGTGGGAAACCGTTAAAGACACAGCCAGCCGAGGTGTCCTCCTGGGCACAGTCAGAAGGACTGGACAGGAGAGAAGGAAAGAACTTTGTGTGTGGGTGTTGGTGACTGTCATGGCGGGTGCCACCTCCAAGCATGGCACTCAGGTTGTTGTGAGGACGATGAAAAGTCTGCATCCTCGGATGATCTCGTGGACCATGTTCTCTTCCCTGGGGTTCCTGCTCTCAACTGGGTTAGAAGACTCTGAGGAAATGGATGGTGGTGATGGTTTAATAAGGCCAGCACCATCCTGACTGTGCAGCCACCTGCCTCCCAGGCTAGTTCAGGGGGCGTCGGTGTTAGTTTGAGCTGCAGGAGGCAGTGGACACAGTGCGCAGCCTAGCAGCGCTGACATCTCACGGTCTGAACACACCAGGAAATGTCTTCTAGCCATTTTCCCCTTTTAGCTGATGAGTGTATTTTCTCTTTTTCCAGCCATCCTCCAATCTAATACTATTTTATATGGTGTGTGATGGATATTTTAATTCCAAAGAAATCTATATAATAAAAGCTTAAGCGACAGTTGAAAGCAGAACTACAAGAACGGCCATTCGCTATGATGCACACTGACGATCAGGGGGCAGATGCTCAGCAGGGGGAGCGCCGCTCACCTGAAGCTGGGCTCATGGCTGGTGAGCACAGCACCGGAGGCAGGAGCCTCTCCACCTCTGCAGCTGCTCTAAGGGGCAGCAAGCCGAGCGATAAGGAGCAGCAGGGAGCAAGGGGTCCTGGACTGTGAGAGGGTGTGGGCCAGGCCGAGGGACCCCTCAGCCCCCAGTGCATGAATTTTGTGCACCCAGGCTTCTAGTAGATAATAACGAAGTGATCCAAATCCTAGCCCAGTGGAGCAGAAGTTACTCCTAGAAGAAACACTTTTGGGTTTTTCTAATTTTCAAGATGTGGAGCACAGAAAATAAAGTGGAAGCCCTTACAGAGCCCTGTCCTTGTGGGAGGCAAGCGACCCTCAAAGAGGTGTCTATTCCTCTCCTCTCCTCGACTTGGACTCAAGGACTGGAAGAATGGGAGGGGCCGGGGCAGGGGACTGAGCTGATGCTTGACTACTATTTTAGTTACAATGGCTCTGCAACAAGTCACCCAAAATGGAGTGGTCCAAACGATCATTCATCATGCCCATCGGTTTGGTGGGTCAGAATTCAGACAGGGCACAGTTGGGGCAGCTAGTCTTCAGTTGGAAGCTTTGAAGGCTGGGGCCTCCAGTCATCTGAGGCTCATTCATTTACATGTTAGTGGTTGGCGCTGGCCGTTGGCGGGAAGACCTCAGTGTCTCTCCAGGTAGGTTTCTCCATTTCCAGGTGAATGCTCCACGTTGGGGCTTGTTTGAGCTTCCTTCCAGCATGGTGGCTGAATCTAGAGGACAAGAGTGCCGAGAGAGAGCCAGATGAAAATTGTAGCACCTTCTATGACTTTCTCCCAGAAGTCATTCTTATCACTTTCGTTGCCCTGTTTTTTTTAGAAGCGGATCGTTCAGGGTAAAGGGGATGGGGTGGTATTCAACGCCACAGTTTATGGGAAGAATGACAAAGGATTTCAGACATGTTTTAAGTCGAAAATGACCTGAGACATGCTGAGCAACTGCAGGGCTCAGACCTGTTTCTCTTCCTCCCCGTGCCCGTGACTCCCTGCTGTGTCCTGGGTTCCCCGGGAGGCCCCCTCCAATCCAATCCAAGCAGACAGGGTAGGCGGTGGCGGGAGGGAACTGCCTGGTGACATTGGGACTGCTGCCGCTCCTTATGCTCCTTCCCTCTGGTCAGGGGATGCTGCTAAGGAGGGGTTATAAGGGCTTCTTGGTGTCCTCAGGAGTCAGCATCCAGGGCCTAATCCATGGGAAGCATTCACTCATTCATTCATTCATTCATTCACTCATCCATTCACCCACAAATCTTTCGTGACTACTTCCGATGGGCCCAGGGACAAGTCTCAGCCCAGATGACCTTGGTAAAGAACAACATAGACCAGCCCTCCTGTTCTGGACGTACTTCATGCTGAAGACAGGTCCTGGGTGGGCTGGGAGAACAGCCAGCATGCGGACTCGGAAGGAGTCCTGCCTCTCTCTGAAGCCGGCCCTCTGTGCAGGTCCATGAGCAAGTCCAGGCCACCCCAGGACCAGGACCGCTAACCCTGCCTGGTTGACTTTGCTCCCGGCCCGTGCTCACACCCACTGGCTCCGAGCTCCTGGGAGAGGCAGGGAGACAAGCCAGTACCCTGAGTCACGGGTATAAAGTACGGCCAGGGCCTTGGCAGACGGGGAGTTGTCATTAGGTGAACAGCGAGAAGAGTCGCTTTCCCTTGGCCCCTGCGCTGAAAGACAGCAGCCCTCCTGCACACCCTTTTATCAGGGGTGGGAGCTGCAGGTCCTGGGGCAGCAGAGCAGTGAGCAGAGGCAGTGTGAATGCGAGTGTGCCCCTGTCTGTGTGTGAGTGTGTGTGCGTGTGTGTGTGTTCGCGTGGCCTCCCAGCAGCTGTCCCGGCCCACACCCACTGCACCCGCCTGCGCACCGCCCCCGCCCCTTGCCGTGCTGGGTGCTCTGTGGGGCTGCTGTGCTGGGCGCGTCCTCAGCTCCAGGAGACCCCCGGAGCGCCGGGTTCAAAGGCCCCGCGAGCAGCTCCAGCCCTCTGGGGGGCGGGGAGGCGAGGGGGTGGTGCGGGAGCCAGAAAAGCCCGAGCCCACAGCGGCCGCCCTGCGCGGGGATGGGCAGCGTGCTCTGAAGTCTGTGACCGCTGCAGCCAGCTCCTGGAGGGAGCGGGACCCAGCAAGTGGGAGGCCCTCCTCCAACCCCACAGCTGGAGGGTGAGGCCCGGGAGCCCTTCTGGGGCCACAGGAGAGCGTCCTCCAGGCCCGGTGCTCCCGCGCCTGATCGGGGTTCATGGAGCTGGAGCTGTGGCTACTCTTCGGGCTCACAGTGACCTCCGCTGCAGGTAAAAGCGGGGCGGGCGGGGCGCCTCTCTGGCGCGAGCGCACACAAAAGGACGCTGGGGCTGGGGGCGCGGGGAAGGGTGCATCGCGGGGAGCAGCCTTTTGCCTGGGCTCGCCATCCCTGGAAGCTCCTGGGGGGAGGAGGTGGGCAGAAGCAGGAGCACAGACGACCCAGGGGCTCTGGAGGTTGCATGCAGCCCATGCACAGACTGGAGACCAGCGGCCTGATCCACCTCCACCAGTTTTTCATTAAATTGAAACTTTTAAAAAAAGTTTGCAACTCCTTCAGAAACTGCAAAATGATCGCAAAGTTTTGAGAAAGCGTGCAAAACGCTTGTAAGTCTCCAGTGGGTGCAAATAGCTTGCAGACTTTGCAGAAAGTGAAAATGCTTGCAAGCTGGAGTGCACACATAGTTTGAGAACTTTTTGGAAACTGGGCACATAGTTTGCAAACTTTTCAGGACACTTGGCATTGCTCAGAGACTTTCTGGAAGTGTAGCTAGCTTGCAAGCTTTGCAGACAGTTTGGGGGTCTTCCTCCGCCAGGATTTGGGGCATCCCACCCAGGAGCTCAGGGACTCCTCCGTCTGCCTCTTTCAGGATTGGGGACTGGCACCCAGCCTGCAGCCAGATCGGAGGGGGACATCGAGACTGTGGCCAGGACTGCAGCGCAGGGCCCAAGTCCCTGGAGCCCTGGGCCAGAGCAGGGACCAGGTGGGTTCGGGGAGCAGGTGGCCAAGGAGGGCCCCGCACGCCGCCGAGCCCGACGCTGCACGTGTTTCACCTACAAGGACAAGGAATGCGTCTACTATTGCCACCTGGACATCATCTGGATCAATACCCCTGAGTGAGTGAGCCTTGGGGTGGCTACGTGCCGGGGGTGGGGTGGGGGAGGTAAGGGGGGCTTCCTGTGTCATCCCAGAGGACCTGGTCCCACCATAGCGCCGTCAGCCCAGAGCCTGCCTGGCCCAGAGTTCAGATCTTTTTATGTTTAAAATATATTTTATTGATTTTTTTACAGAGAGGAAGAGAGAGGGATAGAGAGTTAGAAACATCAATGAGAGAATCATCGATCAGCTGCCTCTTGCACATCCCCTACTGAGGATGTGCCCACAACCAAGGTACATGGCCTTGACCGGAATCGAACCTGGGACCTTTCAATCTGCAGGCCGACGCTCTATCCACTGAGCCAAACCGGTTATGGCCAGAGTTCAATTCTTGCTGGGTCTCCTGCCAGCCCAGTCCCATCTGTAGGTCAGGGTGGGACCCATCCCCTGGGAGGGCCTGGCCCAGGAGAAACCCACCCCCAGAGTGTCTGCCCCAGTGGAGCCCCTCCCAGTGACCTGAGCCAGCGGAGGGATTAGACACCTGAGAAGTCCCTCTGGTCCCTCTGAGGCGGAGAAGCCCCCATAGTATCTCCTGCCTCAGGGGCTGCTGGGCCACCCCTCCTCCTGACCCTGTCAGCTCTAAGGAGTTTCAAATTTCTTGAGAGCAGCCTGTCCTCAGGGAACAGGGAACTGGGGGTGGGTGGGTGGGGAGTGGGGAGCTGAGAGGTGGTGTGGGGGGTTGGCAGGGCTGGCAGGGCCTGTGAAACCTGCCGTTCAGGGTGAGATTGCCCAGGCTCCGATCATCTTGGAGGGGAGGGCAGAGGGGCCCTCCCACGGCTGGCTCCTGTGGCCACTGCACCCACTGTGCAGACATCCTCCCGCTCCCCTGCAGTCCTAAGGACTCTCTGGTGCTGGGTCTGCCCTCTGTGAAGCTGGCCCTCGCCCAGGCCATGGCAATGCTCTGCTGGAGGGCCTGCTGGCTCCCCCCCCACTCCCTCAGGGCAGAGGACTTGGTTTCCCCTGGGCCAGGCCCTCCCAGGGGATGCGGGTCACACCCTGACGTACAGATGGGACTGGGCTGGCAGGAGACCCAGCAAGAGTGGACGCTTCATCCTGCAGCGGAGAGGGCTGGGCCTGGCCCTCCTGGTCTCTTAAATCCGGTGCGTTTCACACCCTGCGTGGTCCCGGGCGGGGTCTCTCAGGACTCAGCACCCCGCTAGGGCTTCTTCTAGAGTAGCTGCTGTGAACGGGAGCCCTGGGCCGAAAGGCAGCTCTGTCCCGCCCGCCTGGTTCCCTCCATCCCAAGCCAACGCACCTCTGAGCACCCAGGCGACACCTCAGGTGGGCGTACTGCAACCTTGCTCCGTGGACTCCGGAGAAAGAAGTGCAGAGCAGGGTGAGCCCAGGGACCAGGCAGCTTCACAGCGAGCCCTCCCACGGCACCCGGGATAGACATGGAAGCCCCTCCCCCCGTTATTCCAGAATGGCAGACAGGGCAGCTCACCCGGCAACTGGACTCAGGCACAGGTTCCGGGGTGCGGAAGGCTCCATCCCCGGTTTGATGCTCCTTTGTTGTGGTCTTGAACTTCTTAATTCCTTCTGAACCAGAGGGTCCATGCTTGCATTCCATCCTGGGCCCCGCAAATCACACAGCCCTTCCTGATGTTGAATGGGCTGCATGTGCTCAGGCTCCTGCACACAGTCAGTCCGCAGCAGAGAGGAAGGCAGCCGCCCTGTTAGCTTCCCTTTGAGGGGCTCCTAGACCAGGCTGCCATCGACTGCCTTCGTCCTCGAAGAGTGGTTGGGGTCTCCTTTTCTTATAGCCCCATCGCCCTGACACTTGCCACGCTTCTGATCCTCCTGGCATTGCGATCTGACCCAATGAGCGTCTCAGAACCCAGCACTCAGGGCGGTCAACTGCGGGGCTGAGTCTTGCCTTGGCAAGTATCTCAAGCTGTGGCTTCATCTAGACGGAAGAAGAAGGAGGCCCCTGAGTTAGGGGCAGCGGGCCTGGGGCAGAGGGGAGCAAGAGGCCAGAGGAGAGAATTCAGAGACCACCTCCTGGGTCCTCTGCCCGTTCCCAGGCCCCCGCTGATTGTGGACATGCATCGGAGCTGGGCCACCCCTGCCCTCCGTGGGAACCCTGGCCCTGCGTTGCATGCTGAGGCGAAGCCTGGGTCTCTGACTTCCCTCGATGTGTGATTTACACCTTCCTCTCCCCTGCCCCGGCCCGTTTTAGACACCAGGAGAGGGATTAAATACGGTGTTTGGGTGTCCTGGGAACTACTTGGGAAACAAAAATGACAAGAGCCAGACTTGAGCAGTGTGAAGTTAGACAAGCAAAATTATTTTTATAAGGAAGATTTTCCCAGATGGTCTTTCTCTTTTCCTCCTTTCTTTCTTCCCTCCCTCCCTCCTTTATTCTTCCTTCCTTCCCACAACGATTCTTTGATATGTAGATGGTCAGTTTGTTATCTTTAAACCAGAGGTGGGAACCTTCTTCCTGCCAAGGGCCATGTGGATACTTATAACTATCACTCAGGGGCCGTACAAAATTATCAGCTTAATAATTAGCCTGCTCTGTTTGGCCAGACATTTAATTAACTCGCCCCTAGTGCTCCAGCAGGGCCAGACCAAGTGACTTCCGGGGCCTTGTGCAGCCGGTGGTCTGGATGCTACCCCTTTGCCTCAAATGACCTGACGAGCTGCAATGTGTGAAGACGGGCTATAGGGACGGGGAACGTGGGTTTGGAGAAATGAATCGAAGAAATTCCTCAGTCACACCGAAGGCACAGCAGTGGCACAGCGAGGTCTTCCCCAGGCCCCTGTCACCCCAGCCCCATGTCTCCCTCTCAGCGGCCACCCCTCTTCTTTATCAGACCCTCCTGGTGCCTCAGGACTCCTCCAGGGTGTCGTTTCCTCCCTGTCCCGGCTTCTGGCTGCTCCAAGAGCCCAGAGCATCTTGATCCTTATGTTTAAGTAAGAGTCCTGAACTTGGGGAGATTCTCAGTTCTGGCTGTCTTTCCTCTTGCTGCTCATTCAGTCGGCAGCGGAGATGGATCAGCCATCTCCTTTATTTGGGAAGGATGTCTGCAGAGGTGCAGGCTGGCTGTGAGTGTGGTCCTCACGCCACAGTTAAGGACCTAAATGCCTACTTAGCAGGAGGACGCTGGGCTTTGTGCTGAGATCTATCTGCTCTGCATCTTATGTGGACAGTTGATGTCAGGTTCAGCCCGAGAGACCCGTTACTCCCTGACTACCTTCTGGGTATAAAACCTGAGGTTCTCTGGTTCTCCCAGGTTTTCCTACACCCTCAACTCTTCCAGACCTCGCTGGGTCAGCCCTCTCCACCAGTGCACGGCCCACACGAGAGCTCCGGCCAAGTCCTGCTGGTGCTCCCCTGGCTTTGCTGCCGCTGAGTTTCTGGTGTGCACAGCTTTCTCCCAGAAATAAGGCTTCTTGCTCCAGGGGCATGGATGCTCCCCACACGCCCACATTTCCTTTAGGACTGGTGTGGGAGCAGGGACTTTCCCAGTGATGGTTTGCATAGCTTCCGTCCTATTCCCCAGAAGGCCCGTGGCCCCCAAAGAGGAGCCCAGGTTGTCCGGCATCTGTCCCTCTTGTCCCTGCTGGAGGCAGCTGAGAGGGTCTGATTCTCATGACTTTCCTTGGCCACTCGCCCAGCTGGAGAGTGGAGCTAGCCCACCAAATGGCTGCTGGAGCTTCAGGACACCCAGCAGGATCCACCGTGTCCCTCCCCACTTTGTTCCCAAGAATGGAGGGAACCTGCCATCTGTTAATCCCTCCGAGGACAACATGAGGGGAGCATTGCGATGCTACAACAGCGACTAGGATTTTCAAAGCTCTGAGCCACATTGGCTAGCGAGTAGGAATGAACTTATAAAAAGAGCAGAGCAGGGTGTTAGAAGTCATGACTGTGCTGGACACCTGGGGATGCACAGACCCTCAGGGGAGACCCCAGCCCCGGGAGCTCTGACTCACACGTGGCCTTGGGGTGCTACCCTCTCACGGCAGCCCCTGGAGGTTGGGGGTTGCAGTGAGAGGGTAACTCACTGCAGATACCAGTTGAGCTGTAGGCTAGTGAACAGCATGGCCACCTTAGCTGCTCCTAAGCCTGCCATGCTGACTCAGCCCAACAGGAATGACCTTCGTCTGGAGGTCTTTTTCTCCCCAAAGAAGTAGAGTAAAAAAGAATAATCATAATAAGTAGCAATTCAACAGATTCACCTTTGCCCCCTGTGTCATCTAAGAAAAGTGTGTCAGCATGTTTCCAAGAAGGGACCTTCCAAACTGAAGGCCATCCCAGTGGAATGAAAGGACCTGGAACCCCAACCTCCTGCTGACATAAGGTCAGCCGTGCACCCAGTGTGTGATTTCAGGGGCCCAGTAATAGTCACCCCACAGTGCGCCAGGACAGGATATTGTTGATGGAGATGCAGATGTGGAGGCAGAGGGACAGTGTTTCTGGCCTTCGTGATAATCACGACAATGCAATGCAGATGGTGATGGCGGCAGCGTAGACGTTGACTGTGATGAGTACGAGGAAAGACGCGTGAGGATGGCGTGAGAAAGGCCGTGGGACATGTTCAGACAGTGTCTGGAGTGTAGTGAGCACTCAGCACCTGGAAGATATGACCGTGAGGTAACTACACAACCTCTGTGCCGGGTCCAGGGCCGGCTGCCGAATCACACTCTGGTTGGACAACGCCAGTGAGTAGAAAGTTCTTTCTCAAATACCACTGAGGTTGGCCTCCTTGGACCATCCAACCATGGTCTTGCCCAGCCTCCTAGAGGGCTCGTGGAGGCCTGTTAGCATCCGATTTGCATACGGAGCCTGGGAAAGGTGTGCCGGGCTGCCAAACTGATAAGCCCCTTGATAGGGATGCTGGTGGCCAAAGGTTGTTCCGGGCGGGCTCACTGAGGTCTGGTCCCACCCTGTGTGTCCCTCCTTCCTTGTTTTCTGTTGCTTCCTGCTCACCTGGGGACACACTGGAGTGTTTGTGGCAGGAGACCTGGTGTTTTCTGAAGCCACGGGCCTGGGTTGCCCCTGCTAATGAGGAGGCAGGCAGTGACTGGGGTCTGGCATTGCAGGCAAATTTGAGTGACCTGTTGAGAGCCCTTTCGGTAAAGCCTTGCACTGAGATCTTGGTCGGGTTTGTCCGCATTCTCATGCTCACAGCTGGCAGGTCCAGCAGAGCAAACTCGATACCTTGTGATACGCAGCCTGAGGCCCTCGTGGCCCTGAGGCCCTCAGTTCCAGTGTCTCCCAGCACCTGACCCGAAGTGTGGGTCACCAGGAAGCAGCCCCAGGAAATACTATGGGCATCTGTTTGTGAGAAATGGTAGATAAATAAGGATGCTTAAGAGAAGATGATGCCAGCCAGGCTGAGAATGATCTTGAACTCAGGGCCTGACTGATGGTGGTTTTATTTTATAAGTTTTCTCCTTCCATTTCTGTCTCCTCCTTGGAAATCTAGTAAGTATTTTGATCCTGATTTTGAGCCCGAGTAGTATATCTCTTAGAACATTTTGCGGCAAAATCTGTCTTTAAAATGTGAGGGCCTTGGGGCTACATTTCAGAGTTTGCCACGGAGGTCTGCTCACACCATGACCTTTCTGCTGGGGTCACTCAGCCTGAAAGCCCCCTTTTCTGCCCCAGAGGTGTCTCAGTAGGTGAGGGGCTGTGCAGGTGTGAAGCCGGGCTTAGTTGAAAGGTAGCTGATCCCTCCTCGATAAGAAAGACTGGCTCGAGGCTGGAGCTGTTTCGTTTGCACTCAGAAAACTTGGTGCAAAGAAGTTGTGACCCTGCGTGACCCCAGAGGGCAATTTGGATTTCTGTAAGATGAAAGGACTCGCAGCTCAGAACTTGGCCTTAAATCTGGAGGCAGATGAAGGGCTGTGGCAGCTCTGGTGGGTTTATTCCTGCAAGAATTTAAAACAAAGGGCTCAGGGAGGCAAACAGTGCTTTCCTGGAGGAGGCCCTGGGCAGTGCTGGAATCTGGGCAGGTTATCTCTCTGGCTCTGGGTCCTGCACTGGATGGGAGCACCTCAGCACATCCAGGTGCCTGGAGCGGCCCCTCCCTCCTGCAGGTGCCCAGACGGGACAGACACCCCACATTCAGCTTTTGAGCACCAGAGGCTGCTTCATACGAGGCAATGACCTGCTGTCCTTCTATGTCATGCTTTGTGTGCAAATGAAGTTCTTTAAAATGAGGCGTGCGCGCACACGCGCACACACACACACACACACACACAGGCACTTTCTCACTATTTTGAATAGGAACTAATTTTATTTTAGAAACTAAATCCAGATAGTGGCTGCAGTATGAATGAGCTGCTGGCCCGGACAGTCCCTGGGGTGCTTCCAGCTCCTGCTCCTCTATGAAGTGCCCCCAGACTGGACAAGCAGGAATGGGTGTCTAGTTGCCAAGAGCTCTTGGAGAACTTGGCCGTGGGAGGCCCGGAGGCCCAGACCTCGGGCTTTTCTGCCCTCAGGGCCGATGCAGCAGCGGCTGGATGGACAGTAGCTCCAGAGCAGAGCGGCGGGGCCCTGGGTCCTGGCCAGTCATTTCAAAAGCAGAAACATCCGTTTCAGGAGGAAGGTGCGGAGGCCGCGGGTTTGTCTCAGCAATGGCACCAATGGCACCAACGGCCACGGGGACAGCCTGGCCCTCGCCTGGGCAGCCTGAGCAGCTCTGCAGTGAGTCAGAAGCCAGCCAGGGCAGAGGAGGCATGTGTGCACCTTTCCTGAAGTTTGTAGCTCTGCTTGCCATGGGTTTCTGCAGGGTCGAGAACAGGGTGAGGCAAGGGTTTCTCTCTCTCTCTCTCTCTCTCTCTCTCTCTCTCTCTCTCTCTCTCTCTCTCTCTCGCAAACTAAGAAGATGCCAAAAAGTCAACAGCAAGGAAATAAAAGTTACTGTATTGATTAGAAAAAATATCAAAATTAGTGCAGAACTTTCATGATTGACAAAATCTCAACATTTTTCATAGCGTCAGCATCTGCACATTCCCAGCTTCCCTTAGCAGCCCCACCCTAACCCCTGGCTCTGGTTTGGAGATAAAGCGTGTGTCTCCTCAGGGACTCAAGTCTTCCTTGAAGACAGGTGACCCTGGCTCAGCTACCGAAAGGACGTGACACCTGACGTGAGCTGTTTCCCTGGAAGACATGGAGCGTCTGTCACCCTTGGTTGACGGATCTTCAGGGGAATTGCTTGGAAATGAGCAAGGTGTCAGTTCACACTTCCTGTGAGTTCCTGAAAGGGATGTGTGCGTTTTTGGAAAACCCCTCTACAAACACCCCGCCTTACAAACAATACCTGCTCCTTCATTTACCCCTGTTTGCGCGGCTGGGAGCTATTCCGGCCCCATCTGTCTGCAGCTTTGCATAAAGTTATAATGAGGCTGTGCCCGACAGACGTGCCTCTCTGCCTACACGGGACCTGGAATTCCTCAGGGTCACTGGGCCTGGGGTGGAACTCCAGCCGCACTCCGGGGGACACATTTGGGTTGTACCAGCATGAGGGACCCCAGCTACTCTGGATGGTTCTGTAGACATTGACATTTCCCCAGGATCAGAGCAGTTTGTGGCTTTAAATTTTTTTGAGCTGTACACTTTAAAGTCCCACACTGCACAACAGACTCAGAAGGGGTTTTCTTTGACCTCTAAGCTTCCATTAAACGTCACTCCATGTGTGTGTGCACCGCATTCGGGAATGCTGTGTCTGTGTCCGGTGAGCGATGGATGATACCGTCTGTGGCTTTGGGGTTATTGTTCAGCTCAGTTATACCGTAACAGGACATGGAAACTTTCTAAATACAGTTGTGGGGTCCTGGGGACCTCTTACCTTGATGGGGACAGACACCCCACACTCGGTTATGGCTTTATTGCGGGGAGGAAGGGCGGGGCCTGCTCCGTGGTAGCGCTGTGGTGGAGGATGCTTATGTGGCAGGGAGGGCCTTTGAGAGTTTGGAGCCTGACGACTTTCCAGGGATCCAGCCCTTTCATCCCTCCAGCCCGTCGGAGTACACTCACCCAGGGATTCTCGGGGAGCTGGTCTTCCCTTTAGACCAGAAACCTGGGTCTGCGGGCCCGGTGAAGCCTCTGGTTTCGCCCCTGATGCCTCACTTGTCTGTGCAACCTGTTACTCCAGGCGCTGATGTGGCCTGAGGGGTGTTATCAAGAGACAGCTCCTCTGCTTCGCTTAATCTAGAGACCACACTCTCTCCAGGAAAACCCTCGAAGATGGGCCAGGTGAGGACAGCAATAGTAGAATGCCAATAAATGAGCCAAGAATTCTATAACTTGGGAGATTGAGTGTGGCCTAGAAGTCATGGGTAATTCAGACTTCATTCCTTCCTTTTTTTTCTTCTTTCCTTCTTTCCTTCCTTCCTTCCTCCCTCCTTCCCTCTCTTCCTTCCTTTCTTCCTTCCTTTTCTTCCCTTTCCTCTGTCCACCAGCTGTCCTGGATGCAGAGGTGAACAAGGTAGAAACGGCCTGTGATTCTGGGTGGACAGGGTCCAGCTGTGTCCATCCTGGGGACAAGAAGAAAGCCACCCCTGTGGTACAGGAACAGAAATGACTCCTGTTCTGGGTCTTTTGGTGGGGGAGGGGGGGTCAGTGCCCAACTCTATTCTAACATGGATATGATTCTGATAAAATTCCCAAACAGTTAAGTCCAGCATAAACCCAAAAGTTGTTGGTGGTTGTGTGTTTTTATTTTTATTTTTATTTTTTGGGGCGGGATCCTTAAAAAAAGTTAACCACTAACTCACAGCGCATTGGTCACTCTTTTGATATTTTCTGAGATTTTTGGCTTTCTCAAGGGCTGAGTGGGGGTTGGATGAGTAGTCTGCCTTGAGGTCTTCCAACCTAAAGATGCGAGAATTTTCCGCAGTGGAAGTAAAGCTACAGATGGCCAGTTCCCTCTATGGTGTCTGTGGGCAGAGAGTTTGGGTTATGTTCTTTAGAAGCATAGAGTGAGCATGTGTGTTGTCTGTTTGTGAAGCTAGGTCACGGAGGAGCCGGGGGTGCCGGCCTGCTTTCCCTTCCTGGTGCCAAATGGCTGTCTGGCATGAGGCCTAGCCCAGCGGACTTCCGCAGCCTCTGAGGGGTGGACAACAAATACATTCACTGCAGAATAAGACTTCAATGGTCAACCAAGTGTTGGGGGCCGGGTAGTATGCTTGCTTCTACCTCCGTAAAAGGCAGTCCCATCCAAGCCAAACATTTCACAGTGGGCACACCTGGGAAGGAAGGACTCCAGCCAGCGGAGGGTGCTGAGCTTTGTTCTGATTCTGAACCACATTGCGTGTGTGTTTTGTTGCAATGAAGGAAATCTCTTCTTGTCTCTGGCACCTGGGGAGAGCCTGGGTTTTGCTATTAAACCTAAGAGGTGATGCCGAGACCGGTTTGGCTCAATGGATAGAGCGTCAGCTTGGGGACTAAAGGGTCCCGGGTTCGATTCCGGTCAAGGGCATGTACCTTGGTTGTGGGCATATCCCCAGTAGGGGTGTGCAAGAGGCAGCTGATCGATGACTCTCTCTCATTGCTGTTTCTAACTCTCTATCTCTCTCCCTTCCTCTCTGTACAAAATCAATAAAATATATATATTTAAAAAAAAAAAAGAAAAGAAAAAAAAGAAAATCCTAAGAGGTGATGGTTGCATCAATCTCAAGAAAGTGAGTTTCAGGTCAGCTAGAGGTCACTGGACACAAGCAACAGAAACCTGGTCCAGCTAACACAGCTTAGAAGAAGTTGTTGCAAAGATATCTGTCACCCACAGACGGGTAGAGCGGCAGCCCAGGCTCAGAAAGGGGGTCCAGGGATGCCACTGAACAGCACTGAGTACTTTCTGGTCTTGAGTTGCTCTCTACTCACTCGTCTTGGGAGAGAGAGGGTCCAATTGCCCCACAAAGGTCACCTGGTGAGTTTCCAGGCAGGCGAAGGTTAGGCACAATGATTGACAGTTTCACCAAGACCTCACACAAAATGGATGGGTAATTCCTGACCACAAAAAGAAGAGATTGGATTTCTGGAAACAAAAACAACCAAAGTTGGCCCCAGGCTCTAAAGAATCCTGGGCTTTTAAGTCCTTTGAGAGAGGACTCCTTTCTCGGAGCTTGTGTTGTCCTGTCTCCATGCAACTAAGCCCGCTAGATGCTGGTTGAAGTGAATGGATGCTTCTATAGGCTGCTGACTGTTCAGCCACTTCTGATAGTGACTCTGTCTTATCTTACTTTAGAACAAAATTCTTAGCCAGCTCTTCTTTCTGGTTAGGGTTCAATGTTAGCAAACGAAGGCAATCGATACCTCCTTGCCCAGGAAGATACTGCTAAGCCCAAAGAGAAGGTGAGGGGTGCCTGCCAAGGAAGGAATTTAATAAATCTGAAACTCAGGTGTAGTTAGAAAGTGCACTGGAGTCTGGAAGTTATTACTCTGGTAATGACCACTGGTGCCCAGCGTCTGTAGCTACTTCCTACCTGCCTGCCTCTCTGCCACTAGAAAACAGGCCACAGGACCACTGGCTCGCAGCATCCTGCCTTCTGGGCAATATCTCCCCTGGACCCAAAGGAAATGCTGCCTTCACTTCTCCTTTCCAGGAGGAAAAGTGACTGAAGGAGGTATTGGTCACCTTGACATTCTGCTTGTGATGTAAAAATGTTCTATATGTTGAGGAGAACTTGGAGTTTTTAAAATTGAAAACAACTCTATTTTTACAAATAGTACCAAATGCTAATTTTGTCACTGTGTCATATGACTGTCTGGCTTTGCTTTATGGGACATCCCACTAGACCAGGGATTGAAAACTCAGATGTCCATGAGGGCCAGACACAAAGGTGAGCAAAGAAGAACAAGTGTAAAGCTACTGGGAGGGGTGGGGACTGGGGGAAATGGAGTGATAGAGTTCCAGATGATTGCCACATGTTGGGGGGGGGGGTGGTATTAGCATAACTTCAAGTTAATCAAGAGAAGCTAGAAGTTGGGATGCTCATGTGAAATTTTCAGATTAAAGAACCCCTCTGCCAATTGAAAACATAAAATGCCAATTTACTGACCTCTGTACTAATTTAAGACTGTGTGACCCTGCCCAGTTGTTCAGTGGTTAGAGCATTGGCCCAAGAACCAAAGGGTCATAGGTTCAAGTCCTAGTCAAGGGCACATACTTGGGTTGCATATTTGATCCCCAGCTCAGGAGAGTGCATGCAAGAGGCAACCAATCCAAGTGTCTCTCACATCTCTCCCTCTCTCTCTCCCTCTCTCTCTCTCTCTCTCTCTCTCTCTCTCTCTCTCCCCTTCCCTCCCTCCCTCCCTCCTTTCCTCCTTCCCTTCCACTCTTTCTAAAAACCAATAGAAAAGAAAAATCCTCAGGTGAAGATAACAAAACAACAAAGACTTTGTGTGTACAAGGCCACTTGTCAGTCTTGTTCTCAGATAGTTACTCAGAGTCTAGTCCAGGCCCTGCTTATCAAAAAAAAAACAAAACACTTGGCAGTTACTTGTTGAATGCCATTCAATATGAGGCTGAGAAGTGGGTTTTGGGGGAAGTGACAGTTTGGTAACTTCCCTGAGACTTTGGAATTTGGCTAATGAAGCTCCTCTTGTTGCCTCTGTGAATATCAGTATCTTTCCTTTAAAATTCTGATCAGAAAGATGGAGATCATTAATTCATTTATGAAAAGACAGTACTGAATTTAAAAACAAAATCTTAAAAAAATAAAGGAAGTCAGCTTCCCTTATTTAAAAAGTTGTTGCAGAGAGAAAGAAAATGTTTTCAGTATGATGCTGCAGATAAAGAATGAATTCGGGAGATTTCGAAGGTTAATATTTAATAACGTTTATATGTGATATTTGGGAGAAAGTGGCAAAGAAGGAGCACAGTGATAAATAAGACTCCGACATCACCATCCCCGAGCAAATAATGAATGTTCTGACTATGTACGTTGGGGGGCAATTTATCATGAAAAGACACCGCAGGAGACATTGCATCTGCAAGTGTACTGGAGGGCTGTCTTGTTTTGTTTAAGAGCATCTGGGTTCATCTCATCTGCTTGTCTTTAGTATGGAGCTCTGAGTTATAACCGCAACACTCTCAGATGGAAGAGCTGCCTGCCTTGATTAAGAACTGCATTCTCCAAACCCTATAGGCTAAAACAATTGGGCAGAGAGCAAAAAGTCAAAGGTTCTCAGCCATTTTAACTGCATTTTCGTTCCACCATTAGGTCTTTCCAATTCACCATTCAAGAAGCAATAAATGCCAAAGAGCAGTCAGACAACTGAAATACTAGTGCTTATTAGACAGGCCGTGTGGAATGATGGGCCAGCCACAAGGAAGGGTGGCAAAGAATGGCATTGCTGTGCCAAATGGCTCTCCAGTTCTTTGGTGCCCTTGCCTCTCTTTACTGCTTAGTCACACATTTCACATGCCGGCTTGGTAGAGGGGATATTTCTGCCTGATACAACTGACGTGACTTCCCAGAGCAAATAAGCAACAAGAGTAGCTAGCATTGCCTTACTGGTAGCCCCTGGTCAGTATTTCCCATGCAGTGACAGGTCTCATCCAGTGTGCCCCACAATCTTTTTGTAGATCAGGAAACTGTTGACAGGGTGGAGTGACCATCATGTAAGTGTTTTACAACATAATGATGGAGTTAACAGATAACCTTTGTCTGCACTCTGTGTACCTTGCACATATCTGTATGTGCTGGCTTGTAATGTTTCCTTTACCTGCTTTCATACTCCAGTAGCATGTGAACTCCTGAAGGCACAGACATGCACCTGCCTTTCTGTAGCTCAAAAACACTTAGAATGATACTGGGTCTCTCTCTCTCTCTCTCTCTCTCTCTCTCTCTCTCTCTCTATATATATATATATATATATATATATATAATGCTTGGCTAATGTTGGAGTTCTTTGTAGTGGAATTTTGCAGTTATTGAACATTTTAGGTTGGAAAGAATCTTGAGTTGTTGGACTAGATTATTGTTGGAGGCTCATCCAGGTGCTACATTGATGGACGATACAAAAGAAGACCTGCCTCCTACTTGTGAGGAGCTGGTGATCCACTCCTAGAGCTGGACAAGCATGACCCTGCCCTGGTCCCTATGGGCTCGAGGGCTGCCTCTGCCCCTCCTCTGGCCATGTCTGCAGCCCCACTGCAAGGAGTCTATGGGACTGAAGCTCACACACTGTCCCTTCTAGACTGTGTTCCATATTCAGGATCCTGGATTCTCCTACCCAACTATCCCCAGGTCCACTTCCAGGGTTCGACACCCAGGGACAGAACAGGGCTCTAGTATATATCGCGAGGCCTACAGAATGGCCAAGGGGCATCGGCTGGCAAGGTGAGGGGTAGCTGGAGCTTGGGCTGCATCCCATGGGGGTGGATGAGTCCCCTTGGCGGTGGGATGGAGCAGCATGAAGAGAAGGTGCTGAATCTCCTTAGTCTGCAGTCTTTCAACACAAACTCCAAGGTCCCTTGGAGCTCTAAATCCAAGACAGATCTTGCAAGGCGTTTGAGGCCATATTTGTTCAGGTACAAGGAGACAACAGTCTTATTTAAGAGCTTATCAGATTGATTTACAGCCATCAGTTCTATACCTGTGGGAGGCGGGCCCCATGGAACTGGAACTCCCATTAGGGTGGGTCCCAGGTCGGCCTGCAGAGCGCACACATCAAACACCTGTGCTGGGGGCAGGTTCTGCCTCTCCCTGTGGGAAAGGACGGAGTCCTACCTCACCCTCTGCATGCTAGCTCTTTGCCTTTGGCGGCTGGTGGAGCGCCTGGTGTCTTTCTATTAACAAAGACCGCACTGCCCGCTTCTCACCTGAAACACCCAGGGTTTTCACGGAGGCTTGGGGCTCCACACACGGAAAGGCGTGATCGGCTGAGGGCAATTCCGGAACGGACGTCTCGCTGTCCATGGGAAAGTGTGAGCTTTGTTCTTCCTTGTGTGTGACTTTCACCAAGAAAGGGGGACTGGGCTTAATGTCAGCACCGGGAGATTTAATGTGGCCCCATGACTAGAAAAATGCACCTCGAACCAAATCCTGCCTCACAACAGAGTCTGCATTGTCTGGCCACCTCCTCCCCCACCCCCACCCCCACCCTCGTTTCCCATTCCTCAAGAAAAATACTGTGTGTTTTTTGCAAAGGTGACGCTCAGAACAGGCCTGGACCCTGCCTGCTTTCTCCAGCCGGTGAGCTCAGGCTGCTGCTCACTGGGCCGGCCTGGGTCGGAGGGAAAGCTGCCATGGTGACAGACAGTCCTTGGTGGCGCTCCGCAGCCTAGCCCTGTGGGGCGGAAGTGGGGTCCAGACGTCAGGTCACAATGGGGCACCCCCCATTTGGCCTCCCCATCCTAACAAGTCTCCATGGCATGTGTTTTAAATTAAAGTAAATTCAATTTCATTTGACTTTGACAGTGGGGAGAGGACGTCAGATGCCCCTTTGAGATGGGTGATTGGTGAGGCTCTGGGGGCATCTCAGAAACCAAGGCGGTTCGTGTTGGGGACCGGCAGGAAAACCGAGACTTATTAGAAAAGTGGCTTTGGCCACATAAGTTTCCTCTGCTTACTGGCAGTTTATCCTCTGAATCTGGCTCAATGGCCTAATGAGCGAAGCATCTGCTGTGAACACCCCGGCGCTGCCTGGCCCGACTGCTCCGCAGAGGACCTGGATGCGCTCGCTGGAGCGTAAACCCGGTCCGACCCTTATTGTTCGATGGCACGGTCCCTCGCCCAGCTCCAGCCGTAAACAAAATGGTAAACTGTTTCGGCCTTTTCTTCTCAGGCCTTTCCCACGGCAGGTCCTGTCATCGCCGCCCTCACGGGCACGAAGGCGCCTCTGACGTTTGTCTCTTCAGGGCAGTGACGTCTGAGGCCAGGATGTGTCTCTGCGGCCTTATCTGCATGGTTGTTGTTTGGCCAGTGCTGGCTGCAAGGCTGGTGTGGGCACTGAAGAAGCTCGAGGACAACCCTAGCCGGTTTGGCTCGGTGGCTAGAGCATCAGCCTGCGAACCAAAGGGTCCTGGGTTCGATTCCTGTCAAGGGCATGAACCCTTGTAGGGGCTCATGCAGGAGGCAACCAATCAATGTGTTTCTCTCACATCGATATTTCTCTCTGTCTCCCCCTTTCTCTTACTCTCTCTCTAAAAATCAATGGAAAAATCTTCGGGTGAGGAATGGATGGATGGATGGATGAATGAATTGATAGATAGGTAGGTAGATAGATAGGTAGATTCCAGGACAGGCGGGTGGTGCCAGGCTGAGGGTTAGGAAAGTGTCACTTTGAGTCATTGGGCCCGGCAGGGGGTCCATGGGAAGTCTGTGCTGGGGTTTGGGGGGAAGGAAATGAGAACTACCTAGCAAAGGCAGTGACTAGGAAAGCCTGAAGGATCCATGTGCTCATATGAGGCATCTGCTCCTCCCCCAGACCCTCCTCCCAGTCTGGCTGCAGGAGGGTGTGAAGAGGTCCTCTCTAGCTCCCCGTCCTCCTCACCTCTCCATCCGGGGCCCCAGCACACTTTCTGGGGGCTGAGCGGTAATACGGGGTGAACAGTCTACTCCAGAAGCACCCTCAGACCCAAAGCGCAGGGGCCAGGTGGGGACCCCAGGTCCCAGGACAGCGCCAGGCCGCGTGGCTCTAGCGTCCCCCTGGGACCCAGATGCTGACTGCTCTATGCTTTGCAGACAGACGGTGCCCTATGGACTGTCCAGCTACCGAGGACACGCCCGTAGCAGGAGGTCTGCGGCGCCGTTCCCGCAGAGCCCACAGCCCTCCAAGTGGGCGCTGCGCTGTGCGTGTGCGGCCAGCCCCGACCCTGCCTGCCAGCGTTTCTGCACCGGAACCCTGGCTGTCAGCAGGTATGGCACCCAGCTGGCTGAATCACTCCCAGGTGTCAGTGGTCCCGGGGCAGTGAGGTCAGGATGCCTGGCTGCAGTGCAGGGGGTGGCCGTGCCCTGACTGCTGGGAAGAGGAAGTTATAACCTGACTCGGAAAAACCAGCCACAAGGAAACGCAGGTGGCTTCACTAAACCAGCCTCTCCCCACAGGAATTCCGGGGCCGAAGCAGAACTGGACCGAGGAGAGGCAGTGCTGGCCAGCGGGGTGGACAGAGGCCCGCATCGGAGGAGGTGACTCTGCGCCTTTGAGGGCACATGTGGGAGGGAG